>NC_079205.1:3268831-4468831 GCF_026745355.1 Beta vulgaris subsp. vulgaris | reverse complement strand
CCTTTGAGCATTTAACCATGCCTGTATCGATCCTCCGCCAATAATAACAATGTCGCTTAGATACTTCAATTGGGATGATGTAAAAACAAATGCGAATACAATGAAGAAGGGATCTGAGAGCTGCATTATAACAGACATTTATGTTTTGATGTTAGTAACCTTCACAATTTTATATGAAAAAAGTACTAGTACAAACTCATGCACTTAAGTACCTTAGGGTACAAGGGGATGCCATAGGTGAAACATATGGGAGGAATGATAGCGAAACACAACACTGGTAAAAAGTCGAAACCAATGAAAGCAATCCAAGATTTGTACATTTTCTGAAGGATATGCATTCTTGATGGTTTGTAAATAAGGGGGCAATACTTGGATAAACCAATATCAGCTAAACCTCCGTACCACCTGATACCTTGAAGCAACATGTCATTGAGGGTAGTAGTTGCAGAACCTAGGAATTGTGGTCTGGATGGATTCAAGTAAACTGATCTCCATCCTTTGCTTTGCAAAATAATACTTGTCTTAACATCTTCCACAATACTACCATACTGAAAACCAACCTGCATATTAGTACATACACATACATATGAATCAGTATGAGTTCATAAATTTACATATATAGTTGATTGTGTCTAATAACTCTACATAGCATATATGATTTCAGTATCAATTTTAATAAGCAAAAATAAGGTTTAACCATTTAACGAAATATAATAGGGAGTGAACACAACATTTGCATGACATATTTTGTTAGTTTATGTTGTTTTCTGCTTAGTTTTTTTTAAGGTAATCAGCATATATAGTATTTCTTGCCTTTTGACCCCATCCTGTGCCTTCTTCATAGGGGCAAGATGCTAAGAAGTGGGCTTCTTGTAGCAAAACAGAGGATTTTTCTCCTCCCTTTATAACATTAGGCTTGTCATTTTGACTGAGAGACTTGATCAATTCATTGGAAGGGCCTAAAGATTCTTTTAGTTCCTTTAGATTCATACCTGCATAAGATTATACGCAAATCATGAGCAGTTCGACAGTTCGAATGTTCGATGCCATACCAAACATCTTCATCATCTTTGAACAAAATTCCATCTCAAAGTAGAGCAGGAGAAAATTATATAAACTTACTAGCATCAATGTTTATGTCATACAAGGCCTTCCTCCTAAGGTAAAAATTTGTACCACTTATAGTTGGTCCCTGAAGTCCATCTGCCCCTTCCCAATAACCCTGTATTAATCAATGAAGTGAGCTTCATTACAACCTTTTTCCGGTCAAGAAAAAACCTTCAGTAAGAAACAGATTAGGTACTTCATATGTAGATTAATCGATAAACTTACCGACCATATTTCTCTCATCTGACTGTTATAAATGTCAGTCTCACTAATGTTATGAAACTTTTGAGGATATTGAACCCATCCTAATGATGGGGAAATCTTAGGATCCAGGTAAAAGCACATAGCTCTTCTAGCTGACATCGGATCATTGCAGTACATGTCACAATCAAGGAGTAGTATGTAAGGGGAGTTGCTCAATATGCTAGAAACCCTCAGCTGCAACAGCGCAAAAAAAAAATTAGAATTTGTTATTTGATCATATAATGACCTGCATACATATTTATGCCTACTAAAACCATACATAATAACGCATAAAGAAGAGATGAGTTTGTATGGGAATTGAGTCATACTAGTGTATTAACAGCTCCGGCCTTAAAGTTATGTGGATGAGAAGGTCTTTTCTCACGAGCAACGTATACGAGAAGAGGCATTTCTCCTGATTCTAGGTTCATTAAGGTTGAAGCATCTTCTTCTAAAGAATTCTCATCTATCACCTGGTGTACCAAACATAAATGAACTTTGACAATATTTTCAAGGACTGTGTGCATAATGCACATACCAGGCCAAACCAAAAGAAGGTTTAAATCAAAGACGACGACAAAGAAACTAAAGGACCTGGATAAGTGGTGGATGATCACGAGAAGTTGTCTTATTATCAAATTTGCGGCCTCTTTCCTTCTTGAGTTGTACTCGTTGCTTGAAAGCCTCATATTTCTCCTGTATCATCATATAATCACTTAGTCAGTTACAACATTCTTAGTACAAACAAAAACATATTTCAGAAGTGCACATAACTCTGTTGTCCTTAAGAAATGATTCGGAAAATGGAGCAAAGTAAGAAAGCCTTGTTCACTTTTAGCTTAAATAGAATTATTCTGTTAAAATCAGTTTTGATCCATGTCAATCAGTTTTTAAATGGGCAAAATCAGTTTAAATCTACAATAATTTAGTAAACAGCATAAGATAATGTTACTATAAAATCACTACAAATGATTTCCATTTGATAAATTTCGAGCGAAGTGAAGTAACAAATTAAATCTAGTCTTTGAAGTATAATCTCTATTATATAAGGGAAAGGGAGTTATGGTGTCCCGAATAAATAGATTTACCCCCTTTCCTTTCTAAATTACGATTTCACTTACAAACTAAAGGGGGTTTCAAATAAAAATACTAGAAATAAAATTATAACAATCCCTCACAAGTCAACTAAAATCATAGAATTGTATAATTTACATTATACAAATCATGAGAAAACTTTTACAAAAACCAAAAAATTAACTTACAAACTACAACTAATATACTACAACGTCAATGCATACTCACAAAAATTTGACTTGAAATCAAAGTGTCCACTTTCTTCACAATATATGAAATACGAGTAGTATACTTAATTTCAAAATCAACTATAAAATTATAATATTAGAAATCATAAATAAATTTAATGAAAATTCTGTTTTGTTTATAGAATTAAACTTTGAAAAGTAAAAAAAAAAAAAAAAAAAAAGACCGGTGAGAGTCTGAGAGACTTAAGTGACAGAGACTGAACCAATTAAATTTTATAACTAAAAACAATTATACTTCGTATGTCTAATGTTCAAATTTTCACTTTTACTTACGTCGAAAAAAATCGAGTTTCAGTCTTGAAAAAAATCCAAACACACATCGCGTGCAAACAATGCTAGTACTCTATATAGTAGGCAATAAGGTATAATCGTAATGATCCTTAACGGCCCATTTGGTAGTCGTTAATAAATTGCGGTAATGAGATTTAACTTTAAGTGTAATTTCATTAGGGAAGCACCCTTAAAATCTCCATGGGGAGGCATTTTTTCTCCATGGGCAAGCAATCTCACCCCTAAACTTGTGTTTTTGTCTCCAAGGGGAAGCAATTTTCATTACCACTCATTACCACCTTACAAGGTAGTATTGGATGGGAATGAAAATTCAAGAAGGAAAGTGGACACTTTAGGATAAATAGCATTACCATGGGAATGTACAATGATATTTTAAACAAATTTACACACAAATTCATTCCCATTACCACCATTTATGACCAACTACCAAACGAGCCGTAATAGTTTGATTAAAATGAGAATGAAGTAGTAAATTAATTAATAGCTACCTGAACTATGTTCCTGTGGTGAATGAAGTCATCCTCTGACTGACAATCCTCCTGAGACTGAGGGTTCTGAAAGTAAGCTAGGGGACATATGGTCTTAACATTATACCTCCTACAAAAGGGCAACCACCAAGTTGCAAACACCCAAGCTTCTTTGATAGCATTCAAAGTAACGAAAGCGCCACCATCATCAGACAAATAAACACTTAGTTTATCAGCAGGATAATCCAAGGTCATAGCAGACACAACAGTGTTCATAACTTCAAAAGTTGGTTCCCTATTAGGATCAGCAGTGCATATCAGCACGTCGATTCCAGGTAGTTCTTCATTCTTGGGAAGGTTTTCAGGGAAGACGGTTCGAGTAATGGGACGCCACTGCATAGGTTGATTGATAATCCAAAGGAATGAGTATAGAAGCTCAGCCACAAAAATTATAAGCCATGGTGTATAAGAGACAATGTAGATTTTGGTTTCAGTTCTTTTAGTAAAGAAAAAGGTTCCTCTATAGTAGATAATGATTGTTAAAGCTAAGAAATAGAGGAAGCTGTATGCTATGTTGGATATTGCCCTTAGTTTGTGGACTTGGAAGTGATGAAGAGAGTGAGACATAGAGTTTTCCATGAGTTTCTTGATGCTTTCCCTTTCTTTATTTTTGTGTAGAAAATTGGGGGGGGGGGGGGGAACCGTTTAACTCTCGTTTAGTAGTGTATATATATATGGGTTTTTTGTCAGAAAGGACCTAATAAAATACAAGTTTTGTGGGGAAGGACCTAATAAAATTTTTTTTGTCAAAAAGGACCTAATAAAATACTTCCGATTGTGAACAGGAACCACTTTATGAATTTCCGGCCAAATTTACCATTTACCGGCGTTGACCCTTTTGTTTACCCCTACTTGACTCTTTAATGTTCAATTCCTATTTTAACTGACCCAAACATATTGAATTCTCACAATTTTCTTCCAACAGCGCAATTTCCATTGAAGTGAAGTATCAACTTATTCGATCTTATCCTGCAACCTTCATCAAATCCAAGCTATGTTTTGCTCTTCAATTTTTTCTCTCTCAATGTTTAAGGGTTTTTGAAATTTAGGGCTCCCATTATACGTTTTTCCCAAAAACGCAAATTAGGGTTCTTAATTTTACTGTAATTTCTCTTCTCCTCCTAATTTTACGGTAATAGAAACAGAACATTAAAGACTTAACTAAGGGTAAACAAAAGGGTCAACGCCGGTAAATGGTAAATTTGGCCGGAAATTCATAAAGTGGTTCCTGTTCACAATCGAAAGTATTTTATTAGGTCCTTTTTGACAAAAAAAATTTTATTAGGTCCTTCCCCACAAAACATGTATTTTATTAGGTCCTTTCTGACAAAAAACCCTATATATATATATAATATATATATATTATATATAATATATATATATATATTATAAATATAATAAATTATATATATATATATATATATATTATATATAAAAGTGAGTTCATATGAGAATCAATACTTACAATAGAAATGAGAATGGATTGCTATAACTCTAAAATGTTCAAGTGATGTAACTCTAATGAAAAAGAGATGTAACTCCAAAAAGAAAATATTAGAAGAAGAAAAATCCGATTTTTTTTAGGGGCTACAAGTGTTATAACTCTAATCCAATCATGTGGTTGAAATTTATTCCCATTTCTCACGTAAGGAAGCATTTTCATGTGATCCTGCCCCGATATATATGAAAGACCTGCGTCTCCATATAATCATCCTTATATAACTAAAAAATTTACTTAAAAATTAGAAAATATTGCAACTAAAAGACAATGACCAAAGTATGAAATATGGTTATCACAAGAAGTAAGGCTTGTTTTTGTGACCTTTAGATCAACTAACTTATTAAAACATTTATTCGTTGATCTGATGAAATCTTTGGATTAATTTTCAGTTGCAACTAAAGCAATAAAATGATACTTATCTGTTGAAGTGTGAACGAAGAGCAGTTTGCCGTGACGTGGATGACCACTGTTCTAAAAGACGATTTTGCGCTACCCCAGTGTGGTAGAAACCAAGCGATCGTCCTCCAGGATTAGCACGACTCCAAGATATATGTGCACTCACACACTTCGGATGAAGATCAGAAAATTGCCTAAAAACCAAATAACATTTTTGTGAAGAAGTTTGTAAATGAGAGTTATTTTTTGTAGCTTTTGACTAAAGAGAAACATCCTTTTTAAGAAAGCTCCAAAGAGAAAAATAGAAGGCTGAATATAAGGAATGAGAATCAATTAGGCTCCGGAAATCTTGCTAGCAATGGTTAAAAAATACAGTAATAATGGCAATCCAAGACTCTGGCGTTTTACGACAAAACAAAAGAAGATGGACCGCAGGCCCACAGCTCGTGCTTGCCACGAGTCCGGCCGGCGCGCGTGTGTGGCGCATCCATCCATACATCTAGCACTATATATATATATCTAACAAGAAGTGCTAAGGAACTCCTATTGATAAACAAGGTGAAGCAAAACTATTTTTCCAATGTGGGACAAGAGCATTTTACTTTGTTTTTTCCACTCTTCACTTTGAGGTTTTTCTTTTAGAGTAATTGTTGAACTTCCAACATTTTCTTCTTTAAGATTTAAATTGTTATAAAACAACAAAGAATTCAAGAACAATTTGACACACAAACTTAACGTGATTCGATCACCAACAATGTGTTAGCTACGTTCACAGGCAGTGGAGAAATCGTTTCAATTATCTTCGAGGAGAGACACTGAGAGCAAACCCCATATATTTATGTCAGCAAGACCCCTGTATTGGGTTGTTTGAAGCGGCAGGTTACATATTCAAGACAAGTTTAACATAAATCAAATTTATTAAATGGCAATATAAGCTCAAAAAAAAGTAAGAATATATATAGACATTGTTATTTCTATTTCAATTCGAAATCTTACTTGTGACACCATTGATAAATTTCCATGCAATAATCTTGAAATTATCCGAGTCTAAATACTACTTTACTCATAATACGAAGCTCACACTTTTTTTTTGAGTGTGGAGCGCCATAAGGGCAATTGATATACACAGGATTTGATCACAGATCTTAAGACACGGGCACCTCTCAAGACTTTAACCAACTAAACTAATTGACATCTACGTACTATGCTCACACCTATATGAACGTTTATTTGTAGACGAAAACTGGAGTTTATATCCAGCATTGAAGATTGTAGTAAATTGATTACTCCATTTTTAGGTGAATTAAGTAACGACCTAGAAATGAATGAGGCAGTGCTAGTTAAAGATCCATATTTATTGGGAGGATTGTAATCAATAATTGCAAGCTATACTAGTGGGCCTTTATCATATCTAGATTTCAAGATCTTCACGTGGCGATTTCCATTCCATTACATATTTACAATATAGAGTTTGCTTGCAAGAGCAAAACAATTAATACTACAATACAATATCAAAAAGAAAGTATAATTAAAACAACCGCTTAAAATTGTGTATAGAGTAATTTTCGCGAGAAACTCCTAGATGATACCGGAAATAAGAAGAAATGGTACAAGCACTGTGTGGTCCAACTACATGATGCATATGAATACAATGTGCATGTATGGCACTGTGAACTCAAAAACAAAGACTCAAATAAGAACAAATTAAAGGCTTAAATAAGACAACATAGTAGCACTTTAGCATATCGAAAGGATCAGAAACGTACAAGTTTAAACTTATACACATCCATATATGCGAGAAGTATATACTTATAAATATTTTCATTATCGGAATTCGGAAAGGATGACAACAAATGAAGCTTACCTTCAATTTACGTCCAGATATATTTGGATCTGTTGGTAAACAAAATGTGAGGAAGAGAGAAGAGGCCGAAAGTTAGCCGCATGAATAGTAGTAGCTAGAGCCTAGAGGTAAGATAACAAATTAGATTGACCACTCGATTCGCGTTGGAGCCTTGGAGGCATCTTGGAACAGTGACTTCACCCCTTCGATTATTTCCGGGAGTTAGACCTGCGTTTGAGCATCTCGATCCACCTGTCTAACTGAGATAGTGCGTGACTCTTTTCGATTCTTTTTAAGCCATACACTCTACGTAAACGATTTACAGTTTTACATGATTATCTTTGACTATCGTATATAGTTTATTAAAAACCTTGAAAATAAGGGATAGAAGAGAGGGAAATGACCACACGTAAGATATTGTATAAGTGTGGGAAAAAAATTGTGTTAACCTATTGTAGATTAAGCTGGCTTTCAATATATATAGTGTTTACAATACATACATATGACTATGAAAGTACCATTCTACTATTTACAATATAATATTATCCCTTTATATATAATATTATCCAATACACCCCCTCAATCTTTACGGGGTAAAACAACGGATAGATTGGTACGATGTTTAGTAAACAAGTCAGTAGATACGCCTTTAGTAAAAATGTCTGCAACCTGAGACTGTGTAGGAAAATGTCGAACAATAAGACCTCCCTTGGCAACCATTTCCCAAACAAAGTGATAGTCAACATTGATATGTTTGCTACGATCATGATGAACCGGATTAGCAATAAGATAAGTAGCAGAGACATTGTCGCAATAGACAATCACAGGACGACGGAGAAAATGGCCAATGTCAGCAAGAAGTTGCTTGAGCCAATTAGTTTCTGCAGCTGTGTAGGCAACTGCCCTGTATTCAGCTTCAGTGGAGGACTTAGAGACAGTGGGTTGCTTTTTCGAACGCCAGGAAATTAAATTCTTCCCAAAAAAACAGCATATCCAGTAGTAGAACACCGTGTGTCAGCACATCCTGCCCAATCTGCATCAGAATAGGCAATAATAATAGTAGGAGAGTTGTTGCTGTATAAATACAGCCCATAATCCAAAGTGCCCTGCAGATATCTGAAAATTCTTTTCACAGCATGAAGGTGAGTAGTACGAGGAGCATGCATAAACTGAGACACCATATTAACAGCATAAGCAATATCAGAACGAGTCATAGTTAAGTACTGTAATGCCCGACCATACTACGATAATCTGTGGGATCAGCAAGAAGTTCTCCATCAAGCAGAGACAATGTTACTCTAGAGACAATAGGAGTGGTAACTGGTTTAATAGTATGAAGATGGAATTTACGAAGTAAATCAGAAACATACTTATGTTGAGATAAAAATAAACCAGAAGGAGTACGCACAACCTGCACACCTAAAAAATAATGAAGATCCCCTAAATCCTTCATAGCAAATTGAGAAGAAAGAACAGATATGAATTTGGCAACAAGAGGAGGACTACTACCAGTAAGGACAATGTCATCAACATATAATAGAAGAATAATGAGATGACCACGATATTTGAGAGTGAACATAGAAGTGTCACAAATACTGCACTTGAAACCAATAGACAAGAGAAAGTTGCTAAACCGAGAGAACCAAGCTCGAGGAGCTTGTTTCAAACGATAAATGGACTTACGAAGACGACAAATATGAGTAGGTTTAGATGGATGGATAAAACCCGGAGGTTGATGCATGTAAACCTCTTCATTGAGAAAACCATGAAGAAACGCATTTTTGACATCTAACTGACGAATAGACCATTTAAGAGAAACATCAATAGTAAGAACCAAGCGAATAGTAGTAGGTTTAACAACAGGACTAAAGGTTTCAAGGTAATCAATACCTGCCTGCTGGTGATTGCCAAAAACAACAAGTCTGGCTTTGAACCGCTCCACAGAACCATCAGAATGATATTTAATCCTGTAAACCCACTTACAACCAAGTAAATTCTTATCATAGTTGCGAGGTACCAACTCCCATGTGTCATTATCATATAATATTATCCAATAGATACGACTCAACTTGAATTATTTTCTATACTGTATATATTCTCTTTAACAAAATCATTGGCCTACAATTAGACGTTCTCTATGTATCAAGTAAGGCTTGACATATTGGTAAAGATTTGGCATCATAACTTCAAGTTCATGAGATCAAACTGTTAAGAATATGTATCATAGGCGCTAACAAATCGAATACTAAAGTATAATATACGGAGGCAATAAGAAACAAAACAATAAAGAACAAACGAAAATTTAACGTGGAAACCCTTTGAATAGGAAGAAAATAAACCATCAACACTACACTAGCACTTTTAATATGAGATAATGATGCAAGGAGAAACATTTAATCTCTCTAGACTCTCTAATCTCTCTCTAGGTTCTCTAGTCTCTCTAGATTTAAGAATAATCTCTCTTTACATATATTGCAAACCACCAAACAACTTACATTTAGCAAGATAGCGCAAACCAACTAGATTGGACTTTACATCTCAATCTCAGCAAAAGAGACTATACAATTGCATTATAACCTCAACGACATTTACAAGCTCATGCACCAACTATAATTTTTTCTAGAAATTTTCTTTGGAAGAATAACAAAAATTCTACTTTTTACAACCTGTTTCATTTGCTTAACACTAGCATTAACAATAGGAATCTGATGTTGCCAAAGACTTGTCTTCCTGCATCTCTAGATGAAGTAGCTAGATAACTGCAGCAAGGACATCATACCAAACTTGCTTTAATTTCTGAACTTAGTTGTTCTTTTCCCCCTGAATCCACTGAATCAACATGTGCATTATTATCATCGCTCAAATCCTTGATACCCAACCAGAGCTTAATGTCTTGTAGACATCTCTTACTGAATTCACACCTAAAAAAGAGGTGGTTATGCGTTTCAATAGCAGAACTACATATCATAGATAGGTCTGAGTTAGAGACACCAATATCTGCCAGCTTCTCTGCTATTTGAAGCCTCCCTTGGATAGCCAACCAGGTTATGTATTTATGCTTGGGAGTATTTAACTTGTTCCAAACCATATGATTCCAATGGACATGTTCCTACTCTCCTATCATTTTCTAGTACACGAACTTGACAAAGTAAGAAGACATGCTATAAATCTCAGCCTTGGTGAAGTAATTCTTCGGAATTTTCTTAGTAGCACAGACTTTCCTCCAATACCAACTGCCACTGACTTTTGGAACATAATTCCACCAATCATCATTCTTCAAATACACATCATGGATCCATTTAACCCATATATTATCCGTATTAGCTGCTAAGGCCGATACATACTTGCCCATATTAGTCACATTTCATACGCTGACATTCCTGAATCCCAAACCACCATGAACTTTCCCACAACACAACTTATACCAAGCTATCTTCCCTGACTTACCTGTGTAGCCTCACCAGACCACAGAAAAGCCCTACACACTTTCTCCAGAGCATGAAGAACTTGCTTAGGCAAGATATACACTTGGGCCCAATACATATGAAGACTCATAAGAACATAATTAATTAATTGTACTCTAGCAATACATGACATATTTCTAGAGCTCCAAATTTTAATTCTAGCAATCATGTTTTCAATCAACACTTCACATTGAGCATTTGAAACTCTTTTAGAACATATGGGAACACCAAGGTATTTGAAAGGACGACAACTTCTTTCTAAACCCGAAACAACTACATCCCACTACATTTCATTCTCCTCCATTGCATAACAATAAATCTCATATTTATGCGTATTAGCTTTAAGGCCAGAAAGTATCTGAGAACAATTTAAAGGCTTGCAAAAGAAGGTATATGGAGGAAAATTCACCTTTACAACACAGAATTAAGTCATCTACAAAGCACAAGTGTGTTAACTTGACAAAATGACAATTTGGATGAAACTTGAACTGCTCTATTTCTCCCATCATTTTAAGCACCCTGGACAGGTACTCCATGCATAAAACAAATAGCAAGGGAGACATTGAATCTCCCTGCCTCAGGCCTCTAGTAGAGGAAAAGTAACCTTTCATCACCCTCATTTACCATCAAAGAGAATTTGGGTGTTGTAACACACTCCATAATGATCTCCACATAGTAATCAAGAAAGTCTAAATGCATTAATATCTCTTTAAAGGAAGACCTATCAACTATATCATAGGCCTTTTAGAGGTCCATTTTGATCAAACAACTAGGCTTAACTGCTTTCCTACATTACTACTTCACTAGGTCTTGAAGCACCATAATACTATGCACTATGTACCACCCATGAACAAATCCTCCCTAATTTTCATCAACAATGTGAGGAAGAATAACTCTCAGCCTGCTACAAATGAGCTAGGTAATACATTTGTATAATGTGTTACAACATGATATTGGCATGAAATCACTCACACTACTAGGGCACTTGCTCTTGGGAATAAGAGTTATGACAGTAGAGAGTTCACTTCTTTTAACAACTTCTTATGCGTAAAGAAGTCTAACACATCATATATAACATCAGATCCCACCACATCCCAATTGTCCTTGTAAAACTAGAAACCAAAGCCATTAGGCCCTAGAGCCTTCTAGCCAGGAATAGAGAGCAAAGCACATTTAATTTCCTCAGCAGTAAAAGGTGAGCCAAAATGGTCCTATATATGAGACTCATTTATCAGGGCCCATATTGAATGATTTGTTGAATCACACTCCTGCATGCTAGGATGAGTAGTTCCTAGAAATTGCTGATAATAGTTCAAGAATGCAGTCTCAACACCACTTTGTGTATCTTGCCAATAACCTTGACTATCATTGATACCATAAACATGGTTCTGAACACGCTTGCTTTAATGCTTTGATGGAATAAAGTGGTATTTTCATCACCATCTTTAAACCACTCAAGATTGGCTTTTTGCTTCAAAAACTCTAGATAAACCTTATGACTCATATGATACTCCTTATTAGCCTCCAATTCTACATCTGCAAACTCAATTCTTCTTGGATTTTGATGCATCTTATTTTGAGCATCAATCATTATATGGTAAGCTCTTGAATCTGCTATTTGCACACAATTAAAGCCCCTCTTATTGAGCTCTTTCAACTCTTTTTTCACATTCTTCAATTTATTCACACCACCATACATTTTAGTACAACTCACATCAATTTTCCAGCCAGTCTCAATAATAGAGTGATACCGTGGAGAAGATTTCCACATGTTAAAGTATTTAAATGGCTTTCTCCCTAAAACAACTTGAGGATATACTGATAACAAAGCTAGAGAGTGATCATACTCACCTTCGGGCATGAAACACACTTCACCGGTAGGATAACACTCCTGCCAAGTATCATGTGGTACAACTTGATCCAATTTTAAAAAAACCTGGCATAGCGTTACTGTTTTTTGTTCCAGGTGTATAAACTGCATGAGCACTTAAATATTATCCACTCCACACTTATCAAAGAAAACATTAATAAGGCACATCTCATTGTTTCTAACTGCTGCTCCAATTCTTTCTTTAGGGCATCTCACACAATTAAAGTCTCTAAAGATAACCCATGCCTGATCAGTTCTAAGAGTGCACAAATCAACGCATAAAGCATCTCTCTCACTAGGCTGACTAAATGCATAAACAAAGGTGCATAAATAACTAGGCACTCCACTAATTGGTTGAACATAGCAGTGGAGTAATTGACTTGTTACCTTGAGAATATTCACTTGAAAAACACCAGTCTTCCAAGCTAACATGACTCTTCCACTAGGATGATAACCAATATTTGAAAAAAAAGTTCAAGTCAGCAAACATCCTCTGTGTAACACCCCCAAATTACTTGCTTTTAAATTAATAATTTAGTAAATAATATTTGAGTAATTTGGGAGTATTACCGCCAAGTGACTAACACGCTTTCGGCAACCAACTAATAACTAACAAAATAACTTGCAGCGGAAGACTTTAACCAAAAATAATAATAATACTTTTTTATTAATAAAAGTAAATATTGTCTCAATACTCAAAATAAATAAAACACTCTAATCTAGGTGAAGATCCCCTTCCTAGTATGCTCCCATGCACATCAAAATTCACCTGCAAAACTGCTTACCAAAAAGGTAAACAGGGCAAAGCCAAATAGGAAAAAGGAAATACGCGTCAGTATAAAACTGAGTACGAAATGTACTAGATAAGTAATACATGTGTTAGTTCGTAACAATTTTTCATTTCGAAAACTCCATTACCAATAATTCAAGAATAACTCTTTAAGAATAAACTATTTTCAAACACTTAATAATAATTTAAGAATAACATTTTAAGAACAAATTCTTTCGAAACACTTGAATAATAATTTAAGAACAACCTTTAATTTTAAGAACAAACTCTTTTCAAACACTTGAATATAATTCAAGAATAACTAGGGATGGCAGTGGGGAGGGTCAAGTAGGAGACCCGCCCCATCCCCGCCCAATTGGGGCGGAGATGGGTCTAGGTTTGGTGGGGATGGGGCGGGGATGAGGATTAAAATTGTACCCGCAATGGGTGGTGGAGCGGGTGTGGATTTTATATTATACCCGCCCCATCCCCGCCCCACCCCCTCCCGCCCCGCATATTTATTACTAAAATTCTATTTATATACATATATTACTAACGTATTTGAAGACACTTTTGAAATGTAATAAAACATTTGCCTTTGTTAATGTATATTAACTTTTCTTTTACTATATTATATTGTTATTTTGTGAAGTAGACAACTATAATGGGCTTATGACAATTTTTTGGTGGATTTTTTGCGGGGATGAAGTAGGTATGACGCGGGTACAACACGGGTGCGGGGGTGGGGCGGGGGTGGGTCTAGAATTTCCCCCCGCAATGGGTGGTGGGGCGGGGATGGGGATGAAATATTTCCCCGCAATGGGTGGTGGGGCGGGGATGGGGATGGAATCTTTCCCCGCAATGGGTGGTGGGGCGGGGATAGGGATGAGAATTTAATGCGGGTGCGGGTGTGGGGGTACCATCCTCCGCACCCGCCCCGCCCAATTGCCATCCCTAAGAATAACCTTTTAAGAACAAACTCTTTCCAAACACTTGAATAATAATTCAAGAATAACCTTTTAAGAACAAACTCTTTCCAAACAACTTGGATTAAAAATAATCCTGAAAACAATTCCTCTTCTTATCACCCCTCCTATTTTGCTAAGTGTGCACACCCCCGAAGCTAGTCATCCCATCACTGAGCTATATCAAGGGGTAACTATAATTGCCAACAAGTGGACTTTGAATCTCTTGATATTAATCAAGCGGAAATAATAATAATATGACTTGTAAGTCATGAATAAACCTCCTTTCCTCATAAACAATTTTTTTGAACATTCAAAGTTCATAAAAACCAATCAACTTTCCTTGTAAAAATAATTTAATTTTCCAAAAAGGATATAAAACTTCTATTAAAAATGATTGAAAATCATTCCTTCTTTTCACTTCAAGAGTGAATAATAAAATATTGTAACCATTTCAAACCAAATTTCTAAACCAATCCAACCATTAAATCAATAAAAAACTTTATCACATAAAACATATTCAAAAGATCTACTACATACGTACCTTGATCTTGCACAAAAAGTATACTAGTACTTCACTTATTCTTATACTTGAGCTTTCTCATAACCAACCAATAAGCAATTTACCACATGAACTTAATCATGAATTTAAACATGAATGACCTATCATGAGCATAATATTTTTGAGTAAGAAATATGAAAATATTTTTCTTAAACCAAAGAAAATTGAAACTTGAATAAGAAATATAAAACTAGAATAGATAGAAGAGAAAGAAGAACTTTGAAGTAAGAGAATATGGATTCTTCAAAGTTTTTGTGTGGAAAAGATGGCTTAAGATATGGGGTATTTATAGGAGTAGAATAGGTAGTACTTAATTTCAAAAATTAAATAGTTTGTAACCTTCACCATAAATTAGGAGATTAAACCAAGATTTGTAACCTCCATCATAAATTTGGAAGTTATAGAAAAAAAACTCCCTCCAATCAACCATGAATCCCGTAGGAATATATGGCCACCAAATTTTTTTTTTTTTTTTTTGTTTTTTGAATTTATTTTTACTAGGATTTAATACCAAAAGCTTAACAAATCCAATTTTGGCGCCATATTCCAGCCAAAATAATTAAAAATCATTGAAAAAACTAAAATACCCTTTTCTTAAAATATTTATTTTAGAAAATAAATATAAAATAAATATTTTATTATTTAAATAAATGCTAAAAATATGGGGTATTACACTCTGATATAACTCACCAAGGTTAGAGGATTAAACCTTGGTCTCTAGAAGTCCAACTAACCTCACAAAGTTCTTGTGAATAAATTGTCTCATATCACTCTGATTCTTAGGATTATTAGCCCCCCGGATGTTCCAGCAAAGAACTTTATCCATTAGAAGTGGAAGGGTCCCCCCCCCTTCCCACTTCATTCTCCACAAGCACACTAGGCACCCTAGGCACACTAGTCACTACCTCAACTTCATTGTTACATAAAGCAAGGAAGCCATGATGAGCGTGAGTAACTTTAACATGGCTAAATCTCACTTTAATAGGCTTGAGAGCCTTCTGAAACCCCTCCTGGTCCACATCATCACTCCGATTTTTCTGCTGATCTTGAACCTCTGGTGGTTGCATCACCTAAATCTCTCCCCCAGACTGTTTCTATTTTAACTTCCACACTTGCCTAGTTTTACCCTTCTTACACTCACTAGTATTATGTCTAATGAGCTTACAATTTTCGCATTCAACCGACCTCCACTCATAATGAATACCCACTTGAATTGGTCCCCCATGCTCACACAAAGTGGACCTGATCAGGAAATGCTTGATTCAGCCTCACATCCAACAAAACTCGTGCATATTGCACTTTATCCCTCTCTGCTATGGCTTCATCTCTCTGAAAAGGAGCTCCAATTTGCTCAACAATCTTGAACAAAGACCTCTCCCCCAATATTTTATCCCTAACTTCAAATGAATCCATATTAGCAGGGATGTGACCTGGCCTCCTCCTTCTCAACATCCATAGCAGAATCACAACACTTCACCATCAATAATGGCTTACTATCAAAAAAATAATGTCCCTGTATTACCTTATTTCTACTTTCTATTGCCAAAAATCGAACTATATAAATTCCCTTCTTCAATAACATTACCTTATTCGCACTAAATTTCTTCCAAATTCGTTGAAAATAACCTTCCATTACTTGAATCGACGGATTCGAACCAACAACATAACAAACTATAGCTGAATTCCAAAAACCAACTTCCTCTTATTGTATATCATCAATGTCAATTTTAATAGTACTACTAGTTATACGATTCCCAATCTCATCATTCTGTTTATGTAACTCAATTAACTAGCATCATCATTCTCCAGAGGTTCAAAAATAGGTTTAGGTGAAATTCGTACCTCATTTCCTTCATTAGATCGCGTTTTGTGGATTGAATCCAGCCATCCATTAAACGTGTGTCTAATCTCCGACTGTTGCTGAAGGTTCTTCAATGACGACGTTGGCATCATCACTTCACCAATACCAAACCCAAAATCAATTGCTTCCACTCCCATTACTACATCAATGAATCGGGTTTTAAACGCATGCGAATCCGATGTTGGACCCTTAAGCTTCTCTGCTTCCTTCCCTAATCCTCCAATTTTCCTAGCCATGGCAACGGTGCACATTAGAAACGTGCACCGAGAGAAACGCGAATTTTAGAGAGAGAAGCCTATATCCTCCAGTTCCCTAATCCTTCCAACTCTTTGGATATAGTCCACTTATCCAAGAGTTGACTATTGACTTGTTTATCCCTCAGATATTTGTCACGTGACTAATTTGACATGTGGTCCAAGCAAACCTACAAAAGTCGGGACTATCACTAACTAATTGATAGATGTGACCTTTAAAAGGTGAGAACTAAATAGCTACAATAAGTGGCGGAGGGAGGGGGGACAAGGGGACCAATCCCTCCCCCCCCTTCAATTTTTTCATTTTATAAAATTTGCTTTTTAATTTTAGATAATTTTTTTTTTGATAAATACCTATTAAAATAACTATTTTTTTAGCAAAGGCCTAATAAACCTTTTTTGTTGAAAAAAACTTATTATAATACTTTCCTTTGTCACTTAAGACCACCTCATTTTTTTCAGCCAAAAAGTCAATTTTTCCGACATTGGCTTTTTCTTCCACCTCTCTTTCTCATCAAATTGGACCAACCTATATTTTTTTTCCTACCCTAAACCTTAAAATGGGAAGCAGTAGGAAAGAATTTGGTAGTTTTATGGGATCAGGACAGAAACAAAATAGGTTGGTCCCATTTAGTGAGAGGGAGCGAAAGAAAAGTCAATGCTAGAAAATTGACTTTTTGGTCGAAATTTTTTGAGGTGGTCTAATAGTCCTAAGCAATAGAGGAAAGTATAATAATTGGTCTTTTTTAACAAAAAATATTAGGTCTTTCCCAACAAAATGGTTATTTTTATAAGTCTTTCCCTAACAATAATACTAATCACTAATTTTAGTGTTCAAGGTAATTTACCATATTTTCTTTTGTGTCTCTATACCACTTGTTTTTTTGTTCTTATCATTTTTTTGTGTTTTTTGTGTCAATTATTTGTATATGTGCATTTATTTTTAGTGTTTGTAAGGTGATATAATTATAGATTTATCTAGCAAAAAAGATTACAATAATTTAGTTTTTCACGTGTTGATTTTTCTCATTGTACAGTTTTTATTTTTCCCTTGTACTATTGATCTTATATGATTTTGACTTAATTTTCTTTAGTACAAATAATAGTTTGGTCACTTTTATTGAGAAAATATGTTCCTACAAGTTTTTTTTATTAAGATATTACTGATTGGTATAAAAAAGTAAAGAATTAAAATCTGCAATTGTAATTTCGTGTGAACTTTATGTGTACTGGAGTATTTTTTTTCTTCATCTTCTTGGATTATATTAGTGCGGAATTTCGGTTATTAAAATTTTAGTTTCTCCATATTACATACTCTATGTGGTGAAGTAAACTTTTTCAAATGTATTTGTCAGATTATAACATTCGTCTTCTCAAATTGAAAATCTTGACTCCGCCATCTACTATAGTTGGAATTTTTTTAATAATAAGGTAAGGAGAAACCTTAATTTTTTTAATAATAAGGTAAGGAGAAACTTTTACAGATTGGCAGTAATATAGGGGATCCCAACTTGCCAAGGGTGAGAATCGATCCCAGCACATCCTGAAACCCGGAGGGAAGGTTTAACTACTACGCTATCCCTCACTCTCACCTACTATAGTTGGAATTGCTATTATCAATTTTAGGTTTTTAATATGGACTACAAAATGCTCATATACGAAAACCTACAAAATCACATAATTAAACTATAGGATCATGAAAATGAATTAAAAAAAGTTTAAATATATCAAAAGTAGCAATTAGTAGATGGTGCACACGTCCGTATGGTGAGGAAGGTGCACACAAGTACATGACTAACATAGGAATTGGGGTTGGCTTAAGTGATGAGCTTTCCCTGGTATTTATGTCTATAACCTAGTATTTGATGTTCATCGTAGACACCTTCCTCACCAGACGGATATGTGCACAGTGCACCTACTAATTTGCATAAAAGTAGTTATCGACAATTTATCCTTTTAAAATTCCATAAGTTTGATTTCTTCCATCTAAATCTAAATATACATCTTCATCTTCCAGATTAGTACTTCCATTTTTTTATTGAACAAAATCATACAGATCATAAGAAAGTTTCCTGTAGTTGTTCCCAAAGCAACCTCTTCTTGCAACCTCCCAATCCACGTTTATCTTCCTTAATTCCCATATAAAAAGTGTAATAATAACAGTATATCCGCATCATAAGAAAGAATCCCAGTCCACACGTCACCGTTTCAACGATACTACGAAGCACTCTAAAAATCCACAAACAATCAAACAATGGCGTGTTTGGTTAGGGAATTAAATTACTTTCTCCAATTCTAGCAAAACCCCAGAATATGAAAGAATAGTAGTAGAAGAAGATTTTATAGTTCTATTCATCTTTTTCTCCTTCACTTCTCCTCTGCAACAACAACCATGGCAAACACACCCTACACTCTAATGATTTTCTCTCTCCTCCTTCTTTCAGTTCCCATGGTTGTTCCTCTAAAAACCCCTTTTCGTGCAACAGACATTCTTCCTCTTCTTCCTAAAGAACTTTCATGGCCGATTCTTAAAAGTTTGAATAGAGCCGTTGACCTTCTTCCTACTTTTGTGGGGGCAGCTTCTTCTTCTCCTAATAATAGCTTGGATTGGAAAGGTGCTTGCTTTTATGAGAATACTGCTTGGCTTGAATTTCATAATAAAACTGGGTCAGAATTTGGTGGGGGTACTCTTCATATTAAGGTTTGACGTTTCTTTTTTTGGTTTTTTAAGATATATTTTCATGATTCTATAGTTCAATTTTGTGTTTATGTAGTTTTGGTATGTGGGTAGTTTGTAATTGGAGTTTAATTTGGTTGTTTTCTACTTTGTTTTCACTATTCTGTAATTTAGTTTAGGATTGTGTTGTTTTGTTATGTGGGTGTTTTGTGATTGGAGTTTAATTTGGTTCTTTTGGTCATTAATAAATGATCAAGGTCGTGACTTTTTAAGGAATTTGAGTAAAGTTTTTGTTTTTGGCATGAGGGTATTTTGTGATTTTACTTGAGATTGGTTGATTGTGAAGTGTTGTGGAACCCTGGTGAATGGAGTACTTTTGAAGTTGAAATGTTTGGTTGACTTTGAATAGGAATGAAAATTGGGTTTTGGATGTTTGTTTTAAGTAAAGTGAAGTGATATTTTATGGAGTTATGGTTGAAGACAGACCAAGAACAAGAAATATAGTAATTATAGACTAGTGTCTTTCCCTGTATTTGCCTCCGATCAATCCACATTGTGTTTGGATAACAAATTTGGAGGGAATGGACTCCTCTCCAGACCCCCTCGTCCATATAAGCTGTCAAATGGCGGCCTTGGGGAGTACTCAGTTGTTGAGTTGTTGGTCTGTTGCCATAATTGTGGTTCTAATTATGTATAGGATAAGTAGCAAAAGGATTTAGAAGTAGTATTCAGATTAATACTGTTTGTATAATTGGTGCAAAATTTCTAAGTAGGGATCCAATTATTATATATATACTCTGACCACTCGTCAAAATTTCTAAGTATGTGCAAATCATTGTGAAGCTGAAGCAATGATGAGAGCTAATTTTTTTTTCCAGTGCATATATCTATAGGGATCCAATCATTATATATGTACTCTGACCACTCGTCAAATTCGCAGTCTTTATACGCAGAAATATTACCTTGTCCTCCCTACTTTGGAGCACATGACTCCTGACATATGGAATTTTTGCTGATTACCTATATACTGTACCTTTGTGCATTGTGATGGGTTTTATTCTTTTAACAGACGCCTTCCCCCTTTTTTGATATGCTATTGACTTGTTTTAGGCTTGTATACTGCATTTCTTTTCCTTTTCCTTCGTACATTATGATAGGATCATGTGTTTCAAATAGCCATTTTCAGCTACTTATCTGCCCAAATCTTGTTGATTTGGGTATTCCACCTGTTGGCTACGTAACCTTGGGGATGGATAATTCTATGATCTGCAAGACTGTGTATCACACAAGTAAGCTTTTCTTTGCTGTTATATAACCAGGTTAGTGCAGCTCATAGCTGGACCTGTATGGACATTTATGTCTTTGCAACTCCGTATCGTGTGACATGGGACTATTACATACTATCTCGGGAACATACTTTGGAGTTCAAAGAGTGGGAAGGAAAAACGGAATATGAATATGTGAGTTCATTTCGCATCTCTCTCTCTCTCTCTATCTCTGACTTGGTTATTAGCATTTTCTTCATGGCACGCTACCTTTATTTCAGGTAAAAGAACATGGGGTTTCAATTTTTCTCATGCAAGCCGGAATGTTGGGGACTTTGCAAGCATTATGGGAGGTCTTTCCTCTATTTACTAATACTGGTTGGGGCGAGAACTCCAACGTTGCATTCCTTAAGAAGCATATGGGGGCTTCTTTTGAGGAACGCCCTCAGCCTTGGGTTACCAACATGACCACTGATGAGATACACTCTGGAGACTTCCTTGCTATTTCAAAAATTCGTGGCCGGTGGGGTGGATTTGAGACCTTGGAGAAATGGGTCACTGGATCCTATGCTGGTCACAGTGCTATGTGCTTGAGGGATTCGAATGGCAAGCTGTGGATTGCAGAGTCTGGACATGAAAATGACCAGGTCAGCCTGCATATTGCTTAGCAGTTAATTATTATAGCAACATGCACTTATTGCAGTGTCATTCACTCTTTCATGCCTAGTTCTTGTTACTGAAAACTCCTTATCCGAAGTTTTAGTTCTCATCTGAACTTTCCTAAACTTATCATGGCTTATTTGTAGTTGTAAATTGAACTTGGTAGTGCTTATCTGAACTATCCGAACTTTTCAGAACTGATAAACTCTTTTGGATACTTATATAAACTGACCTGCATCTAGTGCCCCATGATGCCCTCATATATCCTGGAACTTATTTTGAAGTTGAAAGGAGGTAGGCATTGTTGTGTTTTTTGCATGGTTTTTTCTAGGACATCTAGGCACTATGACTCCACATTATTATTTCTAGTTGTTGGTAATACTGTCATTTTATCCTGCTCTCATGGTTGGTTCCTCTTAAATTTACTATGACTGCAAAATGGTCACATTGCAACAACAAGCCAACCTGTATTCTTGTGTTGGAGAATTTTCAGAAAATCAAGATGGATGTAGAGTATAGGCTTGTATCAAAAGGAGAAGCACAATCCAAAACAGCAGTCAAACAATATGAGGGGACTAATAGTAGAAGAGGATGGGAAATTTTTGAGGAATGAGAGGGAATACACACCAGATCACCTACCATTAGTCTTGTGTGATAATTCTAGTGAGCCTTATTATTGTGGTGAGCTATAAAGGGATTAAGTCTTCCTTGATCACTTTCTAAACCTTCTAATGTTTCACATCTGTGGTGATTGGTTGCTGCCTGCATTTCTAATCTTACCATCTTAAGTTGGACAACCTTTGCTTAATCACCTATTTGTTAGTATTTTTCTTCTCCGAAGGCTGTCAGCAAATGAATCATCCACATCCATGTTTTCCTTATCAAAAAAAATCCACATCCATGTTACCAAAATGTGCAAATTGGTACTTTCTTTGTTCCAATTTAGTCGCAACACTTCCCTTTTAAGGAAGATTTGAATTAGTCGCAACATTACATTATTTAGTAATAGGTTATGTACTTCTCTCTATCTCTAACTTCATCACGTTCGTCCCTCTTTTTAAATATCTCTACCTTTCTCTTCTCCAAAAAAACTTGCTTCCCCCTCATGTTACAACTAATTTAGAACGCACGAAGAATGTATGAAAGCACATCGATAAAATTTTGGACTAGTTCATGAAAACTAGGTCGCGATTCGAGTTCCTCTTAGCTGTTCCATGTACCACCATCATTAGTTGACAACGATTCACATCTATGCCTGTTATAGCTCATAACATGTGCTAGTTCATTAAACAATAATCTTTCCCCATAAATTGATAGCCATCTGACGAATTTTCCCTTTGGTTATAGTGGTGTCTTCCTGATGCACAAAAATGACAAAAATTGGGCGATGATCCTTCTTGTCAGCAAACCAACGTTAATTTGATGGCAAGAGTCTCCTATTATCTCGTTGCATTGAATAATGAACTTTGGTATAACGTCCATTTGAACTTGATTCCTACTTCTAAATTTGAAGGCATTCTGGTAATCACCAAGTTGGATATAAGGGATTCCATTTTGTGGTACTTAATTGATTCATGTGGTTTAAGGGGTATTAAGTTGCAACTTGTTGATTCCTTTAAGTGTGTCATTCATCACTACAATATCTTATGCTATTAACATATACGATGAAGCATCTCCTTGGACTGTCTTGGTCAACCACCTTGCCGTTGACTCATTGATGACTATATTATGAAATGATAGGAAATCCCTTGTGTTCTATCAGAAATTGTGGAAATGCCTTTTTTAAACTTCTTGTTGAGTCACCTGTGCTTATGCTTGGCTTATTCGTGATTGCAATCAAATGTAGCATTGTCCTTCCTACCTGAAAAAGCAAAAGGCGCAGGAATTTATGACCTTAGAGTGAGGAATTATGGTCGTTAAGGAGTTGTGGAACTAAGGAGGTTTGCCTCAGATTTGCTGACAAGTCCCTACTATTTTCCTCATCATCAAAGATGTACCTCCTCCGTCCCCAAATAGATTTCCCATTCTTTTTTGGCACAAGTATTAAGGAGAAGTTCTAGGTAGGCCTTAGTTGCATAAAATTAAAATAAAAAAATTGAAGTTGGTACATTATTCATGAATTCTTTATTGAGCAGAGAGAGTGTAAGTGGGTAAGGTAAGTGGATGGGACCCATGATTGATTCATAGGAAAGCGAGTAATATAATATAAAATAGAAGGTAAACAATATTTTAATGGGTGGACCCATGCCAAATAAGGAAATGGAAAATGTATTTGGGACAACCATAAAAGGAAAAATGAGAAACGTCTTGGGGGATGGGGGGAGTATGTAACATGCCTCAATTAGTTTTTACCCATTAATTGTGGCAACACTTCATGAAATAAGGGAACAGACTCCACCTTGGGTGAAAGATTTGGATCTATACTGGTTTTTGATCTCGGGTGAAAGAATAGGGTTCGTTCCAACCTTAGAGAATCTTAAGTACTCCAAACCCTTTAATTTCATCAAAACATAAGATTTTATCAATACTTCAAACCCTTTAGTTTTGCGTTTAATCAGACATATAATGAATACATACAATTTTATCCTGATAATAATATTTGCAGATAATGGTCCATGTTACCATGTCTCCATGATTCAATGCGGATTTCATTACATCCTGTCATTTTGCTCTAAATTTGTGGAGCTTATCAGATATCAGCTCCAAAAGTAATTGTGATATCACTCGCATAATATATGTACCACTTGCTGCTTTCTAAGTGAACTCTGTCTGGAAATTATTAGCTGCCTTCACTTGATTTCTATCCGTTGATGCTGATTTTTTTTGTGAATTTCATGTTACAGGGAGAGGATGTTGTAGCTCTGCTTCCATGGGATGAGTGGTGGGAATTTGAGTTGACTAAAGATGACTCCAATCCCCATATTGCATTGCTTCCCTTGCACCCTGATTTGCGTGCCAAGTTTAATGAAACTGCTGCCTGGGAGTATGCAAGAAGCATGGATGGTCAGCCATATGGTTATCATAACCTTATTTTCAGCTGGGTAGACACTATTAATATGAACTATCCTCCTCCACTGGATGCGCATCTGGTATGACATATCTCTTATACTTTGTCCACTATGATTGGACTTCTGTATTCCTTAATATTTTGCATACGTGGTTTCTAAGTCATAATTTTTAATGGAGATCACTTGTTTTATGAATTCACTTATTTCCTTTACTTCATACTTTCGTGTAATACTCGTCTTGGTGCCCTTTCTTATAACAAGATCTTACAAACTCTTGACTTTGTATATTCACTCAGTGACAACAGTCAGTTTCTTACAGAAGTTTGCTGTAAATGTGGCTCTATATTACCATAACATGAGTGAGTTGGCAAATCCTTACCAATTAAAACAAATCGGTTTTAGAATTAGTGTGTTTAGTGGTCGCTAATAGTTTTTCCAAATACCAACATGTAAAACAGTCCATTAATTTATTGCAATTGAGACTTGTATCTATTCTTTTAGGTGGCTGGGTAAGCCGAGATAATTACATTACTTTGGGATTGAGTGATGCTCTAGGACTGTCCTATGAATCTATGAT
Organism: Beta vulgaris subsp. vulgaris; assembly: GCF_026745355.1. NCBI lineage: Eukaryota > Viridiplantae > Streptophyta > Magnoliopsida > Caryophyllales > Amaranthaceae > Beta > Beta vulgaris. The sequence continues at coordinate 4,443,669 of NC_079205.1, read as the reverse complement.
GCTATCCTCATCTGCCCCAACTGAAATGAGAGAAACATTTCAAGGGTCAAATAAACCCTGAGAGTATATTGGGGTTAGGAAATTGCATAGCCCAAACTATTGCAACTGAAATCTATGTTGTTGGACCTTGTACAAATTGGCAGGCATTTCAGTTTTCTTACAGGTATTATTGCTAGTGTGCCTTTTTGGTGATTCTATCTGTTACCTATACTGGAAAAATGGACCTCTCGTGCTTTCAGATTAAACAATGTCATGTAAGAAAGGAAGTATGAAGTTCTAATCTTTTGCATCAAAATTGTAATTTTAGGACGTCTTTGTAAGTTTAAGGACATTTTCCAGGTAAGTTGAAGGTGGTATTATATAAGGGTAACATATCTTAGGATATTACTTTCGATGAAGCTTTGTGTTACATTAGACATTAGTTCTATTAGGCCACAAAGTTGTAATTCGAAAAGTGGCAGCTTTTCAGTTGTAAATATGTACTCGTATTAGTTTTTTCAGCATCAGAAGTTTCAATATTGTCAACATGTTTATTAATTGGAGAGTTTTTCAATCAGCCTCTCTTCCATATCTCTGTCAAAAGGTGCAACTTTGGTGCATAGCTCACATGTCTATGGAATCACTTAAGGAGGGACCCATCTATTGTTACTAAATTCATGATTTGACTTATTGATTTTATTTTTTATTTTACTTTTGCTTTTATATATTTATCTGTTTTCTTTTATTTGCAGGTGGCTTCTGTAATGACAATATGGTATCACATGCAGCCTGAATATGCAGCAAACTTATGGAAAGAAGCATTGAATAAACGGCTGGGAACTGAGGTAAATGCTCCATAATTTCTCCATTCTCCCCAATTCTTGTGATTGCCTGTCATCTATTGTTTTTTCATTGCTCGATAAGTTGTGATAGGTGATTTAGGTGTTTGATGTGAGATCCCATGAATTACTTTCTCAAAAAAAAATCAGCATATGCTGCCCAATCACTGTGAATCTCATCTTGTGTGCTTCTAACCCATTTCTTATTATGAAGGAAGAAGGTTATATATTTGGCTGGGCATTTATCTTTCAATAAAATTCTTTGTTATAGTAATATGATTAGGGATGTGACTGTTTACTCATGTGCTACTCCCTTTCTCCATGCAGGATCTTGAACTTCCAGAAATTCTTGTAGAAGTCGAAAAACGTGGATCATCCTTTGATGAGTTGCTTACTATTCCTGAGCAAGATGATTGGATTTATGAAGATGGAAAATCAGTCTCATGTGTTGCTTATGTTCTTCAAATATACAAGGCAGCTGGACTTTTTGGGTCACTTTCTAGTTCCATTCAAGCAAATGAGTTCACTGTGAGTTCTTTTGCCTGTTTCAAACTTTCAATAATTCTTTGATTGGATTTGTTTAATGGGTTTTACCATGTTTAAACATGTGCGGATTATTTTATATTTAATGTGCGGCTACCATTTAAAACCAAGGGTAGGGGCACTGCTGCTGATATACTCCTTACCTAGAGAAATGGCTTGGCTTTTGAGAGCGAAAAATCGTGAGAAAACGTTGAAGGGATAAGCTTACTAAAACTGCGATGTCATATTTAATATGGGACATGCCATAGATGTATCTTTAAAATTTAATAAGGGATTGTAGAGTACAAAATACCTATCAGAGTTCTGTTAAAGGTTAAAATTTCCCTTTATTGTGTGACTAGTACTGTAGTTAGAATTGTTGTCTTCTAATTATCTTTCAAATGAAAAATATGCCAAGTTTCTCATATTCAGGCTAGTTTTTGTACCACTTGAAAAATTCTTTTTATCACTCGGGTATCTTACAATTTGGTCCTCCTTTCACTGCAATCAATATAATTCTGGCAGTATAGCTGCTAAATGTTGAAGAAAATATGAGGCACGAGTAAGATGGCATCTTTCCTATTCTTATTATTTTGTGAAACTGAGGGTTCAGTTCTTTGCTGTGATTGCAGATAAAGGATGCCTATTCATTGAAGTTCTTCGAAAATGATCTAAGTCGCCTGCCAAGTTGGTGTAATGATGGTGATAATGTGAAGCTTCCTTTTTGTCAAATCCGAGGAAGGTACAGAATGGAACTACCTGGTTACAATACCATTGATCCGTACGCACATATGAACGAAAGGTGTCCATCTCTTCCACCAAAATACTACAGGCCAAAAACCTGTTGACATTGCGTCACACTAGCAGTAGCAGGTTTTAGCAAAATAGCAGGATTTGTATAATCTGATGTTGAATTCTGTATATAATTTTCGCGTATAACAGCTTCATGTATGTAGGTTGATCGTTGATGTAAATATTGTTAAGTTGGTAACATCATCTTCTGTTCTTTGTACACGTGATTAATCTAATATGCAACCTCTGCTGTAGCTTCATTTCACCAAAACTAGTTATGAGCAATCTTTGTGTATATAAAGCTGGTAAGAATCCAGGGATGAATATAAGGAGCGGATTTTAGAGTCCCGTCGTCCACGTCTAAATGTGGCTCCATTAGGTGAGTAGATGTTTCATGTTTAGAGCTAACAAATGGGTTATATCCTGCTGAATTTGTGTAAAGAATAAAAGGTTTGAGATTTTTTTTTAACATTGAGAAAATTTGCATTAATTAGAAACTGGAGTACAACTTAATGCTAATACAAGCAAACAGCAACAACAAAATAGTAACAAGAGCCTTATTAGCTCGTACATACTTTATGAAAAAACAACTAACTATTACATGTCCAGTTCAAAAGTAGTCTATCTTGAGCGACGACGGGTAAGGTTGGGTTATACGTCTTGATAAAAAAGACCCGATATGAGAGAGAATATGTTGTGAAACGAAACTCTGATGATCTTCGAAGAAAGATTGCTGCACGCCTGCACTACATCTAGTCGACCCCAATGTCTACTAGGCACTAAATCTCAAGGTTCTTAAAAAAAAACATCCTCCTAGGATTCTACTAATTCAACGAACAATGAAGTCACGTCCTTTGGTGACTTCTGACCCTGCTTCAAGGGTACACGGAGTTTAGTCTCATTGGACTGAAACTCGAAAGATGTGGAGGTCGAAACTTGCTCCAAATCAAATTGGAGGGCTCCCATAAGATTCATTTTTTACGGATAGGGGGAAACGACTCGACTAGGGGAGGGGGAGGGAACGACTCAACGAACTTGACTCAGGGATTGGGGGGAAACGACGAACGACTCAACGAACTCGACTCAGGGATGAGGAGACGACACGACTCGGAGACAAAGCAACACGAGACGGGGCTGGGGAGGGAACGACGCAACAAAACGGAAAAAGAAAAGAGGGGAGGGGCCGGACTACCGTCGTGAGGAGCCCAAGGTAGCTCACACGGTGATCGAGCCCCTAGGGTTGCCTTTGGGTGTTGGGATTCTTAGGTTTCGACGGGTAGCTTTGAAAAAGAAGGTAGGGTTTCAGTGTACTCCCCAATCTCCTCAATTGACTAATCATGCTAATGGATTTGATATATCTATTTAGATATTTGAAAGAGTTTCAACAATAAATTTTAAGGGGAAAAAATGCATATTCACTATAGGTCTTCTCAAGTTACAATCATTGACCTATGAAGCAATACTTCAAAAAGATGAAAACCACTATGAAGGAAAATCTGCTCTTTTAAGGTACTACACAGAGAGTGCCGAGTGCCGAGAGGTGGGAAGGATAGCACACAGCAGAGATGTATCTTTTCATGTTGATTTCGTATGTAATTCTGTTTGTCTAATAAGATTCAATGATCCAAATTCCAAACTTTATGTTGTTAATATAAGATACAAATAGTTCTCGATTTTCCCCACGTTACTAGAGTGGGCTGATTGATTATACATTGAACCTCAATTTCGACATAAGTTCCGTCATTTGTTATTCTTTAGGAAGATTTGTTCAGTTTCTGCACCATGTAAATTCGCCAATCTTCAGTTTGAGCTATATGAGGCAGAAACTCAGCATACCCACTCTTCGAAGGCTGAATGCCAAGACAGCGTTAAATTTTGGAGGAATTCTCTGTCCATCTTCAGAACTAAAATCTGACAGGGCATCATACAAACTAATGATCACTTCCTGAACCAAATAGTTTCTATTCCTCCCCAGAGAAAATAGTACAAGTAAAAATGGCAGAGCAGATTGGCTACTTTTTCCGCTACGAATAAGTAGTACACAGAAGGTTGACAATAGTAATCGATTCATCAATATATTTCTATGAAGGATTAGTACCTCGGATAGCCATACATTTTTCAGATTTTAATACAAGGACAGCTTCTCAAGGGACAAGCAGCAAATCAGAGTTCTTAACTTCTCTACACAAAACTAGTATCACTGTAGGCTGTAGCTATGAGAAAAAGAATGTCAAATTCGTATGCAACAGAAATCTGCCGTAGGATGGTCAGCAGTACACTTTCATGTGAAATTAGTGTATGATCATTATTCAGCCTTGGCTGGGAAATGGTTGCCACCACTTGCTACCTTGTATACATAAAAGGCAGTCATGAAAGCACTGCAAATAAGATGAATAAGAAATGGATGAGAAATTATCAGAAATAGGGAGAAACTATTATTAAATAAAGACATTTGAATAAAATGTCTTTGATCACCAAATGCATCGATAAACTTTTTTGATACACATGAAAACTAAAAATGATCTGCTTTGGATTACATGGTTTCTCCAAGTAATTGACTAAAATCATAAGCTTTGCAAATAAATGTATAAAACTAGATATTCTACTCTTCATTTTGTGAAATCTTAGTAAATTACATAAGCATGAACTCTTCCCAGTTCTAGACAAACTTTTTGACAAAGATTTACTGGTCATCCTTCATCCGAGGGCTCGTAAATAATTGCGGAAAACTCTTTTATTAATTTAAAACCCTTATTATAATTTACTCAGTGCGAATATGCACGGAGAATATTGCTAAATAATGCAAAGAGCAAACAGAGTGACCAAATATAGTTTCAAGGTACCTGATCCCAGCAATAATACCAGCAGGCATTATCTTTGAAGTCTCCATATAGCGCTGTCCCATGACATACGTGAGTCCAGTTGCAGTCACTGTTGAGGCATATGGGATATGTTCAAATTTCAGATACTATGTTTCAAAAAAAAATATTTATTTGGATGCATGAATACAGAACAACCATGTTACTTTCAGGAGTTAGAGGAATTTTATGATAGATTCTTCAAGTATCATGAGGTGAATCAGCTACTTCAAACTGTTTCAGATTCTTGTAGTATATTCAAGAGGCAAGAAAGTATGCAAGATATTCTAAGGTATGAGAGCAATTACGAGATGCTGGAAGCAAACTTAACAATACAAGAGTGTGTCAGCATTAGCATCTCAATTCTCAAATAACACGCATACAAGTACACACCACTTTCTTCTGAGTTGCTGAACTCAAGCCAGATGCCAATTTAGCATAGAAGTACTTAGGATCTCATAATGCATCAAAAGGTAGTCTTAAGCTTAAAAAGTAAGCATCAAGTAAAGATATAAGACCCCCTCCCCTCACCCCTCCTGAGGCTAATAGTCCGTGACAAGATCAATTAACCTGGGATGATTCACTCATTCATAGATCTATTGGTCTCACATTTCAAAACTAAACACTTAAAACCTTGGAAAAAGAAACTCTGACATTTTATAGTCGTACCTAAGCAAGATTGTCATTTCCTACAAGAAGCTGAGAAGCAAAGTATACTTGAGCTATAAAATGAGCTTCCAAAGGCCAAGGTTTCAAATATACAGATCAACAAATGTGGAAACTTTCAGAAACCAGTTTCCAAAGCAATGAACAATATAGCACTTCCAACTACCTGTCAAAAAAAAAAAAAACTACCAAGTACCAGGGAGTGGAAATCCTGCCCACAAAGTACATCTGCATTTTCACATCTAAAATAATAGAGATGAGACAGCACTGCTACTATCAATCAACTAACTTTAGTTATACTGCATCTTGGCCAGTCTTTCCAAGACAATGACACATAAAAGCTAAGAGAAATCAGCCAAAAGAATGACATAAACTTCATCCATGATTAGAACACAGGGTATGTAGCTTGAACCTTTATAGCTGCCCTGCGTGATTGCGCCCATCTACGCGGTGAGCATACAATTAAAAGGCTGCTAGATTCCTAGTTGGTTATTCTTCTAAGGATCAAATAGATGAGATAGATTACCTCGCTATACCACATCTTCAGAGACATTTTCAGCTCAAAGAGTCAAAACTTAACCTCAAAACAAGGAATGACGCGGTTCGCCATTATTCCTTACCATCTAAGCCTAGAGATCACTAAGTTGGTGCATACCACTAAGAACGGACCTTGAATCAGAACACCCCCAAAAATATTTCTAATATGGGACTTAGGAGGTGGTGAAAACTAATTCACATAATAATTCTTTACATCAAATAAAAGATCATGTGATGGAACTATTTTCAGTTTTCTACAGCCTGTAAAATCAAAGTAAGTCACATAAAATTAGCAGATTCAAAACCTTCAAATGGCAAAATTAGTCCGAGACCGCGCTCGATCATCGGCATTGCAATACATACGCATGATCACAGAACAAAACCAACAAAGAACAGCCATGAAGACATTACAGCAACTCCAAAAAAGTTTCACATCAATTCATCACACAAATACCAGAAAAACACACATCAAACATAAAATAACACATTAACAAACCACATTCTCATCTGGGAATCTAATGATATCAATCAGCAACCCAAATTCAAGATAAAACCCAACTCATAAAACAATCAATCAAACAAAATTAACCAGAAAAGATGAGCAAAGAGTTGAAATTTCAACATACCCGCCTCAAGAATCAAAGCAAAGTAAGAATTTTTGCGCTTTTTAAAAGCTGTAAGACTCAAATAACCAGCTAAAATGAGCAACAAACCAGCTCCAGCACCACCACCCAGTGAAACCAAACTACCCTTTTTGGCATACCCGATGAGCCCGCCCAGTACAAGAACAAGCCCGTATGGGATTGTGAAGCAAAAATCGTGCATTTTCGACAAATGGGTTGTGTTTTTTTGTGATGATTTAAGGATTTGTGAGATCAGAATTTCATAAAAGTGGGTTTGAGATCGATGGCAATGGAGTTTTAAGAGGGGTGTTTTTGGTTTTGTGGAGTGAGAGAATTTTTGAAAGGGTCAAAGGGGAAAGTTTGGCGTAGTGGCGTGTGGCCAACTTGTTTGGTTGATTGAATTGATTAAAAGAAGAAAGAAAAGTCATAACATGGGTGAGTTGTTGATGTCAACAACTCTTTGAGTTTTGTGTTTTGTCTAAAAGTTGTTGATTTGTTATTCTCCTATGATCCTTTTCTGGTTTTCCAATTTGAACGAGTAACTGTTTGTGCCAAATTACCATTATTCATCTAGAGGTAGGGACTAAGAACAATTCATATTTGGATTGATTTATGGAATAAGTAAGACTGTCAAATTATATGACATGGACTCAGAATAAATAAGATAGAAGTATATATTGCTTGGTAATTTAAGAGATTGATTGAGCGATCCTCATAAATTAACAATTAGAAAGTTCTATTTTAAGACAGGAAACAAAAATAAAAGACATTGCAGCAAAATGAAATGAGTTATTGGATTATACATATATTATCTTTTAATAAGGAAAGTTTTTCCTAGGAACCATCTCATAGAAATCCATGCATTACACGTGCTTCAACCTTGTTACTATCAATTAACTCATTGTACACATTGCTAATAATTTCGCAAAAACTTGAAAACAAATTCAATTTTCAACAAATCAAGTAAATTACTTAACTTTTTTCATACTAACAGTTGATTAACCAAATTTATGTTCAAATATGCATAAAAATGACAAAACAAAAATTACTTATAGTACGTAAGTATTAATCTACCCCAAAAAAAGTATTAATTTGACTAATTTTTGTGCTTTTCGACATTATACCCTTGTACTTTTTTGAAAATTTAGGTTGTATCCAAGCTCTTTAAATTGCACATATTACCTCCAAACTTACTTCATGAATGCATAATGCTCCAACCATTAACTATGTATCATTAATTTTGTTTAATTTTATGCAGTCAAGTAGAACTAATCTAACTTATAAATATTTCTTGTAAGAGTAAAACTATGTACAAGCTAGATTAGCTCTAGATTACAAAAGATAATGTACGTAGCCTAACCATCCACTTTATACAACAAACTTACATAATTATTAATTACTAAATTTCACAATACAAAATGGAAGCATGTCTAATGTCCGGAATAAGATCAGTAACCTCGAGTGGACATTGCATTTGCACCAACAAATTTTCAACTATTTTTACCAACAGAATTTCAATTTCGTGTTTCTTCCAAAATACTATGACCTTGAAGTTAAAGATGGAAACCCAAAAAAATCCCAAAAGACCCACTTGCCTATCTTGTTCTAAACCTCTTTCCCTCTGTCTTTGCACTCGCATTAAATCTCCAAACTTTGACAACAAAGTTCATCTCACAATTCTCCAGCATAGTTTAGAGAGAAAACACCCACTTAATTCTGCTAAAATTGCCAAACTTGGTCTCAAAAATGTTGATGTTTATACTGTCACTGATGTTAAGTTTGATGCTCAGTTTAATGTTCAGCCATTGGTGTTAGATGATGATGGGTTTAATTTGTTGGAAGAAGAATGCACGTCAAGTGTTTGTGGAAATGCTTCTGAGAGTTTGGATTGTAATGGAAGTTTAGCGATTGAAGGATCACGGGAGGGGGGTTTTGATCAGGTTTCTGGTGTTGATTTAGGGGATGGGTTCGTTGGTGTTTCGGATTCTGAGAGGTTTACGGATGAAATCGTCGATTTTGATAAGAACGATGATCAATTGCTTGAGCAATGTGATGTTGAAATCACTGGTGTTAGTGATAATTTATGTGAGTGGAGATGCTATGGAAGGAAATCCTGAAGCTTTACTGAGTGTAACGGTTGGTAAATATGGTGGAATAAGCAATATTTCTCATCAATGGAAGCTGCAAGATGAAGGGAAAACACCCAATCTTGAGGATTTGGTTGCCTCTCCAGAGGTTCTAGAATCACTAGCTAGAGGATTTGTGGTGCAGAAGCTGCAAAAGAAGCAGAAGAGTGGGAGTGTAGAACTAGAACAATTTGAAGAGTTTCGGATCACAGTTCCTCCAGGATCAGCACTTCTGTTTCCAGCCCAAAATGCAGTACCGGCTGAGACTATCGACTTTGAGGTGAAGAACTTGATTTTATTGGACGGAACTTGGTCGAAAGCAAATCGAATGTATAATGAAAATCCATGGCTAAGAATTTTACCGTCTGTGAGGCTAGATATGGAGAAGTTGAGCATGTTTAGTGAAGTTAGGCGTCAGCCTAAGCCCGGATATTTGTCCACTATTGAGAGCATTGTGTATGCTCTGAAGGCACTAGGCGAAAGCGAGGAGTTGGAGGGGCTGGATAACTTACTAGATGTGTTTGAGTCCATGGTTGAAGACCAGAGACGATGCAAGGATGAGGCACTAAAGAAGCTGTCTCCTTTATGATATTCTTATACCTACCTGTTTGTTGGTAATCCATAATATTGTTTACTTGACTTCTGTTCCTATTATATTTATCACTTCATTCTTGCAGAATGAGGCAGTGAACGTTTACATCTACCATGCATGGCATCCTAGATTGATTTATGGAACCGATGGAGTATAACATAAGCCATTATGCCTCACTCTTGTTAAAAAAAAGTTAAGAATTATTCATGTACTTTCATATTTATATTGAGATTTTCCTTTGCTCTCTTCAAAAGGAAAAGTGCAGATTACTCAAGCGGACATTATCATACAATAATTCATAACTAGTTTTTTTGCCCGGGTGATGCCTCAGATTAGTTACAATAAACAAATATGTTATTATTTTTAAATTTCATAATTTATTTTGCTACTTTTTGTATTTTTGGTCCATTAAGAAATTGAAAAATTCACGCCACGACGTGATATGTAAAAATATTAAAAGGTCTGAGTTTGAACAATACTTTAAAAGGAATTATGTTAAGAGAATATGACATCAATATTCTCTTGTAAGTTACATAATAAGAGTGTTAGAGATGTATATACTTGTTTAAGTCTTTTCAGTTAATTATAATTATTGCAAGACTTCGTCATATTTTATTTGAAATATTGGACAACAAAATCAGAGTGTATTGATGGTTGAACTCTTATTTTTCATTACATGACATATAGACTTTCTTTCGCACATCTTTTAATATATTTGTATAGATTAGTGGACTATTATTATGCCGTCCCCTCCATCTTTTGGGGATCGTGGGCTTACCTAATCTCAATCTTGAGATGGACATACTTTATTACATCTCTGTTGCAATTTGGTTGTTGCCAATGAATAAGCCTGAGTAGTGACCCATTAATCTGCCTGAGTAGTTACCCATTAATCTCGGAGATGTATACAATATCACATTAAGTGACATTTTCGTAATAAACTCAAAATAACATCCTATAGTATTGAACTATTGACTAAATATACTATCACACTCATAAATTAAAGTTTTTAATACAAACAAAAGGAAAAACATAAATTGTAGATTGTGTATTTAAATCATAAGAGATATATAATTTTGTGTTTGTCACAAAAATGCTGAATAAGCCATGCCTGATTATCACGCCCCACTCACATCTTTCCCCCACTGAACCAAAAATCATGTCCTCAAAAGTTATCACTTACCTAATTACTTACGTTTCTTTTGCAATCTTCATCCTTTTGCCAACTCTAGTGAGTAGTGGTCTAGTGGATCACCTAAATACCTAATAGTGCACGGTGCACCACCAAAGTACTAAATTTCTATTATATAAAAAAGAGGAGAGATATTAAAAATGGTAAATCCTTTTATACGGTTATATTTTTAAGTAATATACAAATTCACCATCTTTTACCATTATATTTTCAATTAACAAAATATTTACATCATCCTTGATTTGTTGGCTTTCAAAAAACAGAAGAAAAATATACAATGAACTTTATGAATAATTTTTCGATATATTATTATGCAATTGGCCTGTTATAATTCGTCGTTTAGGGAGGAACGAAGGAGAAGAAGTCTATGCAGTCGTAGTTGGAGTTCATGTACAAATAAGATAGAGAGGAGAGAGTAAACAAAGAACTACATTTAGTTATTATTGTTATATTCTGTAGGAAAAATTGTATTACAAAAATGTATTTTCTATTTATACTACAAGTAATTCCAATATATAACAAACTAAGTCAAGTCTATGTTAACTATATCACAAACTCCAATATGATCTTTTGTTTGTTTTCGCACTCGTTATAAAAGTAGTCACTAATATGTCAATTGTGAAACATGATAAATCGGGCCACAACAAAGCCCTATAACCAGCAACTAAAGCCCACATTATAAATTGTTAAAGTGTTTAAAAAATCCAACCCTTGAAAAATTAATTCCTTCGTTCTTCAACCTGAACTGAAGCATTAAATCTCTCTGTAACATAGCCAATGCTAAAGCTCCTAATACGACGTCGTCCTTCCCCTCTAACTCAATTCTCCATCCAATCATACTCCTTTCTCTCCACTGACGCCGATGACCCTCCTTTCTCTCTCATCCCAAAACCCCTAAAAGAGAATATAGACAAACAAAAACAGAAACAATCACGAAATTCCCAAAATACCCTCAACTTTCCTATAAATTCCGACCTACCCTTCGACTTCCGCTACTCCTACTCCGAATCCGACCCATCGGTTCAGCCCATTGGGTTCCGCGAACCGCCCAAATTTTCTCCTTTTGGGCCGGGCCGGCTTGACCGTAAATGGACCGGGACGCATGCTCCGGTTCGCGGGGACAAATTAGAGGAGAGAGAAAAATGGGAGAAAGAGAAAGAACATGTCTTGGGTGAGCCGTTGTTGGAAGAAGAGGTTGATGAGCTAGTGGAAAAGTATCGCCACAATGATTGTGCTCGTCAGATCAATATTGGTACTTTTTGTCTCTCTTCTTTAGTAATTTCGATGTTTAAAAGACTGTCTTATCTTACTATTTTAACTTAACAAGGAGGTTTTATTTAAAATAAATAGCGAGACGGTCTCACCTTGGTGATATTATGTTTGTGTGTAATGGAGTTAATGTGGATAATTGGTTACTTTATCTAATTTGTTTGTATCATTCAATTTTTACACCATATAATGTGCTTTTATTTGACAAGAAATTTGGGATATCTATGCATTACTAATTTACTACTCCTAATGCAAAACTTTGAAAACATATACTTTTAGTTTTCTATTTGTAAAAATTATAAAAAATACATATTAATGAAATATATGTTATGAAGAATCTAACAAGATCCTACATGACTATATTTTCATCCGCGTATAAATCACAAATGATGGTCAAAGTAAAATATGTGAATAGTGTAAAATATCGAGGTGTAACAATTAAAATGAAATGGAGGGAGGATTATAGTTAAGTATAAAAGATTCACCACCACACTGCAAAACTATTGCTGTTTGCAAGCTTTGTGATCAGCATAATTGAATGCAATTACAACAATGTCATGGCTATGTAATCACAATGTGTAGGCTGGTAGCATTGTAATGGCTCCTGCATACCAACTTTTATCATACACTCGGGTGTGTACTGCAAGCATGGTGCCACCCAAGATATTTTTTTCCTCATTTGAAATCCTCCAAAGGAGTAAGATATACACAAAAGAGAGCTGAAAATGAATAAATGAGCAAAAAATATACTTGGGAATGATGAATGGCATGCCCGGGTGAATGATGAATCATGAATGTGCTCTATTTGCGTCCACCGTAGGATAAGTTTACTTGCTTGAAAATGGCTTGATTGTTTTGTATTATTTTTGACTCCTTCTCTTTGGGGGGCTAGGGAAGGACGGAGTTACTCATAACATGTTGGATGACATCCACAACCATTGGCGGAGAGCTGAGGCCGTGAGGATTAAATGCTTGGGAATACCAACTCTTGATATGGACAATGTTTGCTTTCACCTTGAGGTGTTGATCTGTGAGCATTATTTATTTTTTTTGTGGTGGGAAATTTTGATCGTTTAATTATTCATATATGTTGATTTTATGCTTTTGGGCTTATTCTAGGACAAATCAGGTGGAAAGGTCATCTACCGTCACCTTAATGTTCTGCTTTTATATCGGGGTAGGAATTATGATCCCAAGAACAGACCTGTAATTCCTCATATGCTTTGGAAGCCTCGTGCTCCTATATATCCGAAGCTTGTGAAGAATGTTGCTGATGGCTTGACGTTTGAAGAAACGAAAGAATTGAGGAACCAAGGCCTCAATTCTCTTGCACTCATGAAGCTCAGTATGTCATATCTCTGTTCTCTTAGATGATAATGTATTAGTGGATAGCTTAAAAAAATCTTGATTGAAATGCTGTCTTAGCCAGGAATGGTGTGTATGTGAATGTCGTGCAAAGAGTGCGAGATGCCTTCGAGACTGAGGTGGTGGTTAGACTGGATTGTACCCATGTAGGAACCAGTGACTGCAAAAGGATTGGTGTCAAGCTAAGGGTAAATATATATTTGCTTCTGTTTGGCTTCTTTCTCAAGTTCATTTGTAAATGTTCTTTTAAAATCTACAGGAACTGGTACCATGTGTCCCAATCTTGTTCAAGGAGGAGCAAATTATTATGTGGAGAGGAAAGAGAGACCAAGACAATCAAGCTAGCTGCTCAACTGAACTACCGAGTTTGTAGATGTCGTATGAGAACCCCTCTGTTTTTACACTTGGTCTTGAAAGATATCGAACAGGAAGATTATCAAAATCATAAAGTTCCTCTTTTATGAGCTGCCATTTGTCATAAAAATCTGAAGCTGCCCCATCATTGCACATATGTCTATGTAGAGGCGTCGATGACAATGAGCTCTGGTCATTGCTGCTCCGAGTTCTGATAAGTACTCGATTGGGAAGGTTGAGATGATTGGAAATGAGGACCAACTTCCAGAGGATTCTCGTCTTCATTGCATCACCAAGCGAAGTTAATTTGATGTTTGATCAATATATTTGAGACTTTGGCACAAGCATAAATCTATGACAATGCAACAAATTGTAGTGAAAGATTATTGTAGTCATAGTGATTTCCTCTCATGCTCTAGACTGTACCATGTTAGTTACAAAAAAGAGTTTTAGACTGGCCATTGTCAACATAAAGTGGCTGTAGTACATTGCCTCTATTTGTGGAGGATATTGAAAGTTGGAAGAAAAGTATTGCAAGTGTTTGTGAATGAGTTCTTGAGTCTTGTCAGTCACAAGTTGGTACAAACTTCTCGTATAAATGTTATACTAATATGTAGCCTGCTTTGGACGAATAACTGAAACATCTCCCATATACAGAAAAAACTTCTGATATCAAGAACAACAATATACATATATATAACTATAAAGGTGAAGGTTAAGATTACAACTATGCAGTTACAAACACATTGTTAGTGTTGCTGTGGATAAAAATTCAAGTACATAAGCAAGATACAGGATCTTCTGGACCTAAACGGCATAAGTTCTAGTGACGGCAGAGGTTATAAAACAAATTCCATAACCGTCTTTTTGCAGGGTACAAACACCAAGATTTGATGATGATATCTACATGGCTTTCTGCTAACTGATGATAGAAATACGGAAACAGATGCTATTTTGTAACAGACCTACGTTTGTGTAAGTAACTTCCTGAATTCATGTGCGTTGTCTGCAAGGCATCCTGAGCTAGCTAATGAGGTTATCCAGACCTCATCAGATTGAACTGGCTCATCGTCGTCATTCCTATGCCAGCTCCAGACAGCATGAGATGAGTTGACTATCTGGATTTCTCCATGGCCAAAGCTCGCTTCTCGGAACACTGACCACTCGGGGTGTGGATTTTTATACCTGAAGTCCATCAAAATTAATTACATGTATAAACAAGAAAAACTCTATTTTCCTGAACTTTTTAGCAGGGTAAATAAGAGGTAGATAGATAGTGGGTCCCACAGCATAAACTAACGAAAATGCTCGTGATAGACTCATGAGACAAAAATTTAGCCAAATAGTCATACTCTACCAACAAAGAAGTCCATACCAGCTTCGAAGCCATGTATGGACTAAAAGGTTGAGGAAATAAGTATGCAGACTAATGGACTAGTTAAAGTTACCTTCAGGCTTCAAGTATATTATCTAAGTTACAAGTCTATAATCATTAGAAGTTATAGTGCAATGACTGAAAGATAGATAAGTAATTCTTCATTTACATGAGGAATCACCAAGGATACAAGTAAAACACAAATATGCTTAAAGTACAAATGCAGAAGTTTCAGGGGCACACACCTTCGAGCTAAACCCTCAGAGTTCCCTCCATCACCAATGGTTATATGGACAGCACCACAGCGATCAGATTTACCACTAAACACCCGTTTCTGTCAACAAATCAACAAAAACTTAGTGCCAAAATTTCTTACATAGAATTACAGCACATAAGCCTATAAGATAGGTCATACCGAGCGTTCATACGCATGCACATGCCCCGCAAACACTATGTCAACACCAGCAGCATGGAGCAAGGGTTCCATAGCTGACATCATCCCATCTCCTTCACCTTGGTGAGCTTCGTTGCTATTGTACCAAGGCACATGAAACAAAGCTAGTAACCAAGGTGTTCTTTTCCTGTCTACCTTGACAAGATCAGCCTGTAGATAAACCATGGGTAAATTAATGTCAAAGGTATATAAAGAATACAAAATACTATCCAGTCTATAACAAACCACTTTCTTCCAATTAACAGTCATTACATACAATCAACAAAACAAAAGGCTACACAAGACGTTTCCCCCACTAAATTATAAAATAACAAGGCAGCCCCGAGCATAGTTTTTGCCAACCTATCAGCACTCAGCAGTTAGACATGGAAAGATATTTGTCAAATAATACTGAGAACTAGGAACCTTCCCCACCCCCTTAGATGGCGCTAGTACCATGAAGATTCACCACTTACACTTATATATATATATATATATATATATATATATATATATATATATATATATATATATATATATATATATATATATATATATATATATATATATATATATATATATATAAAACACGTAAATTGCATTGATTGGGTAGAGTGAAAAGAATAAATGCAAATTGAGGGCAGAGGATGGATGGAAGATGGGAAAGAAGATGGTTTTGCAAACCAGGAGAACAATTTACCACCCTTGGAAGAATTATATTTTCCATCCATTACAAGCCATATCAAACAAAGAAGGGAAACCTACTTTTTTCTCCTAACCAAATACTTTCCAAGTATAAGGAAGCCCACATCCTTGAACTTTAAATCTGCCACCAGTAAGGTCCGGATCAGGAAACGTCAAACTTGGGCATCGGAAAGATGAAGTGTGACGGGTAAAAAATTACAGGGCCACATTTTGCCTCTGAAATCCCAACTAAATAAATGAAAGAGAGATGAAAAACCAATGGTATTGAAAACCATCTTCCTAAAGAGAAGAACACCTTCTAAACACCATCCGACCCATCAGGAACAACTGATCCTGAATTACTATCATTTGTCTCCTTTTTGAACATGATATACACACAGAGTTCGAACTCAAAATTGTCAACTCAAAACAATCTCCTTTCTGTTCAAACATCTCCTAAAAATGGGATCACTAACTATCCCAATCAATGCACCATACATGTCAAACTTTAAGAAACTTTTGCAAATAGAGTAATTTTCAAGAAAGATTCGGCATAAATACATGACAATAACAACAATCACCCTGTTGTGGATCAAGGGATCTAGATGACTGCACTGATCCCCAACCAGTTAAGATTAGTAGAGACATCAACAATACAAAGATCAAAATTGTCTGATAGAAAGATCAAGAACGAGAAAGAAGGCTAACCTTTAGCCAACCATATTGGTCAGAATACTCATCATAATCTGTGTATGAACCGAGCATGATGACATGGACCCCTGCAACTTCAAAAGAATAATAAAGATTGGAACTTGAATCACTCTCCTCAAATGGCATTTTCCATCGTGCATTATATGATATGAAGCTATCTTTCACTAAAGGGATGTATTCCTTTTCATGGTTTCCTTGTGTAACCATCCAAGGCCTTGCACTAGCGAGTGGTTGAACTAGTTCACCAAATGTGTCCCACCTGTGCTGCATGTAATTAGCATAAGAAAGATCTCCTGGAAGCAAATGCATATCATACTTGCATTGATCTATGTGGTCCAGAGTTGATTTTGTCCAGCCTGTTTGACCTAAATCACCAGCAATAGCAAAAGTAACGGGTAGTTGAGCTGGAGGAGTTTTTAGCTGGAACTCCGGGTCTTCCCCTCCACAACGATAAAAGTATACAGTGCCAGGTTTCAGTGGCCCAATAACAGTGTGATGTATCTCCCCTGAGCTATATAAGAGATATGTATAGGAAGTGCTCTCTCCTTGAGCTTTTGCAGAGTACTGTCCTGGTGACGTTCCGTATTCAACTATAGAAGGAGCAGATGAATCATCCGTAACCCATGAGATTCGCATATGGTTGTCTCCTGCCAACGATACATGTACCTGAAAGCCACAAAAATGTCTTCAAGAATTTTTACCACTTAAAATGTACTTCAGAAGCCTCAAACCCTGCATTTTTTCCTTTTACAGAATATTGAAGATAATCTTCATCTAGAGCCATGATACAATCATGTCTCCAGTAGTCCACTTGTATACATGGGGCAAACTAGCAGATACGAAACTCTATTCATTCAAAAAAATTGAATATTTGGTTAGGCGATAGAGCCCAAATGTTTGGAGTAACAAAAGTGTTTAAATTTGTCAGCCATATGATTTAAGGAGCTCGCAATTAAGAGTAATGAGTCTAGATTACCAACAAATTAACCGAGCATGACTGTTTCCTTCCTACCTCCTTCAAATAGCAGGGAAAAACATCATTTCTGCATTGCATTTTTACAATATGTAGCAGAGCTTATAAACTTGTTCGTCCCCCATCTATAATTGCATAAAACAAAGCCCGTACAGCCTAAATCAAACTACGAGTTCAGCCAATCACACAAGATAACACCATGATAAATAAGAGAAATTGCCGCCCTAAAATTAAAAAGAAAATCATCTTTTTCATGAAATTCCCTATTTAGATTCTTAACTTACAAGTATTACATCCCTGAAAATTTGCTTTATGTGATTATGCATCAAACACAAAACTAATTGGATATATCAATTCTAAGCATACTCCTCTTAAAATGAATACAACTCCTTATTAGTGATAACATGGACAATAAAATTATGGATTCTACAATAATACAAACGTTTGCCCATTCTCTTGCAATAATACAAACTTTTGATTATTTTTTAATAATACAAACTTTACATCAAAATTCCTCCGGTAGGTCCCCCATCCACCTGAACCACCTCAGTCCTCAGCTTGTTACCTCCTACAACAAGTTAACAACTTGATTGCCCTACTAGAGGAATTTTGATCAAAAGTTTGTATTATAAAAAAATAATCAAAAGTTTGTATTATTGCGAGAGAACGGGCAAAAGTTTGTATTATTTTTGTTAAAAAATCCTAAAATTATTGGCTCATGATAAGAAATGTTAGACAATATAGGTAAGAGGTTCTCTTCCAAGGTTTAAGATATAATATCTTAACATATAAGTATTTTACTAACCTAGAAAGAGAATATTCTGCGTATATTATCAATCAAGATTCAAGAAATATTAGTTCATCAAAAATACTTTTGCATCAAAGTTTTATCCTTCTCTTGATCCATAAATCAAGACCCATCACACAAACTATATTTATCTAATCATTTGCTAGCAAGCTGAGTAGCTGACAATTTCCTTTTACTTCTCTGTCTTGCTTATTAAGCAAAGTGAGATCATAAAAGTAGAATTATTTCCCAACACATAACAATCGAAAGAAAGTGACTTGCAATCCATTATACCAATAGTGCAAGATCAACTCCTAAAAGTAGACATTTTTACAAACAATCACAAAAAGAATTGAAGATTTCTACAAAAACCAACAAAAAAAAGAAGCAACAAATTGAAAATTTTGACCAGAACAATATAATATGAATAAAACCCAAGATTTAGAAAAGCATTGAAATTATCAAACAGTTGAATTTATGAAGAAAGAAGAAAGATGGATAATAAAATGACCTGTTGAGGTTGGGAGGAGCCACGATTATGCCATGGGAAGTGAAGAAGCTGACGAGGTTTTGGTCGGATGTAATGATTAGCAGAAGAAGATGAAGCAGAGAGTGTTAGTGTTACTATAATAAGTAGAAGTAGTAACCTTTGACAACCCATTTTTGGTATTTTTATTTTGGTTTGAATGATTTGCTCTGAGAAAGAGAAAAGATCCCCCGTAAATAATGGCCAGGTGGTTGAAGTGTTTTTCTGGGGAGTATGTGTGAGTGTCGTTTTTGGTTTTGAGATGAGACCAATTTTGTCATTTTGGTTTTGTAGTTTAGGAAAGTTAAAAATTGAGAACAAAAAGTCATGGTAGGAAGCCAAACCAAAAAAAGTTGATGTCGGTAAGTTAGGTTCACACGCAATGAGCTAAGGTAACTTGAATACTTGATCTCTAATTCATTTCCTATTATTTCTTATCTATGGCTATGTTTCAACATTGATACCAAGTAGTGGGTTTGGCTTATCTTTCTCCCTTACTCTTAACTCTTAAGTGTCGGGCCTATTAAAACCCGAACGGGGTCTGGACCACTTCTTCTTAATAAAAAAGTAAATTGTTTCAACATTTATCCAACCCCACGAAATATATTTTCTCGTAATAAAAATTAGTTATGGATTTAAAAACTGAAGAGCAATATATTTCTTTGCAGAGTTGGATTAATGTTAAAGTGAAACAAATACTCCCTCCTCCCTTCTATTATAGTTGTGAAAATTTTCGTTTTAGAAAGTTCTAAAATAGTTGTCAAATTTCCATTATTAAGGGACAATAACATTTAATGTGCCACTAAGCTCAATTCTGGTTGGTCAAAAGCAATATAAAAAGCAAAAACATAACACTAAATGATGTCCTCTTAATTTTTTATATTCCCAAAGTATACAGGGGTAGACGTGATCAACATGGGCTCGATTTGAAAATGGACAAGTTTTGGACGCTATTTTTCGACCTATGGTTCGGGCTCGATCTGGCCCACTCCGATTTTTGGGCAAAAACCCGAGGCACGGGCAACATAAATATGAAAAATTACGCTAAATTTTGACCCGACTCGAATTAGCGGGTTTTAACACGGGAATTGCGGTCCAAAGCTCGACCCGAGGTTTTGGCCCAAAATGGGCCACTTTAATTCATTTGGCCAAAGCCCGGCCCATGATTGCCTCTAATAGGGGGAGTATTAATTACTTGTAATAAGAAAATACAATCTTAGATGAAATGTGCCGAAGTAACTTAATCAAAGATTTAAAGTTGGAATATTCTAAGCCAGACTCTTCTCCCTTGCCTAAAGGATTAGGTTTGTCTACTGAAATGGGTGAAATTTTGGATGATCCTGAAATATATAGAAAACTTATAGGAAGGTTGTTGTATATATCTAAGTATAACAAGACCAAACTTTTCCTATGCTATACTCAACACCTTAGTCAGTTTTTGAGCTGTCCAAGGAAGTCCCATTTTTAGGCTGCTATGTATGTTGTTAGGTATCTCAAACATACATTCAACATGGGCTTGTTTTATTTAGCATCTTGTGATCTATCTCTCACTGCATACAGTGATGCAGATTGGAGCTCATGCTTGTTTAGCAGTAGGTCCCTCAATGCCTATTGCATTTTCTTAGGAAATCATTTAGTTTCATGAAGAATTGAAAAACAAAAAGCAGCTAGCAAATCTTCTACAGAGGCAGAATACAGAATTAAAAATGTCTAGCACAACCTCTGAAATTATTTGGGTTAAAGGTCTTTTGCAAGATTGGAAAGTGTATGTTACTCTTCCTATTTATATATTTTGTGATAACCAAGCTGCTGAACATATTGCACAGAATCCGGTATTCCATGAAAGGACAAAACACTTGAAGAGAGACTGCCACTATGTTAGAGAACTGCTGGAAGCTGGTTTTCTTCAAATTGCACATATTCAAAGCTCTTTTCAACTTGCTGATCTACTTACAACTCTGCCAGGAGTTCAACATCTTCATTTAACTTTCAAGCTTGGCTTTGTTAATTGCTCAACAAGTCTAGCTTGAAGGGGGAATATGAAGATTATTGCTTAAATAAAGAAATAAGTGGATTTAGTTTATGTTACTAGTTTATGTTATAAGCTGTAATAACTACAACTATAAATAGCTTTTACTTTCCTCTATGATAGTCAATTGAACAATTTCTAATTCAACACAACATTTTTCTCTCCTATTATTTTCTTTCTTTCTCTCTCAATCTTAAGCTGAGATTGCTTAATTCTCAATAATCACAAGGAAAAATTGTGAAAAAGTACCTTTTATAACACTGATTTTGTGAACTAGTACCTTTATTGTTTAATTTTGTCAACTAGTACCTTTAAATTGTTTAATCTTTTATTTTCAGTACCTTTACTAATATTTCCGGCCAAAATAGTCAACATTCCGATGTTGACTCCAAATTTCCCACTAAATTTTGCCTTTTTTTGCTTCTGATGGAGTGGCTCTCACTCTCCTCTTTTAACTCCATCTTTACTTTCTCAATTTCCCACTAAATTTTGCCTTTATTGTTCAATTTTCCACTCTTTCATCTTCCATCTTTACTTTCTCACCAACCTCTATTCATTTTCAGTAAATTCTCTGTCTCTTCTCACATTCTCTCTCCTCTCCGTCTCTTTTTTCCTTTGGGTTGTTCTGCTAAGTTGAGTCATCATCCTTGTGTGTAAAGGTACTGAATTTTGGCTTTGGGGACCACAAAACAACGAATCTAAACAAAGGAATTCTCTTTCACAAGGTAAAATTTAGGGTGAGGCAGGGAAAATTTTGATGAAATCGGTTAAGGTTTCTGTTTTTTGGGAAAGAGATTGATTTAAATGGGAGAAGAATTTTGGGCGAGTGGGAGCAAGGAGTTAAAAGACGTAATGTGCAACACACGCGCAAAATTTGGTGGGAAATTTGGAGTCAACATCGGAATGTTGACTATTTTGGCCGGAAATGATAGTAAATGTACTGAAAATAAAAGATTAAACAACTTAAAGGTACTAGTTGACAAAATTAAACAATAAAAATACTAATTCACAAAATCAGTGTTATAAAAAGTACTATTTCACAATTTTTCCTAATCACAATCTCTAAATAAATATATTAACATACCCTTGCCACCCGTACCATTGAATTACAAACAAGAAACAACACATTACCATTACCGAGTCGGCAGTACCCGATCCTCAAAAAGTCTCAAACAGTCAAACTACTCCAAAATCATGTCACTCTCGTTTCTCTCTCCTCAAAATCAAATTATTTTGTGTTTGACTTTAATTTACAAGTCCAATTGCGTCTCAAAAATGTTTGCTTCCGTTTCCGGTCACTTTCCCTCACCGCAAATTGGATTATTAGACTTGTTAATCTCTCTCCTCTTCCTTCTTTCTCTCTCACTCTGTGTCTCGTTGACTTTATTTCCACTTCCAGTTCAAAAATTTGGCATTAATATGCATATTGCTTCCGCTGATTCTCCAATGGAAGACAACAGCTAACCATATATTTCTTTTAAGGTGAGCTTTAATTTGCAGATTTACTTTTTTTTTTTTTTTTGAATAGTAAAATTAATTCATAAATAAAAAGTCATACGACATCTACATAAGCAATCGAATCAAACAAATACATAAGTTGAATCAAACAAAAATTTCCTTCATAAAAACTACGATCGTCAAACAAATCTTGCAATGTGGAACATCTCCCGCTTATATCGCTGGAAAATACAGCCTTGTTGGAGAGACAATCTAACGATCCCTTGTAGTCGAGAGGATGATTTCCGTCGGATTCATCTAACCGTATTCGAAAAATTGATAACCTTTGAGATCCCGCATAATTCTTCACCAACAAAATAATTTCACGGCAATCCATTAGATCTAGTATCCCGGATTGTAACCTGTAGAAATTCCCCCTCTAAAAGAGGAGAAAAACCCTGTCTTTCGAAGGAGGTCGAAAAACCTTGTCTTTCGAAGGAGATCGAAAAACCTTTTCTTACGAAGTAGATCGAAAACCCTGTCTTTCGAGGGAGAAATTGTTATTGGAAACCTAAAAACAAATAAAAAACCAAAGGTGGGGGCTTTCCAACGGTAAAAACCGATGGAAGCCCCTTTGAAAATCAACAATGGAGGCTAGGGTTTTTGAAAGTAGAGAGGAGAGAGGGGAGAGAGAAAAAAAGGGTATCAAATTCTTTTCATTTGCAGATTTACTTGGCTACATCTATGTGTGCATGTAATTTCTTTTCGCTTTTTTTAAGTATTTCTGTGACTGCAAAGCTTTTTCTTCACCCAAATGTCTGTATCAACTTTATCATATACTTCGATGTTATTTTCATTTTCGGGGAGAAGACACCTCAGATATAACAAAATGTTAAAGATATACCAAACATAAGACTAAGATAAGCTATGATATATGAAAAAAAGTATATATATATATATATTTGATTTGGTAAGATGAATAATCTCTATGCTAGAACTGCAGAAATTTGGAAGGAGGGGGAGTTGTAAGGGGAATTCTCCTCCAATTACTCCTCACTTGGTGGGATTCGAACCCATTGCAGTTCATTTGGTAGTTGGTCATAAATGGTGGTAATAGGAATGAATTTGCGTGTAAATTTGTGAAAAATATCATTGTCCATTCTCATGGTAATGCTAATTTATTCTAAAGTGTCCTTTTTCTCTCTTGAATTTTCATTTCCATCTAATACCACCTTGTAGGTGGTAATGCGTGGTAATGAAAATTGCTTCCCCTTATAAACAAAAACACAAGTTTAGGGGTGGGATTGCTTGCCCATGGAGAAAAAATGTTTCCCCGTGGAAATTTTGAGGGTGCTTCCCTAATAAAATTATACTTAAAAGGAAAAATTGATTTTATCAGTCCCAACTATGGGCGCCCTGATAAAAACAGTCCCAACTTTGGGGGTATTTTACAATAATGGTCCAGGTTAACAAGTAACCGGTTGAAGAGGTCAATTTTTTTCAACAATTTTTTTTTTTTTTTTTTTTACTATTTTAACTCATCTTTCTCTCTCCTTCCTCCCCTTCCCCCTCCCTTGCCACCTTTCCTCCCCTGCTCTAACCACCCCTCTCTCTCCCCTAACCCACCACCCTTAACAACCCTAGCCCCACCACCCAGCAACCTCTCCCCCTCCCCGCTAGTCGCGCCGTCCCCTCCCCTTCCCCGCCGGTCGCGTAACCCCCCTCCCCTCCCCGTCCCTTCGCGCACAGTCGGTTTTTTTTGGCATTTCAGAGGGTGTTTGCGGCTTTTGCGGGGAATGGAAGGGGAGGGGGTTTAGCGACGTTTGCGGGGGAAGGGGAGGGGGTTTAGTGACGTTTGCGGGGGAAGGGGAGGGGGTTAGCGGCATTTGCGGGGGAAGGGGAGGGGAGGAGAAGGGAAGGGGAGGGGGTTGTGCGGCGGTTGCAGAAGAAGGGAGGGGGCTGCGGGGGGTGGGGAAAGGGGGTGGGGGTGCTGCGGTAGTTGTAGGGGAAGGGGAGGGGGCTGCGGGGGGTGGGAAGGGGAGGGGCTGCGGGGGTGGGGAAGGGGGAGGGGTGCGGCAGTTGCAGGGGAGGGGACTGCAGGGGTGGGGGAGGGGTGGTGGCTGCGGGGGAGGGAGCTGGTGGACTGGTGTTGGTGGTTTCGGGGGAGGGGGCTGGTGGGGCTGGTGGGGTCGGGGTTGGTGGTGGGGTGGTGGGCTGGGGGGCTGGGGTTGTTAGGGGGTGGGGGGAGCAGTGAAGAGAGGAGAGAGGAAAGAGGAAGAAGAAGATAGAAAAAAAAAGGGAATTGTTTTTTTTGGCAAGTTTACCTGCTACAGCAGGTTAGAAACCTGCTGGGACTGGTATTGTAAAATACCCCCAAAAGTTGGGACTGAACAATAAAAAACAAAAGTTGGGACTGTTTTTATCAGGGCGCCTATAGTTGGGACTGATAAAATCAATTTTTCCTACTTAAAATTCATTCCCATTACCGTATTTTATTAACGACTACCAAATGGGCCGTTGAGCTCATGAGGTGGAATTCCTACCAAGTGAGCCAAGCTAAATTTTGGAATAAAAAAGGTAGAAACATTTTTCCATCTAATAAACACATAAAAATAAAATATATAGGTGGAGCCCCTTAAAATCAGGGCTATGAGCAGTCGCTCATGTGTCTCATGTGTGTGAGACCCCTCTGAAGCCACTTGGTAAGGGTTTCTAATTTTTAAATGTAAGGAGAAAGACCACCTCTTAACTCCCACAATTTGGTCTGGCATGTGCGGGTGAGTGGGCAGATTGATCGAGAGTAGAGAGGAGAATAAAAGGATCTCTATCCCAAACACCAGATTGGCAAGATTCCATTTTAAGACTTATATGATCGAACTTTTAAGGTAAGAGTTTGGTTAGTGACCAAATACTACCTGATAAGGTATCTAGGTAATAATTTATCTTATTTTTTCAGGTAAGATAAAAATCCCTTGTAAGTTGGAGGAATTTAAGATCCCACTTTGCAAGGGGAAATAATCGAACTCTTGTAATAGGGTTGGAAGGAGGGCCTGCAACCAACTAGGCCAACCTTAATTATTAGGTTTTAGGTAATTAGATGCTAGTCTTTTGCACTTACTTGAATACGGAGGGTGTATAAAGATTTATACTATAAAAATATATTGTTTGATTTGTCTTCAAAAATACTGTCATTGAAGTATTTTTAGAAACATAATAAGTATTAATGCTTCCTCCATTTCTAGATAAATGCTTAACTTTGACTTTTCCACAATTTGTATACTAATTTGGACCAACTTTTTTTATTGATATCTAAACAAAATGTCACTGTAAAATGTTGTTGGATTAATATCAATGTATATTTTCAAAATATCTACTTTATACAATTTAAACTAATAGATGATTAAAGATATTAATGGTCAAAGTTGTGTATTGGCAAGCGTGAAAATCAAACTGCTATGTTTATATAGAAATTAGATACAGTGAACGTATATATTAAGATAAAATAATGGTAATTATTAACTACCTGAGACCATTCAATTACATGTAGGTTGTAAATTATGCAATGGAAGGTGCATTGTATTATTAATTATAATACAGTATATGGCTTTATTGAGCTCTATATGTAGGTGTGTTCTACTGTTGCTGACCTTCCCATTATGTGATTTGACTTAGCTAAATTTTTTTAGAATCTATGTAGTTGTGAATTAAGCTTGAGTAGCTTTAATTGGAACTTATTACTTATCTGAATTTATTAGAATAACCTTGTTTAGAGAACTATAAACAAGTTATGATTTCAGATTAATTTCAATCAAGTCTGCCGAAAAAATGTTCATTAGACACTAAAAGAAGTCCAAATAAGTCTAGGTAAGTTTAGGTTTGGATAAGTTCTAGGTAAATTGAGTCATTTTCAAGTGAAAAGAATACACCCTTATTCTTCTCTTGGGATTAAGTTTTGACTTGCCAAAATAAATTAGTAAAACTTTGGATGCTATTTTTCTTAGTAATGTTTGTGTTTCAGAAACTCAGTGATACTGTTCTATCTGACATGTCATGACAGAGATTGCCAGTGATACAAGATTTGCTGTTTTGCTCCATAAACTTCAATTTGCTCCATAACTATCATTAATTATGGAAGAACTACGTATAGAAGCTGAAGAGTTGAAGCGTATAGAAAGGGAGGTGCAAGAACAACTCAAGAGAGCTACGGAGGCTGGAGAGGAGATTGATGAACAAGTTAATCAGTGGTTAGAAGATGTCCACAACGTTGGTGTCACCATGAAAACTAATTGGCTAGCCGATGAAAAATCTAAGTCAACCTCGATGAAAAGATTGTTTCCTCTTAATTGCCAAATAAAAAAGTCAAAAAAGGATGTCCTGGAAATGAAAAATCTTGTTAGCAAACTTCTTTCTCAAGGAAAGAATGTACTATGTGTTTGTTTTCCTGCAGAAACTAAAGGAATTGAACTTTTGTGGCGCGATAATTTTGTCGAATTTAGGTCTAGGAGATCTGCTTATGATAGGATTATGGAAGGCTTGGAGGATGAGAAAGTTGGCATCATTGGCATCATTGGGATGGGAGGCGTTGGGAAGACTAAATTGGTGGTGGAAATAGGTAAGAATGCTAAAGATAAGAAGTTATTTAGTCAAGTGGTCATGGCAACAGTGTCCCAAAGTCCTAATATTAGAAACATCCAAGGTATGCTTGGTGATATGCTAGATTTGAAATTCAAAGACGATACTGAGTTTGGCAGAGGAAATGAGCTTCAAAGAAGATTCCAGAAAGAGAGTAAGATCTTACTTATTCTGGATGATGTATGGGAATTGATTGACATGGAGCGTATTGGAATCCCTTCACAATCAAATTACAAAGGATCCAAGATAATTCTTACTTCACGACTTCAGAAAGTCTGTGAGGAAATGGATTGCACATTTGTAATACGTTTAGATGTGATAGAAGAAGCAGAAGCATTGGCTTTGTTCAATAAGTATGCAGGACTGCAACAGAGGCCCAACCTCAAGAGCAAGGCAAAGATGATTGTTAGTGAGTGTGCAGGCTTGCCACTTGCTGTTATTACGGTTGGAAGTGCACTTAAGGATAAAAGTTTAGAGGACTATGAAGATGCAACTCGAAAGCTTTCCAAATCTAGCTTTGTCGATGTAGAAAGCGTTGATAGCGATATTTATGCTTGTTTGAAACTAAGTTACGATTATTTGGAAGATGAAGATACCCAAAGGTGCTTTATATTATGTTCTTTGTATCCGGAGGATAGTGAGATAAAGGTGGAAGACCTAGTGAGGTGTGCACATGGACTGTGGTTGTATCAAAATGTTGAATCAGTTGATCAAGCAAGACGAAAGATTCTTACCTCTGTCCAGCAACTTGAAAATGCTTGCTTGTTGTCCTCTGTTTCTTTCACTGATCATCTTTACGCTGCCACTTCTTTCTCTTGTGTCAAAATGCATGATATGGTTCGTGATGTTGCATTGTGGATAACTAAGTTAGATGGCCTCTTTCTTGTGCCCTCCTGTTTAAAAGAGTTCAGGAGGAAAGACGTGTATGAAAAAGCAATTGGAGTTTCACTAAATTCTTGGGATATAGATGGTCAATTTCCTGAAGAATTAGAGTGTCCGAAATTGGAAATCCTGATAATGCGAATTAGTCCTACAACTTTGCCAGGTAATCTGCTCAGAAGTTTAAGACAATTTCAATTTTGTCTGAAATGGAACTCCTTGCTTATCAGAATTGCTCATATGATGTTGACAGGTAACTTCTTCAGACAAACATGTTATTTACGGGTTCTGGACATTAGTTTTGGGACTAGATCTAAATGGGACAATGAAGATAATATCGAGTTATTGGCACCAGTTTCGCTCCAACATCTTGTCAATCTCAAAACGCTTCATCTTTTAGGCCGATATATGAGGTAATTAGCCAGTTTTGAAGTTATTTCATATGCATCATCATAGTGTACCCAAATCATTGTAAATGCAGCATGGATATATAGAGTTTCACTTTAGGTTTACAATGCATGTGCTAAAAAAAGATAGAGCTGATAGCTGAGAGACATGTGAAGACCAAAGTGGCGAAGAGACACTTTTTTTAACTCCTTATCTTAGGGAGAGGGATGAGAACATGACCTGTGCCCCCAAAACCTTGGGGTTTGAAGGCAGTTGATCCCATGCTTGAGCATTTGTATATTCGTATCCTTTTCCCCTTCCTTAGTTATTTTCCCTTTTCTTTCGGCTTGTAGTACATTATGATAACAAACTACAGGTGATAATAAGGTGATATAACTTAAGTGACAACCAATATGTGATAGCAAAAGTAAAGTTGAGAACTAATAAATAATTGAGAGTGGGCAAATATATTGTGCTATGTTGTATGCTTGTCCTGCGTACAGAATGAAAAGACTAAGAGATGCACGAGATGTTAATCATGCCAAAGAGAGATAAAAAGAATATTATAAAAAAATTGGACTTCAATTACATAATCGAAGTTTATGATGGATGAAATATATGAAAGAAGAGAATAAGGGAAGACCGAAAAAGTTCACTTATGAGATTCTTCTTCCTCTCTTGGATACACTGCTGTCTCCCTGTACCCCCTCTCATGGTGTCAATGTTGGTTGGATCTAATTGGCGGTAGAGTCTTTAGAGGTTCCTGAGCCATTTTGTATTGGAGACCATGGAAAGGTTTTTTTTTTTTTTAAAAAATAAAATATGTGTGATTGTCATTTGGAGTACTATATAAATTGCTTTTGTAGTTATTTCATGCAAAGCAGGAAACATGAACATGTTTAAGAGCATCTATATGATTTACCATGCACGGATAAAAGGACAGGTTGATAGCCAAAAAATTGCCGTCGAAACTGAAAATTGGTAAAAGTTGTAGGAATATAATTATCTCGTGCTGGCTGTTTCAGGAATAGTGAAATGTCTATAATTTGCAAATTGAAGAACCTGGAGATTCTCGAGTTAAGTTTTCCTATTTCTCAAACGGTGTTGCCAGAATGGATAGGGGAGCTTTGCAACTTGAGAGTGCTGGATCTATCTGAATGCTATCATCTGGAACTGATACTGTGAAATATAATATTAGGTTAAAGCTTGCCTTTCTCATTGATCACTTTACAATATATATATGTGTACATAATAGGAAACCGCTATACAAAAGAATATTATCTACAAGGAAACTTGCCACTAAAGTATATATGCGTATCACCCCCCTCAAGTTGGACATGGGTAGGATCAAGAATGCCCAACTTGGATAATAACAAATCAAACTGTGTCTTCCCAAGAGCCTTAGTAAATATATCAGCAAGCTGGGCCTTGGTGGAAACATAAGAAGGAGAGATAAGGCCATCAATGATTGCATCCCGAACAAAATGACAATCCACCTCAATATTTGTTTGCGCTCATGAAAAACAGGGTTCTTCGCAATATGTAAGGCAGACTGACTATCACAGTACAGAGGAATAGCCTTGGGATGATGAACACCCAAGCTCAATAACAACGCCTTCAACCACTTTAACTCACAAGTGATGGAGGCCATAGAGCGATACTCAGCTTCAGCAGACGAGCGAGAAACGGTGTGCTGTTTCTTAGTCTTCCAGGAAATAGGAGAAGAACCTAAGAAAACCAGCCAACCCGAGAGAGAACGACGGTGATGGGACATGCAGCCCAATCAGAATCACACCACCCCTGCAAGACAGCGCACTGTCGGCGCGCAAAAAGAATACCCTGACCAGGAGTACCCTTCAAATAACGAACCACACGTAAAGCAGCATCCCAGTGCTCGCTACGGGGTTCCTGCATGAACTGAGACAAGACATGAACTGAGTAAGCTAAATCAGGACGTGTGACAGCCAAGTAAATGAGGCGACCTACAAGACGACGATAGGCCGCAGGATCTGACAGCAAGGGGCCAGAAGCAAGAGCAAGCTGATGATGCTGCTCAATAGGAAACCCACACGGTTTAGAACCTAACAAACCAGTCTCAGAAATGATGTCAAGAGTATACTTGCGCTGACAGAGAAAGATACCAGAAGAGCTACGAGCCACCTCAATGCCAAGAAAATACTTTAGCGACCCCAAATCCTTCATTTTAAAGCAATCAGACAAGTAAGCTTTGAAGGACGAAAGCGCTGCAGAATCATTACCAGAAATGATGAGGTCATCAACATAAACAAGCACATTAAGCTGAGTAGACTGACGAGTGTAAGTGAAGAGAGAATAATCAGAGTAAGACTGCAGAAAACCATAATCACGCAAAGCGGTAACCAGTTTAGCAAACCAACAACGAGGAGCTTGCTTCAAGCCATAGAGAGACTTGCGGAGACGACAAACCAGATTGGGATTAGAAGAAGCAAAACCAGGAGGAAGCTTCATATAAACCTCCTCCTCCAAGTCACCATGAAGAAAGGCATTATGAACATCCATTTGATGAAGTTCCCAATTTTTGGAAGCAGCAATAGCCAAGAAAGCCCGAACAGTGGTCATTTTAGCAACAGGAGCAAAAGTCTCAGTATAATCAATGCCAGCCTCCTGATGATTACCCAACACAACCAGGCGAGATTTGAGGCGCTCAACCTCACCAGTAGAATGAAATTTGTGCATAACCCACTGACTCCCCAAAGCTCGTTTCCCAGGAGGAAGCTCCTCCAGAGTCCAAGTACCATTAGCTTCTAAAGCCTGTATTTCATCCTGCATGGATGCCTGCCATCCATCACTTCGCATAGCCTCCTTGAAAGACGCCGGTTCAGGTAGAAACAACAGCTGCAACAAACTTCAAATAATTTGCAGAAAAAATTTGAACAATTTATGTAATGAGCTATAGGATAGGGAGTACCTGAAGGAGAAGATGGAGAGGCAGTAGAGACAGAAGGGCCATCAGAGACGACAGTGTGCGTAACATAATCTTTGAGCAAAACGGAAGGGACCTTAGTCCTCAACCCACGGCCCAAATCATTTGGAGGCAGAAAAAGCGGCGGCCCCAGGTGCAGCTGGACCGGGTGATGCCGCGGGCGGCCCAGCAGGTGCGGGCGAAGAGAGAGGAGAGGCAGGTCCGGACTGCTCGGGCGATAGGGGAGAAGAGACGGTTGGGCGGCGGTGGATTTATGGGCTGAATCGGTTCGGTTGTGGACCGAGAGACGGGAGAGGAAAGCTCATTTGTGGGCAAGGGCTCATTTGTGACAAGGGAGAAGGTGGAGGATCATTTGTGGGCAAGGGAGAAGTGTAGGCTCATTTGTGGGTACATTTGGGTACATCGTGGTGGGATATGTGAGGGCTCATGAATAGGATCAAACTCAGCAAAATCAAAATGCACCAAGTCATCATAAGGGCGCACCACAGTGTGAACATCAATATTAACATCATCAGGAGAAGCAAAGGGATACACATCTTCAAAAAATTTAACATCCCGAGAAACAAAAAATTCTTTGGAGTCAAGATCATACAACCTCCATCCCTTCTTCCCAAAAGGATAACCAACAAACACACATTTCCGACTACGACTAGCAAACTTGTCACCTTTGGTTTTGTGATTATGAGCAAAACAGAGACACCCAAAGGTACGAATAGCAGCATAAGCAGGGGAAAAACCAAAGAGAATATCAAATGGAGATTTATTTTGTAAGAGAGGAGAAGGGGTGCGGT
Organism: Beta vulgaris subsp. vulgaris; assembly: GCF_026745355.1. Classification (NCBI taxonomy): domain Eukaryota; kingdom Viridiplantae; phylum Streptophyta; class Magnoliopsida; order Caryophyllales; family Amaranthaceae; genus Beta; species Beta vulgaris. The sequence continues at coordinate 4,411,349 of NC_079205.1, read as the reverse complement.
TAATTAAATGAGCTGCAGCAAGAACACTTTCCCCCAAAAATAAATAGGAAGATGAGCTTGAAAGCGAAGAGCACGGCCAACATTCAAGATATGTTGATGTTTGCGTTCCACTCTCCCATTTTGTTGAGGAGTAGCAACACAAGAGGTTTGAAAAATAATGCCAGAAGCAGAGAAATAATCAATCAAGCAATTGAATTCAGTTCCATTATCACTTTGAACAACTTTAATAGTTTGAGAAAATTGACGCTCAACCATAGCTACAAAATTCATAAACATACCAAACACCTCAGTTTTATCCTCCATCAAATAAACCCAAACAGCTCTAGAAAAATCATCAACAATAGTCAAAAAATAACGAGCACCACAAGATGATACATGTCTGTAAGGACCCCACAAATCACAGTGAATCTTTTCAAAAATTCTACTAGCCTTACTATCACTCAAAGGAAACTTGTCTCTAGTATGCTTAGCACGAAAACAAACTTCACAAGCTTTATTCGACAAACTACCCACATGACCACATAGGGGAGGAAGTAACTTCACCACTTTCTCCGAAGGATGACCCATACGACGATGCACAAATCAAACTCCGCAGAAGCACCATTCACAGCCACTGAATGCACACTGTCACCTCCGTTGAAGTAGTATAGCCCATCCACCCTACGACCCGTTCCAATCAGCTCCTTCATGCGGTCCTGTATAGCACACATGGAAGAGTTAAATTGAACAAAACACTGCAAATCATTAGTCAGTTGTGCAACCGAAAGTAAACTACAACTAAACTGAGGAACAAGAAGAACATTATGCAAAGTAATAGAATCAGACAAGCGAACCGACCCCTTTTGAGTAGCCACAACAGTGCTACCATTGGGAGACCAACAGGGCAGGAAGAAATAGAAACCAAATCAAACATGCCAGAGATATCACCAGTAACATGATGCGTAGCACCACTATCAATAATCCAGGAAGTGGAAAGAAACGTACCGCTAAGACGATCATCAGAAACCTTAGCAGAACCAAATATACCAGCTAAAGCTTCCACTGCTCAGGAGTGAAAATGATGAGGATCATCGGTCGAAGAAGGAGTAGCCACAGCATGAGCCGTGGCTTAACAGCGCCACGCCCACGGCCGAGAGATGGCTTCGAGGCACGAGACTTGGGATCCATGCCCTCAGGATAACCCACCAATTCATAGCATGTACTAACATCATGGCCATGCTTTTTGCAATGAGAACAAGCTAACAAAGTCCAACAACGAGAAATATCGTGGCCGGTTTTGTGACAATGAGAACACGGGGTTCGGTCCGTGGAACCCCTGCCACGGCCAGCAGCAGCCCGGACAGTGAACCGAGAGCAGGTGGGGCGTCATCCACCGTGGCCTTGGCCGTGCGTACACGCTCCTCTTGCACCACTAAATGGTACGCACGGTCAAGGGAAGGAAGGGGCTCAGTAGACAATATTTGGGTACGCAAACGAGCATAAAATTCAGAATATAAACCCATAAGAAAGTCATGTAATTTCTGCGTTTCCCGACGAGCCTCATGTTCGGCCCCGCTTGACACGCCACACAACAAGTACATGTAATTAAGGGTTCATGTTTCGATAATTCTTCCCACAATACATTCAATTTGCATAATACGTGGAAACACTCATGGATTTAGTTTGTTCACACTTTGCAATACTAGATTTTATTTGATGAATTCGGGGGCCATTAACAGTAGCAAAGCGAGTTTTAAGATGAAGCCATAATTTACGAGCCTCACGAAACTTAGTAAGCGTACCTTTAACCTCAGGAGAAATAGTGTTCATCATCCACGAAACCAACATGGCATTAACCGTGAGCCAATCGGACTCGGTGTAGGGGGCGACGGGGCCGGTGATGGTACCGTCAAGAAAACCGATTTTGCGCCTGGCTTGAAGCGCGAGCAAGAGATCCCCCGACCAATCTTCAAAGTTATCGTGCGTAAGACGAGAGGGGGTGATAAAATCGCCAGGACGATCGCCATGGCTGAGAAAAAAGGGCTATTGATATCAGGTTTAGGAAAGGACGACTCGCCGGAGTCTTTGTCGCCGGCCATGAGGCGGCGGCGGCTGGGAAAAAAAAGGCGGAAGCGAGAGAGAGAGAAAAAATAGGGCTCCGATACCATGTGAAATATAATATTAGGTTAAAGCTTGCCTTTCTCATTGATCACTTTACAATATATATATGTGTACATAATAGGAAACCGCTATACAAAGAATATTATCTACAAGGAAACTTGCCACTAAAGTATATATGCGTATCAGATACCCTGCAACTTAATATCAAGATTATCAAAGTTAGAGGAGTTATATACCCCTATACATCATAACACAAACTGGAGTAATGCTTTTCTTTCTGATCTAAGGTTTTTGCCTTGTTTGACTGTCTTTACCGGCTGGTTTATGACTTCTCGTTCTCCTATTCCGTATTGGATTGAGAAGTTGCAAGATGACCTTAGGAGGTCAAGAATATTGGGACTGGTTGATCTAAATGAGTTGCCAATGGAGGTTTTGAAGCAGTTGTTGCCAGGTGTAGAGCATCTTGAGATACACAAGGAACCAACGCAGGGAATCATAAACCTGTTTCCTCAACTTGATAATTCAGGTTTTCAGAATCTTAGGCTACTCCGTCTGTGGAGTTTTGAGAGTCTTGAGTGTCTTATCGATATGACGAGGACTGCGTCTCTTAACAACAGCAAAGTACTACCCAATTTGGTTGAACTTTCGTTATGTAGAATGCAGCAGCTGCGCAAGATGTGCTATGGCCATCCTTTAAACTACCTAGGAAACCTAAGGCATGCTCGGATCATGGAATGCCCTCGGTTGGGGAACATTGTTCCGGACATTCTTTCACTTGCACCAGAGTTAGAAGAATTGAATATATCGTCCTGTGGCACGCTTAAGTATGTGTACAATGTGGAAACAATAAGAGCACATCAGCTGGCATTAATCCCCTGTCAATTGGTATGAATAACTCTCAATCAACACGATATTGCATACCTTGTTTCATCAATGTTTTAGTAAAAATATTTTCTTTCACGACTTTAATGCTGTTAGAATTACTCCCTAATCAGAAAATTCTACACTTTATTTTTGGAACTTTTGAAATTGTATTAAGAATTCCTCTTTATAAAAGAAAACAACCCCTGTTCCACTCACTCTCTCTCCTCTATTATCTACTCCTTTCTCATTCCCCCTCCCTTTCTCTTCTCACCTTGGCAGGGGATGGCTAATCGCGGTAGGGAGGATTTGTCACAGAAGAAGACGGAGAGTGGAGGGTTCGGGGTTAACAGACATAGGCAACGTGGAAAGGGAAGGGTGTTTTTTTTTTTTTCTTCTTTTTCTTTAACTTCGAACTAGATATTTATTTTTAAGAGAAACTAAGGTCTGTTCTTTTGGACTGCTTTTGGACTGAACTAAACTGAACTTAATTTGTAACTAAACTAAACTTTATTCGTCTGAACTGAATAAAATTGAATTAAAACTTGAAAGGAAACTAACTGAACTGAACTGAATTTGCTCCACAAAATCCTTCCCTGTTTTACTTTATTCCATATTTAGTAACTCTTTTTCACTTTTATCCTCCCTCGCCACACCATATAGGTCCATTTGGTTTAATACATGTTTGTAAACAACTTTCTCTTTCCACCCAAAAGTCAAATAGAGGACCCACTTTCCTTTAACTCTCTCATTTCCTTGGTTCTTGTATTCATGGATTAGAAAATCATCTTAAATGCTTGTGAGCTTATGTGTCGTTGTATGGTTTGTTGCAGTTCACCCAATACAATACTTATGATGAACTAAAGCTAACTTTTTTCTTTTAGGAGGAGCAGGAGCTCATCAATGAGCATGGTGATGCTCAGTTGCGTACCATGATTCTTGAAGCAATGCTGAGAAGCCTAATCTCTTTAAGTAAGGTGATAATTAGTGATTGTCATGCCTTGGAAGAGATTTTTCCACTTCTAGAAATCAACAATGAGAAATGCGACGGGAAACTCACAAACTTAATCGAGTTACGCTTAAAAGGCTTGCCTGAATTGAAGTGCGTATGGAAAGGCTCTCAGCTGAATTACTGCCTCCACAAATTAAAAACACTTGAGCTTTATAAATGTGATAAGTTGTCAAATCTTTTGACACACACTCTTGCCCAGAGTTTGTCAAAATTACAATATTTATCAATAAATAATTGCAGGGCACTAGAAACTATCATATCTCAAGATGATCAATATGATGCCTTGGGGGGTCTACCTTCCTCTACGCCACAAACAAGCTTCCAGAATATCAAAAGTATCTGGATAGAATCTTGCGACAAATTAAAGAGCATCCTGCCAATGTCTTTTGTTGCTCAGGGCCTTCCAAAACTTGAAACAATGTACATCAAAAACTGCCCTATGCTCGAGGATATATTTGTAGATAGCCAAAAAAACTTGGCTAAAAGTCGTGACATCTTGATGAAGAATCTGACAATTTTGGAGCTTGTGGATCTACCAAGACTGGTTCCTCTGTCAGCATTTAACTGGCATCTAATATTGGCATCTCTAGCTCGATTAAAGATAGCTGGAACAACATTCAAACATGCTTCTGATGTCTTACTTGCAGTAGATCAGGTATGCATCTCCCTTTCTCAACTTCACCCTCTTACAGTTACAGGAGTAATTGGTAAATATACAGGACTGAATTGTCACAAGTTGTAGTTGCCGACCCACGATGTGAATATCAATGTACATTGAAATAATATCACTGGTTTTTTTATTTGAAATTACAGTCACTAGTAATTCCATTGGTTTAAGCAGTTCATGATTTTTAGTACATGAATAGAATGAGGATGGGGTTCATAACAACCGATATGTACTGTGCTTATGGCGAGTGCTGAGACCATATTTCCTAATAGAACCTTGTTTTGACCTTTAAGTGAAACGACACGATGATTTATGATTTGTCTACTTAACCAGTGTCTCTGAATACACATCTCTTCATGCATTATAATAGGTCCTTGCTGGTAAGGCTTACATGTTATCAGTAAACTGCAATTATTCTAATATTGGTCGGTCTCGATTTCTACTCTTTAAGTCCGAAAAAAGGTGCCACCTTAATACAGTGTTGGTTTGTGATAAGATTTCCTAAATGTGACCACTTAAACTTAGTGATTGAAAGGAAAAAAAGATGATCCAACTAATAGGAAAGAGGCTCTTTGTAATGTAATCATATGTTTTTAGTTATGTAGGGTTGCGATTAGGTGGGAATAGGGGTGAAAACTGTAAATGATGCTAGTTGAGCTCGAGTTTGGCTAAACTCGACTCAGAATCGGAATCCAACATCTAATCTTGACTCGACTCGAAAAATCACGAGCTCGACATTATCAAGCTCGTATTGAACTCGAAAACCAAAAATCGAGGTCAAACTCGTAATCGGTTCAAGCTCGAAACTCTAGTTCGTAAATTTACTTTTTCATTTTTTTGTCCTTAGCCCATTGTTGACTCTTAAGTGTTACTAGTCTGTGAAAGTACATGGCGTTTTTTGGGCAATACATTACTATTTTCAATTGAAAAATAACCATCACCTGATCCAAGACAAAATGTAACAAGAGTCGAAGATCCACCATAGTAAAAAAAACAACCAAATGTCTTAAGAAGATAAAACAAGATAAATGAACGGCTAATATTTGTTTTTAGGTTTTCCTTACATCTCATGCATTAGAATAATAATTATTAAATATTCTTTGTTTACCTTTTGCGATTTACTTTTCAAATTTTTAGCTTTTGTATTTAAGTTTAATTTTATTTTGTGGATTTTTTTAATAGTTTGACAATAATTTTTTATCATAAAATTTTACATATTTTTTTAGATTTTCTCGCGAGCTTTTTGAGTCGAGTATTGAGTTGTTCAACTCGAATCATTAATTGTCGACTCTGTTGAAATATGCCTTGAATTAATTATCTAGCGCTAGGATTAACCTAGCACGACGGTCTCGCCTATTATTAACGTCTGCTGTCGTATTATTCTAAAATTTATACTCTCTCCTAAACCTAGTAAAAACTGTTTCTCCTCAGCTCTGGATGTAGCTAACACATTGTTAGTGAACCACGTTAATTCTTGTGTAGATTGTTCATTATTATTGGTTTCGTTGATTGCGTCTGTCACAACAGACTCGAGCCTAATCACGTTGATCTCGAGAAACTTGCTAGTTGCCTCGCATAGTTGCATCATTTGCTCCCTGGGTGGGAATAAAATGAAATTCTGACAAAAGAATATCTTTTGAACATGTAAAATTTAGAAAATGTAGTTCTCATGACATATCAATCTTAACGATAAAAGTGTTGCTAATAGAGGTTCCTGAAACGAATCAAAAGAAGTACATTCTTCTTTATTTGTCATTTAAACATCAACCATCCCAAAAATTGTCTCTATTGTCGACTATAAACCCGAATTTGTTTATAGAACAGGAATGCACTCTATATTTTCTAGGAAGAGGGGTCTAACGGATAGAATGTAACATTTTTCTTATACTTGTAGGGTGAGGCATCTAATAAAATTTTACCAATTGGAGTGGGACAAAGCTTATCGTATTTGGAGGTGGAACCTGACAGCTACTTTACCAATGTAGAAGAGGTGTTTCATGTTGAAGAAGCTCGACTGCCTGTTCTCACAGAGTTACGAGCACTTAAGGTGGGTCACATGCCCAATCTGAAGTATTTATGGAAGGGTCCCACAGAGTTTATCAATCTATGTAATTTGTCGGAGATAGAAGCACACAGTTGCCCTGAAATCAAAAGTCTCTTCACAGTCGGCATTTCTCGGACTCTATGCTCCCTGAAAACTTTAAGAGTTTACAACTGCAAGGAGTTGAAGAATATCATTGAGCCTGGTGATTGTGAAGCACAATATTTGAACGAGAGGTGCTTTTGTGAACTGGAGAGCCTCTATGTAGGTAATTGTGAAATGTTGGAATGTGTTTTCCCTGTCTTTATGGTCCAAAATTTCCCATGCCTAAAGTCTCTTAAAGTTGAGGACTGTCCAAATCTAGAAAATATATTTCATGCTGAGATGGCATCAGCAAGAAGGAATTCGATGAATTTGGAAGTGATCCCATTACAACAAGTATACAACTGCAAGGAGTTAGATAGTATCTCTGATTCTATTGGTGAAGAAGAAAGTTTAAGTAGTTTCTCTAAGTCTAGCAGTAGTGATGAAGAATCCGTAGAGAGTATATATGAGCATAGTTGTGAAGAATTGCTTTTAGAGACTAGCTTTGAGCCCATTGCTCGAGAAGAATATTGTGCACCACAGAGTAACTTACCACACGCATGCTTGCCATACTTGAAACAAATACAAGTTGAACGTTGTGACAAGTTAAAAACCCTGTTTCCTCTCTCCATTGCTCAACACCTTCCACGTCTCAAAAAGGTGCACATAAAAAGAGCATCACAACTTGAGCAGTTGTTTATTGAAGATCGGGAAGCATATGAAGGAGATAAGAATATTATGCTACCTAAGTTGAAGATGATCGTATTGGAAGAACTTCCTTACCTTATCAGCATTTGTCCTCCAGATTATGTCTTGAGCTGTCAATCATTTGTACAGCTGCCCAGGGTGGCTATTGAGAACTGCAAGATGAAAGTGATTTATAACCTTCAACAAAATCATATCGCACAATATTGTCAGTCTGTTTTTCCAAACACAAATACCTTATGTCAGTTGGTTAATTTATCCTACCTTCGCCACATAACACTAAATGATTCAAAGTCCTTCCCAAAGTGTATCTTCACACATTCAATGGTTCAAACCCTGCAGTATCTTGAAATTATAGAGGTGTTCAACTGTATGGAGTTAGAAAGTATCTTTGATCCTGCAGTTGACCAGAAAGCCACTGCATTACAACAGAGCAACTCTTCTGCTGTGACATGCTTGCCAAATTTGAAGGCTCTCCTTGTCCAAGGATGTGATCGGCTAAGAACCATCTTCCCACTCTCTGTTGCTCGACGCTTGCCAAAACTCGAAACTGTGTATGTGAAACGAGCTCACCAGCTGGAGGAAATCTTTAGTGAAGACCTAGAAGGACATGTGGAATGCAAGTCCATTGAGCTTGCAGAATTGAAGCTTGTGCATCTTGAAGAAATTCCTTTCCTCTCCCAGATTTGGCCAGCAGGTTATGCTTTTATCAGTCCATTATTTATGCTTGAGTTAAAAGAGTGCCCCATCAGAGAGCCAGAAAAGTTAATTTATCTCCCCTTTGTGCATTTTGAGAACTGTAGCGTGGAGTTTTTGTTTGATCTTGAGCAAGTTCCTGCTCAAAATGGACAACTTATACATCTAAATTTAGAATTCCTGTGGTTGACCAACACACGCAATTTATCATGCATATGGAAGGGGCCCACTGAGTTGATAAACCTTTCCCAACTTAGACACATTATACTAGATGATGGTGGGAGCTTGCAGATGAAGAGTATTTTCACATGTACCACAGCTCAAACTCTATGTTTCCTTGAAACTATTAAAATTGTTAACTGGAAGGAGTTGGAAAATCTAATTGAGCCTAGTCACAATGAAGAATGTGTTGCTCTACACTATATCAATACTTCAGCCACATGCTTCCCTTGTTTAAGGTCTCTCCAAATTGAAGGTTGTGTTAGATTAAAAAACATCTTTCCACTCTCTGTTGCTCGATGCCTGCCAAGTCTCAGAATCGTGTACATAAAAGGAGCACATCAACTGGAGCAAGTATTCTATGAAGACCGGGTGGAAGTATATTTGCAGAGCAAGTTGATTGAGGTTCCACAGTTGGAGCTTCTACAGCTCTTAGAATTGCCATGCCTCTCCCGAGTCCTCCCAGCTGCCTATGTTCTGACATGGCCACCATCAGCAGTGCTGCATCTGGAAGGCTGTGCAATGGTAAAACCAAAACTTTTTCCCTATATGCACAGTGTACATCTTGAGAACTGCAGCATGGAAGTGATGTTTGATCTTGAAGAAGAAGTACTCGGACATAAAGAACCTGTGCTGGTAAACATACAGAACTTGTGGTTGAACCACTTACCAAATTTAGCACTGATATTGAAAGGGCCCATCGAGTTAATCGATCTATCCCAGCTTCGCTTCCTTAGATTAGACAAGTCTATGGCTTTAAGAAATAGTCTCTTCACACATACTCTGGCTAAAACTCTATATTCACTTGAAACTTTGCTGATTTTCAACTGTGATAATTTGGAAAGTATCATTGCACCTGCAGCTAATGAGGAAGATTCAGTTGTATTACGTGGTGCAAGTAGTTTCTCAACCACATTCTTCTCCTGTCTGATGTGTCTTCAACTTGAAGGATGTGACAGATTAAGGAATGTCTTTCCACTCTCCATTGCTCAAAGCCTTCCACAACTCCGAACAGTGATCATAATACGAGCATATCAATTGGAGCAAATATTTTATGAGGATCAAAATGAAAAAAATGTAGGATCAAAAAAGTTGATCGAGCTTCCTGAATTACTGACCCTGCATCTTGAACAACTCCCCTGTCTCTCCAGCATCTGCCCAGCAAGTTATTCTTTGAACTGCCGGCCCTCATCTTTGCACTTGCAGATAATTGAATGCCGTTTACTGGACATCCGAAAGTACTTCCCAAAACATCCATTTTCGCTTGAAATTTTGAATTTGCCAACTCTTAATATGTACGCGAGATGGGCTCCTCCTCCTCCTGGTTATGTGACCCTCAATATTGCTGGTGCAGTGAATTCTACCCAGGGTTCTGCTGGTGCTGGGGGCTTGCTGCGAGATATGCGGGGATATTGGATAAAGGGGTTTTCATTTCATTTAGATGCTTGTACTGCTATTAAGGCTGAACTTCAAGCAATCAAAGAAGGACTGGAGATGACATCAGACTCTGGGTATAATAAAGTCATTCTGCAGACAAGCTCAGAATCAGTTGTTGATCTTTTGTTGGGAACATCCGATGAACTTCACCCTTTGCACCACTTGATTACAATCTGTAAAAATATGCTCATTACGTATGGGAATGTGGAAGTAGAACCTGTTCAGCCTGTGGAAGTAAGACTTGTTCAGCACGAAGCGAACAATCCCGCAAACTGGTTGGCTTTCTTCTCATTTAATTTAGAAACTATTGACACTGTTCATATCTTCAGAAGCATTCCTAGAGGTCTGAGGCGTTTAATTTATTATGATCAGGAGGGAATAATCTATGACCCCTCTCCCTCCTATTGTAAATGATATTGTTGTGAGCTATGTAGCATGGGTACTTCTTCTAGGTCACGTATTCGTACCCGTACCCGATACGATACGTATCCAGTATGAGTACGCATACCCATTCCTAAAAGTTCAAAATCTCGCCGTTTTATGTCCCCATACCCGAATCAGCACCTGTACCCGTATCCGTCTATGTGCAACCTAGGTTGTGAGTACGAATGTAATCGTCTCCATGAGGTTCTGCTACCTTTCAAGCTTGCTGTGGCAACTTGTGGCTGCTATTCTGTATGAAACTTGCAATGTCTTTGTTTTGTTAATAAAGTTGTTTAATTTCTTCTATTTCTTGTTGTTATTCGAATTCTCAAGCCTTCACTCTGTCATAAAGTAGTGTACATAAATTCACCCTGTTAACTTGAACTGCCATCCTTGCCGTTTTCAGAATGCTCCCTACTTTCATGAAATATTTTTGTGGGCTTTTTGTTTTTGTTTGTATGTGTGCAGTGTGCTTATATTGTCTGATTTCAGGGAATTGTTTAACCATGACTGTTCATTGTGGATTCTTTGTCAAGATTTTACGTTGTCTCTTTGTTATGACCGTGAATTTGAATGGTTCTTATGTTCCATCCAGGCACCCACATAGCTGATGAGTTACACCTTCCTTGGAATATGATTTATTTAATGGGCAAATTCATGCTCTTCACTTTTATGCCTGCTACTGATGATTCAACCTTCTTCTGTGGATCTAACTTGGAACTTGCTATTCGAGGAAACATTTGTTATACTTTTATCTTGGCCACTTTATTTACTTGTTTTTCCCATTGGGTGCTGTCTCGTGGCAGGGGTGATATCAAGGGTTTCGGGTAATTGGGTGCTGTCTCGTGGCAGGGTGATTAACTTAGTTGTTTCCGGTGGGATTTGCTGGCTGGAGTGACTATCTGCCTTGAGGGCGGTAGGGATGTTGTATTTTGGGGAGGGAGGGAGTTGGGGTGGAAGGGGCCGCAAATAAGTACATGCATCCAAGTGCATGTAGAGCATGATGCACCCTTTTATAAACTATGCACAATTTTATCATTTTTAAAGTCTAATTTTAAAAAATTATTGTTATTTGCTTTCTTAAATTTTGCAACTAAAAATTTCTTTTTCAAAATATAAATTTACACGTTCTTTAATTTTAAGTTGTGAATTTTTTTTTTTAAGTAGAAAAGTTGTTGAAAAAAAGTTCGTGTTCTTTTATGTAAATGGTATGTTCTTTTTGGGTGCACAAGGAGCATTGTGCACCCTAGTGCATAGTCCACAGTCCACGCTTTGGGAAGGGGCTTCATTCCCAAATCTGGTATTGACCAATGAAATTGGTGCTAGTTTTAGAGGATGTACTTCTCATGTAGGTAGCTAAATTAATTTGGTTGAATTGGACTAATCTACCTCCCACCCAAATGTCATCAACAATATTTGTGTCTTTTCCGGAACCAATTTTCCTTGCTATGTTTTCTTGTTGTTTGACACCTACTGTTTAAAATAAATTAAGTACAAATCTCAATTTGTTGGTTCGCTGGTATGATAATCAAACGAAGACTACCAAGAGAATAATATAAGGACATAATGAAATAAGCCAAACAAAGTTAGATTTAAGTATGGAAATAATATAACATAATGTTGGTTAACCTTTTTATGTGTTGGATTCTAATCAAAGCTTAGATAGTGTACACGCTAGTACATAGAGCATGGTGTGCAAATGTACATGATTAACAAGTCAAATGTACATGGATAACAAATCAAATGAACTTATGTACATGCATAACAAGTTAAGTGTACATGATTAACAAGCATTGGTATTGGTCTGTGTATACATAATTTAGTCTTTCATGTTCACAGTGATCATGGTTCTCATCCTACGGACGTGTGTACGTACTAATTTGGGGATTGCGATTCAAAAAGAATTAACAAATAATATGTTAAATATAAATTTAAGTAAGATTGTGATCTCAAAGTACACGCAATCAATTTAGCTCTTGAACTTTATAAAATCACTAGTGGAAAAATGAAGAAGGGCTGCGCTGAAAAAGGCATGTAGGGCTGCGCTTTTTGACAGCAGCCCTTTCAGTAGCAGCCCTTCACTTTTTAAGCTTGAAGGGCTGCGCTTTTTAGGTAAAAGCGCAGCCATTCCTACCAAAAAAAAGAAATAAAAAAATTTTTTTTTGACATTTTTTTACTCATAATCTCACATTTTATGAAATTATACAGAAGAGAAGAGAAACGAAACGAAAATGAAAATACTAAACCCAAAACAAAAAAAAGAACGAAACGAAAATGAAAAAAAGGAACAAAAACTAATATACAGAAGAGAAGAAATTATAGATCTGAAAATATAAGAACATTAATCAATACAAAGATGAAAATGCAAGAACATTAAACAAAACGAAGATGAAAATACAAGAACATTAATCAAAACAAAGAGAAGTATACAAGAACATTAATCAAAACAAAGATTAAGAAATTATAGATCTGAAAATACAAGAACATTAATCAAAAACTACAACCAAACATTGACCTAATAATGTTTAAATATGTAAAACAAAACCCTAATACATAATTAAGGAAATAATAAAATTCGGAAATACTTAAAATGCCTATTTGGAGCCTTAAACGAACTCGGATGGCTTAAAAAGCCTATAGGTCACAACATAGCGGTGAGTTTGACTCGTTGGCCCGTTCCGCTTCCGAAAAGGTATCACAATAGGCAATCGGACTCCGTCACAACGATTAGTGCAAATCATTTTAGGCTTTTTGTCGCGTTTGTTGCGTTTCTGGGCGTTTTTGAGAGAGAAGGAGGAAAGGGAGGAGGGTCGTGAGAGAGGAGAGAGAAGGAGGAAAATGGATGAGGGACGTGAGAGAGGAGAGAGAAGGAGGGATAATATATCTGAAGCCCCGCTCAATATTTGAAAGCCCGCGATGTTTTTTTCAAATTTTTTAAAGAATGGCTGCGCTTTTCTTCAAAAGCGCAACCCTTCTGAAGTAAGAAGGGCTGCGCTTTTTCTAAAAGCGCAACCCTACTAAGTGAAGGGCTGCGCTTTTCTTCAAAAGCGCAACCCTTCTGTTATGTAGGGCTGCGCTTTTGCACAAAAGCGCAGCCCTTCACTAGTAGGGTTACGCTTTTATCAAAAGCACAACCCTTCCTTTTTTTTTTCCCCTAGTGAATAAAATCTATATTTCACTTAATTTATTACAATAGGTTGCCTTAATATACATAATTTTTCATTCGATTAACTTTGTAAAAAATTATATATGTACAAACAAATCAAAACTGAGTAAAAATTAAAATGCAAACTAAAACAATGATAAAGGAAGTTGCAATTCAGAAAAAGAATCCAACTCATATAAACAATATACTTGCAACCCAAAAATAAATTTTACGTGATGCAAGATTAAAAGCTACTTAGTCTTCATCATAAATTATATCTGATATTGGATTATTTGGTGGATTAAGACCTTCAACTCTTAAAAGTAATTGACTTAGAACCACTGAATCGAAGCCTGCCAGGGACTTACAGGCAGATAGGTCGAGGAACTTCAATTCCGAAAGTTCCACTAATTCCATAGGCAATTCATTGAGGACACTTCCTGCAAAGCTTAAAATTTCAAGGCTACTTAAACTTCCGATAATTGATAAGTTTCCTTTTAATTTCCATCTTCTAAGATATAGAGTTCGAAGATTTCGAAGAAGCTGAAGTGAAGATGGCAATGCTAATTCAAGAAGGTATGATGCTATTGCTGTCATATCCAAAACTCGAAGATTTGTCATCGCATCAAAGCAAGTGTCTCTGACATTTTGCAAAGGTACACGCTGAGCCAACAGTAACATTTTAAGTTTTGAACATTCTGTTGGGATTAGAAGATGTTGATTCATTGGACAAGCAAGTAGGGAGATTGCCATTGTATTCACTAATTTAGGGTCCATTATCCATTTATTCTGCGAGGGTATTGGAACAAGGAATACCTCTTCACCTTTGGAAGTAATCCATATTGCAGCATCACGGACCACATCATGCATTTTGAAGCGTTCCGACATACTATCTGGTTTTAATAATAAACTGCATGCTAATAGATGGCTTATAATTATTTTCACTTGCGTCTTTGCTGTCATGTAGGAGTCAATTGAAGTATCTTGATCAAACAAACCATATCCCAAGGCATATCTGGTTAGCATTTCTATACTGATCTCGTAGTCCTCTGGAAATAAAGAGCACATTAGGAAGCATTTTTTTGTGGATTCTGATCTCAAAAAGTCATAACTTAACTCGATCCGTTGATATACAGCAGTTTCAATATCTTGAATCTCCTCAAGTCTGGAACTTTGAAGTTTCTTCAGCGCGAATTCCCATTCTTCTTGACTCTTATCTCGGAGAGCACTTGCTACCACAATGAGTGCAAGTGGCAAACTGTTGCATTCTCGAGTTACTTCTTTTGCCACCACTTCAAGTTGGGAAGAAGGGTCACTTAACATAGTACCTGCATGTCTTTTAAATAGATCCCATGAATCTTCATCATTTAGTAGACTTAACTTAATAGGTTCTTTACAACCCATTAATGAGCACACGCGCTCAAGACGCGTGGTGAAAAGAACTTTACAACCCTTGTGATCATCACCATTTGGAATCCCAATAATTGTCAGATCAATTTTGTTCCAAACATCATCTAAAACAACTAAGATCTTCTCTTCAAGTTTCATCCGATTCTTAAGTTGTGTTGCTCTACCAAGTTCCGTCTCCCTAGAATACCTTAGGCACAATTGGTCACCAAGTTCGCCTTGAATCTTGTGAACATTTGGTGCTTGGGAAACCACCGACACAACCACCTTGCTGTATAATTGCATTTCCTGAGCTGCTGCAATAGCTTTTCTCACCAAAGATGTTTTTCCTACGCCTCCCATTCCATAAACTCCAATCATGCTTTGGTTTTCCCTTTTAAGTGCTCGCATGATGTCATCAAAAGCCCATTTAACCGATTCAAAAACAATATAACCATAACCGGAAAGAAGTTGTATTCCTGTAGCAGGCGTAAGGCGGGATATACGTGACAAATTTTTGCCCTGTTCATACATGTCGACAAGTTTTGCTCTCTTTCCTATTGCATTCTTGCGCTGTTTATGTGCCCATACCCATTTATTTGTGCAAACTGCAGTGCAACTACCAGATGTGTTTGTTTCTGAAAATGATTCCTGAAGCCATTGCTCAACCTCTATTGAAATGGTTGTAGTGTTGTTTAACCATTGGTTGACATCCTCTACTACTTCATCACCATCTAATCTAGCTTGTTGGCAGCGACTTTTTACTTTATTGTGCAACTCTTCTAATTGCTTGTACTCTTTGCTTGTCTCCTCAATTATGGATTGAGGATTAAAAACAATGTTCACACCATGCTTGATCGGATCCATGATATACTCAGCGGCTTTTGCAGCTACAACTATTAGTATTTCCATTGGACAAATCCACCTTGTATCTAGATTTACAAAGTATTCTGCAAGAGTTTGCCATCATTGTATTAAAATATAAATCATTTCAAAAGAAAGAGCCAGGTGTACGAGGACTTTTGAACATACTTCCTGTGTTTAGAAATAGTTGCACCATTTATATTTTATGCACTATTCACATCTTACACATAGATTGTCTTCGGTGATTTATATTTTACGAAAAACATAGTCTTGTGAGGTCTTGTTAGATTTGTCTCAATGTAAATTTTTTAATATAAACTTTTTATAATTTTTATTTTTATTGATAATTAAAGATATTAATGGTTGAAATCATACATCAACATACGTGAAAGTTAAAAAAGGTGCAACTGTTTCTAAACGAATGAAGTATATTGTATCCTCGATGGGCGTAAGAAATGTCTCGCACAATTCGAGGGGATATCTCAGTTATGGATCCTTGCTCTCTTTCTAGATTATACTTCATCCGTTTAGAAATAGTTGCACCATTTCATGTTTTCACGTTTGCCGATGTATGTTTTCAACCATTCATATCTTTGATTATCAATAAGTAAATATTATTAAAAGTTGATATTTAGAAAATATATGTTGAGACACATCTAACAAGATCCCACATGATCATATTTTTTCTACAATATAAATCACCAAAGACAATCAAAGTGTAACATGTGAATAGTACATACTATGCAAACGGTGCAACTATTTCTAAACGGAGGAAGTATATTGAAGATAATTTTTAAAAAAAAATCTAGATGTTGGAAGAATTTAAATATTGGATGACAAGGAAGATGTGAAAAAGAAAAAACGAGGTTCTAGCAAATGGCAAGAAATTATCTAAGAGACCACCAAACTCTGACAACTATATATAGGTGCATGGAGTAATTAGACGGGACCGTCCCAATCATTATGGAGGCCCTGTGCAACTAATAGAAAATGGACCCTTAATTAGTAATACCATTTTCTATCATTTTTGTTTTAAGTTGATGGTTGTCTTTGTTGTTGATAATTAATCATTTATTAAATATATTTGAACATTTTACTAAGCTTAAAACATTATTTCATCATCGAATCAGATCTTGGAGAATTTCTTTCTTCTACATTTATCTTATTTATGAAATTAGTATACCGTCATATATTCATATTAGTATTACTATCAAAGTATGATTGGTTTTTTTTTTTGGTGTTACAAATCGACTAAGGGCTATGATATAGATTTGATCCCATCAGTTCAAACTTATATACTAAAGTCTTATCCACTAAACCAAGTAATGTTTGGTGTTATAATTCTAAAGTAAAATATAAATAAATGAAAATTATAATGACCCAGGGAATAACCCGGGACTTTAAACTAGTTAAATTCTATTAGTATCGGGTAACTACCCCACTGGGTTAACTAAGTTTTATCCCCAAGTTAGATGACATCCACATTAAAGTATAATTAGTGGCTGCAAGGGATTGAGGTTCTCAAGAATAATTATTGAGGGTAGTTGCTATTTACTAGGTAGTGTTAGTGATTTATTTAATTCACATAAAAGTAAAAACAAAAAACAAAAAATTTAGGCGTTTTATTAATTGACTATTTAGTTCAACTGCATTAACTAAGGAAAATGTGTAAAACATAAATAACATAAATACGATAAGCATTTAACTTAGGGAAAGGAAAAATAATTTGGGCATTAATAGGTTTTAAACGCCTGCACTCATGCAATTTGAAGAAAACCATCAATCTCCAACACCATTATGCTACATCCACCCATTTCAATATATGTTGCAATAAATCGTATACATTAATTGTTTATGCCTAGAAATTGGTCAAAGGAGTGATGTGTTGCTGAGAGTTTAAAATCCCGAATTAGAGCTAAATTCCGAGTCTTGTCACCGGAGGTCCTGCAAAACACTCAAACTGGCCCGGAGATTTTTTCGGGATTGCCCCCCCGACACTCAAGTCAGTTGAGATTGAGGTAGAGAGAGAAAGTGAGTAAATATAGAGCGAGATGCTCTGATTTTGGTCGGGTAGAACTGAAATTATGTTCATTGATGAGACTTGCTCCTTTTGTAGTGTTGGTGATTTCCCAGACAAAAAAACCTAATAGGGGACATCCCATCTTCTAAGAAAGTTATCGCCTTTTTAAGGTAAGAGTCTTTTCAGCTTGAAAAAGACTGATGGGCTCCTAGTAAGCTTCTTACTTTTTTACCTCATTATTGGTGGGATTTTTATAAAATATTATATGACCAGATCATAGGTCCAAACAATTAACCCCACACTAGATGAACGGTTTAGGGGCGACCTTTATATATAAGGCAGTCATCTAGCGGAATTACCGAGCAACACTTGGATGCAGTTACTTAGCTAATCCCGAGATTGAGGGATCGTGGCGTGGTCCCACCTTATTCTCGAGGGGTGGTCAGCCGCGAGGACTTGATGACCCCGATATGGGGCGACTTGGGGTAGCCCTGGGTTTCTCGAGTGCTATTTGGTTATGAGAACTTTCATCATCCCTTAGCATTCCCGTTGTCCCAAGTTACAGAGCCTGATGTCCGACTATCCTCGAGATGGGGGACCTTGGGGGTAATTCCTTTGCTTCCAGAGTTATATTCGGGCTTGTGCTTGTAACTAGGGATGGCGATTGGGCGGGGTGGGTGCGGAGGATGGTACCCCCACACCCGCATTAAATTATCATCCCCATCCCCGCCCACCACCCATTGCGGGGAAAGATTCCATCCCCATCCCTGCCCCAACACCCATTGCGGGGGGGGGGGGGGAAATTCTAGACCTACCCCCGTCCCACCCCCGCACCCGCATCGTACCCGCGTCATACCCACTTCATCCCCGCAAAAAATCCACCAAAAAAATTGTCATAAGCCCATTATAGTTGTCTACTTCACAAAATAACAATATAATATAGTAAAAGAAAAGTTAAAATACATTAACAAAGATAAATATTTTATTACATTTCAAAAGTGTCTTCAAATACGTTAGTAATATATGTATATAAATAGAATTTTAGTAATAAATATGTGGGGCGGGGGTGGGGCGGGCGGGGATGGGGTGGGTATAACATAAAATCCACACCCGCTCCACCACCCATTGCGGGTACAATTTTAATCCCCATCCCCGCCCCATCCCCACCAAGCCTAGACCCATCCCCGCCCCAATTGGGCGGGTCTCCTACTTGACCCGCCCCACTGCCATCCCTACTTGTAACCGATCCCGAGATGCAGAGCCGCAGGTCCCGAGTGTAAGTAACTTGGTTTTCCCGATTGATATTCAAATTTTCTAGAATTGGGATTTTTAAGGGAAATACTTGACCGACTTCGCCAAGTAACAATCCCTTTGAAAGGACCCGTGATTTTACCAAATCAGGAGGCTAATGAGCCGACTGAAATCTCGAGTTGTTTAGAGATGAAAAGCACTTAGTCATTTTTTGCTAAGTTATTAGCCTCCCGGGCAAGGCCGAGAGGATCATGTACCAACTCGAGGGGCTAAGGAGCCACCTAAGTCCCCCAACTTGGGTATATGGGAGGTACTTAGCCAATTTTTGCTAAGTAATGAGCCCCCTCACAAGGCCGAGAAGGTCATGTACCGACTCGAGGGGATAATGAGCCACCCATGACCCCGAGTTGGGTATACGAGAGGTACTTAGCCAATTTTTGCTAAGTGGTGATCCCCCTCATGACGTTGAGAGGGTCATATTGTACCAATTTGGGGGGCTAATGAGCTACCTATGATCCCAATTTGGGTATACGAGAGATACTTAATCAATTTTTATTTGCTAAGTGGTGAGGTCGAGAGGGTCATGCATGTACTAGCTCGAGGGGCTAATGAGCCACCTATGATCCCGTCTTGGGCATATGAGAGGTACTTATTAGCCAATTTTTGCTAAGTGGTGAGCCCCCTGACAAGGTTGAGAGGATCATGTACCAACTCGGGAGGCTATTGAGCCACCTATGATCCCGAGTTGGGTATATGGGAGATACTTAGCCAATTTTTTTAAGTGGTGTGCCCCCTGGTTAGGCCGAGAGGGTCATGTACTAACTTGGGAAGCTAATGAGCCACCTATGATCCGGTCTTAGGCATATGAGAGGTACTTAGCCAATTTTTGCTAAGTATATGATGATCCCCCCGACAAGACCAAGGGAGTCATGTACCAACTTGGGGGGCTAATGAGCCACATGTGATCCCGAGTTGGGTATATGAGATATAGTCATTCAATTTTTGCTATGTGGTGAGTCCCTGGTGAGGCCGAGAGGGTTATGTACCAACTCGGAGGTTAATGAGCCACCTATAATCCCTTATTGGGCATATGAGAGGTACTTAGCCAATTTTTGCTAAGTGATGAAGCCCATGGCAAGGCCGAGAGCGTCATATACCAACTCGGGGGCTAATGAGCCATATGTGATCCCGAGTTAAATGTTTACCGAAGTTAAGCTGGGCCAAATCAAACCTTGCCTTTTTCATCTGACTTTGACGGTTGACGTTGACTATCTCTTATATAAGATTGGGTCTCATCATTTGGGCTATCCTCATAATGGGCCTGCTAGTTGTTTTTATTGGAGATTGGGCCTTAGGACTATTTGTTGATATTATTTTTAGGCCCACGAAGTGTGGTGCAGAAGTTGTCGTGGGTCGAAATTTTGGAGGAGTCTATATAAAGGGAGAAATCCTTCGTATCCATACTTCTCCAATCATTTGTAATTTGTCTTTTTGAGACTTTCTCTCTAGAATTCGCTCGCTAGAACTTTTATCTGCAAGATGTTGATATTTTCATCGGCACTCGAGTCTCCAAACGAGGTTCTAGCCCCGAGTTCGCATTTACCCCCTAGAAGGTACGCTTTTCTTCGATCTTTGACTTTTGAATTTTTCAGTACTACATAATCAACAATTTGCTTCTGCCTACTTGTGTCGCATGCAAGTGGTCAGGAGCAGGTCGCATGGTCATAGGCATCCGATGCACATGATATGAGGATTTACATTGAACGTGCCTACGATATGATGCAAATCCTTGAATCAGGCTATCTACATCGGACTTGAATGCTCATCCGACACAGATGAGTATAGCAATTAGTTTTTGTATCCGGGGATTTGCATCGAACATTAGCATCGTGTGACGCAAACGAATTTCATGCCCTCTTATTAGGATTCAATTTGCGTCGGACTATAGGAACTAATCCGATGCAAATTAAACCAGGCCCGCCTCACTTTTTTACTTTAAATCCTGCAACAGTCCTCCTCATTCTTCATTCACTTACCGTCACTTCCTCACACCACCATCTCTCTCTTTTTTCCTCTTTGATCCGCGACATATCTAACTACAAACGACGACCGCTGGTGAGAGTGAGACCATCAACCATGCATAACTAAGTCAAAACTGTTGAACGACGATCAGACCGAAACTGAAAACGATGACATTCAGTGTTTGTCACTGAAACTAAGGCGAAGGGCGATTAGAAAGAAAGAGATGACAATGAGTCAAGAGTACTAACAAAATTTCACAGAAAGATAAAAAATGGAGATGAGAAGTAATAAGAACAATTTTTTTTTGGAGAAAATTATGAAGAAGTTGAGATTTGGGGGAGTAAAGTTTGGAAGTATTTTTTTCCTAAAATTAACGAAGTGTTGGAGATACTTTAAAAAAAATCTACATATTGAAAAAATTAAAATATTGGATGAGAAGGAAGATGTGGAAAAGATAAAAAGAAGAAGGTCCTAGAAAATGGCAAGAAAATATATGAGGAAAGCATCGACCTATGACAACTATAAATGGTGCATGGAGCAATTAGATTGTGATGTAGGAAAACAAATTAAAGAGTGGTATACCAAGGGATGAAGAACAAGGATTTTCACCATATAGGTTGAGACAAAGTGGTAGACCTACATGTTTGTCCCAGTTGCTTACGTGACCAACCAATATTTATGGAAAAGAATAAATCAAAATGAGCGGTCATTTCACTTTCACGCTAAACTAAACCCTAACTCTTTCTTTTCTTTCTCTTTCTCCTTCTCGAATCTGGCCACATCCCACGATCCACCACGCGTCCACGCCGTCACGCGTTACTTCATCGTCGACAGTTGGCGATCGACGGTCATTCTTCAATCTATGTGCTCGCCACTCTTCAATCCTTCGTTCAACCACTCGTGACTCATTGTCGTGCTTTAGATCTTCGTCGTTAGTCATCAATCGTCGCTGCTATTCGTCTTCAGTTCTCCATTTCTTCTTCGTCGGCAGGCTGGTAGGCGGCAACGGCGCAGGCACAGCGCGCATGGCTCGTCTACTCACTCCGGGCCTCCGGCAACTTTCATCGTTAGTTCTTCAGATTTCGGGTATTCTTCTTAACCTTCTTGGCTTCTTTAGTTCTTCATTTGTTGTTGAAAATTGATTTTTTCATTTGTGGCTGAAAATTAGGTATTTAGGTTACTAAAGATTGTGTAGTTTTGTCATTTGGATTTCATTTGTCGCTGAAAATTGAATCATGATTTGATTTTATCATTTGGATTTCTTTTGTTGCTGAAAATTTGTCATTTGTAATGTATTTATTGCTGAAAATTGAAATCATGATCGTGTTGAGATTTAGGAATTAGGTTAGGATGTCAAATTGGCAAATGATTGTGTTATGAGTTTATGATTTAGGAATTAGGTTACCAAGGTTATGAATTTGTGAAAAATTAATAGTAGAATGATTGTGTTGTGATTTAAAAATTAGGTTAGGGTGGCAAATTATTATTTAGAAATCATTATTTTGAATGATCCATCATGTATGATGTGCTTGGTTGTATTATGATGGTCTTTTCAATCGACTTGTTTAATCTCATCCAACTTATTATTTTAATTTTCATAATGAAAAGGAAAAATACGAGTGATATTTCAAGTTTTTTTTGTTAAAAGAGCCCCCCACTCAAAGTCCACCTCCTCCTCCTCCTCCTCCAAATCTGACACCACTTCAAGAAAATGAACAAAATCTTTCTTCTCCATCTCGATTTAGATGAACAAGATCCTCCTCGTCAACAAAGCGAATAACATTCTTCTCCATCACACAATTCCAAAACCTATCTTGTTGGTGAAAGATTAAGTGAATTTGATATCGCTAATCTTCCTCAAGACCATGGGAAGAGGAGAAAGATGAGTGATTTTCATCCTGATGATAAAAGTTTGGTAAGAAGAACATATCTTGATAGAAAACCTTGCCAGCCTAAAAATTTTGTGTTTCCTCAAACAATTATCGGGACGAGAAACCGTCGATTTAATGTAGATTGGTTTGACACTTGGCCTTGGCTAGAGTATAGTGTTGAAAAGGATGCTACATTTTATTTCGCTTGTTATTTATTCAATGATGATAACACGATTGGAAGTGATGCTTTTGTTAGCAATGGTTTTAAGTATTGGATTATATTAGGTATAATAAAAAAGCATGTTGTAGTCATAAGAGTGCTCATAATAATGTTATGATTGCTATGGAACTTTTCAAGAACCAAAAGAGTAGCATTACTACTGATTTTTCAAAACAAAGAAAAGAAAGCATGAGTGCCTATCAATTGCGCCTAGAAACTTCTGTTGAAACTATTAGGTGGCTTTTACTCCAAGGGTTGCCTTTTCGTGGTCATGATGAAGAAGAGAGTTCATCGAGTAGAGGTAATTTTATTTCATTACTTACTCTTGTTTCACAACATGATCATGCGTATCCCAAAGTAGTTTCCAAAGTGGCACTTGGCAATTTTCAACTCACTTCTCCAATTGTCGAAAAAGACATTATCAATAATGCTTGTGCAAAAGAGACAACTAAAGTAGTGGTGTTTTTTGCTATTCTTGCTGATGAGTCTGTCGATGTTTCCGATAAGGAACAAATGGCTCTTTGCTTGAGATATGTTAATAAAAAAAAAGGATAATTATGTGACTATGTGAGTGTTTTCTTGGTGTTGTGCACATTTCGTTACTACTTCTTTGACTCTTAAAGGTGCTATTGAATAATTACTCATGGAGTACCCTTTGACATTCTCACAAGTTCGAGGGCAAGGTTATGACGAGGCAAGCAATATGCAAAGGTTCAATCAATGGCCTCTAAACTTTGATATTAGAGGAATGTCCTCAAGCATACTTTGTGCATTGTTTTGCACATCAACTTTAGTTGACACAAGTTGACCTTGTTAAAAAGAATTCAGATTGCGATTGGCTTTTTGTTGATGTACTTGCACCTCTCTTGAATTTTATGAGCGGTTCACCAAAAAGGAAATAATTTCTTCGATAGAAACAAGCTCAACGAGTTGTAAAAGCATTATCGTTACGTGAACTTGAATCAAGAACAGGTTTAAATCAAGAACGTGGCTTAGGTAGACCTTGTGACACTCGTTGGAGGTCTCACTTTAAAATAATTTTGAATGTGCTTAATTTGTATCCTTCAATTCTTGAGTCTCTGATAAAATTGGTGAAGTTTGAGATGTAATTAATTCAAATAAAGCACAAGCTCTTACACACTTGTTGATGTCATTTGATTTTGTGTTTGTGGCACACTTGATGGTTTCTATATAATCTTGAATCAAAAGACATTGTAAATGCTATGGCCATGGTTGATGTAACCAAGATCAATAATCTACAAAAGACGAGAGATGAAGGATGAGATTCTCATATGGAGAAAGTTGCTTCTTTTATGTCTAAATATGACATCGGGATTCCAAACATGGAGGAGAGATATATCATGTTCCTGGAAAAAGGATGTTTAGAGGTAAGAGCCCACAAGTTACATATCTTCATCATTTTCAAGTTGAAGTTTTCTTAAGTGTCATTGACCTTCAATTGCATGAACTCGAGAATCGATTTTTGGAGATAAGTAAGGAACTACTTGTGTGTATGTCTTGTTTTAATCCTACTAATCGATTTTCTTCCTTTCACAAAAGAAAATTATTTCAACTTGCCAAGTTATATCCCAATGAGTTTCCAAGTACCGAAATGTTATTTTTTGATTGGTCACTTGAAAATTTCATTGTTGATGTTAGAGGAGATGAGAGATTTTGGAATTTAAAGAGTCCTCACAAGCTTTCAATGAAACTTATTGAGACGGAGAAGTCCGAAACTCATGATCGTGTCTACTTGCTTTTGGAATTGGTGTTGGTTCTTCCCATTGTAAGTGCAAGTGTAGAGAGAGTATTTTCTGGAATGACGCAAGTAAAAGATAAATTGCATAAATAGCATGGGAAATCAAATTTTGAATAATTGCTTGATTACTTATTTTGAGAAAGATTTGTTTTTGAATATTTGCAAGGATGATATTATATATCGATATCAAAATATAAAAACTCGTTGAGAACAATTGTAATATTTTCTAAGTAGCTATTTGGTGTTTTAATATGAATATTTTGCTTTTGGAAACTTCATGAACTTTTTTTAATGTATTGTGTCATTGGTTGTATTACAGACTTGCGTTAGTGTGACCAACCATTTTCAAATTCTTAAATCTGCCACTATTGAGACATGAGCTCAAACTAAATACACCCCCACATATAATTAATAAAGGTGGGCCATGAGCTTACCAGAAATAAAAGTATGAGATCGTTGTGAGACATGAGCTCACACCAAAAAATTTACCAATTGAACACTATCAATAATAGTTCATTCGTTTCTATTTAATCTACATACTTGTATGTTATCACTGTTCACATACTGATTTAACATGAGAAAAAATATAGAGACGATGTAAGATCTTGTAAAATTCGACTTGAAATATATTTTTCCAATTATATGTGTCTAAATGATCAAAAATTTCAAAGTAATGCGTTTATTAACAAAAAAAAGTTGGATAAAACTTGGCCATAGATAGTAAGATCTAAAAATAAACATTTAAAAAGATAAAGAAAATTGGTCCATACTTTTTTTTAAAGAAAAAAAAAAACCCGAAGATTTTTCAATTTAAATCGAATTTTGAACAACCCTACTGTTCATTAAGAACGAACAGTTGGAAATGAATGCGAATGCCCATTATGGATATGTACAACTAGACAAATTCTCAAATGTCAGCAGATAACTAGAAGTCTAGAACTCACTGGACACAAGAAAGTCTGTATGCCTTACCTTAATCTCGAAGAAATATGGGGGGAAATGAAAATCAACAGCAGCCCAACAACCCATGAACTTCAACGCCTAGGAGAAACTTTTCACGAACACTATCAATAAGTTAATATTGCTCTGATTTCCAAGAGGAAGCGAAACTTCGAGGTCAGGACTCAGGTCCCGGAAGAAACAGAGAAGGGGAAGGAGGGTGGAGGTTGGGGTGATAATTACATTGGCCTCAATAATGCAGAAAGTGAGGACAAACAAGCTTGGCTGTACCTTGATGTGAAGAGTTGTTAACTTCTATTCGTTAATTTAATACGAGTGCTAATTTGTTTTGATTATTCAGTACTCAGTACTCACCCATCAAGTTGAGGTGTTTGGCTAATTAAACTGAGCGTGTACATGTAAGCACTAATAATTGAATCATACAGTTGACTTTAGGATACGGCCGGTGATTATACCAACAAGCAGCTTGTGATGAATTTGGCAGGAACGTGCAATTTTAAAACAACTAATCAATAATGTAGCAAGTGATGACGAAGAAGCTTAGCTCTACCTTGATGTGAAGAGTTGTTGACTTCCATCCGTTAATATAATACGAGTGCTAATTTGTTTTGATTACTCAGTACTCACCCATGCAAGTTGAGACGATGTTTGGTTAATAAAACTGAGCGTATATGTACGAACTAATTGAATCATACAATTGACTTTGGCGTACGGTGATAACCAACAAGTAGCTTCTGATGAAATCAAATGCGTTTGGCAACTTGTAAATAAGGATTGAATTCCCAACTTTTGTTATTTCATTAACTTTTGTTATTGCGGATGTAGTTACCAACTCTGTAATGCTTCAGTATGTTTTTCTTTTTCATCGACAAAAAATCTATAAAGTAACCAAAATTCAAACGGCTAAATGGGGACTGGGAGAGTATAAGTTAGTTCCTTCATTAGGAGAAGATTGCTCTACTTTTATTTTAGTTTGTCCATACAGGCATACAAGATTGCTTCATGTCGTTTTTGGGTAACATGAACCTCACAACCTTTCCCTCTACTTTATTTCTTACCCCATGTAGAAATTAAATTAAAAAGGCAAAATTACATATTTAAATAATTTAATTCTAAAAAAAGTAACAAAATGGTAATGAGGTAAACAATAAGAACCGCATGGAGTACTCTAACTCTAAGGAAAGAAGAAGTTATGAAATGGGGTATCTTATGAATTATATTTAGAGATTGCTTTCTAATAAATTCATTATTTAATTTTATCAATAAACTAGAGCTAGGTATATATGGTATTACAACGCAACTACAAGAAATATAACTATATTGGTAAAGGACTACTTAATTGAATTAAAATGTATGAATAATTCTCGAATATAATACTCCCTTCACCTCTAGTACAATAGTTTCAGCGCGTCGTGTGTGTGACCGTCTACACCGTCAGGCCACGTGCGTCAGCTCCATCAATTCATTTTCAAAAGGTAATCTTTCAGTCGTTTTTCATCTGAATTGAGCTTTTGACTATGCGTTGCAAAGCCATCGAGCCAAAATTTTATCTCCAACTTGAGTCTCCCCAAATTTTTGAGTTGGCGGTGAGAAACGTTCATTTGAAGTTGACCCTTGTGTCAAACCCTTCCTTTGGGCATAAACCCTTACAAAACATCTTGTCAAACCCTTCCTTTGTGCATAAACCCTTGCAAAAGATCTTGTTTTACCCCGATGAATCCTTATATGCTCAGTGTGTGGGACGATGATGACCTTATTAGAGGCAACACCTAAAAGATAAAAACACAAAAGGGTGCAAACTAAATTCTAAAAACATATCGAATATACTAATGAATAAAAGGGGTTACTCTTATGAGCGGATGGAGGTACGCGTATTGTAACACCCTCTCTAACACCCCCGCCGACTCGAACCCTTCTTTATTCGATAAAACTCGGGTTTTGGGGAAAATAAATCCCCGAGGGTTCGATTCGACGGGTGGCTACCGCCACACTTATCTCCTTGGAAATTAATGGAAGGCTAAATCAAAAACAAACTAAACTCACATTCATTAATAATCTTTACAACCAAAGTAAATCGTTCGTTAAACATTACGAATTAATTAAGTGTTTCAAAGTTCCAGCGGGAGCTAATCATATGCTAAGTGGATGAGAACTATAAATTATCTCCCTTTTTATTCCCCCGATCGATCACCCACCTGCACAAATACATTGAAAAGAGACAAGAGAGACAAGCTCCCAACAATCAGATAAACTGAGTAATTCCAACTCCATCCCGTAAAATACTTAAGTTGAAAATACTTTTTAAAATAGTAGATTAATAGTTTTTTGGAAGTCATAGCACATATACACATATATATACATTGAATAATCACATCATTAATTCAATTAATCCAGTTATTCAAGGAGAGGAAAGAGAACGCCAATAAGCCGGGGCTAACCCCTGTAACCACTTACTTCAACATTGTAGGCCGGGGTAAACCCCTATAACCACTTGCAGGCCGGGGCAACCCCATGTAACCACCTACGAAAAATCATAATGGCCATAATAACAAAGTCCCTAGTGTGCACACCCCTTCTACTTGGATCACAACAAGATAGAAGGAAGACAGGTTCAGAATAATCAGCATAGTAACCAGAGAACCTATAGGGGCCGCTGAACCACTCATACAGGACAACTTGTTCATCATTTCCCTCCGATATTTCACCTTACGTGATTTACATCTTTTAGTTCACGTCATCACATAAATCACGTACACATTTACGTCATCTTGTTCAATTTACGTCATCTTATTCAATTTACGTCATCTTGTTCAATCCAGTGTGAACATATTCAATCCATCATAATCTCAATCCATTCGTACCGGTTTCAATAACTCATTTCATAAACACAACCATCACTTGATTTCATTTATCACTTCATATTCATAATCATTTCATTATCACAAGTTCTTATTTTCATATATTCCCATAATAATAATAATAATAACAAGGGATAATCCATTTGGTACCATTGAATTTTTGGCTTTTCCATTTGGTACCACTGTTATTTTAGAATTCCACATGATACCACTCTAATTTAATATTAATCTTTATCATACCAGTTTTTAAGTAAAATGTTAGTTAATGGTTGAATAAGAATTCGATTTTTTTTGGGTTTGTATGTTTCTATTTGCAGTTGCAAAAATTTAATAAATTAAGATTTTAGGGTGTTGTTTTAACCCTTAAAGCTCTATTTTTCAGTCAAAATTTTCATAAAAATGATCATAATATTCTATGCCTTTTTATTGTCAAATATGACATCAACTTTGATCTTAACGACTAAAACGATTACTAAAACCTTAACGCAAATTAAAACATGTAAATCGAAGTAAAACTCTAGCCTATTCTAACTTAAATTAACACTTTACTTAGTTGAATGCTACAATAGAGAATAAAATCAGATTATAGTGGTACCATGTAGAATATCTGAAAAATAGTGGTGCCAAATGGAAAAGTCAAAAGTACAATGGTACCAAATGGAATATCCCTAATAACAATAATAATCATAATAATTAGAATAACGATATTAATAATAACGATAATAATAACAGCAACAACGACAACAACAACGACAACAACAACAACAACAACAACAATAATAATAATAACAATAATAACAATAACAATAACAATAACAATAACAATAACAATAACAATAACAATAACAATAACAATAACAATAACAATAACAATAACAATAACAATAACAATAACAATAACAATAACAATAACAATAACAATAACAATAACAATAACAATAACAATAACAATAACAATAACAATAACAATAACAATAACATTATTAAATGACATTAAGTGATTTTAATAACATTATAATAAACATCTTTGTCATATCGTACATCGTCCATAGTCATGATTCATAATCGAAATCCATAATCGTTGTCCATTTTGTCATTCATATTCATCATTCGCATTAGGTCGATAATCCATGATTATAGTCCATACTTATAAATTTTATAAGCACATAATCACTTAATCAATTCATTTTATGCTAACGAGATCTGTGTTTAGATGGACATCAGAGATTACACCTCGTGACGCATGCCCAAAAGTTAAATTCACCGAACGGATTAGCACTCTTGATATTCCTCATCTACAAAATCGGAGTCTACAATAGATGTTAACGAGATCTAAGTTAGTTCCTAAATAACCCCTTTTTACATACATATAAAAAATAAACGATTTACATAATCCAAATAACTTCAAAAAAATTCTTAATGGTCTTTAAGAAGGTTCATAAATCAAAGTTTACGATTTTCAAATTATTTTAGAGATTGTTTTAAGTACTCACAAAAATTACTTCAACTTAATTATTTTGAATATAGAAAACTAAGTTTATTATACTCTTTATTTTATTTTAGAAATTTAAGAAACATCTTCACGTTATAAAGGATTAAGTTAAAACTAAAACATAGTACTAACTTAATTAATGTAAGCTAGCAGTTTAGGAAAGTTTATAGGTTTTGATTTTTTTTAAAAATAAAAATATACTAAATAAAACTAATAAAACCAATTAACTAAAAAGAAAAGAAAGAAAAATGAGTTCTAAAACAAGGAACTCAGTTTCTTAGACTGAGAATGAAATGAGGAACGAAAGAAGGAAGAACCGGGGAGGCCGAAGCAGGGGAGAAGAAGGAGGAAAAGGTGGTGGCGGTTTTGGCCGGCGCACGGCAAGGCGAAGGGTGGCAAAATTCAGGTGGGGTTTCGCAGTGGCTGGCGCGGAAGCTGTAACGACAACGGGGGAGTCGCGCGAGAGAGGTAAGTCTCGGCTGTGATGGGTTTTGGGGATGGCAGTTGGCGTTTGTCGCGGTGGTTGGCCGCAATTCAGGTGGTTCAGGCGGTTTTTCGAGTGGTATGGTGGTTCGAAGGTGGTGCGGTGGTGAAGAGGTGGTGCGGTGGTGAAGAGAAGCAGAGGAGTTAGGGTTTAATGGTGGATTCAAAATTTTACTTTGCAAAATGAAAATCAGAAATTAAGGGAGAAGAGAAAGATTGGAGCAAACCTTTGAAGTTTAACTTGTTTGCTTGAGCAATTTGGTGAGTAAAGTTCAGTTTTTATAGAGAAGTTTGGTATTTGGGCTTTGGATCGCTAAAGTAGATGGACAATATGTACAAGACTACAAGGATACCCACAACCCAATTTAAAGAATTTAATTAATTAGAAATAATGAAATGAATAATAAAACAAGTAAATGATTTATTTTAAACTTGTTAAATGAATCAAAACTAAATAAAATCATTGTTTCAACATAGTTATCAAATAAAATCTCATTATCATAAAATAATTTTAAGTGGAATAATATTAAACATTAATAAATGATAAAATAATCTTTGAAAATTTGGGGTATTACACCCTGATAATACCCCGACCCCTAACGATATCGTGTTTATTGTCGCCAATGCACATCTACGGCCAACAACTATCCTTAATAGCCAAGACAAATTCTTTGAGCACATTTTGTCCTCACACTAATGGACTAAACCTCTAATGCTCTGGCTTTTTAGGTCTTAAATGCTCCATATGTGACCCGTAGCAGAAGTTGCATAAGCATTTGGAACTTTTACAAACAGGAGCATTTAGTTCTTAATAGAACAGAGCATTTAAGGATCGAAAAATAATTAAAAAACAAATTTACTCATGTGTACCCTGAGAAACTTCCTTGGAGGTCACTCATCTAAAGACTACTCCTAGCCAAACACGCTTAACTTTGAAGTAACTTAGGAAATAAGCTCCTTAAAAAAAGATAAATATTATTGGTATAAGTAGCCTACTAAATCCCTTTTACGACAATCATGAAGAGTATTACAAATACCCCCACTTGAGGACAACATTTCCCTTGTTGTGGCTGGAGACTTCACATCTTCGACCCAACCGTATGTGGGTAGCCCCCCACCTAGAAACTAATTACATATTCGACCGCAACCGGTGATAAAGCCCGAGAATCCTCCCACACTAGGCAACCGACCTAGCTCGGATCTCAAATCCACATAACCAGCACACTATTTTAGGTGTTGCTTTGCGCTATTACCATTTGCAACACCCCGACCCTTGACGGAGTTGAGTCTATCGTCACCAATGCGTATTTAGGGCCAACAACTATTCTCACAAGCCAACACAAACTTTTCCGACGTATTTTGTCCTCACTCATGTACACACTGAGAAACTTCCCAGGAGGTTACCCATCCCAAGACTACTCTAAATTAAAGCATACATAACTTTGGAGTAACTTAGAAAATAAACTTCCTAAAAGAAAGATGCATCTTGTTACTATAAGTAGTCTGTGGAATCCCTTTTAAAGTAATCATGAGGGGTATTATACGTATGAACAAATGTGGTTATTTTTATGAATGAGGTTACTCTTAAAATAAAAAGGTGTTACTCTTTTTTAAAAAAACGGGATTTTTTTAATAACAAAAGGGGATACTAATTAGTTTACTCTTATGAACGAATAATTATGGTTATTCGTATGAATTGTTTACTATTGGGGTTGCCGTAAAATTAAATAAGGTCGTTGTATAATTATATGAGTTAGATCGTATGATTAAATTATGTCGTTACCCGCAATGATGTAAGACTGCAATCCTACCCAAAAGGCATCTACTAAATTGATGTGTACACCTCTATATAAAGAAGGCTTTATTCCCCTCCTTTAAATAGTCAAAATAATGAGCCTTGATTTTGATACCATCTGTAAGAATGTAACTCTCCAGGGAGCCTATTAGTAGATACTGTCCTCTTTGAACCCTAACCCGTAAGGATTTATTTTGGTGCGGAACCATATTCATATCCAAAATACCTCTACTAGGTTGAGGTGACCACCTTTATATATATATAAAGAAAGCTTAATTTTACTCAACTTCCAATGTGGGATAACCAAGACCTAAGCCACCAAAACATATATTGCTAATTTTGTGACAAGAATGTAGGCTTTTTAAAGGAGGGGAAAAGATACCTAAGATCTTCGCTATCTCATATCGGAAGTTGAGGAGAATGAAGTCCTCTTTATATAGAGGTAGACATCTCGACCTAGTAGAGACATTTTGGGTAGGATTACGATTCTGCACCAAAGCAACACGAGCTAAGTCCCATAAAGGACAATATCTATAAGTGGGCCCCTTAACCGTTACTCAAGTTTTAATTATATATATATATATATATCACTTTTTCTCGACATAAAAATTTAACATTAATGCAAAATTAACTAAATAAAGACACTAAACTACTACCCACTATCATTAGAAAATGAATCGTGTCAGGTCCATCGTCAAACAGGTTGAAAACCCTCAACCGTAACCTGACCTGTTTGTTAAACGGGTGACTCGTCTTGTTTATTGACCCGTTTATCAAGCGCCCATGCATACATAAATTAAACAAATGTATGTCATGTATTTCTTAACCCTGGTCTTATATATTAGTACCTTACATATATAAACAAAATCGAACAACTACAGAATAAGTCTTATATATTTATGAAAAATATTTAAATTATTTTCAAACCTAGCTAATAATATTCATTGTAGAATAGTAATTAAACAAGTTGTTGTGTTTGACACGGTTAAAATGCTCAACCCTAATGGGTTGGGTCAACCTACTTGCTTAAACAAGTCGAAAACATGGACCGAAACTGCTAATTTTGTGTTAGTTTGACAGGTCGTGTCATTTTTTACCACCTGGCCTCCAACTATCATCTTGTAAAAAGTTCTAATAAAATGTATATACTTGCTCCTTGTTTTAAATGAAACTTAAGCATTAGCATGGGGAGTTAGGAGAGGAGAAAGATAGAGTGAAAGAAAAAGAGAGACACATGTGATAAGCAGAGAGATAGAAAGAAAATAATACCAAACAAAGTAATATATCATTTATTTTGAAGGAACCTAAAATAGTAAGTGTTTCATCTATTTTAGAACCGATGAAGTATTAAAAAGAACAAAACTAAAATGCGACTATAAGGCAGTGAGTTTGCAAATTGTAATAATTGTTAGTTATTCTTATTAGAATATTATTATAACAGCGCGTCTTGCGTGTGGCCGGCCACACGCGAAATTACAGTTGTGGTCGCGCGCAACATGCTGTCAGTCCGTTAGCTCATTTTTAAATGGTCATATCTCACTCGTTTCTCATAGGAATCGAGCATTTGACCAGGAATTGGAAAGCTATCGAGCGAAATTTTCATCTCCAACTTGAATCTTCCTAAAATATTAAGTGCGCTGTGAGATATGACCTTTTGAAGTTGACCCTTATGCACAAACACTTATAAACAAAAGGAGTTATTGTTATGAACAGATGGAGTTACTCTTATGACCAAATGGAGTTACTTGTATGAATATGTGGTTACTTTTAACAATAAAAGGGTCTCAATTGGGGTTACTCATCCATCGTCCTCACAATTGTTCACAAAAGTAACCACATTTTATTATATGAGTAACTCCATTTTTATTGTATGATGAGTATCCCAATTAATTCATACTAGTAATGTTATTTGATCTATGAGTAACCTCATTTAATCTTATGAGTAACCCAATTAATTCATACTGATAAGTCATACGAGTAACCTTATTTAATCATACGAGTAACCCCAAAGGTTCACAAAAGTAACCGCATTTATTCAAACGAGTAACCTCATTCATTCATAGAAGTAAACTGATTAGTAACCTTATTTATTCAAATGAGTAACCTCATTTGTTCACAAAAGTAACTTCGTATTTTCATACGAGTACCCTTATTAGTTTACAATATTAACCTTATTTAATCATATGGTGACCCTAATTGATCAAGTAATCCCAATTGTTCACAAAAGTAACCTCATTTTATTATATGAGTAATCCAATTAATTCATACTAGTAATGTCATTTAATCTATGAGTAACCTCATTTAATTTTATGAGTAACCCAATTGATTCATACTAGTAACTTCATTCATTTATACAAGTAACTTCAATAAATCATACGAGTAACATCATTTAATCATACGAATAACCCCAAAGATTCACAAAAGTACCGCATTTGCTTATAAGAGTAACCACATTTCTTTATAGTTGTGACACCATTTTATTGTTAAAATTAATGACATACTCATACAAGTAACTCCATTTGGTCATAAGAGTAACTCCATGATCTGTTCATAAGAGTAACTCCATTTGTTAATAAGTGTTTGTACATAAGGGTTAACTTCAAAAGGTCATATCGCACAGTACACTTAATATTTTGGGAAGATTCAAGTTGGATATGAAAATTTGGCTCGATAGCTTTCCAACGCCTGGTCAAAAGCTCGATTCCGATGAGAAACGAGTGAGATATAACCATTTGAAAATGAGTTGATGGGATGACAGCGTGTCACGCGCGCGATCACACCTGAAGCTTCCCGTGTGACCGGCTGCATATAAGAATTTGTGTTATTATAAAGGTCTCCAACAAGGCAATCAATGAATTCTACTTGACCATTTTCTAGTTTCTACTTTTACACCAGGTGACTTATTTTTTCTCTTGTTTTTGGAATGCAACAAGAGATTTACTAATGTAGTACTTTAGTTGCTACTAGTTACTACTTACTTCCTCTGTGTTTTTTTTTTATCTTTCTCATTTAGAATCTTGATATTATTCACAATTAGAGAGAATTTTCTAAATCATTCACAATATATAAGAAAAATATAGTCACGTGGAGTCTTGTGTACTACATCTTAATGATTACTAATTAATATGTAATAGAGTACATCTAAGAGTAAACAAGTGCATTAACAAATGTGTAAAATAAAAGTAGAAAAGATATTAAAAAAATTACAAAGGAAGTACTAGTTAATATCAGTAAACAATAAAAAATATACAATAATAATTAAATAAAATAAATATATTCGATTTTTCGGTTAATAGTTTGCTAAAACATCATAATCGTAACCGTACCATTTAATCATCATTTTTACCGATTTAGTTATTGAACTGCTTAACCCCTATCTTTCGATACAGTTACCGCCCATTCTAATCGATATTTCGGCATAGTTTTGCAATTTTAATTTTTTTCTCAACGCCCCTATGTAAGAGAGGGGGAGATGATATTTTTTTAAAAGGGAGGGTAGGGTGATATTTTTTTAATCCCTTCCATGTATTTCTATAAGGATATGAAAGAGAGCGTGTTAAGTTATCTATGTAAATATTATCTTTTAGGCAAGATATATTGTGTATAGTTTGTTTCCTATTTCATTGGGAGACTTTACTTTGTATATGACTTACGAAAATCAATGAGAGGCTAAGGCAAATCATTCCAAAACCTACATTACCTCTTATCATGGTATCAGCCTAGGTTACGTTTCCTTCATCCGTTCCGCCATGGCCGGCGATGGTGACAAATCTGCACCACCACCACCAAAAATCGACCCAACTTCTCCCTACTATCTTGGTCCTCAAGATAGGCCCGGCGACTTTCTTACTCCAAATCGTCTTCGTCCCGATAATTATGACGACTGGGCCGCCGATCTCCAAACGGCGCTTGAAGCCCGTCGTAAATTTTGCTTCCTCGACGGTAGTGTTACGTCTCCTACCTCGCCTTGTACTCCTTCCGATTGGGCGGCTCTACAGGCCATGTTACTTTCTTGGATAACTAATACCATTACTCCCGAGGTAAAGCTCTCTCTTCCTAAATTTAAAGACCCTTACCGTCTCTGGACCACTCTTAAGGCTCGGTACGCCGTCGCCAATGGACCTCGCATCAATCAGTTGTATGCTTCTCTTGCTAAATGTGAACAGACAAAAACCATGACTATCACCACCTATTATTCTTCTCTTCATGTTATATGGGAAGAATTACATCGTCATGAGCCTATTCTTACTTGTTCGTGTTGTCCGGCGTGTGATACCGGCAGCCGTCATGCCAAACGACGTGAAGATCGTCAAGTTCATCAATTCTTAATGGGTCTATATTCACCCTATTACTCACAAACTAGGGCTTCTATTCTTGCCCTTGAAGTCCTTCCTTCTCTTGATCGTGTGTATCAGATGCTTATTCAAGACGAGCGGGTGCGTCTTGCTACACAACCGCTTGAATCCTCCCCTTCGGATGTGGTTGGTTTTTCTGTTCGCGCGGATCCATCCCGTGGTCGTGGCCGCGGTGATCGGCCTGATCGCTCTCAATTGGTTTGTACTCACTGCAAAAAGACAGGTCATGATCTCGCTACTTGTTTTGAACTCATAGGCTATCCCCCTCATTGGCATGACATAGGCGGGCGTGGTCGAGGCAAAGCGCCTGGACGTGGTCGTGGCACTCCAGCTCGTGCCAATGCTGCTGCTGCTCTTGGCAGTTCCTCCGAGTCCTCTTCGAGCTCTGCTGCTGCCTCTCTTTTCTCGGCCGAACAGTGGAAGGTCCTTGCGGGAATGTTTGGTAATGTAAAAATTCCCGACAATCGCTTAACTGGTAAGTTTGATACTTACTCTTGGATACTAGATACCGGGGCTTCACATCATGTTACGGGTGATATTTCTTGGTTATTTGACATTCATACTATCACTGATTGCCCTGTTGGTCTACCTAATGGTAGTTCTGTTATTGCTACTCAAGCTGGCTCTGTTCGGTTATCAAGCACGATTACTCTCACTCATGTGCTCTATGTGCCTAATCTTTATTGCAACTTGTTATCTATCTCTCAATTGTGTGATGTTTTGCATTGTACAGTCCAATTTGATTCTCATATGTGCATTATACAGGACCCGTCGATGAAGCTGATTGGAACGGGAGTTAAGCGGGACGGACTTTATTACTTTGGCGGTTCGGATTCCATACATCATGTTTCTGTTTCTGGTACAGCTTCCGCATTCGATTTATGGCATCGTCGTATGGGCCATCCTTCCGAGAAAGTTGTAAAGTTACTTCCTCCTGTTAGTCATCTTAAGGGTAGTTTTAATAATGGATGTGACATTTGTCTCTATGCTCAACATCCTAGGGATAAATTTTCTCTTAGTGACACTAAAACTACTCGTATTTTTGAGAAAGTTCACTGTGATTTATGGGGTCCTTACAGACATGCCTCTTCTTGTGGTGCACGTTATTTTTTAACTATTGTGGATGATTATTCTAGAGCTGTGTGGCTTTATCTGCTAGTTGATAAAACTGAGGTTTTTAGTATGTTCATGTCTTTTATTGCCATGGCTGACCGACAATATTCTCAAACCATAAAAATTGTGCAAAGTGATAATGGAACTGAGTTTAATTGTCTCCGTGATTATTTTGTTGCCACGGGCATTCTTTTTCAAACCTCATGTGTCCATACTGCTCAACAAAATGGGAAAGTTGAGCGTAAACATCGTCATATTTTGAATGTGGGACGCGCTTTGCGTTTTCAAGCCCATCTACCTATTTATTTTTGGGGGGAATGTGTACTTGCTGCAGCTCATCTTATTAATCGAACTCCTACTCCTTTATTACACAATAAAACTCCTCTTGAATATCTCACTGGTCATACCCCTTCCTATGATGCTATTAAGGTGTTTGGGTCCCTTTGTTTTGCTCACAATCATAAAACTCATGGTGATAAATTTGCAAAAAGGAGTCGCAAGTGTATTTTTGTGGGATATCCTTTTGGCAAGAAGGGGTGGCGTCTCTTTGATCTTGAAAATAAGGATTTTTTTGTTTCTCGTGATGTGCGTTTTTTTGAGGATATTTACCCTTTTGCTACTCCGGAAAGTGTTGGCATTGTTCCTGCCAATATTGTTGATATGGCAATTGATGTGGACCCTGACTTTGATTTTTTTGACTCCACTGCCTTGTCTGATGATCCTCCTCCCTCAAATTCACAAAATGATCCAGCCCCACAAAATGATCCTCTTATAGCTCCACAAAATTCCTCCCTCACTCCATTAGCCCAGCCCACTATCCTTGATCCACAAACTCCCCTTCCTTCCCCGTCTAATCCTCCTATGATCCCCAGCCCAGTACATTATCCATCACCCCCGCCCGTTTCCTCTGATCCGGTTCTCTCTGGGCCTGCCCCTCCTGGGCCGTCTTCTCTCACATTACCCAGCAGCCCTTCTCGGTTCGCTATTTCGGCTCCTAGTACCGCGGCCTCATCACCTGGGCCGGACTCATCTGGGCCCCTTGATTCCGCTACTCCTACCGGTCCTCTTGAAGCCCCTCTTGGGCGCGGTTTACGCACTAAAGCTCCATCGGTTTTGTTACGAGATTTTGTTACTAATACCGTCGCCGTAAAAAGTCCTCCCCCCGCTTCTTCCAGCTCCGATCACTCCTCAGGTACTCCTTACCCCATTGCACATTATATCAATTGTGATAGTTTTTCTGCAAAATATCGTGCTTTTATTGCTGCTCTTACTTCTACTCAAGAGCCCAGGTCTTTTAAGGAGGCCATGAGAGATGAGCTTTGGCGACGCTCTATGCAGGATGAAATTGCTGCTCTTGAAAGCAATGGTACTTGGACTATGGAATCTCTTCCTCCAGGTAAACGTGCTCTTGGTAGTCAGTGGGTTTATCGCAATAAATATGATTCCAATGGTATTCTTGACCGGCGAAAATCTCGATTGGTGGTTCTTGGCAATCATCAACGCGAAGGCATTGATTACACTGAGACTTTTGCTCCGGTTGCCAAAATGGTTACGGTACGTGCTTTTCTAGCTATTGCTGCTTCTAAGCATTGGGAACTCCATCAGATGGATGTTCAAAATGCCTTTCTCCATGGTGATCTTGATGAGGAAGTTTATATGAAACTTCCTCCTGGTTTTGGTTCTTCTGATCCTAATCTTGTGTGTCGTTTGCGCAAGTCTTTGTATGGTCTGAAACAGGCACCTCGTTGTTGGTTTGCCAAGCTCGTTACTGCTCTTCGCCAGTATGGTTTTCTGCAATCTTACTCTGATTACTCTCTTTTCACCTTTACTAACGGTGCAGTTCAGATCAATGTTCTTGTGTACGTTGATGATCTCATTATTGCTGGTA
Source organism: Beta vulgaris subsp. vulgaris (assembly GCF_026745355.1). NCBI lineage: Eukaryota > Viridiplantae > Streptophyta > Magnoliopsida > Caryophyllales > Amaranthaceae > Beta > Beta vulgaris. The sequence goes on along the minus strand of NC_079205.1, from coordinate 4,371,622 downwards.
ATGATTCTGCTGCTTTACTGGCTTTCAAGGCCTATCTGAGTGCTTTCGTATGAAGGATCTAGGTCCTTTACGTTATTTTCTTGGCATTGAGGTGGCCCGGAGTTCTGCAGGCTTATTTTTGTGTCAGCGCAAGTATACTTTGGACATTGTTTCTGAGGCTGGTCTCTTGGGTTCTAAGCCCTCTGATTCTCCTATTGAGCAGAATCATCGTCTCGGTCTAGCCACTGGCTCTCTTCTCCCGGAACCTGAGGTTTATAGACGACTTGTTGGTCGTTTGATCTATCTTGCTGTGACACGCCCTGACTTAGCCTATTCCGTGCACATTCTGTCCCAGTTCCTGCAGGCTCCCCGTCAGGAGCATCTTGATGCTGCCTTACGGGTTGTTCGTTATTTGAAGGGAACCCCTGGTCAAGGGATTCTTCTTCGTGCTGATAGTGATCTGTCCTTACAGGGTTGGTGTGATTCTGATTGGGCTGCTTGTCCCATCACTCGTCGCTCTCTTACCGGGTGGCTTGTTTTTCTTGGTTCTTCTCCTATTTCCTGGAAAACTAAGAAACAACCCACCGTTTCTCGGTCTTCTGCTGAGGCCGAGTATCGCTCTATGGCTGCTATCACTTGTGAGTTGAAATGGTTAAAGGGTCTGCTTCTCAGTTTGGGTGTTCACCATCCCAAAGCTATTCCCTTGTTTTGTGATAGTCAGTCCGCCTTGCATATTGCTCACAATCCTGTCTTCCATGAACGCACGAAACACATTGAGGTTGATTGTCATTTCGTGCGTGATGCTATTACTGATGGGCTCATTGCTCCTTCCTATGTTCCTACTACAACACAATTGGCTGATATTTTTACCAAGGCACTTGGGAAGACTCAGTTCGATGCTCTACTTCGCAAGTTGGGCATTTTCGATCCCCATGCTCCAACTTGAGGGGGGGTGTTAAGTTATCTATGTAAATATTATCTTTTAGGCAAGATATATTGTGTATAGTTTGTTTCCTATTTCATTGGGAGACTTTACTTTGTATATGACTTACGAAAATCAATGAGAGGCTAAGGCAAATCATTCCAAAACCTACATTACCTCTTATCAGAGCGAGACAGGTTTTGACTTGTGAAGCACTACAGCTTTATGAAAAAAATTGTTGTAGAACTGTTCTCCATCAACTCCGACAAAATTGTTGTAGAACTGTTCTCCATCAACTCCGACAAAAAATTGTTGTAGAACTGTTCTCCATCAACTCCGACGTCGGTTGGCCTCTGTGTGAATTGTGATCTCCTACTTCTTTCTGGTTCACTTTTATCTTCTCAACTTGTTCCTTGGAGGAAGCAACCGGCCATCCTATTCAGGTACTCTATGCTTTGCAGATTTACTTGGGTTCATAAATAATTCGTAACCTACTTTCCTACTCCATTAAACTTGAAGATTTTGTGATTGGAAAATACTTAGATTAGGGTCAACTCTAAAAAGCGTGACGTTACATAGGAAACCCCTCCCAGCCAGCCCCCGCGCCCAGCCCACACTCGCAGCCTCCAACACCCACCAAGCACCCCCCCCCTTCCCTCGTACCCCCACGCTTCCTCCTCCCGTGCAGGCCCCACCCCCACGCAGCCTCCCAACCCTCTTCCTTGGTTTTTTAATAATTACAATATGTAGGGGTTGCAATTTTTTACAGAGATGAGAGATAGAGAATGATGAAAAGAAGAGATTCATGTGATAAGGTCATAAGGAGAGAGATATAGAAAAAAAAATACTATTGAATTTAGGCTTTGTTTGGTAGGAATTTGGATGGAAAAGAAAGAAATGATAAGGTAAAAACATATTTTTTCATGTTTAATAAAAGAAAATAAAAAGGGTTTAATTGGAAAGGAGAGGAAGCAGAAGGGAAAGAATACTGTTGAATCCTTGCTTTTCTTATCTTCTAAAATCGAAGGAAATTTTTACCTGCTATGTTTTCTTTATTTCCTTCCTTTTCTTTCCTTTCCTTTACTAATAACAATCAAAGATGCGATTCCTCTCAAATCTACCAATTATACCTAGTATTAGAAACTACAACTATCTTCTTTTCTCTTCTTTTCCTTTCTATTCCTTTCTTTTTCCTTCCTTTATTAAAAAAATACCAAACAAAGTATTAGTAATATAGCAATTAATATAAAACTTTTAAATAAGAGAAATGTTGCAATAATAAAATAACAGAGAAAATATTTAAGTGTTTTTTTAATACTTTTGTCTTGAAACTAGTTTTTTTTTATATTATTTTTCCTCTAAAATAAAATTAAAAAGAAATAAATGCTTCTTAGAATGGTGTAAAATGATAAATACTGACATATTTTCAAAGAATGGTAAGGATTATTTTGGAAAGTTTATGTAAAAATGAAAAATATTAATCCAAATAAATTGATAAAAACAAGGCAAATTTAAGATATAAAAAAAGATGAAGGCACTATATTATGAGAGGATTGAGTATTAAACTTGAAGATTTTTTAATTGGAGACCACATAGATTATGTTAAAAAGCGTGAGGTCACATAGGAAACGGCTCAAAGACTCTCAAAAGAACTACAACTCTAAGAAAAAGGTTATTGGTTACAGATGAATTTGGATCTGACTTACTGGATCCAAATACAAGGATCCAAATACAAATCAATAGTTCTATTCTTGGATTTAGATATGGATTCAGATCAATTATACCCAACAAGTGTGTGGATTTCGAAATGGTTCACTTTTGACCACTCACCACCCTTGAGGCATGTAGACACTAAAAATTATTAGGATTTTATATTAAAATAAATTGATTATTATTAAGCTAAAATAAAAAATAATTAACCTAGTTTAATTAATTTAGTCCACCTAAATAAAATATCCAAATTAGATGAAAGAAATATAATTTGGGATGTCAACTATTTGGTCCAGCCAACATTATAGTCCAAAAAAGATGGTCAAATGGCAAAGGTAAAAAAAGGACTTCCAAATCATGAATGGGCCCAAACTCATAAACTACCCAAGTCCATGGAGGGATCTCTATTTCTTATAAATAGACCTCACTTCCTTAATTTTAGGGGACCGAAAAATCATTATTCTGAAGAGCTCATAAATTTCTCTTGGAGTTCTCTCTGCAAATAGTCAACAAGCACATCAAATCCGTGCCGACTGTTCAGATACACTCAAACACATTCGACTGAGATTCAAGCTTTTGTTCGCCCTCGTTCGAATATACTCAAGCAAAACTCAAACTCAGGTTGACGTTGACAAAACGTCATCCTACATTCAAACTCAAGTTGACGTTGACAAAACGTCAACCCACATTCAAACTCGGGTTGATGTTGACAAAACGTCATCCCATATTCAAACTCGGGTTGACGTTGACAAAACGTTAGTCCACATTCAAACTCAGGTTGACGTTGACAAAACGTCAAGCCACACTCAAAGTCAGGTTGACGTTGACAAAACGTTAGTCTACACTCAAACTCGGTTGACGTTGACAAAACATTAGTTTACACTCAGCTCCACGTAGACATCAACACGTGTCACTCTCAAGCTACGGAACAGAATCAGAGGACTTAGTTTATTTCATTATAATATGTTTAGAGAGATTGTACTCAATACATTATTGAAATATAATTTTTTTGTTACTTTGTTTCCTGTCTATATTATTTTGACTCGAAATTTGTCTATACAAACTTTGGCACAATTGGTGGGACAATATTTGCCTCTCATCTTTTTGTTTCATTTTTTATTTGAATAGTAAAATTAATTCATTAATAAAAAGTCATACGACATCTACATAAGCAATCGAATCAAACAAATATATAAGTTGAATCAAACAAAAATTTCCTTCATAAAAACTACGATCATCAAACAAATCTTGCAATGTGGAACATCTCCCGCTTATATCGCTGGAAAATACAGCCTTGTTGGAGAGACAATCTAACAATCCCTTGTAGTCGTGAGGATGATTTTCGTCGGATTCATCTGACCGTATTCGAAAAATTGATAACCTTTGTGATCCCGCATAATTCTTCACCAACAAAATAATTTCACGGCAATCCATTAGATCTAGTATCCCGGATTGTAACCTGTAGAAATTCCCCCTCTAAAAGAGGAGAAAAACCCTGTCTTTCGGAGGAGGTCGAAAAACCTTGTCTTTCGAAGGAGATTGAAAAACCTTTTCTTACGAAGGAGATCGAAAACCCTTTCTTTCGAGGGAGAAATCGTTATTGAAAACCTAAAATCAAATAAAAAAACAAAGGTGGGGGCTTTCCAACGGTAAAAACCGATGGAAGCCCCTTTAAAAATCAACAATGGTGGCTAGGGTTTTTGAAAGTAAAGAGGAGAGAGGGGAGAGAGAAAAAAGTTTCCCACAATTGCCGGCTAAACTTTCATCTTTTTGTTTCATTGTCAACAACAAATTTGAGAAATTGCCTTGAGGAAGAACATTTTTCAATCTGCTAGCACCTTGCGAAAATCAATAACGTTATGTGACTTATGGATGACATGACTCTTGGTTTTTGCGCCAAAGGAATGAAAAGAGATGTTGTCATTGCTTTTGTTATGGTGATTTCAGTTAAAATAGTTGAGGAACAACTCGCCGAAATAACATCTTACTCTAGAAATTGATGAAGGACGGAGAGAAAAAGGATGCTCATATCAGACTCCAAAACGAGCAAATTGCTGCCCTCAATGAGAAACTTAGTAAAATATTAGGCGACACATCATCAAGTCAAGGTAGTGATGAAAGCGAAAACGAGAGTGGTGACAACCTTCACCAATAGCTCGACAACTTGAACTGTTAGTTGATAGCTCGAGCTGTCAAGAATCAACTTGCGGAAAGCTCTCAAGGAAGTCATCACTATGTAAAGCCTTATACTAAGAGAATTGATAAGTTGCAGATGCCTTATGGATACCATCCCCAAAAGTCTCAACAATTCGATAACAAAGGAAACCCTAAGCAACACACACTAGTGGAAAAATACATGAAGGGCTGCGCTAAAAAAGGCCCTTAGGGCTGCGTATTCTGATAGCAGCCCTTTCCATAGCAGCACTTCACTTTGAAGGAAACCCTAAGCAACACACACTAGTGGAAAAATACATGTAGGGCTGCTACAAGTGAAGGGTTGCGTTTTAAAAAACGCAGCCCTTCTCAAGGTGAAGGTTTGCGTTTTTGGAAAAAAACCGCAGCCCTTCTTGTTTTTTTTTTTTAATCCCTCCCACCCCTGCACTCCTCAGCAAGCAGCCCTTCCCACCCCCTGCCCCACACCCAGCCCTTCCCACCCCCACACCCTGCCCACCCCTACACACCCCCTACACACCCCCATGCGGGTCGACGGTTCTAGGACTTTGCTGCATATTGTATGAAAAAATGAACACAATTCTGTAATGGTGTGCCTCACATGCTTTGGAAGTATCCCACGAATTGCAATCGGTAAGAATACTTGCATCTTGACATGACAATCGCGCGATTTTATACTCGATAACTTCAACTCACCATTTAAGTAACAAAGCGCTTTATATTCGATGAGTAGCATATTGGGACCTTAATACCATACAATGACTCGCAAAAAATCCGTTTCTCTGCACGCGATATCGTGTAGCAAGCTGGTGGCAAATAATTCTTCTCCGAATCCTCCACCTTTTTACTTTTCTGAGTTTCATCATCAACCCTTTCCTCCACTATTTTCTTCTTCCTTTCGTCCCTTTTCTGAGTCCACAACTCTGGTCGAAGCCCTTGTTTTTCCGAGTAAAGTCGTGACGCCTTAACATATTTTGTCTTGCCCAAAATATTCATAAGTGTCGCGAGAATAGCTTCACAAACATCATTCTCTATGTGCATGACATCCAAACAATGTCTGAACTTTAGATCTTTCCAATATGGGAGTTTCCAAAAAATGGACTGCTTTTTCCATAATCATGTAGGTCGATCAACCTCACTAGCAGGTTTACCAAAGACTGTTTCAATGCCCTTCACCTGATTATAAACTTCAGTACCAGCTAATGGTCTATGAGCAACTTCTTCCTTCAACCGTCCCATCGAATGCCTTCTTCTTAAACCGATAGGGATGGTCGCGGCTGAGCAGTCTTCGTGTGCGCATATACACATGTTTGCAACCCTTAAAGTGTGTAGATTTCATGTCATCTAAACAAATCGGGCAGGGTTGTTTTCCTTTAATCTTATACCCAGATAAGTTCCTATAAGCTGGATAATCGTTCATAGTAGAAAAAAGCATGGCACGCAGAGTGAACATCTCATTAGCATACGCATCAAATACTAACACTCCTCGTTCCACATCTTCTGTAAATCTTCAACAAGCGGCTGAGGTATACATCTATGTCATTCTCTGTTGTTAGGGCCCCGATATAAGAAGCGGCAGCATCATGTACTTGCGTTTCATGCACAACCAAGGAGGCAAGTTATAAACCACTAAAACTACTGGCCATGTACTATGTTGCGAACTGAGATTGCCAAAAGGGTTCATCCGTACATAATCCAAGCCTCAGATTCCTATCCTCATTACCAAATGCCTTATGCACTATGTTGGTAGTTTTCCACTCAGGCGAATCAGCCGGATGCTTGAGCAGACAGTCTTTCTTCCTACGATCTGCATGCCACCTCAAATTCTTCGCATCTCTTTTAATTGAGAACATGCGCTTAAATCTATGTATTATGGGTAGATACCACAACACCTTAGTTGGTGGTCCTTCACTACCTCCAGCTCCTTCACGCTTGTACCTCGACAATCCACAACGTGGACACTCATGTAAATGCTCATACTCATTACGATAAAGCACACAATCGTTAGGACAAGCATGTATCCGCTCGTACTCTAAACCAAAGGACACATCAACTTCTTCGCATAATAGTACGACTTTGGCAGTTCATTTCCATCAGGGAGCATCTCAGCTAAAACTTCCAACAACGATGTGAAACTAGAGTCCGTCCAACCAGCGTTCGACTTAATGTTGAACAGTGTTACCACCGAGGAAAGTTTGGTGTACTTTGTACAACCTGGATACAACGGCTTTTCAGCAGCCTGAGACATAGACTCAAAAATACGAGGTCGTCTACACGACTGATCTTCAACCTCGTGTATCATCTCGTCTACCCGATCCCTATCTCATCTCCAAATTCATCATCCAAATTCTCATCCCCTAACTCATCATCCTTCTTTTTTCTTCACATACATCATTCTTTACTCCAGAGCTTCCATATACCTCCCCTGCTCACCATGCCAAACCATACGTGGTATTGAGGCCTAAACCCACGGCGAAAGACATGCTCCCTAACCACATGTATACTACTAACCTTGCTCACATTTCTACAATCCAAACAAGGACAATAAAAGTCGACTGCTCCAGAGGATGTTTGATATTCTAATGCACTTTTACAGAATTCCGAGACCCCATTCACAAACTCAATCGATTCACGACTACCATACATCCAAGTACGATCCATCTCATTCAAGAAGACCACCTCTAATAATTAAACACAACATTCATTATAATGCATCAATCATTATTAAAGTACATACACTCACATATTCAAATCACACACGTATACAAGCTAAGATAGTGACATGTTCAATTGTATGCATGCAGTCAAGGTCCTTATCACTCCAACCTAACCCATCCTTGGACGTCTAATCTCACTAGTGAATATATGCCAACTTTTCAATTCTAAGGAAAATCCGGCAGCATTTCCCTACAGTTCTCCAAGTACACAATGTAGATAATTGCTTATCTACATATGTACCCAGAGAACAATGTAGAGAAACGATAAGCCAAGATTTCCTCAGAATTGAAAAGAAGCACACATTCACCACCTAAGTGAGATCAAACGTCCAAGAACAGTCCCAAACCGGGGACTATTCAAGACTTACTCCTAATGAGTAAGTCTTGAACGGGTATCTAGGCATATGATGATGATTCAAACAACTTGTAGATTTCATAGCTACATTAATCATTGCGTTTTCATACAAACTCATATCAAGAAATACAAATAAATCTACCTCCACAACCCTACCCCACCCCGCCCCGCCAACCCTCCCCCACCCCCTGCCCAGCATCCCCAGCCCTCCCCCACCCCCTGCCAACCCTCCCCCACCCCCTTCCCACCATCCCCACCCTTCCCCTACCCCCTGCCAGCCCTCCCCACCCATTGCCAGCCCTCTCCCACCCCCTGTCCAGTCTCCCAACCCCCCCCCACCCCTGCCAGTCATCCCCTATCCCTGCCAGCCCTCCCCACCCCTTCCAGCCCTCTTCCACCACCTGCCCAGCACCCCCACCCAACCCACCCCAAACAATCACTCTTTGAGCAAATACAAGCACATTTAGCAACAAAAAATAGAAGTTTCCATCAAATTAAATAAAAATTAAAGAAATATAAAAGAGGAGAGATAGTGCGAGGGGATTTACTGCGAAAGAGAGTGAGAGAAGTGATGCTCCACAATAACTCGTAGTGGAGGAGAGGAGAGAAGAGAAGAGAAGGTGGTGCAGCTGCGTGGTGGTGACGTCAATGCGGTGGAGGAGAGAATGAGCGAATTATACTTGTGGCGTCAATGCAGTGGACGGAGGAGAGAATGAACTAATGGTGTCAATGCAGTTGGTGCGTCGTCGTGGCGGTGGCGCGCTGGTGGCGCTGGCGGAGTTAGGGTTCGCACAGTGGACGAAGGTGGTGGGTGGTTGGAGGGGATTTTCTCGTTCGTTAAAATTTTTCTAAGGGAGGGAAAGGATGAATTGTGCTTGGGTATACTGTACATGCGCGCAATTGGAATTAAAAAAAATGATAAGGAACGGCTGCGTTTGTCCAAAAAACACAGCACTTCGTAACAGTAGGGCTGCGTTTTTTTGACAAGCGCAACCCTTCAAAAAAAAAGGGTAGCACTTGTCTAAAAGACGCAACCCTTCTCTTTACAGTAGGGCTGCGTTTTTTAGACAAGCGCAACCCTTCCTTGTGAAAGGCTACGCTTTTCTTTAAAATCGCAGCCCTACTGTAACGAAGGGCTGCGTTTTATTTAAAACCGCAGCCCTACTGTGAAGAAGGGTTGCGTAATGAAGAATAAGCAGCCCTTCATGCGCAACTCTTCCTTTTTTTCCCATAGTGACATTGCTCACTTTGTGGAAACATGCAACAATGCTAGTGCCACAGACAATTTCCTTGTCAAACAATTTATACGTTCTCTTAAAGGGATGGCATTTGATTGGTACATAGATCTACCCTCACAATCCATCAATTGATGGGATCAAATGGAGGAAGAGTTCCTAAACAGGTTCTATAGCACTCGACATATTATCAGCATGGCTGAGTTGTCTAAGATACACCAATGGAATGACGAGTTCGTCATTGACTATATTAATCGTTGGCGTGCTTTGAACTTGCAATGTAAAGATCATTTGTCAGAAACTTCCACGGTCGAAATGTGCATCCAAGGCATGCATTGGGATTTAACCTACATCTTGCAAGGGATCAATATCAAACCATTTCAAGAGTTAGCAAGTAAAGCGTACGACATAAAGCTTACAATTGCTTATCTTGAAAATGAATCAAACTCATCTGACGCATCAATAGAGGATCTGTCGACGCCATGATTGTGAAAATTATTCTAAGTGAAAGATCTAGGGGGCATGGAAACAAAACCTGATGGATACAAACAAAAGAAACCCTCCTAAACAAGAGGGTAAACTGCAAGTCCGATATTCTAACTCCTAAGCAAGAGTATAAACTGCCAACAAACAAAAAACGGAACTCCTAAGCAAGAGTCTAAACTACACACCGAAAAAAAAATTATATCTCCTAAGCAAGAGGATAAACTGCAAGCAAATAAAAATGGAACTCCTAAGCAAGAGTTTAAACTGCACACTAAAAAAAAAATTCTACCTCCCAAGCAAGAGTTCAAACTGCACACAAAAAAATTTAACTTTTAAACAAGAGTCTAGGCTGCAAGAAACAAAATACGGAACTCCTAAGCAAAAGTCTAAACCGACGTCGAAAAAAAAATTCTAACTCCTAAGCAAGAGTCTAAATTGCAAGCCAACAAAAAACGAAACTCCTAAGCAAGAGTATAAACTGTCCCCAATAAAAAAAAGTCGAACTCCTAAGCAAGAGTATAAACTGCATATCCAAGCAAAAAAAAAAAAAATCAAACTCCTAAGCAAGAGTCTAAATTGTACACACACACAAAAATTGTATTAGTCCTGGCCCGCAAGAGTCTAAATTGTGAACGGCGAAACAAAAAAATGCAATACTCCTAGCCCACAAGTCTAACTGTGAACGGCGAAACAAAAAATTTGCAGTTAGTAATGTAGGAGTCTTTATTATTATTGAATTCTTTAATGAACACCATCCCGGGAAAAAAAGTGTGTGCTAGAAAAAAAATATATAAATAACTAAATAGGAGAAGGGTTGGACGTTGTGTCTTCGTCTTCAAGGGACTGTCTGGAGGGGACATTGTCGCAATAGTAAAGACATATGAATAACACAATTGATAGACTCACAATGCTAAAGACATATGGCCCATCGCGACGAAATCCCCGTCTTCGTCTTCAAGGAATTGTATGAAGGTGTCATTGTCGCATTGCTAAAGACATATGAGTAACACCCTTGACAGGCTCATAGTGCTAAAGACATATGACCCATTGTGACGAAATTCCCGTCTTAATCTTCAAGGGACTGTCTGGAGGTGTCATTGTCGCAGTGCTAAAGACATAGAGTAACGCCCCTGACAGGCTCACAATGCTAAAGACATATGGCCCATTGCAACGAAGTTCCCGTCTTTAAGTGAATCTGTCATACACACCCAAAAAATTTATACGCGTACACATGCAAAAAAAAAAAGTTGTACAAAAATAAAATATTTTGACTAAAAGGTGTAAAAGAAAAAATCATCACCTTACTAGTCTAGACTTTCTAGTATTGCTCCAAACATAAAAACGTAAGTTCGATATCTTGAAAAATTGATGTACTGTAAGTTGAACAAAGTATGTCAAAAATACAAGTAAAAAAATCATCACCTTACTAGTCTTGAGTTTCTGGCAATATTTCTACGACAAATTTAGAAGTTCAGTATCTCACAAAATCCGATGTACTGCAAGTCGAACAAATTGTGTCAAAATCCAGATTGTTGGTGAAAAGATTTACAATCCAAGTATTACTACCAAATTGATAAAAAAAAATAGCTTTTACCCTACTGGGCGCAAGTTGAGAGCTTTGTACACATGAACACTATGGAAGAATAGAGTTTTCAGGAAGCATACCCATACAGAGCAAGTTGCTGGTATGATATATGATAAATAATCCAAAGTATTTTTTTTTTTTTGACATCAGAAAAAACTTGCATTAATAAAAAACGAATTACAACCTAGGGAGCATACTAATCAAACATAAGGAAATCATCATGAACAAGATTAGTTACTAAAATAGGGGAGGGGGCATATTTCTTCCTACAAGGATAGCAGACGCCCTCAGTGAAGCATGATGAACTTATCTTGGATTCAATGCACACCCTGCAAAACAAAGGGTTAGAAAAAGAGGGACTTCAACGCTTTACCGTATTATGTTGTTTGTTGATACTGGAGTGCAAACGAGAGGAGATTTTCATCTTGTTGGTAGACTGATTGTTGACTGTGAAGTAAACTTTGCTGACGAGCAAAAGGAGGTGTTTGGAGGTACTAACAAAGAGACGCAAGGCGACTTTTGGGAATCCATACTTGTAGCCGCAACGTCGGGGCTGAAAAGTGGAGTTTGTTTACACTGTGCATCCCCTTCCACAGGGGAGTGTCTTATCTTCATGGGTGTATGGTAATCTATGTCGTGATGGCAATCCATCATTTGTGATGGATTTAAAGTTCGGATGTTGATCATTTGGTTTTGGGAAGAGCAATGGTAACGCAAAGTTCTCCCTGCTGACATCACCCTGTACATTGAGGGGGTGATATGCAAATAAGTATCCTGCGCTTTCCGATTTGAAAATCAGAAATTGGACCCTGTAGATTTCATTTTTTTTCCCAGAAGTAGACTCCAGGATTGAATTAGAAATGTTAATGTCGTGATATGTTCCAACGACATTCATTGTCACCTTCTCTGAGAAGGTTTGATTCTTCTCCACTGTTATAGTGGTGGTATCCTGGTAAGATTTCCTTTCTCCTACCTTTCTCCTTTTATCCTCCTTTCCAAGGAGTGAAGATTTACTCAGTACTTCATCCTCACCGACTACTTGAGCAGTAATATCAACGAAATTTGAAGACAGTCCTAACACTAACGATACTTCATTTAATTTTTGTTGAAATTCTCCATTATTTGGGTGGAATTTCAGAGCTTGGATAAGATCTATTAACGCTATGTCGGGTTGGCTAAGTTCCAAAGCTGCAACAGCTCGCCCAAAATAAGCTTTGGCAGTGGTAGCGTCATACATTAAAACAAGATAGCATAACTCACTTACTTTCTGAAAATCCTTTTCCTTGGTAAAACACGCAACCAAATTCAGGTTGATAGATAAAGTTAGGCATAAAAACACAGATTTGTCCTCCTCATTAGTAACGTCCGCAAAAAATAGGAACTTGATGGCTTGACTATAGTGTATAATGGCTGACTAAAAGTCATTGTTTTTGTAAAAGGTATTACCCCTAGCTTTCAAATTTCGAGCATACTCGAAGATACCAAAAGGATTAATAAGAAAATCAAGCCTCCTGACCCAACTAGTTGAAGAACAATGAAGCTCACAAAGTGATAAAGGCACGGTTCCCCCTTTGTTCATGATTTCTAATATAACAAGATAAGGCTAAATACTAAAACAAGAGAACCACTAGTAGATAAAGAGGCACCAACTCCTGTGAAATCAGCCAAAACTAGTTTGTGAAAACTACGACTAGGAGAATTGAAGCAACGAAAATAGTAAAGCTTAAGTGAAAACCTCACATTAGTTGTTAGATCTGTAGCAGAAGAGCGTGATTACTAACATCAGGTGGTGGTGGTGAGTCGCTAGCGCCCAGAAAAGAGAAGCCAATGTTTTCCGTTGTTGTGGCGGTCGACTTCGAGGCTGCCTTCTTCGCGACTTCGGAAAACCAACTTTTACGACACCGATCGTCTGACTACTGTGGGGGGGAAAGGAGGCTGGGATCGCCGACGACCTTTGTAGAGCCGGAGATACTCAAGCCATCGACGAGCCAGCAGGGGGAGGGTGGATAACGCAGTGGAAGTGATGAAATTTTTCGCTAGGGTTTCACTAGTTTTGAAATGGGGGTAATAATCCAAAGTCAAAGAAACAAAAAGGAAGCCAAGTATTAATACTCGCAAGAGTACGTTATTAAAAGCCTAGCATTAGTATACGGAAAATAGTAACGGACAACGATGAAAAGTTCAACAATATTACTTAGTATTGCAATAGTATACTCAGAAGAAAAAGTCAAGACAAATTCAAGAGTAGTAATGTACCTACAGTGTTATACTTATGCCAATGAAAATCATCAAGCATCAAAAGATTGTGGGACTTTATGCCAAGACAAACCAAAAAAAAAAGACACAAAACATGTATTGCGTGTGTTACATCATGGTAATCAATAAACTGAAAGTGCAAAGAATGAATGAAACTTACTGAACTACTGATGATGTCATGGAGGTCTTTAGATTGTTGGTTAAGCACTAAATCAGCAGCAAGCCTACCGAAAGTGAGACAAAAAATCACTTTGTTTTGTTTTGAAGTGGAATTTTTTTTTTTTTTTTCAAAGAAGTAATTGCACGAGACATAGGGTGCGTTGCCTTGCATTCACAAAAGTCAAAATTGGGTTGCAAAACTACAAGTCAAACCCAATGTCTGGATATGTGAACGAAGACCAACAGAAGTGATCACTAGCTAATTGCCTTATGCGTATATTTATACATCTTTTGGTGAATAAAACCCTAATACTTTTGCGATTAGGATTATTTTTTTCCAAATCCTTAACTTGATAGAGTTGTGAACAATAAATAACTATACTAATAAACTAGCAACATGGTGCTTGTCGCCTAATTACTAAATCAAACTCAAATTTGAGACCTTATTACGATTAAACACTTCAAATCATGTACGTGACACTGTCTCGAGGGCGCAATTTGTAAACTCTAAAAATTTATTAGTGTTTTTACATTTAAATAAATTGATTATTATTGAGCTAAAATAAATATAATTATCCTAGTTTGATTAATTTAGTCCACCTAAATAAAATATCCAAATTAAATTAAAAAAAAATATGATTTGGGTTGTCAACTATTTGGGCCAGCCAACATTATAGTCCAAATAAGATGGTCAAATGGCAAAGTTAAAAAAAAAACTTCCAAGTCATAAATAGACCCAAACCCATAAACTACCCAAGTTCATGAAGGGATCTCCAATCCCTATATATAGACCTCACTTCCTTAAGCTTAGGGGACCGAAAAATCATTATTCTGAAGAATTCATAAACTTCTCTTGAAGCTCTCTCTCCAAATAGTCAACAAACACATCGAATTTGTGCCGACTGTTCAGATACACCCAAACACATTCGACTGAAATTGAAGCTTTTGTCACCCCTCATTCGAATACACTCAAACAAAACTCAAACTCAGGTTGACGTTGACAAAACACCACCCCACATTCAAACTCAGGTTGATGTTGATAAACCGTCATCCCATATTCAAACTCTGATTGACGTTGACAAGCCGTCATCCCATATTCAAACTCGGATTGACATTGACAAAACGTCAGTCCACATTCAAACTCAGGTTGACGTTGACAAAACATCAGTCAACTCAAAATCAAGTTGACGTTGGCAAAACGTCAGTCCACACTCAAACTCAGGTTGCCGTTAACAAAACATTAGTCTACATTCAGCTCCATGTCGACATCAACACGTGTCACTCTCAAGCTACGGAACATAATCATAGGATTTAGTTTATTTTCATTATAAAAAGTTTATATAAATTGTACTCACTACATTATTGAAATATAATTTCTTTGTTAGTTTGTTTCCTGTCTATATTATTTTGGCTCGAAAATTGTGTTTACAAGGCCAAGTCAATTACTATGGTCACTACTTCGCTTAATATTAGAGTCCCCTCTTCTCTTCCGTGGCGGATCTATAAAATTTTTATTGGGTGGGCCAAGCTCATTCTTGATTGCAATAATGTCAATTCTAAAAATTACATTAAGATACTAATCAAATTAGGTGACCTAAGCTCTTAAAGACTCACTCCTTAATTTATATGCAATACTTAAAAGTAGATGCAAATGCAATAAAAGAAAGTTTGTACTTGATTAGCAAGTGCATAATTGAATTTTTTTTTTTTGACGGGAAGCATATAAGGTGTTATATCATAGAATTTGAAATTACAGCAAGGTGTGCTTCACTAGGCACCTCCTCCATCCACACCATCATCTCACTGAAGTTCTTACTTAGTTTAGCTAAAATGTGAGCAACCCTATTCCCTCCCCTACACACATGAGAAAAAAAAAACAAGAACTACAAGATCTAGTTAGTTTAAGAATGTCAGACACTACTCTACCAAAGCTTGTATTCTCACAGTAGCCCTTCCTTAAATGAGAGGAAAGCTTGAGGTTATCAGTTTCCAGTACTACTTGGCGAAAGCCCGCCTCAATTGCAATCTGGAGCACATGTCTAGCTGCCAGTGCCTCTACCTCATCCACCATAAAATCCCCTTCCCATTTCTCGCACGTTGCGAGCATCACATCCCCTGGCCCACATAGTCACATACAATTCCTCCCAGACCCACCAAATGGTCACCAAAAAGAGCTGCATCTGAGTTAATTTTAACCCATCCAAGATCAGGTGGCTTCCAAATCTTCACAAGGCTCCTCGACCCACTATTCTCCTGGGCCACAACTTCATTAGCCTTCTCCCATTCCCCCACAAAAGTGACAGCTTTGTTAATAGTTAGCATGCTATTGATCTTGTTTTGGTTAAAAAGTCCATGCATTTCTTCTCAGCCAGATACCCCATAACAAACTCCAGAATAAGCTCCACCACAGTGGGTCCTTGAATATCGTCGCCAAGCTCAGACACCAATCAATAAAACTCCCTGCCTTCACTGATCTGCTATCAATCCGCAAAGGTAAGACACGCCATATCATTGCAGCCTCCTCACATTTAACAAGAGCATGCATCAACGATTCATCTTCTTCACCACACAATGGGCACACACAATCTTCACACATCTTGCGCTTCATGAGATTAACTCGAACAGGAATACTATCATGCAACACCTTCCACCCAAAGGTTCGAATTTTCGGAGCTACTTTTGCTTTCCATACTTTCTCCCATATTGTCATCACCTGACTATTTGAACTTGATGATTGCCCAGCCCTACTAAGTTTCAACTGAGTGTAGTAAGCACTTTTAACCGAGAAAGATCCGTCTTTGGTTAGGGCCCAAACCCACGAGTCATCCTCCGGATACAAAGACAATGGGATACGTTTGATTTCATCTCTTTCTCAGCTTGTAACAATGTCATCCAGCAGCATAGTATTCCATCTTCGATTCTCAATAAGCTCAACAACTGTTTGTGGAAGATCCACATGATTACTGCTGCACGGAAATAATTTAAAGTTGGGAAGCCTCCGTATCTAGGGGTCCTTCCATACATCAATTGAGTAGCCCCCTCCAACTACCTTTATCGCACCCTGCTCAATGATATCTCTTGCAGAGAGTATAAAGCGCCATGTATAGCTAGCCATAGAACTCAACTTAGCCTCCATAAATGATGAGTTAGGGAAATACTTATTCTTCAACGTTCTAGCCATCAGCGCATTGGTATTTGTCATTACTCTCCATGCTTGTTTTGCTAAAAGAGCTTTATTAAAGAATTGAAGATTTCTCATACCCAAACCCCCCTCCTTTTTCGAAGCATATAATTTTTCCCAAGCAATCCATGCTATTTTTCTTTCATTCCCACGTTGCCCCCAGTAAAAGTTACGACACAATCTTTCCATCTCATGGAGAATACTCACAGGAATTGTGAAACATTGCATTGAGTATGTTGGAATGGCTTGTGCAACCGCTTTTATAAGAACTTCCCGTCTAGCTTGAGAAAGAAAACCCTCTTTCCACCCTTTCAGGTTCTTCATAATCCTCTCTTGAATACTTTGAAAAATCTGTTTCTTAGAGCTACCAACATAAGTTGGGACTCCGAGATATTTGTCATGTTCGTCAACAACCTTAAAATTCAACTTCATCTGAAGCAATTCTTTCTTTTGTGGCTCAATATTTCGGCTAAACGAAACTTCTGATTTTCCATATTCAATTTTTGACCAGAAGCAGCTTCATAGATAGAAAAGATATCAAGAACTTTCTCCACTTCTTCATCATTTGCTTTAATAAATAATAGACTGTCATCAACAAAAAAAAAACAAATGTGATATAGGCTCCACTTTCTTTCCAATTTTGACCCCATGAATCTCTTTTTTAGCTTCAGCATCTCTAAGCAAGGTCGAGAGACCTTCTGCACACAGAATAAATAAAAACGGAGATAGAGGGTCACCTTGTCTAAGGCCACGAGAAGGTAGAAATTTCCTCGACAGTTGCCCATTGAGCAGAATCGAGAAATAAGCCGTACTAACACATCTCATAGTCGCGGCAATGTAACTCCTCAAAAACCCATTTTTTTCTATCATTGCTTCAAGAAAGCACCATTCCACCCGATCTTAGGGTTTACTCATGTCAAGCTTGAGCCTAGATACCCATCTTTTCCATTTTTCTTTTTCCTCAAATAGTGAAAACATTCGTAGGAAACCAGAATGTTGTCTGTAATCAACCTTCCTGGAACAAAACCACTCTAGGACTCATGTATAATGTCAGGGAGAACTTTTTTCAATCTATTTGCAGGAACTTTTGAAACCAGTTTATAGATCACATTACATAAACTAATGGGTCTATAATCCACCGGGGTCTCACATTGCTTCTTTTTTGGAATTAAAGCAATGTAAGTATGATTGACTGAACTAATATCACCACCATCGTTCAAAAGGTCCAACACCTTTTTTATCACATCTTCGCCAACAATACTCCAAGACTTCTGGTAAAATAATGCGCACATGTCGTCTGGGCCCGGAGCTTTGGTCGGATGCATTTGAAACAAGGCCTCACATATTTCCTCCCCTGTATATGGTGCCCCCAACATCTCACACATTTCATTCGTCACTTTTGGCTGCACTTTGTTAATAATAGGATACACATCCACCTGTTGACATGAAGCAAATAAACTCTCAAAATGGGCAGCAAAAATTTCGGCCACCTGCTCCTCATCTTCATACTTGTTGCCTGTACCATCAAAGACGAAAGATATTGTGCTACGCTTCACCCTTTGCTTCGCCTTTGTGTGAATGAAACTCGTATTTTTGTTCCCATTTTTCAACCAATCTTGTCTACTCCTTTGTCGCCAAAACAACTCCTCTCTAGCTTTCAGCTCATCCATACGTGCATCAATGGCTTTCATTTTTGCGATAACCTCATGTGTTTGTGGCTTCGTCATCAGCTGCTGCATCTGGCCCTTCATATCGCGCATCACCTGGGCAAAATTCCCAAACGCATTTTTACTCCATGAACTCAGTTTCGCGGCCGTACGAGACAAGTTAGTACTTGCATCTTCGCCTCATCTCGACGCTTCAATGATAACCTCTATACA
Organism: Beta vulgaris subsp. vulgaris; assembly: GCF_026745355.1. NCBI lineage: Eukaryota > Viridiplantae > Streptophyta > Magnoliopsida > Caryophyllales > Amaranthaceae > Beta > Beta vulgaris. The sequence continues at coordinate 4,352,985 of NC_079205.1, read as the reverse complement.
TTTTTCATCTCGAAGCCACATTTCCTCAAACCTATACAATTTCTTTCGTCTCTTTATCTCCATGCTACCTACACGCTCCTTAATGCTCACAACCAGCGGTAGATGATCCGACTTCCGCTTCTCGAGATGCCATACAGAAGACCCCCCAAACCTCTCCTTCCACGCATTAGTAGCCACAAATCTATCTAACCTTTCTTGGAGATTTTCATTCCCTCCCCTATTATTAGACCAGGTGAACGGGTGACCAATAAAGCCCAAATCTTCTAGCTTACAAAAGTCCATGGCTTGACGCAGAATTGCCGCTTCCTCGAACTTGAAATCACCCCTTCCTTGTTTCTCTGTCGACTATAGCATTAAGTTCAGATCCCCTCCACACAGCCACGGGTCATTTTCGTCTTTATAAAGCATTCTCAGCAACTCACCCGTTTTGCTTATGTTACTTTCCTCTGGATGCCCATATATACTTGTGAACCTCCATGTGTTCTGGTCTGAGAGGGTTATTCTTACATCGATATGATTCTGGGAGGACTCTATTGAAAGACTCCACTCACTCTTCCACATTAAGACCACCCCCCCCCCCCCGCTTCCTCCCTTGTCCCTCACAACCAACTACTAAACAGTTCGAAAATTTCAGATTTCTTGTAATCCTTTCCATCTCATGTTGATGAAGCTTAATCTCTTGTAGAAAGACTACCTGGGGATTTTTATTTATCACTATGCATCTAAGCGCATTTACTGCCTCGGGACTCCCCAATCCCCGACAGTTCCAGTGCATTATTGAAATTAAGAGTGTTTAACAAGTTGAATAGTCCTTTCCAAAATAAAATAAAGAAAGGTTTTAAGTTATTTAATCCTCCACCAGAAAACAAAAAGGAAAAAAAAGCAATTGATAAAAGGTTAGCAAGAATGACGTTACAACGAAACAAGGAATAATAATATGGCAAAAAAGTGGTTGTAAGAATTAACAAAAGTAGTATGTGTTGGATTATTGGTAGGCGTGTCGCGCACCTATCAAAAGTAATTACCTAACCAACTACCCAACTATGTAGCAGAGCAAGTCAGGGTCGAATCCACAGGGACAAACGTATCAAACACTAGATATCTTACTCAATTTAACTAAACGAGTGACAAACAATGATGAAAAGGGTGTTGACTAAGACTAACACTAAACTATGACAATTACTAGGAACACACAAGATATAATCAATTAATTAAAACATCTAGAATTAAGCATCACCACTAGCATGACCAATACATGAATAATTTCCATCCCAAATAACATAATCAAGAATCAAGAGGAGTAATGCACCCTATAATTACCAAAGATCTCTCCCGAGTACCAATGGCTACTCTAAACAAGCAATCAAACCTATTCCCATAGAATCATGCAAGAAAGAGGCATTAAGCATAGCATCACAATTAAATTCCTAGCAATCCCATCTAACTATTCCCATAGAAGATATTCATACCATTGATTGGATCAACAAAACCATCTAGATTCAATTCCCATTGAAAATAAGATATACGGAGTCAAATCAAAATCACCTATCCCTAGTATGATAATGAGCATAAGAACAATCCAATCAAACAAGAACAATTGATCATATAAACTTGGGATTAATGGAAGAATTCATAAATTAAATCATTGCTAGGGTTTTACTTAACCCTAGATTAATGGAACTACTCACACATAATTGAAATAGCAAAACAAATAATAACAAATTAAAAGACATGATAATAATGAAAGGAAAGAAGAGATTAAGAAAACTTAGTCTTTACTTGAAGGAATCAAAGCGTAGTAATCAATTTAACAATGAGAGTAAACTCAAAAGCTCTCTAAAAAGTTATAAAATGTATTCTCTAGTAAAAAGGCGTAGTTTTAACTCTAAGAAAATAGTATTTATATGTTCTTAAATCCGGCGCAACACGCGCTTCAAAACAGCCAAAAGATCGTCCCGCCGACCGGTCGGGCGGATTTCGCCCGGTCGGGCGGTCGTCAGGTCTGATGCTTCTTCGTCGCGCCTGGCCGGGCGCCTTTCAGCACAATAGTCCTTCGCCTCGCCCGACCGCCCGGGCGGATTTCGCCCGATCGGGCCCGCATGTAAATTCGCCTGGCAGCTTTAATCTTCTAAAATTGGCTAAGTAGCATTTGCCCGACCGCCCGGGCGGATTTCGCCCGGTCGGGCGCGGGAGCAAATTCTCTTGGAACTTCAGCGTTCGATTTCTGACTAAGTAAGACTCGCCCGACCAGCCGGGGCAGATGTCGCCCGGTCGGGCGGTTACCAGGTTTTTGGGCTCAATGTGAGAATTTTGCACGTCCCGACTTCTTGTCTCATGTAGCGATATCAAAGATTAGGAAATGCACCAAAATATGCTTGTTCCTATAATAATCAGCCTGAAAACACGAATGCACTACAAGACACACATTAGTACTAAAAAGGGCTCCGAAGAGCGCAATTAATACCAATAATCCATGGGAAATGGGGGTAAAATTCTATATAAAATAGACATATCAATTATGCTCCAAAATTAGTCAAATAATTTTCCTAATAGTTAGGATTAGTTGCTAATAATTAGTTAGTGGGTTAACAAGTAGTGGTCTAGATAATGGTCTATTTAGTGGGATAAAAGTAGTGGGATAAAGGTAGTGGACATGTTATTAGTAGTGTTTTGTAAGCTTATAAAAGACACTTATTGTATTGAGATTAATTGAGAAAGTTTAATGCAAAACTTCTCCATATTTTATTCAATCTCCTCTCTACTCTAAAAACTATCAGTATGCTAGATTCCTTGCTTGTGTATTTATGAACTCATCAATGCTTAATTTCATGTCTCTTAGAATTCTAGCCCCCTTCGACAAGGTAACTATCATCGATTATGGAAGAACTGAATAGAAACGCCAAAGAGTTATGGCGTATACAAAGGGAAGTGGAAGAAGAAGTCAAGAAAGCTAAAGAAGCTGGAAAAGAGTTCGATGAAGAAGCTACTAAGTGGTTAGAAAAAGTCAAGAAAATAAGTGGTAACATGAAGGACAAGAGAGATGGTAAAGTGGAAACAAACATGATAGTTCATAACATGAAAGAATGGTTCTCGAGTAACAATCAGTCAAAAAGTAATTCCAGTCAGGATGTCCTGGAAGTGAAAACCCTTGTAGATGAAGGAAAGAGTGTTTTAACCGTTTGTTTCCCTGTAGATTCGACAGGAATCGAAGATGTATGGCGTGCAGGGTTTGTTAAATTCAACTCTAGGAGATTTGAATATAACAGAATTATGGAAGGACTAAGAGATGAAGAAGTTGGCTTAATTGGCACCTGCGGGATGGGAGGCATGGGGAAAACTAAATTGGTGGAAGAAATAGGTATGAACGCTAAGAAGCTTGAAATTTTATTTGATCATGTGGTGATTGCAACTGTATCCCAAGAAGTTGATATTAGAAATATCCAGGGGATATTTGCTGATATGTTGAACCTGACGTTTAAAAAAAATACTGAGAGCGGCAGAGCATATGAGCTTCGAGAAAAATTGGAGAAAGAAAGTAAGATTCTAGTAATTCTGGATGATGTTTGGGAGAAAATAAACATGGAGAGCATTGGAGTTCCTGTATATTCAAATCACAAAGGATGCAAAATTATTCTCACTACACGTAGAGAGGAAGTATGTGACGATATGGGTTGCAGTCTGATTGTTCGATTAGGAAAGATTGACGATAATGAAGCAATGGGTTTGTTTATTAAGTCTGCCGAACTAATTTACAAAATACCCGGGGAACTCATCAAAAGCACAAAAAAGATAGTTAAGGAGTGTGCCGGTTTACCCCTTGCTATTGTCACTGTAGGAAGAGCTCTAAGGGGTAGAAGCCCGGACGAGTTTGAAGATGCTGCTCTTAAACTTTCCAACTCTAGCTATGTTGATATACAAGATGCCGATAAGGATGTTTATGCTTGCCTGAAACTGAGTTACGACTATTTGAGAGAAAAAGATGTCCAAAACTGCTTATTGCTGTGTTCTTTGTATCCAGAAGATAGCATGATAATGGTGGAGGAATTGGTTAGGTATTCCTACGGACTGTGGTTGTTTGAAAAAGTTGAATCAGTTGATGAAGCGAGACAGAAGATAATTAAATCTGTAGAAATACTTGAAAAGGCTTCCTTGTTGTCTCAACATAAACCTCTCGACCCTGATCCCTTCCTAGAACAGCACTGTGTCAAAATGCATGATGTAGTTCGCGATGTTGCATTATGGATAGCCAAAAAGGAATATGGCCCTTTTATTGTGGTGAACTCCTTTAAAGAGTTGAAGAAGAAAATGAGTGAAAATGCATTTGCTGTTTCACTAACTTCTCCTTATTATTACAATGGAGAATCATCGCCGGAGCCGGAAGAGGTTTGTTTTCCAGCAACACTCAAACTTGTACGGTTGCACCTTAAATCGAAAAAGTGGCCAGGTCAGCTCTTCAAATAAAGTCTGGCAGCTTTCAATCAAATTTAATTTCTAAAAATGACATTTGATTGCTATTTGCTAATAAAAGTTCCTCCTGTGTGGGTTGTGTAGGTAAAGTCGTCTTCGCAAAGCCAAGTGCTTTGCAAGTGCTAGACATATCATATGATTCATATCCATGGGATGACGAGGGTGAAGAAGTGCCAGACATCCCGCTGGAGCATTTCGTGAATCTCAGAACTCTTCGGTTTCCTGGAGAAAAACATTGGAGGTAAGGTTTTATTTATCTCTTTAATTATGCAATTTATTTTTGGAAAGTTGATTAAGACACTTTAGTTTATTTATAGAAGGTGGTTTTTTTTGAAACGTGAAAAGATGGTTACTGGCAAATGAGATCTATATTTTGAGACGGAGGAAGTACAATTTTAGGTAAATTGGGCCCTTTGGCAGTTTTAGATAGGAAAATATGAGTACGAAGCATAATATTTTGGATTGAAAAATAAAGAAATTAGGTTGCTCCTAGTAATTCCCCTTGTGATCTTATAATGTTGATTGAATCTGGATTTGCCATAGGCGCAACAATTAAATTGGATAGGAATTGTTATTTGTGATTTGTGAGCACTTAAATTATCGTATATGGCCATGAAATATAGTAATGAATGTTCCCTTTTGTTCTCCTTCCCTTACTCCTCACTACTCTCCTCTCTTCCTCCCATCTAACTTTTTCACTCTACAAAAATTAATAAAAAAGACGGTCTAATTTTAATATAAAAGTAGACCAAGTAACTAAATGAATTAAACTAGTTACTGAAAGAAATTAACCTAGTCACTATTGGACTAGTGCTCTTTTTAATTATTGAACTTCCATTGTCTAATTTTAATTTAAAAGTAGATGGTCTCTTACAAGACAAACTCTTCACTCTAAGATTCAACTTTTTTTCTTTTAGATATTTTCAATTTTTTCCTAACCATTTTTTAAAAAATAGTAAACAATAAAAAAGGAAACTTGAAAATGATCACCTCACTTTCACGCACAGCGAGACATTACTTTGACCATAAATATCTATAATTACATATATTTAAAAATTATAAAAATTACATATTACGACAGTGGGTCATTAGACGAATCTATCAAGATCCCATTTGACTATGTTTTTCATTTAGTACAAATCACAAATCTTAGTCAAAGTAATAAGTGTGAATAGTGGAAGTCCAATTGTTACATTTAAAATGAAACGGAGGAAAAGTCAAAGTAATAAGTGTGAATAGTGAAAGTCCAATTGGTATATTTAAAAAGAAACGGATGAAGTATTTAATTAGTTAATTGGTGATAATGATATTATAGTTTTTAGAACGTTGGATAAATCTCTATTATTGTTTTGTTGGTAAATGTGAAGGCATTAGGGACGTCGACCTTGTCACAATGGCTTGATTAAAATAGTTGTTGAAATTGTAGCTTTAAAATAGTATATCAAAAAATTTGTCAGATACAATCTTTTAAATACAATATTTTGCGAGAAACAACCTTTTTTAAAAAATATGGTAAAAGAAGACCTTATATTTTAAAATCAACGACTCAAATTTTATGGAAAGAGATGAGGGGGAGGATTTTTGGGGAAAATAAGGGGGGAGTTTTGGGAAAAAAATATATAAACCATTGATTTTAAAATCAATGGCTATGATTTGTTAAACTCTACGCGATAGAGTTATTTACTAACTCTACTGGATCTAAACTCATTTTCTAACATCGACCAAGCATTTTTCAGCGTTGACTCGTTAAAACCAAACATGTGGGGCGCACGTGAACTGCATCTCTTATGTTTCAACCCTATTTGACTCCATTTTTCGACATTGACCAAGTATTTTTTGAACAACTAAATTTTTTATAAAGAATTCAGAACTTTTTCAAAGAATAACTCAGAAATCCAACTCAGATAAAAAAATTAAAGAAAAAGAGAACAACTCGGAAATTTTAAAAATAAACAAATTTTTGTGTAAAAATTATTGCTGTGAATTTATGTAAAAACAAACAAATTTTTAAAAACTCGGAAAATTAGAATTGTGAAACATTATACGAAAATTATACAATGTAGAAAAAATTCTGTACAAAAAAATTAAATTCAAGAACATGAAGAACATTAGAAGAGAGAGAAGAGGGCAAGAATCAGATTTTTCAGTTTTTAAAAAAAATTCGTGCAAAAAAAGTTGAAACAAAAAACATGAATAACATTACCGCAAGAACATGAAGAACATTGGAAGAGAGAGAAAAAAAAATCTGATTTTCAGTTTTTCACTTTTTTGGTCTTATTCTTGAGTGTGACAATAAGAACTAAAGAACATTAGAGCATGTACAATGGTTGGTGTCTCTCCAACTAGCTCTCCACACTCTCTCTCCTATTCTCTCTCTTCAAGCTACTCTCAAGAGCCATGTCTAAAAACACCCAACAACAATAAAACCCTTTAAAGAGCTCTCCATTCAACTTTTCATTATTTTGTGGTCCCCATGTCAATAAATGAACCTCATTTCATATTATGATCAAAGTTATATAAATTAAGTTATTCATGTAAATTAAATATAATTACAAATTAATCTTTTTCATAATTTAAGCAAAGTAGAATTTTTAAAAACAATATAATTATGAGTGCTAATATTTAATTTTCATAAATTTGGCATGGAATGAAGAATTAACATACAACATGAAAAACTAATTTTTAAATATCCAATATTAGGCTCATTTTATAGATAAAGGAAAATTATACTTGTTGGCATACTAATTATTACCATCTTTTTTTAAATTTTTATAGAAAAGATCATTAAATGGTTGCATGAAGAAAATATAATTGAAGTAATTACAATAAAAAGTGGGTCCCACACATTGGAGAGCCATCTCTCCATCAACCCAAATGGTATCTCCCCCAAGAGCCCTTTTGCAAAGTGTCTCCATGGAGAGACACCCAAAACACACCCAAGAGCCCCATTGTTGGGTAAGAGGTGGCTCTCCATTTTCTCTCTCCTTGGAAAGCTAGTTGGAGAGCTAGTTGGAGAGCCCCATTGTACATACTCTAAGAAGAGAGGGAATAGAGAAAAAATTGGACCACAAAAATTTACTGACAAAAAAATGAGAGGAGAGAGAATGTGATAGTTGGTAAATTAGGAGTAGTAATTGGATCTTGAAAATAAAAATCAGATTTAAAATTTGAAATGAAATTTTCATTTTCATTGAATGAAAATTCTGAAATTTCATTTTTGGGGCTGAAATTAAAGATCACTCGTACACTGCCATGTAATAATGTATGTTTGGCCCCACATACACCCAGTGTATGTATAGCTTTCGACAATTTAACAACTATCTTTACATCGTATAGAAAGTTTGTTGCACGAAATTGACATCTTATAGAGCATCCACAATGGAGAGGATTTCATCTCCTTTAAGCTCTCTCTCCTCAAAAAGGAGCTCCTCTCCATTGTAGACCAAAGCAAGAGGATCCTCTTAGCAAGAGGATTGAAGGAAATCCTCTTTTTGTATAGGAAATGGAGCCTCGGCCCTTGTGTCGAAGAGGATGATGATTGAGATGCAAAACACATCTCCTTCTCTTTGTTTTGCTGCGTTTTCACAAGAAATGCTGAATTTCTTTTTTTTTTCTGTAGTGGGCCCACTTGATAGTTGTTTAAGTTTGTGGGGTATGTGTAAAGTAAGAAGAAGAGGATCCTCTTTGTTGTAAAAAAATATATGGCGATGTTAAAAGGAAGAGGATGAGTTAGTGGGAAATGAGGTGGAGGAAAGAGAAAATGAGGTGTCAAGAGGAGAAAAGGAGAGAGAAAATATAAGAGGAAGATGACCTCCTCTCCATTGTGGATGCTAAGACTTAATTATTTACGTGGCAATTATATATGAATATTCAGAAGAACACTATTAATAATACTAATATATATTTTTTATTGATAAATATCACGTGAAAATAACATGAGTATTCAAAATAACACTATTGCTATAGTACTATTTTTATAATTGGTAAGGAGAAGAGTCTGACTCAACTAAACATGTAAGACTATTTAACGTAGGGGAAGCCGGGAAGGCAAGGAAATCTTACCCCAAAATTGTGTCTAGTAGTAGAAACTATTGTTATTAATACTTGTATATATATAGAAAAGATTAAGAGATAGAAGGATTCATGTATAGAATATGACTAAATGGCAAAATATTTATTGGTGAACATTTACCAATTTCTCTTTTTTCTGTAGTGCCAACAATTTTTTTTTTATGTTTTCACTGGTACAAAGTGTATTTGCACACTTGGAATCTATTTTGTACACCCAAAACTATATTTGCACATTCATAATGATTTTTGCTTTACTTTTCTTTTACATCTAAAAAATTATCTTTGTACATTCATAATTTATCTTGTATATCAAAAAAACTAAGTGTGTACATCTAATATGTCCAAAAAGTATGTTAATGCATCCATATTACATTTTATAGATCCATAAACAATTTTTGCACATCGATGTTTTGTTTTGTACATCCAAAAATTATATTTGAACATATTGTTTTTTGCATCTTATATCCATTAGTTATTATGTAGATCGAAAAAATATGTTTTTATATCCGTAATTTTTGTTGTTGAACATCAAGGATAGTAAGTTTGTATATTCAAAGATGCCAAAAAGTAATTCAAAGTATTTTCCAGAAATAAAAAAAAATAACAAAAAACCATCCATATGGCAATGGTCACTAGCGAACATTGCGCCATCTAGCTGAACTCCATTGTATACTACTTCATCTGTCTTAGAAATACCTCTTTATTCTTTTATACATACCACGTTTCTCTTCCTATTTGCCAATATATTTCTTTGATAATATCTCTTATTAGATATTGATAAAATTTATAACGATCAGATATTAATAAAGTAATTATTAAGATGAATTAAATAAGATCCCACATGATTTTTTTTATTACATATTGAGAAGAGAAGTTAGAAAATTAAATCTAACGTTAAATTTCCATTATATAAGGGAAGGGGGGAGCAATGGTGTCCTCTTTTGAAATGCGTATTTTGCCCCCCCCCCCCCCTTTCTAAATTACAAAAGGAATGTCAAAATCAAAATCGACACTCAAAGAAAACTACCGAAAATTAATTTACACCACTCACTCACAAATTACTCACAAATCACTTCAAAGAAGAAACTTTACAAATCACTCATACAATTAAGAAAATCACGTTATAAAAATCACGCATATCACTCAAATAATCAGGAAACTTTATTAAAACTTAAATTAACATACAAACTAAAACTAATAACCTAGAATGTCAATACATACAAAAAACATCTACAAAAATTTACTTACAAATCACTATCCTCAAGAACCATTCACAATTAATGGTGGGTCATGATAAAAAATAGAGGTTTATTTGTAGTGAAATCAGAATTTAGAAGTTAGACAAGGAAAAAAAATATTTACTTTTTTATAGTATTTCCTATATATAATTAAACTTTTACATATATTTGGACCTATCTTTTTCTATTATATAATAGCGATAAATTATCAAGGTAAAAAGATTTATGTAAAATATCATTCAAGAATTAAAGTACAACATATCTCTATTATATAAGGAAGGGGGGAGCTATGGTGTCCCCGAATGAAGAGACTATGTTACCCCCTTCCCATTCTAAATTACAAATCCACTTACAAATCAAAGGGGGGTTTCAAACAAAAATACCAAAAATATAATTATAACAATCACTCACAAGTCAACTAAAATCATAAAATTGCATAATTTACATTATGCAAATCACTAAAATGAGGAAACTTTACAAAAACTTAAAAATTCACTTACAAACTACAACCTATTGAAAAATTGACTTGAAATCAAAGTGTCCACTTTCTTTACAATTTATGAAGTACTGTACTTAATTCAAAAATCAACTAAAAATTATAATATTAGAAATCATAAATAAATTCAATAAAATTTCTATTTTGTTCATAGAATTTAACTTTGAAAAGTAAAAAAAAAAACAAAAAAAATGGTGAGAGACTTAATTACTTAAGTAATAGCAACTAAACCAATCAAATTTTGCAACTAAAAATAATTATACTTCGTATGTCTAATGTATAAATTTTGACTATTATGCCGAAAAAAATCGAGTTTCTGTTTCGAAAAAACTTCAAACACACATCGCGTGTGAAAAATTCTAGTAATGTCAAGATTCAAAGTGGTATAATAAAAGAACATATAAGAAATGCATTTGCTAATTTGATAGGGATCAACTTATCAGAGGATACTTAATTATTTCCTTTTCTGAGTTGGGACCATATGACAACCAAATTAAGTAATTCTATAGTACTCCCTCTGTTTTTTTTTTTATCATTCTCACTTTCCTGTGCGCGTCTTCCAATGCACGTTTCAAAACTTAAATATCTTTTATTATATATTAGTAAAAATTATAACGATTGAATATTAATAAAATACTAATTAAGACGAATCAAACAAGACCCCACATGACTATGTTTTTTCTTATAAATTGAGAATATTTGAGAAGATTCTCTCTATGCATGAATAGTGTCAAGATTCCAAGTGAGAAAGATAAAAAAAAAACAGAGGGAGTACTTCTTTTATGTAAATCTAATGTATGTAAAGGTTACACCGAAATGTTCCTTTTTCCAAAGTTAAATTGTTTAACATTTTCAAACATTAATCAAATTATGAACGTAATATTAAAAACTAGAAATTGGACTTGTGGAGTGATTCTATACTTTGCTATAATAATACTAGTCTTCTACGCACGCGATACGTGCATCGATTGTTCGAGATCAAAATATAATTATAACAGTGTGATTTGTAATTATTATTATCCAAACTACTGTAATTTATAAAGTTTTTAGAAATAGAGATAAACATTTAGATGTAAAGTTTTGTAGTCAAATTCGATTTGTAACTTTTTTTATTGAATAACAATTTTTCTCATTATGTCAAGTTACTTTATTAATGCTTATTTAGTTTATTATTGGGATTTTTGACCCATCTTTAAAAAATGAAAGAATATAATTGTACAAAATCTAAATATTTAATTAAGTAGATATACTAAGGATAAAAAAAAACATTTCATTGAGGGACACCATATATAGATCCCCTTGACTTATATAATAGAGATTGGACAACTTTAGCTCATTTGCTCATGGATGATAATTGTTTTTGATACAGCCCATTCTAAATAATTATATGCTTCAATATAAACCGTATATATCTTCAAAAGGGAAAACATAATTTAATTAGAATTATGTAGTTTTGTAGATATCTCATAAGCTTCTAATTCAGAGTACTAATTTTATTGAGAGGAACTTTGTAGTATGTCATGACACAGTTGAACAGTTATATTAAGAATACAATTATTTGGAAGATAAATTTGCTGGTTTATTTATTTTCCATTAAATATAGGAGTTTTGCCATAATATTAGTCTTTTTTTTTTCATAGATTGGAATACTTGTGATGTGATGTTTAGAAGTGCACAACTCATTTTAATTGATAAGATTTTTTTAAGAATTATATACTATATTCAAATTTAATAATACTCATTTTAGTTATAAAGTACACAGTAACGAGATTTGTCAAATGGAATGGTGAATATGATTATGAAAATTTGTATATGTTTTTTTTTTATGGGTTATAGGAACATATAATTAATGATGTATTGTTGGTTTGTTGGTTTGTTGGCTCGTTTCAGGAAAAGCGAGATGTCTATTAAATTCAGAAAAATGAAAAATCTGGAAATTCTCCACCTTGGTCATGTTTTGGTGTTACCGAACTGGATAGGGGAGCTGTGCAAGCTACGAATGCTGGACGTATATAAAAGTAAAGACATACCTAGCAAGTTGTTATCTAGATTAACTATGCTAGAGGAGTTATACTTCGGTGAAGGTTATCGACCGTATTCCACGATCAAGAGGTGTGCGGTGGAGAGTAATAATGTCTCTGATGATCTAAGATTTTTGCCTCATTTGACTGTGTGTGTTACCAATCTTGGGATGGGAGATGTGTCTTTTCTCGGCGATTTTAAAGTAGAAATGTTGAAAAGGTTTTGGATAACAGCAGGGAAATACTCAGTCAGCCCCCGATATTCGAGTTTAGGGTGGTCAAAAGTATTGGAAGTAGAGTCCTTGCAAAATGACTTATTATCAATGGAAGTTTTTAAGTCCTATCTGAAAGTCGTGGAATATCTTAGTACTGAAGGAGAAATGGAAGGCATCTTTAACTTGTGTCCTCAACTCGAAGACACAGGTTTTCAGAATATTAGGATCCTTAAGATAGTGAACTCTCATGATATTGAATGTATGGTTGATAGCAGAGGAACAGGACAGGGACTTCCTTCCCTGACAACTGTGAACGTATTCCCCATCTTGGAAATACTTTCATTACAATATATGCCGCAGTTGGAGAAGATGTGCTATGGGCAACCTCCATTAAGTTGCCTGGGACAGTTAAGATGTCTTTTTATAAAGAAATGCCCAAGATTGAAGAATATAGTTCCAGACATGCTTCCAGGTGGCGGAGAACTGTTGGAGGAACTGACAATAGAGAATTGTGACGCCATGAACTATGTGTATGACGTGGAGGCAGAAGCAACACCTTATCGCATGTCATTGCTCCCTTCTCCTACAACTATACACCTGTTGAAACTTGAAAATATTCGAAGCATATGGAAAGGGCCACCCTACAAATTGGTAAGATTAACTCTTGTTTATCTACTCTTGTTCATTCAATTAAAGCATGCATATGGAAAGTGTAGAATTTTTAGAGGAGAAAAAAGAGAAACTTGGAGAGAAATTAATAAGACTACATTTTTATATATTTTTCATACTCACAACATGAATAAACAAAACAACCTTTCAATAGGCATACAAAGCACTACTAACAACATGTCCACTATGTAGCCCACTACTTGCTTGCTATCCCACTAGCTAGACCATTATCTAGACCACTACTTGTTAACCCACTAACTAATTATTAGCAACTAATCCTAACTATTAGAAAAACTATTTGACTAATAAATGGGTTGTGGTTAGTATTGAGTTTTTGAACACGTAACTACCACAACTTTACACGTTAAACTCTAACATATAGGTAAATTTAACATTTTAGCACCATTTAGGATATAAGTTAGCAAAATATTAATGAAATTTTAAAATATTTCTAACATAATATTAAGGTATTACCTAAATAAATATAGATAAATAAATATTGGACATAAACAATCAAATTATTGTTACATAATTAAGTTCCGACGTGCAAAAGATCCTACCAATCTTTGGATTTCTACGAATAATTTGGTGCGGGAGCACCTGATTTGAGTAAAAAAACTTCCGATTAATCCTTTTATTTCAGGTTAGACTTTAAACTGTAGAACACCCAGTGTAACATATATCATATGTATATCAGCGAACACATTTAATAAATATAAATATTTTAACAATTATCTTTCATTTATTGTGTTTCAGAACTTGATATGTATATTTTTCTATTCCCATTAAAATATATTAAGGAAAACTCAATGATAGAATGTGGAGAGAGGAAAAGATATGATTTGTTATTATGTTTAACGTAATACAATCCCTGTATATTAATAGGGAGACAATACAAAAAAGATAAGCAAGTTTCCTAAAAGATAGGAATATCAAATCATAACAAATCAATCTATAAGATCACAAGAATATCTCAACACCCCCTCAAGTTGGAGCAGAGTGAGCAAAGATGCCCAACTTGGACATGAGAACATCAAACTGGGATTTGCCAAGAGCCTTGGTGAAGATATCAGCCAACTGAGTTGTAGTAGGAACATAGGATGGAGCAATCAAGCCATCTTTGATGGCATCCCGAACGAAATGACAATCAACCACGATGTGCTTAGTGCGTTCATGAAACACGGGATTATTGGCAAAATGAATGGCAGACTGACTGTCACAGAAAAGAGTAATAGCCTGAGGATCGATGCTGGATGCCTAGACTCAAAAGAAGGCCCTTGAGCCACTTAAGCTCACAAGTGATAGCCATCATAGAACGATACTCGGCCTCAGCAGAAGACAAAGAAACATTGTGTTGTTTCTTAGTCTTCCAGGAAATAGGTGAACCACCCAAGAAAACGAGCCAACCAGACAAAGAGCGTCGCGTAACAGGACACGCAACCCAATCAGAGTCACACCAACCCTGAATAGAGAGATTACTATCAGCTCGAAGAAGAATACCCTGCCCAGGGGAACCCTTCAGATAGCGAACAATACGAATAGCGGCTTCCCAGTGAGCCACGTGTGGAGCCTGAAGAAACTGTGATAGGCTTTCAAGAGAGATAATGCAGCGGAATCATTCCCAGAAATGATAAGATCATCAACGTAAACCAACACATTGATCTGAATGGAGCCACGAGTGAGGGTGAACAGAGAGTAATCGGAATATGATTGCAAGAACCCATATCCTTTCAGAGCTATGACCAATTTTGCAAACCAACGAGGAGCCTGTTTTAACCCATACAACGACTTACGCAAACGACACACAAGATTAGGATCCGAACGAGCAAAACCAGGAGGAAGCTTCATGTAAACCTCCTGATCAAGATCCCCATGTAAAAAAGAATTGTGTACATCCATCTGGTGAAGTTCCCAATTTTTGGAAGCAGCAATAGCAAGAAAGGCCCGAACAGTGGTCATTTTGGCGACTGGAGCAAAAGTCTCTGTATAATCAATGCCTGCCTACTGATGATTGCCAAACACGACCAAACTAGATTTTAGACGTTCAATACGTCCATCAGAATGATACTTGATGCGATAGACCCACTGGCTACCCAAAGCATGTTTACCCGCAGGAAGAGGTTCAAGGGTCCAGGTGCCATTGTCCTCAAGAGCCTGGATTTCCTGTTGCATGGAGGCCTCCCAACCGTCATGTTTCATAGCCTCTTAGAAAGAACGAGGTTCCTGTTTAGAAATAAGAGCTGCAAGAAACTTCCGGTAATTTACAGAAAAATTGTTACAGTTTACATAGTGAGTCAAAGGATAAGGAGTACCTGAAGGATGAGAGGAAGAGAGAGAAGGATGTGACGAACTTATACTGGGAGCACTGATGGCATTGGTAACATAGTCACGGAGGCGGGTGGATGGAATTTTGTCACGAAGCCCACGACCCAAGGTCGGAGCAGGGGAAGAGAGAGAGAGAGACCGAATCGGTAGGGGGAGGAGAATTGGGCGTGGCAGCGGGGGGCTGGAGAGGGCCCGTAGATGTGGGCCGAGCAGAGAGAGGCGGGTGAGAAACAGAACCTGGGGTGGACACGGAATCTGGGCCCACGACAGGTTGTGGGCGCGCGCTAGGAGGCGAGGGAGAGGAAGAATTTGTGGATTTGGCCGAAGACAAAGGCGGGGAGTTTTGTGGAGCAGCTGGCGAGGGCTGGGCAGACGGAGGTGGCGGGGCCGAGAGAGTAGGCGGAGCGGGGGAAGTAGTAGAGGATGAGGGGGCAGATTTTTGTGGTGGAACATCAACCTCAAAGTCATCAAAATCATAGTAGATGTAGGGGGTGTCAGAAAACATTTCTTGTGGAGCTATATTAACATCGTCAGGGGACAAAAATGGGAAAGTAGCCTCAAAGAACTTAACATCTCTAGAGACAAAAAATTAACAAGTGTCAAGATCATACAACTTCCACCCCTTTTTACCAAAAGGATAGCCCACAAAAAGACATTTACGGCTACGACTAGCAAATTTATCCCCTTTAGTTTTTTGATTATGAGCAAAAGCAAGACAACTAAAGACACGAAGTGCATCATATGCAGGAACTCGACCAAATAAACATTCAAAAGGAGACTTGCCATTGAGTAAGAGAGATGGAGTCCGATTGATAAGATGAGCTGCAGCAAGAACAGATTCCCCCCAAAAATATATAGGTAAGTGGGCTTGAAAACGTAAGGCACGGGCGACATTTAAGATATGTTGATGTTTACGTTCTACCCTCCCATTTTGTTCCGGAGTACCCACACAAGATGTTTGAAAAATAATGCCAGTAGCAGAGAAATAGTCAAGGAGGCAATTGAATTCAGTTCCGTTATCACTTTGGACAAGTTTAATAGTTTGTGAAAATTGACGTTCAACCATAGCAACAAAGGACATAAAAACATCAAAAACCTCCAACTTATCAATCAAAAGATATGTCCATACAGCTCTAGAATAATCATCAACAATTGTTAGAAAATAACGAGCACCACTAGACGAAACATGTCTATATGGGCCCCATAGATCACAATGAATTTTCTCAAAAATACGAGAAGCACGAGTGTCACTAGAAGGAAATTTGTGTCTGGAATGTTTAGAACGAAAAAAAATCTCACAATGGGGATCTAAATGACCCTTATGATTACAGAGATGAGGGAGTAATTTTACGACTTTTTCAGAGGGATGACCCAAACGGCAGTGCCAAAGGTCCAGAGAGGAGGTAGCAGCGGAAACAGAGACAGTGTTGATGGAGTCAGTGCCGGTAAAGTAGTATAAGTCATCCTTCCTAATCCGCGTTCCAATCAGCGCCTTCATGGGGTCCTGTATAACACACGAAGAAGAAGTAAATTGAACATCACACTATAAATCGTCGCTAAGTTGCGATACAGAAAGTAAATTGCAGTTCAAATTTGGAACAAAAAGAACATTCTTAAGAGTAATATGAGACGTCAAGCAAACGGAACCAACCATGGTGGAAACAACAGAAGCACCATTGGGAAGGCCAACAGGACAATCAAAATATTTTACATCAAATAAGCAAGAATTATTACCAGTAACATGATGAGTAGCACCAGTATCTATAATCCATAAAGAGTTATCAAACGTACCATTCAACCTGTTAGAGGACACAGGAGCATTACCAAAGAGACCCGCAAGAGCTTTCCACTGCTCGGGGCTAAAAATAGGGGCAGCCGAGACATCAGCCGCGGAAGAGGAGGCAGGGACCGGGCCGGCTGTGACGGCGTTGGCTCGAGCGGGCGGCTTGCCGCGTCCAGCACCTTTATTACGCTCTGGGGGATACCCGTGTAACTCATAACAATGTGATGCCCCATGACCTTTCTTTTTACAATGTGTGCAGGTGAGGCGAGCCCAACAAGCAGTAGTTTCATGGCTGGTTTTATGACACTGCCACACACAGACTTAGACGACCCACGACCAGCAGGAGATGGGCCACGGACAGAAAAACCGAGGGCATCGGTGGGTTTGTCAAGGAGGGCAGGAAGGGAGGCACGCACCCGTTCATCCTGGATGGCGAGATGGTAGGCCCTATCAAGAGTGGGTAAAGGGTCCATGGATAGTATGTTGGAACGCAAATTAGCATATAAATCAGGATTCAAACCCATCAAAAACTCATGCAATCTAGAAGTTTCTCGATGTTGATTATGAAGGTCCCCCGCATTACAGTTAGAACAACAAGAATATGTGATGATAGGTTCAAGAAGAGAAAGTTCCTCCCACAAGGCATTTAATTGACCGAAATAAGTCGAAATAGACATGGTACGGGTTTGTTCACAACGGGCAATAGATGATTTTATTTGTTGAATACGAGGGCCATTAACAATAATAGAAAAACGCTGACGAAGGTGATCCCATAAACGTTTGGGATCACGAAATTTAGTTAATGTACTCTTTACCTCAGGTGTGATGGTGTTGGTGATCCAGGAAACGAGCATGGCCTGAATAGTGAGCCAATCACTTTCTGTGCAAGGGGAGATAGGCGCAGAAATGGTGCCATCAACAAAGCCAAATTTACGTCGAGCAACTAAGGCTAACTGAATATTAGAAGCCCAATCCGCATAATTATCGTGACGAAGACGAGTAGGAGTAAGAAAATCGCCTGGCCGATCTTGAGGGCCGAGGAAAAAAGGAGAAGAAGAGTCGGTTTTTGGTGGCGGTGGCGGAGGAGCAGCCTCGCCGGCCATAGCGACTCGGTTTTAGAAAAAAAAAATTTAAGGTTTAGATGGTGGTTTGCATAACCTGCTTTGATACCATGATAGAATGTGGAGAGAGGAAAAGATATGATTTGTTATTATGTTTAACGTAATACAATCCCTGTATATTAATAGGGAGGCAATACAAAAAAGATAAGCAGCTTTCCTAAAAGATAGGAATATCAAATCATAACAAATCAATCTATAAGATCACAAGAATATCTCAACACTCAACATTCAAAAGGTACAAATATAATAATATGGACGCTTGGAGCATGATTAAAAGTTGGTTGAGATGGTAATTGTGTTATGTATAATAGCAAGAGGTCACATGTTCAAGTCTTGCTACAAGTTAATTTTACTTTTGTTAACTGACATGACTTATGTACACATTGGACACTTCTAATAGAGTAACAGAGGTGCCACGTAGCGTGAATATATTGTCACGTACACCTTTTAATATATTTGTATAAATTAGAGGTGATTAACATAGGCCCGACCCAGCTCGGCCCAAAAAATGGGCGGAATTTGGGCTCTATTTTCGGCCAACGGTCGGACATGACCCGATTTTCGGTAAAAAAAACCGGGCCACTAGCTAGTTGAATATGAAAATTTAGGCTAAATTTCATCCTGGTCAGAAAAGCCTGCATGACCCCGCCTGAATTAGCGAGTTTTTTCGCGGAAATTTCGACCCGACGCTTGGGCCCGAATTGGGCTTTTTTTTTTTTTGTTGCAAGCTAATTTTACTTTTGTTAATTGACATGACTTATGTACACATTGGACAATTCTCGTAGAGTAACAGAGGTGCCACGTGGCGTGTATATACATTATCACGCGCGCCTTTTAATTATTATACTAGTATTTGGGCTCGGGCGTTGCTCCGAGTTGCTATTGTTTTTCGAATTTGGTATACATTTTTTTTCAATTATTCCCATTAATATATATTAAGAAATACTCAAGATATAAAAAGTATAAATATAATAATGTGGGCACTTAAAGCATGATTAAAAGTTAGTTGAGATGGTAATTGTGTCATGTATAATAGTAAGAGGTCACAGGTTCAAATCTTGTTGCAAGCTAATTTTACTTTTGATAATTAACATGACTTGTGTATACATTGGACAGTTCTAGTGGAGTTAAAGAGGTGCCACGTGGCATGTATACATTGTCACGCACGCCTTTTAATATATTTCTATAGATTAGAGGTGATTAACATGGGCCCGATATGACTGGCCCAAACCATCCCGGCCAAAAAATGGGCAGAATTTCGAAGCTATTTTTCGACCCACCATACGGCCCGGTTTTTTGGGTAAAAAAATCGGGCCACTAGCTAGTTGAATATGAAAATTTAGGCTAATTTTCGGCATGGTCCGAAAAGTCTGCATGACCCCGCCTGAATTAGCGGGTTTTTTCGCAGGAACTTCGCCCTGAGGCTTTGGCCCGAAATGGGCCACTTTTTTTGGCCAAAGCCGGACCCATAATCACCTCTAATACAAAAGATATATTGTTTGTGCATTTAACTTACATTATTAGGACGTATTTCCTTGGTTTTTTTAGATGACCTTTTTTTTTTTTTTTACTTTTGATACAATTTACATATATAACTTTGACTATCTCTTCGAATACCCTAGAAAGTTTGAATCACAATCAAAAGAAGAAATCGAGCAACAATAACTCAAATTGGAGCAAAAAAAACAGAAAAAGAAAATAAAAAATACAAATGTTGGGTTTCTTGGCCCAAATTCCATTAGGCCTATATTATCACTTAAATATCAAGAGATATTTCTCTAAGTGCTGCCTAAACTTGGAGATCATTCATGATTTCTCTAGAATAATTTGAACCATGCTGGCATATTCATCAAGCTTAAAATGTAAAGTTAGCAAATCTAGGAGCATGTGGTAATTTCTAGTAGGGGTGTTCGCGGTTTGGGTTGGTGCGGTTTGGGATGTAACCCAACCCAAACAGCAAATATACGGTTTGTCATTTTTCTAACCCAAACCGCACCGCACTTTTGGCCCAAACCAACCCAAACCAAACCGCGCAAAACGGTTTGGTGCGGTTTGGTTTGCGGTTTCACCATTTTTTCCTCCGCGACATTAATTTCTTAATCTAAGAGTAAAAAAAATTGTTAATAAGAGTCCAAATAGATATGAAGTTGACTTTATAATTAAACATAAATATGATTTATCAAAAGTGTCAAAGTTCTTTACCTCAAACTTCTTTTTTCAGTTTTATATTTGTATGCCACCTTGGCAAGTGTATTTTTTTTTTTTAATATATATAAAATTGCGGTTTGCGGTGCGGTTTTGGTTTATAAAAATTAAAACCCTACCCAAACTGCAAACCGCGGTTTGCTTGAAATCATAACCCAAACCGCAATTTTATAACCGCAAACCAACCCAAACCGCGAAAAAACGGTTTGGGTTGCGGTTTGGTGCGGTCCAGACCGCACTCTGAACAACCCTAATTTCTAGATATCTGTCCACCGTCATTGACACTATAAATAAGAGTGTTGGGCACACTTTGGGGATGATCAACCAACACCCACAAATCCAAAAATCATACATAAGCAAGCCTTCCTACAATTATTAACCATCTTTGTTTCTAACCCACCTTATATAATTAATCCACTAATTTTCTTTGTAATACTCTTTTGTGAGTTTCTTACTATAGTGAGAGTTTTATTGTATACTCACCCTAATAATATTTAGGGTTCTTGTACTCTCTTATTTCATATAGTGGATTTTAGGTACTTGTCGTCCGTGGGTTTTTTGCCTCTATTTGAGGATTTTTCCCACGTTAAATTGTGTGTTCATCTTTTACTACTTTTCTTGCCATATATTTTCAACTCTATTTATTTATCTCAATCTCTAAGTACATCTTTAATTTGTTTCCGCTACGCACTCACAAAGCTAACAACAAAGTTTCAAATCTAACCCCAAAATCAAAACCTGATCCAGTAAATTCAAAACCCAACCTAGTAAATTCGAAATTCGAGCAAAATTCACAGCGAATAATTGGAGCAAAATTCGAGCAAACACAAAACACAACAAAACCCAATCTAAGATAGGTGGTTAGGGGAAAAGGTTTTCGTGGTGGTGGTGGTCGTGAGTGGGTGGTGTGATAAGCAAAACTGATGGAAACGAGGTCGAGGGTGGTGGTGATGACTGATGAGTGGGGAATGATGTGTTGGTGATGAGGGGGGTAGTGACTTGTGTGATCTTATAATTAAGTTGTAATGATCTTTAGTTTAATTTTAATGCGTATTAGGGATGCTATTATTAGAGTTTATATTTATAAAGTAATGACAATTCTGTAATTTTGTTGAATTGTTTTTACTAAAAGAAGTAAGTTTCCAAATTTTGTATTTTTTGCGTTATCCCAAAATGACAATTGTTGCACTTATTTTGTTACGAAGGAAGTATTAATAATAGAAGTCAAGATCAGTCTCTAAGTATCATAACTACCTATACTATATCTGATATACTTCCTCCATTCTTAATCTATTGCAACAATGACTACTTATGGTAGTTTCATACTAGCTTTATATTGCACGCGATGCGTGCGTTAATTTTAAAATAGTGCCTTATTATCCCAACTAACACAAACGACCACTATGATCCTTTAAATAAATGAAATGATAAATTATCCTAATCGACACATAAGACAATTAGAAAAGGCAAAAAATGAAAAAATGAGATTGTCCTCCTTTTTTTTTGGGTATGTTTATGTTAATAATGTATGTTCTTTGAAATTTTGATTGCAAATAGAAGTTTAGTTAGAAAGAAACTTTGTAAGTTCTTACTTTTTAATTATTTGGAATTGGTTTACTTAGATTAGTTTAATTTTCAATGAAAAATATCTCTTTTTAAGCATTTTTTTTTGGGAAATATATTATGTGTACATTACATTTGATCATAAGTTAGGCAATTTTAAGTTTCCTTATTAGTTATTACACATTAATATAGATCAGAAGGAATTGAATATTTTATAATTGACATTTTTTGATAAGTGAAGGGTAGAAGTAATTTTATAGGAGAACACCGTAGCTCACCCCTTGGCTTATATAATAGAGATCTGTTGCAACAAAGTTATTTTTGGCTAAAAAAATTAACTTTAGTTGACAATATTACCCTTGCTTTACCTTACTAAAACTATCATTAATTATTACCCATGCGTTTTTTGTGCAACACGCCACAAGGAACCCAAACTGTGTGGCCACGTTAACTGTAGCTCTTCCTTCTTCCCCGCCCAATTTCTCTTCCCCCTCACATTTTTCACTTTCTCTCTCCTCCCACCCCAATTCCTCTTCGATCCTCCTTCACAAGTTGCTTGACATGAATTGCCATCATTCATGGTCTCCACTCACCACCTTCACAATCTTCAACCGAAACAACATCGTCTTCCTCCTCCTCAACATCATCGTCAATGTTAAACAGAGAGGAGAGAGAGTCACGACCGCGCACATCGCAAGATCTCCCCTGAAATGAAAAAAAAAATCGAACACAAGATTAAGCCTTCTGATGAAGGAGAAGACGACGAATTCCAATGTAATCGAGATCAGAATCCGCAACAATTGGTTGAAGTAAGCAACTAAAAGTTCTGGATCCATACTGTCTAAGTATATATCTCCAATTTTCTTCCCCCATTGCATTTTGATAGCTTGGAGATCAACTTCATGCCGCCGCCATAGTTGTATTTTGATAATTCTTTTAGAGAGAGTGGAGATTCAAGGGAGTGAGAGGAAGTGTTTTAAAAAGTAACCCCTTATCATTACTAAAAGTAACCTCTATTTACTGTAGAAGTAACCCCTTATAATTAAAAAGTAATCCCTAGTTTCAATAAAAATAACTCCTTATAATTACAAAAGTAACACCTACTTTTATTAGAAGTAACTCCTTAACATTACAAAAAGTAACCCCTAGTTATAGTAAAAGTAATCCCCTTACAGTTACAAAAAGTAACTTATACTTTCAGTAAAAGTAACTCCTAATTATCGTAAAAGTAACCCCTATTTATAGTAAAAGTAACCCCCTTACAGTTACAAAAAGTAACTTATATTTTCAGTAAAAGTAAACCCTTAGCATTATATAAAGTAATCTCTAGTGTCAGTAAAATAACCTCTTAGCATTCAGTAAAGTAATCTCTAATTCACTAAAAGTAACACCTTAGCATTGAAAAGCAACGCGTTTTACTTTATATGAATAAATCAGATTACTTTAAATATATAATGGGATACTTTTTATGAACTAATTAATGTGTTACTTATACCTTTCTTATTATTATGATTACTTTCTATAAACATTTTAAGCTATTATATAATAATTAGAGTTACTTTTGCAAACATATGAGGTTACTCGAACAAATAATTAAGGTTATTTTTATTAACTAATGAGGTTACTTTTATAATATAATGGGTCATTTGAAAAATATATGAGGGTTACTTGTAGAATAAATGGGTTACTTGTATGATAAAATAAGGGTACAAATAATAATAGTTACTTATTATGAAGTAATGGGTTCCTCGTAAAAAGTAACCTCTAGTTTTTATTAAAAGTAACCCCTTATAATTACAAAAAGTAACATCTAGTTTCAATAAAAGTAATCCCTAGTTATAATAAAAAGTAATCTACACTTTCAGTAAAAGTAACTCCTATTTATAGTAAAAAGCAACCCCTATTTATAGTAAATGTAACCGCCATATAGTTACAAAAACTAACATATACTTTCAGTAAAAGTAACATCTTATAGTTACAAAAAGTAACCCCTATTCACTATAGAAGTAATCCTTTATA
The DNA here is from genome assembly GCF_026745355.1 of Beta vulgaris subsp. vulgaris. NCBI lineage: Eukaryota > Viridiplantae > Streptophyta > Magnoliopsida > Caryophyllales > Amaranthaceae > Beta > Beta vulgaris. Next base: position 4,328,792 of record NC_079205.1, on the reverse strand, counting down.
ATTACAAAAGTAATCACTTATAATTACAAAAAGTAACCTCTATTTACTGTAAAAGTAACCCCTTTATAATTAAAAAATAACCTCTAATTTCAATAAAAATAACCCCTTATAATTATAAAAGTAGCACCTACTTCTGCGAACATACGAGGTTACTCGAAAAAATAAATAAGGTTACTCAAACATGTAATTAGGGTTACTTTTGTTAACTAATGAGGTTACTTTTATAATATAATAATGGGTCATTTGAAAAATATATAAGGAATACTTGTAGAATAAATGGGTTACTTGTATGATAAAATAAGGGTACAAATAATAATAGTTACTTATTATGAAGTAATGGGTTCCTCGTATCATAAAATAAGGTTACAAATAATAAGGGTTACATGTACATTCTGGTAAGGTTATTCAAAAACGGATTCACGCTTGGGCTTTTTTTAAAGGGGACACGAGCATCATTATATGGCCTAGCTTGGACTTATTATTAGCTGACCACGTCCTTATTTATCAATGTGTTAATGGTAAAATTCTAGAGGAAATAAGAGGAGAGAGAAAATAGGGAAAAAAAATAGGGGAAATAAGAGGAGAGAGAAGATGAGGCAAAAAAATAGGAAAAATGATAGACACATCAAAGAGAAAAAAAAAAGAAAAAAGAAAGAATTTTAAAAAAATGAGAGAAGGGGGGGTGAGAGAAGGGGAAGAGAATTGATGGTAAAATTCTAGAGGAAATAAGAGGAGAGAGAAAATAGGAAAAAGAAATAGGGGAAATAAGAGGAGAGAGAAAATGAGGCAAAAAAATAGAAAAAATAAAAGACACATCAAAGTGAAAAAAAAAAGAAAAAAGAAAGAGTTTTAAAAAAATGAGAGAAGAGGAGGCGTGCGTGAGAGAAGGGGAGGGGTAGTGAGAGGAAGGGGGTGGCCACACTATTAGTTGAAGGTGTGGCCCGACTCATATAAAGTTTGTGACTAACTAATTAGTTGACAATATCACCCTTACTTTACCTTGCTATTTTTATTTTCTTAATAACAGTGTCCAACCCCATTATTGCAATAGATAAAGAACGGAGGAAGTACTTGATAAATTTATAACTTTATTGTTTATGCACTTGATCATAGTACTCCAACAATCTCCCATTTATCCTAAAGCAAATGGTGCTCTATAATTTTTTTGTCTCTCTATTTTTTTTTACAATGAGAAAATTGTATTAATTAAAAAAGGAATGGGGTTATTTGGCAATCGGTTGTTGGCTGTTGGCTGTTGGCTGTTGGCTTTTGGCTGGTTTAGTTGACATGTTTGACTGGCTGTATGTATTGGTTTTTTAAGTTGGTTGTTTAAGCCAGCTGTTTACAAAAGTGTTTGGCAAAATTAAGTGTGGCTGTTGGCTGTTTATTAGAGAGTTTGGGGGCCAACAAGTCAAAAGCAAATTCAAAAAGCTGCTCCAGACAGCTTTTTTATTTTGGCTTAATAGCCAGCTTTTTAGCCAATCAAAAAGTCAATAACCAAACACTTTTTTTGACTGTTTGACCAAATTGAAAAGCTAAAAGCCAAAAGCCAATGAAAAATTCATTTACCAAACATGGCCATAGCATAGTACTAATACAACCAAACATATAACAAAGCAAACAAAATTAAAGTAGCTTTATAAACATCAACGTAGAGTTGTAGTCCAGGAGCGGATCCAGGATTTCGAATTTGGTGGGGCATCAAATTACAAAAGAAAAATCATAATATCATATTTTAAAACAATGCAACACTTTAATTTTCACAACCTTAATAAATAATATTAAGTATTCAATACTATCTCCATTTTTAGTATATCTTACATATTGACTTTCACATTCATCAACAGATGCAACTTTTATTTCAATTTGTTACTAAAGATTATAAGAAGCTGATATAAATTCATTTAATGTAATAGAAATCAAAACAAAAAGTAATCGTTATATCACAAACAAAAAAAATGGTTAAAATTAGAGCTAGAATTCAGGGAGATGGATACTATTTAAAATATGAAATGAAGATTCAAAATGGAGAAGAAAAAAAATGCTAAAATAAAGAAGAGAAAGAGTAAGAAGTAAAAAAGAAAAAGAAAAACAAAACAAAAGGTATTAAGCAAATAAGAAAGAAAAGAAAGCAAAAATTACGTGTAAGGGAGTCGAACCCGCGACCGTGGCAACAGCTAGCCATTACAAGTTACTAGGAGACCACTGGACCAAGTTTCATTATATGCAATTTTAACCTATTGTAAAAATCTGCTTGACATTAAAAGTAAAAAAAATTCGATTTCTTTTTGGTGGGGCACGTGCCACGCAGGACCCTTAATAGGTCCGCCTCTGGCTGTAGAGGAACATATATCCAAAATGGTATAGGTCGTAAGCCCTTTTTTTTTTATACTGGTTAAATGGTGAATCTGCACGTGACTTAGATGTTCCATGATTCTGGAGATTTCTACTCTTAGCTTTGTCCCTTTCAATACATAATTCATGATATATCTAGATAGATACATCTAGCATTTCCTCAAAAAACAAAAGTGAAGCTATTGGGTCAGACCGTCTGATCCAATAGGTTCCGTCGGACGGGGCACCTGTGTTCTTCTTCCCTCCTCCCTCAAAAATTTTCTCTCTCCTGCCTTTTCTTCTCATATGTGTTCTTCATTTCTCCTCTCCTTTACTTTCTTTTCTTCTTCCCTTGCATATGAAGAAGTCCCCTCGCCGACATTTTCATACATATTTGTGCCTCTATTATCTGTTGAAGCTCAGTCTCAACATCGTCGATTCCCCTTATCTTTTTCAGCACTTTTCGACCTTCGTCAACTCGATTTCTCTCGATGTAGGAGTTTCGGTTATGATAATCGCGCCAAGTAACAATAGTAAGGCTGGAACTATGGCTAAACCAAGGGATACCCTCCATCCTATAGGGTGTATGTTTGAGGTTGCAAAGTTAACAAGATTAGCAATCAGTATGATAATTGGATAGAAATGGAGAAGAATGTGGTAATGGAGTTAAGCGAGTTGAAGATTGGGTAGAGAATGCTCTTGCTTGAAAGTGGAGACAGAAGATACTTGATATGGTAAATTACTTTCATTTATACCTAAGTTAATGAAGACTAACTGAAAAAAAATTAACACTAACTGAAAAAAATTTGAAGACTACCTGAAAAAAATAAAGACTAATTGAAAAAAAATTGAAACCAACTGAAAAAAAAAAGAAGACTACCTGAAAAAAAATGAAGACTACCTAAAAAAAAATGAAGACTACCTGAAAAAAAAATAAAGACCAACTGAAACCCAAGTGCGTCTAACTGAAGCACAAGTGCTTCTAACTGAAGTGGTCGGACGAGAATATTGTGTCGGACGAGTCCGACACAATACGAACTCAAAACAAAAATAAATAAAAAGTCTAGCATTCTTATGGTTATCTTCAATATCCAGATTTTAGTTATGGCGTTGCTAAGCTAAAATACTATGCCAGAATTCTCCAGATTATTTATAACAATAGAAACGTGGTATATTGAAATTTGTGTAGAAATGGAAAGAGCCCGTTGACGAGGAAGGGGAAGTTGGATCTTCAACAACATTTGTTAAAGCTATCCTCAGAAGCCTCGAGTCTCTTGTTACTTTAAAGATCTCTTTATGTGCTGAGATGGAAGAAATCTTCCCACTTCTTGACATTCACAATCGGAAGTGCGATGGCCTACTCTCAAAGTTGGTTGAGTTACACTTAAAATGGTTACCTAAACTGAAGAGCATATGGCCAAATTATCATTGGCTGCTGCACAGACTTGAAAGCATTTATCTGTATAAATGTGATAACTTGACGACTCTTTTTACGTCCGCTGTTGCCAAGAGCTTAGTCAGATTACAAAAGCTTCAGATCAAAAGTTGCAAAGCTTTAGAAACAATTATCGTGCGAGATGTTGACTCGTGTGAAGTTTCGACGGGTATGCAAGATAGCTTCAAAGAAATCAAGATCATCGAAATACTCTCTTGTAACAATTTGAAGAGTGTCCTGCCAATATCTTTCATTACCCATGGTCTTCCAAAACTCGAAAGGTTACATATAGATAAATGTGCTAATCTGGATCAAGTTTTCGTAGACCAGAAGGGAATTGTGTCAAAGACAGCGATTATTGAGTTGAAGGATCTGCAATATTTGAAGCACTGGAATCTCCCAAGACTAGTTAGTCTTGTTCCATTTAATTGGCATCCAAAGATCTCATTTCTTTCAGAACAATCAAGAAACCTGAGAAAACAGGTACGTGTGTGACATATCCCTTGCTCATTTATGCTATATAGCTCTGAACCTGAGTGGTGCATAGTTTTTGATTAAAACTCTTTAAAAGAAAAATTAAGGTTGATCATAACTGTGTTAGAAAATCTAGCCATAATACGATACTAAACTGAAAAGAATTTTATTCTGTATGAGCTTTTAAATAAAATTAATTGTTAGGAAATAGGGTGTTACAGTTTGATTAATGCGGAACAGAAAATCAATGAAATAATAAAGGTGAGAAAATAATAAAGATAAACAAATAAAGAACACAAGGATTTACGTGGTTCAGTCAAATTTGACCTACGTCCACAGGTGGGGGATAAGAGCTTCTTCACTATAATGGAGAAAATCAGAGAGAATAATACAAGGAGTCCTAAATCTAGAGGCTAAAAGTATTTCATAAGTTGTGTTAATAATAAACACTAAGAGCCCTTTTATAATCATAAGGAACTCGTACAAACCCTAAAAGATAACTTAAAAAACGAAAAAAATATCGAAAAACGCGTTCAGCGCACAAAACCGCGCACCGTCCGATTGGGTCGAGCGAAATCTGCCCGATCGGGCCCGGGACGAAACAGTTTCGTCAGTTCTTCGTAAAACAGTCATAACTTTCTCGTTTCTCAGCGAAATTGGGCATATGACCTATCGTTGGAAAGCTCTTTGAACAAGCTATCACCTCCAATTTGAATCACATCAAAACCATTTATAGATTGAGAGATATGTGCATTCAAAGTCAGCCTTATGCCATTCACAAGATTTCAAGTCATAATTAACAAATCTCCACCTTGACTTGAAACCGATCAAACAAGGTAACTTCACCTTGAACCAAGAAGTGATGCTCAACAAAACACCATAGAACCTCCACCTTAAACAAAATTTCATAAATCTACCCATTGTAGGCAATCCAGAAAACTGACATCTTCTATAACTTGTGTACCGATGCGTCTTCGAACACAAAAATCCGTATACAACACCATCACATGGCCTAGATCGAGAATATAAAGTCACCAATGCTAAGCATGCTTCCTCAAATTGACCAAACTCTCTTCAAACACTTCTTCATCTCAAAACAAACTCAAAGCAATTCTAGAAACTGAATGACAACAATAATTTCTAAATTGCAATAGTACTTAATAAACACAAACGTACCAAATTTGAGATAAGAAATAGCATAACTAGAACAAAATCTAATGCATAACCAAGATTGTTACTTTATTACGAACGCAAAAACAATCTATCATAGACTCCATAGCAAAATGCACACAGTTTCTCGTTTTACCAAGAGATCTCAAAAAAGGGCACCAAACATAAAGAGATCGTAGAAACCGCTACCCCAAATCTTGTAACCCTAAAGTGCAAGATCATCATCAGAAACAGCGTCGGCAATATTTGCAGATCGATCCTCATTGGACCTTTCTCCATTTTTCTTCTTTAATTTCCAACACTCAGATTTAATATGACCTTCACATGACAATAGTTACAGATTTTGCCGAAATTCTTTCCACCATGAGCAACCAAAGCATTTTGTGAGCAGAATTATTAGATTTATTAATCAATTTATTGTCAATTAAATCTCTCTGAGTTAAGGCCTCCTTAACATCCTGCAAACTCAAATCATCTTTACCATATAATAAGGTATCTCGAAAGTGCTTATACGAAGGTGGTAAAGAACACAACAACCTAATAGCCATATCCTCATCATCGATCTCAACATCGATGTTTTGCAAATCCATAATTATAGAGAAGAATTCATCTAAATGAGACTCAACCGGTTTACCTTCTTTTAGACTGAGATCATGAAGTCTAGATTTTAGCAATAGACGGTTCGTCACAGACTTTGTCATATAAAGTGACTCCAACTTCAACCACAAACCCGCAGCAGTTGTCTCTTTCGCAACCTCTCTCAAAACTTCATTAGAAAGACTTAAATGAATCGCTGAGAGTGTCTTCAAATCTATCTTCTCCCACTGATCATTCGTCATATCCGAAGGCTTTCTAGATACACCTACCAGACCCTTGTAACAGCCACTTTGAACCAGGATGCATGGCTTTCATCTTTAATTGCCATAGGCCAAAATTTACTTGTCTATCAAATTTCACAATATCGAATTTCATTGATATAATCAAAAAATCACTTTTTCTATAAACACCTAAGATCTTAAACAACCAAGCTCTTGATACCAGTTTGTTAGGAAATATGGTGTTGCAGTTTGATTAATGCGGAACAGAAAATCAATGAAATAATAAAGGTGAGAAAATAATAAAGATGAACAAACAAAGAACACAAGGATTTACGTGGTTCAGTCAAATTTGACCTACATCCACAGGTGGGGATTAGAGCTTCTTCACTATAATGGAGAAAATCAGAGAGAATAATACAAGGAGTCCTAAATCTAGAGGCTAAAAGTGTTTCATAAGTTGTGTTAGTAATAATAAACACTAAGAGCCCTTTTATAATCATAAGGAACCCGTACAAAGCCTAAAAGATAACTTAAAAAACGAAAAAATATCGAAAAACGCGTTCAGCGCACAAAACCGTTCACCGCCCGATTGGGTCGGGCGAAATCCGCCCGATCGGGGCCGGGACAAAACAGTTTCGTCAGTTCTTCGTAAAGGTCATAACTTTCTCGTTTCTCAGCGAAATTGGGCATATCACCTATCGTTGGAAAGCTCTTTGAACAAGCTATCACCTCCAATTTGAATCACCTAAAAACCATTTATAAATTGAGAGATATATTCATTCAAAGTCAGCCTTATGCCATTCGCAAGATTTCAAGTCATACTTAACATTAATTGCTACATGCCTTATTGATGTTCAATCCTAAACTATGATCCCCTTGATCATAGTCTCTTTTTTTTTTTTTTGACCAAGAACTCTTTTGTACAATTAAATGTTTATTTATATATAGAAACTTAGAAATTATTTCCAATTTCATTCGTGTGTTTCTTTTGTTCCCAATTTCCTAAAAATTAAACGCTTAACTTTTGGTATTCATGTATGCTCTGATGAAACTTCTTCTTCGCAAGTTCTAAACTCTTGGAACTTATAACAATAATCAAACATGTTTTTGACATCTTCCTCAATGATCTTGGTCTTCATAGTAACTAGATCTTCTTAGTACATGAACTAGGTCTTCATATAAATTTACTTGAACTTGCACTTTCAAAAACATGATATTCCACTGAACATGGGATTGCATCCTGTTCCAAACTTCCAACTCGGGGACTTGTTCCAACGTATTCCAACTCTAAATTTTAGTAACTCTCCTTTTGATTTACACATTCTTAACAAATTAATAAGGAACTAAGTTTACTTTTCATCATCAAAACGGTATAGGATAATGATAACTTTCTTTGCAAATTTAACATTTTTGTACTTTCAATTGCCTTCGCTAAGCACCAAGCTGTTGCATTCTAATGTTCATGGGTTGATTCGTCTTCTAGGATTAGGTTGTCTAGACAACAATTAATATAGCAAATTTGAAGGCTTGGACAACCTAATGACAACAACCATGAAAGCAATTTAGGACGATTTTAAGAAATATGTTGTCAATTTACAAATAGGAAATAAATATTAATTAACAACTTTTAAAATGAGAGAACGTCCATCTAAAGCAATATAAATAACTTCACCATAAAATATCTAGAAAAAAAAAGACAAATATAATAACCGTCAGTGGAGAGTAACCAGCAACACTCCTAATTTAGGGTTAATTAGAGGAACATAATAAGAATTTAAGGAAAACCAAATTGAAGAGCAAAACATGGGCCACGACAACACAAAAATCTACACTTCATGAAAAAAGATATAGGTGAAGGAGACAATATAGACAAATGTCATTTTCAAAAACAAATAGTTTTAATAATTGTTAACGTATTAGTTGAACGCATGTGGATCGCAACTTACATTATCCTTGATCCATGTCGAGAATCCTTCTCTCGGATTTCCATCCCTAAGCTAAGGCCTCATTTGGTTAACGTTGGAACTTAATTTCCATGGAAAGTCCTATTTCACAGGAAGTAAATTCTTTTGTTTATTTCCTAGAAAATAGCTTTGGGAATTTGGTTGAGCATAGAAATTTGCAATTGACACAAAAATTTCTAATCACCAAGGAGGATTGGTGATTAATTTCCTACACTACATAGAAATTTCCATTCTTTAGAAATTTTATATTCCATGAATCCCATATTTCCTGCATATCAAACAACTATCCTATTTTATAATTTCTAGGAAATCCAAATTCCAATGAAATTTGAGATGAATCAAACGACCTCTAAGTATGGTCACCCTCTTGCTTTGGTACTATTGGAAATCTGTCCCTACTGTTAGCTCCGCTAGGGCACCAAATGAACCAACTGGTAGAACTCTCCAAACCGCAAAATGGTAGTTTGGCATGTGCAACTACTTCAGGAATCCGTCCCTTAAGATAGTTTGTCCTCATATTAATAAAAGTCGTTTTAGAATTTGTCACTAAAGGGTCTTACAAGATGTCATTAAAGATGGTATTTCAGTAGGGACTTACATATAAGCAACCCATGATTGATGAATGTTCTTTTTTTTGTACTAAAGTAAGGTACATCATTATAAACACAAAATATTTCACGAAGAAAGATCTATACAAGATGATCTCATGATAAAATAAAACTCAACATTCATACATCACATGATTCAACATAATTATAACTTTAAACATTTGACTGAACTCTAAGTTTAGTCATACATGAAAAAGGTACGCATAAATTATAAAAGTACTCATGAATAATCAACATTATCTAACAAGAAAGTTATTTATAATAAAACTCAATAATTATGGATCATCTAACAAGAAATACATTGTTAACTTACAAACAAGAAAGTATGTATATGTATATATAGCATTTTTTTTTTTACAACGGGAAAAACTTACAGAAAAGACAAGATTACAACTGAAGAAACAAAAACCAAAAAAGTACAAGAAAAACTAATGGTAAGTGAAAGGGAAATGAGTCATCCAACATCGCTTGGCCAAGTTGTGGGCTGATGCCACCTCCTGGCGAGACACTTTGAGTATGCGGCAGCCCTGGAAGGTGTGAGCTAGCCTCCGAATATCCTGAATAGTGTGGAAGATCGAGATATCGTCGTAGGAAGGTGAGACAAGGGTACGAACAAGAACTTCGAAATCCGAAAACAAAGAGATCTTAGCAACTTGGGAAGCGTGTGCCCACCGGAAAGCAGACAAGACGGCCATGGCTTTCACCTGAAGAGTGGATCCCGTTCGTAGGCAAACGACGTACTCAGAGGTAGTATTGGAATTAACATGAAGAGCTATCCAGGCTAAGGCTGCCTTATTGGATCGCTTGTGCCAAGAGCCATCTACTCGAATTATCACCTCCGGATCCGAACCACAACCGGTGTCCAAAGGAAGCAGAGAGGAATCCCGGGGGGTACCCGTTCGTAACGTAGTTGGGCCTTGGAGCAGGACAGGGCGAACTAAATTGCGTCTGTTCAGACAATCCCTTATCCATCTGCAAAGTAAACTGTTGCATTGTAGCTCGTATATTATTGAAGACTTGGTTGTTCCTGGTCTTCCAAATGGCCCAAAGCACACTGATGAGCCGTGGAATGGAGGGACCAGCGCTTCCCTCTTTGTTATATAGGTAAATTATATGAAGTTGAAGCCAAGCGGAAAACCGAATAAGGTTCGACACTGGCTGCAACAGCGTGGACCCAAGGCAAGGGGGCAGTGGCGGAAAAGATGGTTAAGGTCTTCTGTGTCGTCCAAGCAGATAGGACAAAGAGGGCTGCAAAGTGATGCCCCTTTTCAAAAGATTACCTTTAGAGGCTAGGGTATTATGCCAGAGCTTCCATAGAAAAAGGCGCCATTTGGGCATGATGTTCAAATTCCAGATAATGCGGAAGAAACGAGATTGATTCGGACTTGTCATGCTATAAATATTATGTTGTTGGGATTGTAAACTAATATGGTACCCTGTTTTGGAAGAGTACTCGCCTGAGGCCGTTAGAGGCCAATAGAGAGCGTCGCTACATTGTGACAATTGTGGGAGTTCCAGGCCCAAAATTTGCTATGCACTAGGAGTGTCAAAATAAGCAAAAATCTTGTTTGATTCCATCCTTGGCTCTGAGGGAGAATAAAGTCTGCCACTTTCATCGACCGAGCCGAAGTTAATGGAATAGCGTCCCTGAAGACCGGTACATGTCCATGGACCCAGCGGTCCCGAGCTGCGAGGACCGCTGTCCCATCCCCAATTTTCTGAACACAGTGTCGGCGAAGAGCATGGCGAGCATGGCATAATCCCTTAGCCCCCCAAGAGAGGTTACTAGGCATGGTTGACGTTGCGCACAAACTAATTCTAAATGGTGAGGCTTTTTGTGAATGCGCCAAACCTGTTTCATGAGAAGGGCCTCATTCATAAACCGAACACTACGGATGCCGAGCCCTCCCATACCCCGAGGTTGATGAAGGACAGATTGCTTCCGCCACTGAATACCCTTATTATGTTGATTAGTCCAAAAGAAACGGCCTAGCAGGGCATCAATTTTGTTGCCAATGGTTACCAGAATACGGAAAACTTTGAGGTGATGCATTATGGAAGCTAGCAAGATTGAGTTAATGATAATAAGCTTGATCGATTGAGAGAGATTGCGATTTTTCCATTGTGAGATCTGTTGAGAGATGCGGTCCAGAAAAGGCGTGAAGTGTTGCACCCTTGTGTGCTGGATATCGACCGAAATTCCCAAATAGGTACCCTTTGCGTCTTTAGACTACATGTGTAGGATACTTTCAAAACGACTTTGTATGTCGCTAGGAATATTTGGACTGAATTTGATGAAAGACTTACGAAGATTCACAACTTGACCCGAGATGAGGCAAAAACGATCGATGAGATCCTTAATAGAAGAACACACAGCTATCGAGGGATGGAAGAATAACATAGCATCATCTGCAAAGAAAAGGTGGGAGATAACCGGGCCTTGCCTTCTAATGTGAATGCCTTGGAAACTCCGAATATCAGTGGCCAGCGATATCATACGAGAGAAAATATCCATACAGAATAGAAACAAGTATGGGGATAAAGGGTCCCCTTGTCGAAGGCCACAAGTAGGGCTAAATGGATTAGTAGCCACCCCACTAATGAGGATTTTTTACGAGACCGTAGAGATGCATTGGTGAATCATTTGAATCCATTCTTCGGGAAAGCCGTAGCCCTTAGAATTTTGAGAATGAAAGTCCACTTAACACGGTCATAAGCTTTGTTCATATCCAACTTAAGAGCTGCAATATAACGAGTACCAGAGCGTTGCTTGTTTTGCACATGAAGTAATTCGTGAGAGATAAGAATATTATCCTCCATCTGACGCCCCGGGATGAAAGCATTCTGAACATTATCAATGAGTTGGGGAAGTAGCGGCTGCAGGCGCTTGACAGACATTTCGAAATACATTTGTAAATCACATTACACAGACTAATTGGGCGAAGATGATTGACCTCCTCTGGTGGGTCACACTTGGGAATAAGAACAAGTAGTGTTTGATTCCATTCTTTCAGGAGATAGCAAGAAGAGAAAAATCTATTGAATGCAGCAATGACTTGCGGTCCAATCACATTCTAGTAGGTCTTAAAGAATTCCGCCGGGAACCCATCTAACCCTGGGGATTTATTATTAGCAATATCAAACATTGCAGCTTCGATTTCCTCGTCAGAAAAGGGCATACAAAGCATGACTGAATCTGTAGGCGAGATGGTGGGGAGATTAATACATCATGAATAATTCAAAAAAATTCATATCAGTCATGCAATTAACATTGCCATCAATAATTCAATAATGGATGAGTAATTAACATTAACACTGTACAACTTATGAAAAAACTCACAGAATAATTCATAAGTGGATAATTAACATTAATATTACAACGCATGAATACTAATTAAAAATGAATATTTGAAAATATGGAATTATAAATTTTGGTATTAGTTTCAAATAATTCACAAATGAAATATTAAAGGTAGAAATTAAAGTTAGGGTTAGAAATGTTTTTTTATAGATCTATTTAATTGAAAAGCAGAAGTTTAATTGTTTATTATGATATGAAAGATAGAATAATTCAAAATATGTAATTATAATTGGATTATGGATTGGCATACATGGGAATCTAGTTTCTATAGAAAGTTTCATTTCTTAGGAAGTTATTTTCCTTATGTAATTCCTAAGAAATGGACTCAATGTATTTGGTTTACATCAAGGAATTTGTAATTCTCATGAATTAATTCGGGAATTTTGAAGGGGGAGGGGTGGGTGAATAAATTCCCACGTTCTGTAAAAATTTCAATTTTTCATGAATTTTCATTGCCTTCATTTTCCTCAACATATACAACAATTCAACTTAAATTAGGTTTGGAGATTTTTAGAGGGTATTATCAAATTTAAAACACTAAGCTAGAGAAATTAGGGTAAGCATGAGAAATAAGATCGAAGAAATTAAACTTTAGTTTTATGCAATTGCGGAACTTTTTTCGGCTAAGTTTAATTTTGCTAAACATCAAGGGTGGGGGTAAGCCTCCTTGGGGTGCTTGACCGCGCAGCCCGCAGGACCCCAAAAAAATAAGGGCTTTTGAAAAAATTGTATGTATTCTTATTGCTATGATTTAAAAGCAGAAAGATTGATTTGGGCTAGTGATAATTAAAAGGGCCCTAAATATTAGAGGTTAAAAGGTTGAATTTTAGTAATGTATTTTTGGGACGAGTAACAAGTTTTTAAAATTTATCTTTCGTTCCTTCACCTTGACTTATATGGCCACTTTTCCCTAACCCTCATCTTGTCATCTTTCCTCATCACTTTCCACCATAGCCATTAATACTTCACCTTTTTTATTTTCATATAAATTTTTCCTAAATTTATATCTTAATTAACTAGTCTATTAGTACTTCACTTTTAAGTGAATATCTACGAAGTATTTTTTAGATTGAAATTAATTAAAATTTACAAATAACTAATCAAATATACATTCCGTCTTGCATGGATCCGGTTCACACTAAAAATAGTGTGGACTAGGCCCAGGCATGTGACCGAAAACACATTACAGAAACATACACTATATAAAAAATAGATACACTATATCAAAAATAGATATACTATATATCAAAAATAGATACACTATATCATAACTATTTACACTATATCATAATTAGGTACACTATATCCTATAGGAACACTATATCATAACTAGGTACACTATATCCTATAGGAAAATATTTACTTAAACACATTACAGAAACATACACTATATCAAAAATAGATACACTATATCAAAAATAGATATACCATATTATACATAGGTACACTATATTAAAAATAGATATACTATATTATACATAGGTACACTATATCATTTTGACATACACTATATCATTTTAACATACACTATATCACATCAATACACACTATCCTAAACTCACGTGATATGGATCGGGTGCACACTAATTAGTGTGCATCGGGTTCATATTAGTTTTTTTTATCAAATGTATCCCACCAATTCCATAAACCCAAATTTATAGATTTAGTATATTTTCCTTCTCAAAATGCTGAAATCTTTGTGTGGGATGCTTTCACAAGATATTCCCTTTTGTATTTTTGTATCTTTCTCACTTAGACTCTTTTAGAGTTTTTTCAATATATAAGAAAAAAAATATAGTCATGTGTAGTCTTGTTTGATTCGTCTAAATGAGTACTTTATTAATATTCAATTATTATAATTTTTACTAATATATAATGAAAAATATTTAATGTAGAATAAGTGTATTGGAAAATGTGTAAAGTCAAAGTAGGAAAGATAAAAAATTAGTGAGGGAGTATTCCTTAGTGAAAACTTTAACTTGCTTTTTATTGGATTCTAGAAATTTCTAACCATTGCTATTTTTGCTTTATTATGGATAAAGTAGAATACAAGAGATTTTAAAGAAATATGGGGAAGAAAATAAAGGGTATGCCCCTTTAGCGAACTGTTCTTGCGATGCTTACCCAATATACTCATTAGGGAAAACTCTTGACTTAATTTTAATTGGATTTGAGAATTTTCCACCCAATGTTAAACGGCAAATCCTCACACAGTTAAAGGAGATGCAAGTAGGTGACATGCCAAACTTGGAAATCGTCAACAGCATCGTTACGCGTCCATTGCTGAAGAGAATGGTACTCAAAGAAGTTGGTTGCTTCTCCAGCATCTTCCCACCGGATCACGTTTTGAGCTGTCAGTCATTTGTAGTACAGCCGACTAAGGTGACTATTGAGAACTGTAAGACACATGTTGATTATACTGATGAACGGCGAAGCTACTGTACATTTACTCTCCCCAACATAACGACCTTGTGTCAGTTAGTCATGTTATCCAAGCTTCACCACATAACAGTGAAAAATACGGTGACCGTCTCTAAAAGTCTGTTTCCGCATCACGTTGCTCAAGCTCTAGGCTCCCTTGAAATTCTACAGGTTGATAACTGCAACGAAGTGGAAAATCTAATTGAACCTGCAAGTGACGTACAACTGCCGTATTTTCCCAATCTCAAAGGCTTGAATCTGAACCACTTATCCAATTTGGCATATATATGGAAGGGGACCAGGGAGTTGATCAACCTGTCTCGTCTTAAATACATTAGACTGTATGAATGTGATAGATTGACGAGTCTTTTCACATCCACTCTCACCAAGAGCTTAGTCAAATTAGAAGCGCTTCAGATCATGCACTGCAAAGCGTTAGAAACAATTATCGCGCGAGACGATAAATCATGTGAAGCTTCGACGGGTATGCAAGATAGCTTCAAAGAAATGAAGATCATCAGAGTTGAATTTTGTGACAATTTGAAGAGTGTCCTGCCAATATCTTTTGTTGCCCATGGTCTTCCGAAACTTAAAAGTTTTACTATAGCATACTGTGATAATCTAGAGCAAGTATTCGTAGATGAGGAGGGAATTGTTGCAAAGACAGCGAAAATTGAATGGAAGAATCTGGATTTTTTGGTTCTTTGGAAACTCCCAAAACTAGTTCGTCTCGTGCCATTTAATTGGCATCTAAAGATAATCTCATCTCTTTCGGTATTTGCAATAAGCCTTAAATATCAGGTACGCATATGACACATCCCTTCCTTGGTATGGCTAATAGCTGTGAAGTGTGAACCTCTGAGGTGCAGAGATATTTATAAAAATTAAATCAAATTTAGTTTGTGTAGTTTTTTATTTATATTTAGTTCGCTAAGTATAAAAGATTTATTATCCTATGTGACACTCTTTATACTCACAAAAACCTTCTTTGCATGCTCAACCTGAAAAATAATATAAGAATAAGAATATTCTTCAACATATAAGTTTTATAGTTTTTTTTTTTTTGGTGAACATAAGGTTGATAGATTGTATATGCATAATTGCATGTGACATATCACTAATATTAGTAAAAAAAAATTAAAACCTTGGTTTAAGTTGTTTATAATAATGATGTGAAAATGTCTATATAACAGTTCAAATTCAAATTATATATGTAATTGTAATTTGATTGCTGATTATATACAATTATCATCTGTGAGTCTGATTATATACATGTAATAAGGCCTCTAACAACGGCACTAACACACGTTTAAACTAACAGCCACAAAAAAGGCAACTAAGTATAACTGTATAAGCCTCCGATCCTATTTTCGAGGCGCCAATTCCAGCTTTGTTTGCTCGCCAGTTTGAAGAGTAATAGCTGCTCCATAATGCACGTCCAAGCTCCCTAGAATCAAGGAAGTTGATGAGGATGCTTGGCTGCCATTTCACACGATCCATGCTAAGTGGAACAAGCCCCGCTTTGCACGTTCTTCGCTAGTACAATCATCAGCCCTATCTTGGCGCTCCATGACTTAGCTACTTATGCTCAATCTGAACTTCTATACATCGCCCAACAATTACTTAAAATCGCCCAAAAAACAATGCAATTACATTTATAACCTTCCTTAATTTTTTTCTTAAATCAACACCATCCACCTCACCTCTTGCCTACCTGGCTACCGCCGCCGCCACCACCACCACCACCATCTCCCTCACCTCCTGCCTTCCACCACGTCCCCCCAGGACATTAAATAAGCAGTGTTATATAACCACTTCAAATCACATAAAGTCAACTTTATAAATGACAGATTTTTCTTTGTAATTTGGGGTGATTAAACTCTGATGTCTACAGTACATCCATTTTATACAAGTTATGTGAAAATTTACTTTAAATCAAACATAGGTTAATCAATTCTGGGACACACAAACAACCTGCTTGCCCACATAGGAAAAGTATGCTATAATGTTTAACAATCCTCATGCTCAATGTGTCTCCATTACATCTTAAGCTAAGAAATTAACTGATTACATAAATCAAACTAACACTCTGTTAATAACAACAACAAAATACACTAACTTATTCATCATGCTCATAACAAGAAGGAAATCGAACTAGGAGACTTAATGGCTCCATGGATGCTTTCTGAACTAGGAGACTAACAATGGACCTCTGAATTCTGATGACTTAGGAGCAACCGAATTAAATAGAGCTCCATGGATGCTTTCTCCA
The DNA here is from genome assembly GCF_026745355.1 of Beta vulgaris subsp. vulgaris. Classification (NCBI taxonomy): domain Eukaryota; kingdom Viridiplantae; phylum Streptophyta; class Magnoliopsida; order Caryophyllales; family Amaranthaceae; genus Beta; species Beta vulgaris. The sequence goes on along the minus strand of NC_079205.1, from coordinate 4,311,935 downwards.
ACAAGGTTGATGCACTTATAGTCCTTAGTGAGAAGTAATAAAGATGCCACACCATCAAGTTAACTGATCTAAATACATAAAGTTGACATGAAAATCTAGTTAGTAGTCAATGACTTTTATAGTATAAGTTGTATAATATATGTACTAAGAGCCCTTGGATAATATCAGGAAGGACCGTGGATGATGGACATTGAAACATGCAGTTTCCATCTGGAAGAAGCACTACTTGATGTTAAAGAAGCTCAACAGCAAGTCTTCACACAGTTAAAGAAGATGGAAGTGGTTGACATGCCCCGTCTAAAGCATCTATGGAAGGGGCACACACATTTTCTCAATTTATGCAACCTTGCTGAAATATATTTAAAGGATTGTGCGTCCATCAAAAATCTATTTCCTCTCTCGGTGGCTCAAAATCTCCCAAACCTAAAATCGCTAAAGGTTGTCAACTTCTCTGAGCTAGAACACATATTTGGTGATGATATAAGATCAGAATTAAGGAAGTCAACAAACATCAAGAACATCATTACGCTTCCTTTGCTGAAGAGAATGGTACTCAAAAAAGTTGGTTGCTTCTCCAGCATCTGCCCACTGGATTACGTCTTGGACTGTGCATCATTTGTACAGCCGACTCAGGTGACTATTGAAAACTGCAAGACATATGTTTATTATTCTGATGACTTGGGAAGGTACCTTAGATTTATTCTCCCCAACATAACGACCTTGTGTCAGTTAGTGAACTTATCTCAGCTTCGCCACATCACAGTGAAAGATTCGGTGGCCCTCTCCAAGAGTCTATTTCCGCGTAACATTGCTCAAGCGCTAGGCTCCCTCGAAACTCTAAAGGTTGCCAACTGCAACGAATTGGAAAATCTAATTGAACCTGCAAGAGACCAAGATTCTACTCAACTACATGAGAACAACTCAGCTACATGCTTCCCTTGTTTGATGTATCTCGCTGTATACAAATGTGAAAAATTAAAAACCGTGTTTCCACTCTCTGTTGCTCAAAGTCTTCCAGAACTTAGGGACATTTTCTTGCGTAGGGCTCGTAAACTGGAAGAAATATTTACTGACGATCTCAATGAAGAATATGTATCAGGATGTAATAAGTTGATCAAGCTCCCGGAATTGACGAGACTCCATTTTAGCCAACTGCCTCGCCTGTCCCGCATGTGTCCAGCAGGTTATGCTTTATGCTGCCCAAATCCTCCTAAAGATTTGCTCATACATGAATGCCCATTGATGGACGCTGATAAATGCTTCCCCCCAATATACAGCGAAAATATTAGGCAATGTGCTATTGAGTGGAACACTAGCCAGAGGATGAATTAACCTCAGTACACCAGAAAGGCAGAGTTAGCCTGAGAGGTGCTGAAGAGCATTATGAATGGGTACTCAGTGATAGAATATAAATCTATTCCTGGGGCCTAAACCATCAGCTTAAGCTTTTGGTTGAGTTGGTCCTTTGACATGATATCAGAGCCAGTGTGACATAAAGGTCACGGGTTCGAATCTCATCGCCACCTCATTGCTAAGTGAAATATTTAGCGCCAGGTAAGAGGGAGACCTGTGCTGCATCCACACTTCAAGCCCAAAGGGCCCTTGCGTGAGGGGGCATGATAGAGTATAAATCTATTCCTGAGGCCTCAACCATCAGCTTAAGCTTTTGGTTGAGTTGGTCCTTTGACACTCAGTTTATTTTATTGGGTGTTTATTTATGTTGTGCATAGTTTGGAGCTGTTGGTAAAAACTTTGTAATCAATGAATTTGGAAGACATCTATCCAGAAAATACGTTTATGCATGTTTTGCAAATAATATACTATGTTCATGTGGCTTGATGATGCCACATTGCCACTCTATCTAATTATTACTAGCCTTACATGCACGCGTGCGATAATGTGTGATAACATATGAAGTAGAAAAATAAAATTAATTGGATAGAAAAACTGTCTTTATCTTTTGTTTTTAAAAAAAATTGATATTCAGTTTAGATGTCCTACTTTCCCCTTTTTTCATTCAAATGAAACAGTTAGTTATCCTTTTTTTTTTCTTTTTTCCCTTTTTCTATTTTTTGATGTCCCTCATATGATGCCTTATATGATAGAGATGATGCTATATATTTATGTGTGTAATGGTCTTTTTCATTGTTCTCATTATTTTAAGCTATTAGTTATACAACCAGTGTATTTCTCAAAAAACAAAAACAAAAAGAAAGAGTTATACAACCAGTGTGATGCAGAAGTAACGACTTAATGTTTAATTAATTCTTGATAAATTGATTGTTCTGAATTTCTCATAAATTGAGGGTATTAGCTATAAAAGCCTTGAGGCACAGGTTACATCTTAATGTGTATTCTTATTCTAAAAAGTCATATCGAGGTTCAAATAATTGTATACTCTTTTTGTGTTATTGTTAAACTCATGATCTCATGATCTTGATGTATTTTCTTGATATATCAACTTTTTTCCATATAATTTGTATTCACTCAATCGTAAGAGTCAGAACATGAATGTTTCTATTGCTAACCTCTTTAATGATGGCTGACGGACATGAAACCCACCACCACTTAGTCGTAAGGGTCATAATGATTTGTAAAAAGATGAAACAATACATCACTGAGGCAGGGTCACCATAGTTTTATGAGTGTTAAGAGTAAAAAGCCCACATGTGAGTTAGGAATATGTCCCACATTGAAGAATGAGAGAGAGAATGACTAACATATAGATTGGTGGGTTACTCCACCTATCACCAATTGGTTTTAGGATGGAACCCTGCCAACCTTTGAAAAAAGAAATTTGATCTTTGTAAGTTGTGATATTGAAAATTATAGCATACTTTTCTTGCTAGATAATTTTATTCGAAGCCCATAAAGCTCCTGTATTCTTCAACATAGGCACAAGTCTCCCTTGAACCTGCATATTAATAATCGCTTTTGCCCCACCAACTAACTTTTGGCCTATGAAAACAGCAGGAACACTCTGTCCAAGTCCTAGTGTTTAGGAATGAGAGAGAAAGAGCAGGAGAGAGAAAGTGAGGAAACCATTGTAAGCCCCCCCAAAACCGCCCTCACGGCACAAAAGTCCGATAGCCAGCACGCCACCTGCTCCCGAGAAGCTTCTGCATGGGGCCCGAGTCCACCCAGTCCTCTTCAAGGTATCCCCCCTAGCTTACGTCCCCCAGACCCCCTGCCAGGTACCATCTCCCCTCCTTTTCCTAATACCATAAATGCTGAGACCTCATTTATGAAGGCTCTGACTGTGGGGAATCCAACTAACCCAGAAAATCTAGTGAATAGTGTCATCCCCCTGCAAAACTCTGTTGTTCCCTTTGCTACGGCTGTTTCAGAGCCATTAAAAGAGAATGAAATTTTTGTCCCCATTTCGAAAGAGGAATATGAAGAACTATCAAAGCCATGGGAGACATCGGTGATTTGTAAAGTTTTGGGAAAATCCTTCTCGTATGAATTCCTCCAGCAAGAGCTACGTAAGCTGTGGAAGTGGGATGGAAAGTTGGACATTATTGCTTTGGGTAAGGGGTTCTTCAGCATCAAGTGTGGGTCCAGCGAAAGGAGATCAGCTATCCTTGCTGAAGGGCCCTGGTTCATCCTTGGTCACTTAATCTGGGTCCAACCATGGACCCCGGGATTCCAACCGTCGTCGGCATGTATCAACCAGTTCCCTGTATGGCTTCATCTTCCAGAACTCCCCATGGAGTTTTATACTCGTAAAATCCTTGAAAAAATTGGTAATGGGGTGGGGAAAACAATTAAAGTAGACTCTCATTCTTTGGAGGGTGGTAGAAGAAGATATGCGACCATCTGTACGTTGGTCGATGGAAAAAAGAAATTACCGATGACGGCCCGCATTGGTGGAGTCACACAAAAATTAATATTTGTGGAAGGTCCTTGGTGGTGTAGCCACTGCAAATTGGTTGGGCACTCAAACAAATTGTGCCCGGTGATGAGTCAACAAAGGCCCAAGGAAGATGACCGGAAGGAAGGTACGGTTCACGCTCCAGAAAATGAGTGGATATATCAAGGAGTTAAAGGAGGAAGAAAAGATAGAAAAGATTTTGGGGGGCCCAAGAAGTACTTAGTGGGCCAAGTCAAGAGCAGGTGGACTCCTAAGAGAGGAGAGAGAGATCAAAAGTTAGTAGGGAAGGAAGTGAAAAGACAGGAAGTTGACTTAGACCCCAGTTCAGAAGTTTCGGTGACGGCTGTCACTCTCAAAGAGACAGAACCCTTAGTCTCTACTGCAAATAAGTTTGCGTCTCTCCAGGAGGTTGAAGGAATGGGCGGCGAGCACGATTTGCAAGGAGAGGATGTCCCTGCTCCTGTCCTTTCATCCAAAAAGACTCGTGATGAGGGACAAGCTACCAGCCACCCTACCCCCCCCGGGAACACACATCACGCAACCTTTAACCCTCACCCCCACGATTTTTGAACCCACTGTATCCAAAAAAATCCTCAATCAAAAAAACCTCCCTCTCTCTCCCGAAAAAACTGTGAAAAATGGACCCCCAAGAAGTGTACCAGTTCTCCCTGTCGTCTCCACCTCCACCTTTGTCTCCCCCTCCATCCCCCCCTCCTCCGAGAATGGTATTGGAAAGGAACTGCTCCTCAATCATGTTCAACCGTCCAGTAAGGCCGATTATGCCAGAGCTGAACCCGGGGTACATAGATTATCTCCTCCCCGAGGAGGAGAGCCCTCAAATTTTCTCGGATATAAGCCTTAAGGAGGTGAAGGCACTGATCCTAAACTCGAAGCTTTGTCCCGAGACATACAAGGACTTAATCATGTATGCGAACTTCGAATTAAGGGTGCCCCACATTCCCCAATTTCAGGTGGCGGCACACCTCCCCCCATTGTTCAAGATTTTCATCCAGTGGTTTCTTCAAAGAGAGGTCGTAGTCGAGGAAGAAGACCGGTGCCTGATGATGAACTTGGGCCCTTGGTTGGACCCGGCCCCGATATTACCGAGAGTGAGAACGGTTGTCCTCATCAACTCAATGGCGTTTCGGGGAATGGCAATGAGCAACACAGATGCAATCATCCTAGCCCGGCTCCACCGGCCTATGCGCCAGTTGGGGATAACAATATCATGGGTCGAGGCAAGAGGGAGAAGAAACCCACGCGAAGCAGAGATGGCTCTTTGGCCACACCGAAGGATGTGGAACTGTCCCGAATCCGGAACCGAAGTAGATCCGTGGGCTCTAGGAAACGAGGGAATTCTACAGAAAATCCTTCACTCGCCCAACTTATTTGAAGGGATGACTATCCTCTTTTGGAATGTGCGCGGCATAGGCCGGCCTTCTTTTGTTACAAACTTTCGGTTGCTCGTTAACCAGCATTCCCCTTCTATGGTGGTCTTGGTTGAAACCTGGGTGAACAAAGCTAGAACGGAGGATATTGTGGAGGGTCTGGGTATGGACTCGTGGTTCCTTGTGGAGCCGATCGGTTTTGTAGGAGGGATCCTTCTCCTGTGGAACTCAAACGTGATCGACTTCCATCCTTTAGGAGACGGGGCCCAAGGCGTGCATGGCATCGTTCAGGTACGTAATATTCATACATCATTTTTATTTTCAACTATCTATGCGAGTCCTAAGAAGCATGTTAGACAAACTTTGTGGGAAGAAATTAAAGTTTTTGCTGAGAGTGTGAGTGAGCCCTGGCTAGTAGTAGGAGATTTCAATGAGGTTACATGTCAGAGTGAGAAATTTGGGGGTAGGAAAATCTCTTTGTCTAGGGCGGCGTCTTTTAACTCTACGATGAATGATTGTAACCTAATCGACCTTGGCTATAATGGACCTAAATACACTTGGACGAATAAAAGGAAAAATAACCCGATTTATGAGAGGTTAGACCGTGGGTGGGCTAATGATGAATGGATCCAATCCTTCCCGAACCATAGTGTATGGCACGTACCTAGAATAACGTCAGACCATTGCCCTATCCTAATTAAGTTAAAAAATGAAAACCAATCGGTAGGGCCAAAGCCTTTTAGGTTCGAACCAATGTGGACCCTAGATAGAGATTACCTTCAGGTGGTTAACCAGGCTTGGAATATTAACAGTATTCTGGAGGAGAAGCTAGGTAAGACTAGAAACGCGCTCTCTGAGTGGAACCGTTCCCAGTTTGGAAACATATATGCCCGTAAGAGACACATAACAGCTAGACTCAATGGTACCCAGATCTACCTCCAAAACAATCCCTTATCAGGCTATCACCAGGATCTTGAATCTAAACTTCAATCTGAGTTAATGACCATTTTAGACCAAGAAGAGCTTCTTTGGAGGACCAAGAGTAGATTAGAAAGGATGGAGGAAGGGGAGCGAAACACTAGATTTTTCCATAGGAGTGTGATAATCAAGAGGAACCGGAGCAAAATCTTGTGTTTAAGAGACGAGGTGGGTAATACTATCACGAACCCTAATGACATATCCACTCATATCCTGGGCTTCTATACCAAGCTTTACTCGTCGGAACATTTAGAGTGCCATATGACTTACCGGGACCATCCATGGGACGTTTCCCAAACTGACATTAGTCAAGCCCCCGGTCATGAGGAAATCCGTAAAGCCCTGTTCAGTATGAAACCGTTGAAAGCCCCTGGGCCGGATGGTTTCCATCCGCTATTCTTCCAACACTCTTGGGAGATCACAGGCGGAGACGTGTGCACGAATATCCGGAATTGGTTCCACCAGGGTCAGATTCCGGGGAATCTGAGTCACGCCTTAATATGCCTTATTCCCAAGCAAAAGGACCCGGAGACCATTAAGCAATTTCGTCCCATAAGCCTGTGCAACACTCTGTATAAAGTGGTCACGAAAATTGTGGTAAATAGGTTGAAAAATGTTTTCCCCAGTTGGATATCCAAGAACCAGAATAGTTTCATTAAAGGTAGAGGGCCTGATATAAACCTTGTAGTCGCCTCCGAAGTTCTTCATTCGATGAACAAAAAGAAAGGGAAATGGGGGTGGTTTGCGTTAAAGATTGACCTTGAGAAAGCCTATAATCGGGTGGAATGGAGTTTTGTTAGGGAGTGCTTGTTTATGTGTAATATGAATACCCAGTCGGTTGAGTTCATTATGAATTGTGTGTCCAAGGCCTCCTTTGCAGTATTGGTTAACGGAAGGAAAACGGAAGTGTTCCAACACTCTAGGGGCCTCAGACAGGGGGACCCGATGTCACCATACCTATTTAATATCTGCCTGGAGGCCCTTTCGACATCTATCCATGAGATATGTGATAGGAAGGAATGGACCCCATTTTGGGTTGGGAGGAAAAAAGTCCCCATCTCCCATCTTCTATTTGCGGATGACCTGCTGTTGTTTGGTAGGGTGGACGAAGATACAGCCTACGCTGTTAGGAACACAATGGAAACATTCTGCCGTCTCTCGGGTCAGAAAATTAATGAAATGAAAAGTAAGCTCATTTTCTCCCCGAACACCTCTACCGAGCACAAGGAGCTTTTCCAGGAAACGCTTAGAGTCCAAGAGAATGACAACCTGGGATCTTATTTGGGTCTGCCGATTTCGCACAAGAGACCAAATAGGGCGCAAGTGCAATTTGTGGTGGATAAGGTGAGGACAAAGTTGGCCATGTGGAAGACCAAATATCTCTCCAAAGCGGGCCGATTATGCCTTATAAAATCAACTCTCTCTGCCATCCCGGCGTATTATATGCAAGCGACGGTATTTCCTGCAGCAACGCATAAGGATCTGGATACAATCAGTAATAATTTCCTATAGGGGGACACGAAAGATAGAAAGAGAATTCACCTGGTCGGCAAGGAGAAAACGTTTAAACCTCTGAGCTGTGGAGGTCTGGGGATTAGGGAGCAGAGTCTCATGAATAAGGTTTACATGGCTAAACTTGGGTGGAAGCTAGCGCAAGCCCCGGCAAACCTCGCCCAGGAGGTGATAAGATCAAAATACTTATCCAGAGATCAGGCCACAGAGTTCAAAAATGGGTCCACGCTATGGAAAAATGTAGGTCTAGGGTGGGATATACTTCGGGACCATAGTTCCTGGGTCCTCGGGAATGGTGAGAGTATCAGGGTATGGGAGAATGACTGGTTAGGAGTGGGTATGCTACGTGGGTACGTGGCTGGGCCTCTTAGCAAGGAGGAGGACTCTTTGAAAGTTCGAGATTTAGTTGTTGATGGAGAGTGGAAATTTGACAAAATATCTTTTGACCTCCCCATTTGCCTCCGTGACCAGATTAAAAGTATCCCTCTCCCCCTCCCCCAAGATGTTGATGACATCATCACGCCCCACTTCGCTCATATCCAAGGGTTCTCGCTGGGAGATGCCTATGCGGCAATGATACAGGTCCCTCAGGTGGACCTTGACTGGGTTTGGAAAGGGAAAGGCGAGCCCAAATTAAAGTTCTTCTTCTGGCTCCTGTGGTTAGATCGTCTTCCCCACAGGAATATGCTCACCATTCGTAATATTGCGACTGATACATCCTGCCCCCGTTGTCCTGGGGGGCCGGAGAATTCCAATCATATCATCAGGGACTGTCCTCACTCTCAGGAGGTCTGGACGATATGTACTCCCCCCATACCGTGCCATCTGCCCTTCCAGGAATGGTTGCGTGCAAACAGTGAGATTGAGTTCGAGTTTAGAAACATTAGCTGGTCTGTTCTCTTTCCCTATTTATGTTTTGAACTCCGGAAGGATCGAAATGAATGCTGTTTTCGGGACGCAAAACCATCACCTGCAAGAGTTGTTATCCATAGAGCGAGTGTGCAAGCTCGTAACCGCATCCAAGCCCTCAAAATCAGGGAACCAAAACCCCAGAACTTGTTTAATTCACTTAATTTTGCTCCAAACGCCCTCATCATTCATGTTGACGCATCCTTTGTACGAACCTCTGAGCCGATAGGAATAGGGGGGGTGGTTAGGGAGCTAGATGGGTCTTGGCACCTTGGGTTTGGGAGGAGAAGTTATGCCTTAGATCCCCTAACTGCTGAACTAAGTGCCATGTATGAAGGTCTAATTATAGCCAGGGATAATCGGTTAAGGGTGGCAACCATATATTCGGATAGTTCGATCGGTGTCTCCCTTCTAAAAGATCAAGTTGACTACTCTAACAAATACACTAGAATGATTTTTTCTTGCAGAAAGCTGTGGAAGACGTTGCCGGGAGTGAAGATTGAGTACTGCAACAGGAGCTGTAATAGCGTAGCTGATGTATTAGCTAAGTATCTTCGTTTGTCGGATTATGATTGTAATGTAACTAGGCTTTTCCCCACCCCCCCTAGTTATTGTATGGAACCTCTTGTGAGGGATTGTATGGACCTCTTTAAAGCTTAATTTATGTTTGGGTTGCTGTGTTCACCAAAAAAAAAAAAAAAAAAGTCCTAGTGTTTGTACATCTCATCCAGCTGATAAACTGCTGCATTTGCTCCATAGCTGCTTATGAGTTGCATCATGGACTGGCTTATGCAACAAGCCAACAAGAACTCCTGCTGAAAATTACCAAAGGCTTTTCTTCTACTAATTGGTTCACACTACCAATTGCTTGAATCAGCTGAAACTTTTTTTCTTTTAGTCTTTGAGAGTTGCAGAGTTTCTTTTTTTCTTTTTTCTTCGTGAAGCTCCTGCTAAAGATACAGAATAGAAGCAGCTGGCAGAGTAGGATCTTATGTAGTGTATGTTGACCTTAAATTTTGCTGATGAACTTCTTGCCTCTGCTATGAGTATATATATATGTGAGCTATCATGCCATTTATCTATAGTATAAGTAAGTTGGTGAGTCATTTCACTGCTCTGATATTTTACTCAGAAGCAGTGTAAGGAACAATGCTCAACATGAATCTTTGTACTTCTTCCTCCGTTCTGAAATAACTGAAACACTTCTCTCTTATGTGAGAGCTTTTTGAGAAGTGTTTCACTTATTTCAGAACGGAGGAAGTATTACATGATACCTCCTCTTTCAGTCTGAACATTCTGTTGATACGTACTACAGAGTTTTACAAAATTTATCAGTAGAGGATCTACACCCATTTTTAAGGAGAAAGGGATCTTTTTATTACAGATTGACTTAAGAGTGTTTTCTTACTGTTATGGAAGCACTATGAGGAGTTGCTCATGGAGGAAAGAGTCAAATCCTCAGCATATAATCCAAATTCAAAGTACTATGAACTTTGATAAGTTGCACAACAACTAAGAGCTTCATTGAAAGATTGTCATAGAGTAAACTGCTAAGATTGGATTAGGTACTTCATCATCATTTTGTGGTCATTTCATACATTTCAAGAAGTATATATATACATCTTTTTAGTTGCAGGACATAGTACTACGTGAAGTATATATCTTCTTTTTAAGGTAATTTATAAAAAAAATAATTAAACACTCAAGACCATGTTAAAAGTTCTCATCACATACAACTTGAAATGAGCAGGTATTGCAGATGAATATCAACTTTGGTCATTCACTGTGATATTCTAGATCATGCAGAAATAGGCACAAAGGAGGAGGGGTTGCTATGGAAAAGAAACTATGAAGTATAAGCATGATTCTTCCCAGCATATATATGTGTCAGATTAGGCTCGTCTAGAATTTCCTTCTAAAGGATGATGATCTGGTGCAGCTTGTGCACAGAAATTGCAATATTGGTTGTACAAAACAAATTGTACTTTGGTACATATTGACTAGTTGTGATAGCTTTTAAACTCTCATGTTTGTTTTTGATAAGCAGACACCAGAAGTGATAAGCCCTTAGTTTCGAAAGACAGCCTTACGAGAAGCCAATGGCCAATTCTGTTGGCATCTATCTTGTAAGGATCAAGTTCTTGTCAATGAACTCAGAAAGCAAGGAAATACGCCGTGTCAGAGGAATAATATCATGTGATTTAAAGTACAGTCGGAATATCAGCCTTGAGTCTTGTTTGATGTAAGCTTCAATGTAGAAAAGAAGATCACGGCTGTGACAACTGAAATCAGGAACATCAACATACACTCAGATTCCATACTTGTTTTCTTTTCTTTCTTTGTCCCCAAAAGAAGGAAAGTGTCTCATTAGTCATGAAGTGAATGTGCAAACTTGATTCAATTGTTCATTCTTTAAGACATACCTCAATAGTCAATATACCTTATTATCTTCTATTATCACTTCATCTTACAAACATTACTTACTGATTCGGAGGATTTACTCTTACTGATAAAGCACCGAACTTCTGATTCAACAGATATATAAGTGAACTTTTGTCTTAGTTTTTCTTATACAGAAAAAGTTTCCTTGAAATTATTACAACTAAAAGTTGCTGTTTCAAAGAAGAATGTTGTACGAAATAGAGGAACTCAATTACTCAAAGGTGATATATACAGGAGGTCATGAATCTTTTTTATCAATTGATGGATGCTTCTTTCTGAGAAGTCAGATTAGATTATGAAAGTAGTAAGCATCTCATACTGATAAGCAGTGTGTAATGAAACTGAACCCTAGCAGCCAGTGTAACTTTTAGTTATCAAACAAGATTTTGGTTCATTGCATTCATCTGATATGCTGCTGAAAAGTGGTCAGCCATCTTAGGTGACTGTTATAGGACAATAGGAATGCACTTCCCAAAAGCTAGCTCAAGAGGAGAGCCCATTGTCCTATATAAATCACATACCAACCTCCCATACGGTCCATGTAGGATCCATAATAGTGACAAACATGAAAAGGAACTAGCCCATACTGCAAGCACATGGAGGAACCTTTGCTATAATAAGCAGCTCTTTGTTTAGGAGCTATTGTTTTCAAGGATGGTTGATTAAATTAAAAAAAATGACTCTAGGGAAAGTGAAAGGTCAATACAGATTCCAACTTCATGTTGATCAGAAGAAGACAACCAGCTGCTTTTACAAGAACATTAAAACAGATAAGGATAAGAAAAAGATGTGGTTTCACTTATCATTGAGGAATATATAAAACTGAAACATGAGGTGTACAGATAAGAAGTACGGATGCAGTCATGCAGATGCCAACTTAAGATCTGCTCTTCATGTCTTGTGTATATAGAGGTATCTCAAACTTAAAGTCTAAATTATTCACGGCTACACGGTAATAAATAATGGTAATGGTAATTATATTATAGGTAAATTAGAAAATAAAGTCTAATCCTGATCTTTATGGTAATGCTTGTCCACAGATACTTATTTTCTTTACTTCTAAAAGAGTCCTTTTGAGCAACTTTATAAGAATTAAGCATTTTTAATTCTGAAGTGTATGTGTACTTAAGAACTATGTTGTGTTTACAGCATTGTTATTAAAATCTCGATCCAAATCTTACGATTCTACGATCCGGGTGGACCTTTTCGATCCCAATCCTACATATGATCTTAATTAATAGGATCTTTTGATCCTATCCAACATCCAAAGTTCACATCATAGGATCATAACACGATTCTACGATCCGATTTTATCATGAAATTCACAAAATAATTCCAAATATTATCTTTCTCCTATTATTTTTTGGTCACATGTTACTGCAATCTTAGAGTATTGAACAACTATATTTGGGAATGAAGAACATCATTATTGATGTGTGTAAAGTCCTAACATGAGTCTTTTGACCCCATAATAGCATAATATTCACTAATTACCCTATATTGTAGGATCTTACAATCCTATGATTCGATCCTACCAACACTTACGATCCAAAGTAGGATCACGATCCTAATAACATTGGTTTACAGCATTGCAGGGGAAAAGAACGCTGCAGCACGAGTTAAATCCCCAAGCCACAAGAGTAGCAGAAGCTTCCAATAGCCCATTAATGGTTTTTCCATTGGGCCTATTTTGCGACCTCCACTTAGAAACTAGTCCAACTCGGATGGGTTAGGAGGCCCATCAAAAATTTTGTTTTTAGAAGTGTCTGCTTTTGTGGTAAGGCTAGCATCTGTACCTATCAACTCGTAAAGCATGTTTGTGAATGAGAAAAGGTTGGCAAGAGTTATCCTTGCATCCCATATTAAGATTCTGATCTACCTTATTGAAAGTCTGAAACCAAACAGCAAAGGCAACATAAACTTGAGAATAAGAAGACATCATAATCCATACAAGGCAGTTGTGACAGCCGTACTACCTGACTGACCACGCGTCTGCGCCAAGTCACTCTTGCTGAAATGTCAGCATATATCAGAATTTTACTTCTGACAATTAATAATTGCTTGCATGAAACTGAACTGCTACGCAATTACTCAGATTAATGTCACATTCCTGATTCATTTTGTGTTTTTGATAGCAGCTGGAATCTTGATTTCAATTAATCATAGAGAATTTCATAGTCCAAAGAAGAAGAAGAAATAACATGCAGAATGTTGCAGGAAGTTGACGAACTTACAGGATCAGAAATTCTCTAATGGGAATAACAAGAAAATTGTGAATTTTAACAGCAAGAATCAGACCTGGAGTTCTTTAAGTTATCTGAGCAGTGATATCCCAAAGGCTGAGACATTATTTACATCAGCAAACAGATATGTTTTAAGATTTGGGTAATGCCATCATTGTCATATCCGCGTATGGGCATCGAACCACAAAGATATAGTTCATGCACATTCAATCATAAACTACTTTTGAAAGGTTCTTCTATGCTTCTTTCCCTATCACAGAACCAGCACATATCAACTAGTCTGTTATAAGTAAATGACCAGCAAAAATATGTCAATTTTCACCCATTACCTTGTACAAAGTAGACTTCTATAACCACTACATTATCAGAACATTTATGCCCACTTAGGCACTTATACTTTCACACACAATGACAGCTCATGACTATAATCTTATGGGGAACACAAGTCAATTTGCAGATTCTCGTTTCTGTCAGAAAATACACCTTAAATACTCCTTGTAAGAGTATTTCGCAATATGAAAAGAGTGAAACGATTCTTTCTAATGCTCAAGGAAAGTGAATGTACATAACCATTAAAAAAAAAAAGAGGAAGGAAAGTTGTACATTAGAAGAAATACAGGGCATAAAAACTAAGTTACAGAATGTTACAGAAGTCGTTACTAGGAAAAGAAAATGGAGTGAGATAGGTTTGATTTGAAATACAAGATTCCATTGATTAGTGCAAAGGATGGAGAAATATCGTGTTCCATACAACTTGAGATGTAATAATTTGCATCATAGATGACAAGAAAATTTCTCAGGGTAGTTATCCTTCACTAAACTCATTAAGGCATATTGCTCATAAGTTAGGCCTGCTAGTTTTCCTGCGATTAAGTCACCTCCCATGCTTTTACAAAGTTCACATGAATTTGAAATAGGCATTTTGGTGTAGCTTCCAGTCTTCTTTAACTAATATAGCAAGGATCTTGCATATGATAATGCTCGGACTTGGAATCAAGTATAGTCCGATACAAGTGTCAGACTCAGTTATGTATCCACGAGTGACACGGAAAATTCCTAACTTTGAAGACTAAGGGGGTACAGTTATGATAGTCCAAAAAATGCGACATGAATTTAAGGGACAAGACGGACAATGATACTTTTCCTTCTAATGTATGTATATATGTATAAGTGACAAAATATATATTCTCCACATGTTGGCTAATACTGAAGTGCCCAAGTGCAAACCTGCCTATTTGGAGTGTCAAGTAAATGACATGAAGAATCAGAGCACCATAACTTGTCACCAAAAAGAAGCAGATACTTATTCAAATCATTATTCAAGTACAAATTCTGCACATAAAACATTGAACCATCACTCTGTTACAGAGTAAGTTTCAGAACATAACAGTACCTTTCAGGAACAACATCGAACAGAATACATGTCACAGAAATATCAGGCATATGTACACAAATTAAATCACTTTCAGTCTCAAAAGATGAAATGCAATGAGAAACTAGTGCATAGTAGACAGCAGAAAAAAAAAAAAAAAGAATTGATCATTTGTCAATTTGTCATCAAAGGTTTTTTAATGATTTTGGTTATCTGAACATCATAGGGTCACAGGTCCCTCCAAAAACTATGACCATTCTTATACAGAGAAAAGTGAGGCAAGTGAAATAAAAAGGAAGCTAAAGGCTCATTTGCCTTGACGAAAAAACATAGATAAATAAAATAAGTTGAACATGAATCTGGAAAGCAAAATGTGAATTCCTATTTCGTTACCTGTAGAAGTACATATGAGACATCCAAACTGTATGAAAATCACCCTGAACCTGGAAATAAATGTTAGTATTGCATCTTAAGGACCTTCGATAAAATTAATGCCAATCTTACTTTCTTTTTAGGCCATTCTAGGAAAATAAACAACATTTCCCAAATCAATTCCCTTAAAATGTGGCCTTCTCATGGCAGGCTATTGTCACTTCTTTCATTATAGTGCTGAAACTTCCTTTGGGATGGAAAGAGAGTTTAAGAGATCAATCAATTATGCCTTCTCTAGCCTTCAACTAGTGCAACAGATTGATTTTGTTCCTCAATCTATGCTATCCAATAATGTAATTATTATACTCAGATTCATGATCATCAGAGCCATGATGTGTTGGCTAATTTGAAAATCAATGCAGGTTTTAAAAAGCTGCAAGCATGCAAGACATCATCAAGCTTCATGATCATCCAATCATAGCACTATTAGGCAGCATAACAAAATGTATAAGCAAAAAATTAATCCTCAAACAAATGAAGGCTGCGACTAAGCTAAGGAATGCCACATACAGAGATGATAAGCAATATTTATAGAAAATCTAGGAAAAAGTTAAGCTTTATATTTTTACTACAAACATTATATATCTGAGACAAGAATTTTATTCAAGAAGCAAATTAGCTCAGTACTACAAAATGACTGCATGATAAAAGAAATTGGGAGAATGGCAGATAGAGACATAAAACATGAACTTTTGAGCTTTCGTTCAGAAATGTTGACATTTTACTTCGGTTAATTTAATCATGTATGATGTTTGTTAACAATTTTGTTTATGTTGATAGTGACAGCGTACTTTGTTGTGCAATGTTTAGTACCTTACTGGCTTGGTGGTTGTCGATCTTTTCAGAGAATCATATGTAACTTATTTGCAGTTAACCATATGAATCCATCACAGAAAAACTAAAGAGGTAAATACAAGAAGAATGCATTGCTGAATGAGAAGGAATCTTTTGCATTTGACTGAAGAAAAAGTTGAATTCCAGATGTAAAAACTAATATTCATTATAAGTAAACTTTTTGTTCATGTGACAGGAGGAGAATTTGATTAGATCATTGAAAAACACTATTTTTCAATGATGATTGTGCATGGAAAAGTAAGGCACTGAAGAAGAAACTTTATTTCCAACAACTTAGCTATAGCATTAGTAATAATATGCAAGTCCTCTATAAAATTGGACCTATTTCTCTTATTCTACTTCTAACTGCCGAACATCCTGGATAAAGTTAGCTAGTTCCTATTCCAGACCCAAATAGCACCGGCATCCATCAGCATTTGTACAAGTCTGCCTTGCACCTGAAGGCTAATCACATCATTAGGCCCCCCAACAAAATTTCCACCAATGAAGATGGAGGGCACGCTGGGTCTGCGGCCCATCATCTGCAAGACTCTCTCGATTTCTCGTCCATTTGGCATTTGATCGAGTTCATATACAGTAGGATTAGCACCAAAGCCACTGATGAGCTGTCTCATCGAGTGGCTCACAGGACAGTTAGTCTTACTAAAGATAACCACTGGCCTTTCTTGCACCAAACCCTTCACAACATCCATTATCTTATACGGCAATCCCTTTGCTTGAGTGAGAAACTGGTGATGAAAAATGTTGAAAATACAGCGAGTTTTTATGCTAATAGTCGACGAGAAGAATAAGAGACTCAAGGTTTGAGGATGAGGAAGATGGAACTACGCCAATCTATTTATAAGCCTTTTCTTAAGGTGACTAGTGTGCATGTAAGAATTGATACTTTTAAAAGGATAACTTCTGGAAGTTTCAACTTTCAACCAAAAGGGAACTTTCTAGTTTCACTTTTTTGATCCACAAACTATACTCGAAAATGACCTCTTACATCGTCTAAGTTCTTCATAAGCTGTAGTAAACCAAGACGACTATCCTATCAGATAGTTTCGCTCTGACACAAGCACGAGAAAAACAAAGGGAATCTGGAAAATTGACTTTGCAACACCTAAAGAGTGAAAAGAATAATGCAAGAGCCACAATGTAGAAAAAATCATAAGAAAGTCCTCTTCTATTTGATCTTCTCCTACATCTAGAACTCGAGCAGCAAGGTGATATGATCGTTTTTTAACAGACACGTGGATGTCTATTGTTGAAATTGCAGCTCAGTTGAACTTCTTTTTTACGGTAACTCAATTGAACTCGAAGAGCCAAAAGACATTTATGAACGAGAACATATGTTATTAGAAAAGTTAGTCTCATAAGTATTCCTGTTTCTGCATTCGTCATTCTTAGCAAGATGCAGAGAACAGAACATTTTGTGACTTTGAGTACCTTTTTGTGTACGATTTGGGAACTGATAGTGCAAAGATATTTTCCATATAGACACCATTTAGAAAGGCAAACAGTAAAATATATTGTATCTGACATCAGTGACATATATCCTTATCCTTTTGCATTTTTTAAATCTAGAAACTGATATTTCATGCATTTGAAGAACTTCATTGCAAGATCAATTTTATTTACAATCCTATATCAAATTGCATATTATAATACATTACCCTAGCTAAATGAAAGAATTTCATCTACTCTCTTTACAGCAATAGTTCTAGCCAACTATTTGGAAAATTACCAGGTGCAGCTTGCTTCTTGAAGAACATCTTTGTTGAATAGATATCAGATGAAGTAACGATTAGAATACATTCAGCCTTAAAATTTCTGATTTTCTAAGGCTGTCTGCGTATTATCAGTGTGATGGAGTTCATTGTAAAACTAGAAACTAAAAGTTTTGACTCTTGGCATTTGTCTAGAACTAACAGTTTTTGTATTAGAAAGCATGCATGGCATACCTCGAGCCTAGAATTTAAGGACCCATTACGCCACAGTGTGCTTTGCACTTTTAAAACTAAGCTAGCATAGGAAGTAAACATGTTATCATGTTCTGATCACGTAATTATATATTGTTAGTTACTCGTACTCATGTCACAGTTAATAAAGTTCCTGGTTTTCCTCATCTAATGTTTAAGTTCGTTCCTTACGTTTGAACAGGAGATTGCAACATCAATGTTGCATTTAGAATTTACACATACTTTTCAAGTTTAACAATTATGTCAAATGTTGAAGGTCTCAAGTTTAGACAATAGAAAGCATCTGAAACTACTCATTATTAAAAGAGTAAAATATGTAGTCACTTTATACTCGCCCATTACATGGTTGACTTGTGCTACTATTTACGTTACTTCTCTACAAAATATGATTTAACCAATAACAAAAGACACGAGTCCTAAAAAATGGTACATAATCTTCTTTAGTGCCTCTCACAAGTCACAGGGTCCTAAAACAACCCACCCCCAACCCTTAATGATGAGATTTGATCCCACCTATGTTATGGAGGAATACCATTACCAACTGACCTGCCTCAACCTCAAAAGTAGACACATAGTATTAAAACAATAGCAATATAGCATCTTTTTATCTATGTAGAGACAAAAGACTGAAGAAAAACTTTTTGATGTAATGCAGAATAAGGCAACTTCGACTCCCCGCATCACATCAAAATGGATTGCATCGAAAACATGACATAAGGAAGCACAACCACATCATTTTTTTCTCTCTATCTTTACAAGATATTCCATGATATAGTGGCATTACCTTTTCAGAAGTGGCCAATTGTGAGGAATATATGTCCTCAATAGACTGATGAAGAAAAAAAACAAGAATAAGTTTGCAGTACCTTAGCAAATGTCATGATCCTAAGTTGATTCCCTAGACCTCTTCATTGTTCTCGAAATCTCAGTTTTCTGATCTATGATAAAAACTTTTTTCTTTCTTTTTCAAGGAGTTTAGCTCATGGTGGCTATGGCATCTTCTAAACAATGTCCTCAAATTAAAAGCAACATCAAATCAACGCAATCGAAGTGACTAACAATCATATCTTGAAGCTGGCCAATTGTCCATTTCATTGAGATTTAGGACAAGATTACGATTACATTTCATTTACATGGTGTGTATGTCAGCTAGCTTGATTGATAAAGTCTTATATTGTGGTAATAACATTGGAGAAAATCCTAATCCCATCCACATGAATTTTTGTAACAATTAATACACACCAAAATAATATTTAATTCAACTCGTATATTTTTTGTTAGTAATTGTTGTTGAATTATTGCCAACATTTCCCTTTTTAAATTCTTTCAGGGATATTTGTCATGCTCTAGATGAAAATTTTGGTATGATATTCAAGGTACACTATCATAATTTTATTTCTCAAATCTCAACTTCAAAGCATCTATTCAATTCATCCAAATAACTTCCTTCCACCCCTGTAAGTCTGTGACAGTCTTACAGAAGTTCGATTCGCACCTAATACCAGAAAAAAAAAGCTCTCTAAATCGTACCCAAAATCTCAAATAGCTTCTCCTTCTCATTCCTTTTTTTTTAAAGTGTTCATCTTTTCATTCCTTATTACATGAGGTTTGACACAGAAATTATATCATTTCTAAAAATTAGCCACCTTTATCAATTACCAATGTTTCAAAGTTAAAATAAAAATTACCTCATAATTTTTGGTTCATAAATTTGTCATGTAATCATGTGTGCTCAACAATCAAACAGCATGTAAATATGTAATCCATCTCAGAAAATTATTCTCAATTCACAAACTAGGTTTCATCTCATTCTTATCATCTCATATATATTAATCAACAGAAATACTACAATTAAGCTTCACATTCTTACAATGAAAAATATACTTCTGATTCACAATTGCAACAAATGCAATTATCAAATACTAACCAAACTTTTTCGCACAGTCACAGAAAGGATTATGTCATCTCACATTTTTATTAATAGATAAAACCACATCCAAGAATACAAACGAAAATTTGTCAAAAAGAAAAAAAAAAAACAGTACAAACAAAAATAAATTGCTTAAATTAAGCAGTATAATTAATAATATTCATAAAATTGAAAAGAAGCTAAGATGTCAACTTGCCTTGTAAACGTTGACCGGCGGAGTATAGGTGGCGTTGATGGTTTCTGACTTTCTGATGATGGTTTAGGGGGCCCACCGGCCCGTTCGGTTTTCTTACCAATTTCTGATAATAGATTGAGCAAGGACAGTTGGTCTTGTAAGAGACCGTCTACTTTTAATTTAAAAGTAGGCGCGGCCCAAGCCCAATATTAAGAAGAGAATAGATCATATTTCTTAATATAGTGACTACTTTAATCTATTTAGTGACCATTTTAATCTATTTAGTGACTAGTTTAATCTATTCATTAATAACATTCTTTAATTCATTTAGTGACTGATTTAATCCATTTAGTGACTAGCTTAATCCATTTTGTAAGACTGACGGACTATTTTTAAAAATTGTTTGTTCTAATTCAAAATTTAGAAGGGAAATAAAAGAAAGAGAGAAGAGAATGGACGACTAGGATGGTGCAAGATGCCTAAAAATAGTGTTAGGTTAGAGAGAAATTGAATGGACTTCTTAGGAGAACGTAGGTTTGCATTGTCTAATTTTATATTAAAATTAGACCGTCTATTATAATAATTTGTGGAGCAAGGAAATATCTTTGTCTCTCTCCAACTTATTTTAACTTATATCGAAAAAACAAGATAAAAATCAGATAAAATAAGTGGATGATAGACTATAATATAAGTTTAGCTAACATAAGATAAGATAAGTTCATATAGATCAGATAAGACAAAATAAGTTAGATCAAAGGTACCCTTACGGACTTTTCACCATATACTCTCGACAAAAAATTTTATTCACCTTATACATGTTTTCAAAATTCACCGTATACCCCCTCAATTTCTTGATAATTCATCATGTGTCCTTAATGATTAACAATTATCAAAAAAAATTAATCATTAATCCTTGATTCCATTACTACACCTTATTTCATCCCTATTTTACTCATTTACCCTGATAAATTAGCATTGAAACAACACATTAGGCCAAATAAGAAGCAAGAGAGTTATGGACGAAAACAACTAGAAGGGGCCATTGTGGTTTTTTAATGTTGTTCAATTACGGCTAACGATTCAAATAGGGGTTAATTAGGATTTGGTAATAGAATTAGGAGTTAATGATCAAAAAAGTTGATAATCGTTAATTATTAAGGGTACATGGTGGATTATCAAGAAATTGAAAGTTATATGGTGAATTTTGAAAACATCGAGGATATATGGTGAATTTTTTAAAAAAATTGTCGTGGTATGTGGTCAAAAATTTGGTACCCTTACTTCTATCATTCCTCCGTTACGCCCCATCTAACTTGCCTAGACATTGTTCATGTTAACATTGGTGTATGCCAGGTTAAAAGCACATATCATTTATGAATATATTATATCATTCAAAAACCCACTGTGCCATGCAAATCTCACTATATCATGCAGAAAATTTTTACAATAGTTTTTTTCAAAAAAGACTATTGTAAGGAAGAAATGACCACCACAAACTCCTACACATCAGCAATAATTTACTTATGTTAATATACATATAGATAAATCTTCCTCATTTTTTGTGTATGTATTTGGCAGTTTATACTCAGTTATGACTAACTTCCGAAATATATATACTAAATTCTAAATTTATTATATGTGTGTGTTCTTATGATTTAAGAACTTATACAGTACAATACAAGATATTATATTGTATAATATACAAAATTTGTACTTTATAACATACGAAATTAAACCTTATGATATACTTCTATGAAATTATTCTTTATATTGGTACTTTATAAAAATTTGGCACATATTCCTTAAAATAAACTTGGCCATATTGAAGAAGATGTTAATGGAGTTAAATAAATATTCCTAAATAATGCTTGATGTTCATTCGTATTTGGATATTTTTCTTTTGTGGTTCTCTAATATTCTTTCGTGAGTTAAGTGTTCTTGTTTGATAAATAAATTTGAGGAGAGAGAAAATCAAGATAGTGGAATTTTTTTTTGAAAATGTATCTTTCAAAGCAAAGTAATAACAAAAAGCATAAGAGTGATATAATCATATAAAATATTAAGAGAGAGAAAATTATTTTGAGAAAACATAAATCAGGAGAGAAAAAGAAGAGTGTAAGAGTAATAAATGCAAAGTGAATAAAGTAGATAAGAACGTCAGGATGTCAAATCAATTTTTGAATTAAATTCGTCGTTTTTCATTGGAGTTGGCTTAATGTTCATTCATCACCTATGGATTGTTTTATGGGATCTCCAAATTTTCATTTAGTTCGGGCTCCAGTTAAGTTGCTGTTTTTTGTGTTTTTAGGGGTTGCGTATTGATGCGTGCCACGGTCCTCTACATACGAGCGTATGCACCATCTTTGTGTTATAAAACATAATTCTCATTGCATTTTGGGCACACGAATTAAGGAAACAATGGTTGTAGTTTGCATAGGGGTTTTTCTTTTTGGCAATTATTGTCATTAAAAAAAGAATGGGAACATTAAATGGGTTGGCAAATGAAAAAAGTGTATTGAGAGTAAAAACTGTTTTTTTGTTATACCCAACCAATGAGATTGAGAAAGCCTCAAATGGAGGTGTTAAAACCTATGTGAAATGGAGGAAAGAGAGATAAAAAGTGGTTGTCTAAAATGGAAACTGAAGAAAATGAGATATCGGATCCGTTTATCTGTAGATTCAATCCGAAATTTTGGATTTCTGAATCTGACTTTTAAGTTTTGGATAATTTGGGTCAGATTTCCAAAAATTCAGATATTAGATCGGATACATATCATATTTTTTGGGTTTCGGATAATCCGATTGCTTATTTAATTTAAATTCTACAGAAATAAGCTTTAGTTAAATAAATTATTGGATCGGATTTCGGTTTTTGGATCGGATTTCATTTTTAGATCGGATAAAAATAGGGAAAAGATTAATTAAGTGTCAACTTGCATTAAAATCTTATTTAGAAAAAGATTTCGGATCGGATATCTAATCAATTCGATCCGAAAAATTCGTATATCCAGATTTTTCGAATCACTTTTTCCCAATCCGAAATTTTGAATACCCGAATTTTCGAATCGGATCCGATATCGAAAAATGTGCACCCCTAATTTTACATGTCTCTACTCTTAAAAAAGTTTGTCTTCATACTCTGATGAAGCAAGAAAACAACATGGAGTTATGTAGGAATAATCCTATTCTCTCTAAAAAAACATGTCCCCACCCTAACACTAAAAAACAAAACCTCCCGCCCACCTAACTAGCCTCGCCGGCACTAGCCTTTCAGCCTCGTCGCCGGCGAGCCTAGTCCCTTATTAGCTGCACCTTCCAACCTCGTCAACTTATGGACGCACCTTCCCTTCCATTTCCCTTGCTCTTGTCGTGTCTCCACCGCCTCTACCGTGATTCGGCTTCCCGTCCCAATCCCCGCTGTTGGTTCCCCCTTCCCTAATACGTTAGTCAGTATAGTTTGGGCTCTTTCTCCCCCCCCCCCCCCCTCTTCCTAGTTTCATTTTGGGCTTCCCCTCCCCCCTCCCCCCCCCCCTCCCTTGTTTACTGGTTTGGTGTCTAGTCCCCCTTCTCCTGGTTGTTAGTTTGGGCTTCCCCCTCCTCGCTCCCCTAGTTCCGTCAGTAACATTGTAGGGCATCCCTTCCCCCTCTCCCTTTTAGTGTTGTGTCGAGTTACCATTCCCCTTCCCCCTGGATTACTTTGGGCTTTCTCCCCCTCCCCTAATTAGTGTTGCGTCTCCCGCCCGTTTTCCAGTGTTTGTGTTTTTACCCCCTTCCCCCTAGTGTTCCGTTGGATCTTGGAAGTGTGTCTTCCTTTCCACCTCCCCTTAAGTTTAGTTATCTGATTTCCGCTATTTATTTCTTGGTTGTGTAAGTATGTTTTTGTTGTTTATTAAATCAATCTGTTTGATTCTTTTGTTACTTGTTGGAGGTAGTCTTTGTCTTCAAAGGTTGGATCTGGTCTATGTGGTTGGTTAGGGTTTGCGTGGCAAGAGATTGAAGGCGACTCTCAATTTGTCGATTGGGTTTATAGCGCGTCTACTCATTTGAGCTTCTCCACAAAGGAGAAGTCTGAAATACCCTTCCAAAAGGGTATTGAGTCACACAGGAATGTGACTCTTTCAGGAAACTCGATCGTAGAATCCCATGTGACTGAAGGTCACTGGGATGGTCCCGTTGCTAGTTTTTGATCTCGCTGGTACTTGGTTACCCCGCTTGTAGAATCATCCCTCTCCCCCTACTCCTTTCATCAGGGTTCTGGCGATCGTCGTCCATCAGAAGAAGAGTTTCACTACAGTTATCTATCAATTCAGACTTCCAGATCGAGCAATTTTATCTTAGTTTAAGCTATTTATATTTTTGTAATTGTTATGTAAGAGCGAGTATCGTTCAGTTTAGTTTTTTTTTGTGTTTGTGTGGTTGTATTAGCATTAGGTTGTATTTCCGTTTTTAATTAATGCATATTTTCGTTATAAAAAAAATGAAGCTAGAACTTTCCATCAACAATAAACATGATTTTTCTTTAATGTAAAGATATCGCTTCTCTTGAATTTGTTTTCTGATGTCATCACGGAAATCAGATTCTGAAGCATTACAATATGAAAAAGTAGAAGATGCTCGTCACCATCTAGTTTGTAAATGATCTTCTAGGTTGTATTTAGAGGCTGAACAGCTAGATAAAAATGGAAATCCAAGAGCATGCAGATGGAAATGGTATTTTCAACCATAGGCAAAATATAACCATTTTGTTTACTCAAATTCTTGTATCATACTATTGGACTCAGTTCGTCTATGATAAAATTGTATCGGGATAAAGAAATCCTTAAAGAGTTACAAAGTCGTAAAATACAAACTCAAAACAATCTGACATGAGAATATCATGTTTTTACTATACCAAAGAGGGGATTTTCAAAGATACACATCAAGCAAAGAGTGTTTTATTCAGAGTACATATTTCGCCATTAGACGACATACCTTCTTTCAATTAATATGGAATGAATACAAGCATGATTTAGCTAAAGCTACTACTAGCAAGCTACAAAAAATATATACAATCTGATATCCGGTAGAGGTGTTATCCTTTTTGAAGGTTAGTTCTCTCCCGTTCAAATAATCCTGAAGATTCTAATTCTTGAAGGGATAACAACTCATTATCTGATGCATTCTTCCTCAGAACTCCTGAAATTATGACCAGGAGTTTTTGACATGCATGGCTTTCATCGATTTTCTCCAAATCAGTGCGTTCTGTTGCATGATCTGCCCATGGCTGGTAGAATGACCTGGTCACAGGACACAAGCTTAGCTCAAATATATTTCAGAAAGCAACCATCATACACAAGTATTTGTTGCACTTCCCTTGCATATTTAGAACAATAGGGGAACCCCAACTTACACTCTTAAATGGAAAATGTGTGGAGCAAGGAGATAAGAAAAAATGACAGTAGGAAATAAGAACGGCGGTACATTTAAAAAGATAAACAGGAGTAGCAAACGAGGAAAGGAAACGAAAAAAAACAAAGGTCAGGGACAATAGAGTAGTATCTTACCATCTCCAGGAAGGATTAACTTCAGGAGGACAGTATATCTTTGACCAGAGAGATGACACAGAATTTCGCAGGTTAATACAGGTGGCATGGCCTGACAAATCACCTACATATATAAATGTAACCCAGAAATCACAAGACTGAACCAGGTAAAAAGAAACAAAAAGAAATTAATAAAAGAAAGAAAGAGGAAGCCCTGAATTTTGAGCGCCTATAGTTTAAATCAAACATATGAAGGGTAACAGGCAACAGCTGCTTTTAGAAATCACACCCATCCAATTTTATAAAAGAACTCATATGAACCTGGTGCAAACTAATTAGTGTGCATCCAATACAGTTATGTAGGTTGTAATGATTACAACTTCTACTATTTTGTCTTTCCCTCTCCTCAGATTTCCTTGTCTTTTCAGTTTCTCTCTCATAACTGCTTCATTTTCTCTTTCTTCAAATTCTTACTTCTTACTCTGTTTTTTAGTTTTCGTGATATAGTTGATTGTATAATTGAACCTGTTATAAAAGATTAGGATTATATTGTCAGTTTCATATAGTGTGTATGTGTGTGGTATAGTGTGTTTGTTTGTGATCTAGTGTATTTCTTTCTGGTATAGTGCATCTGTTTGTGATATAGTGTGTTTTGTGTATTATAGTTAATTGTACAATTGAACCTGTTAGACTTAGAAGATTAGGATAATATTGTCAGTTTTGATAGTGTGTTTGTATGTGGTATAGTGTGTTATTCTATGGTATAGTGTTTTTTTTTTTTTTTGCAAAAAGTATAGTGTTTCTTTGTGTTATAGTGTATTTGTTGGGATGTAGTGTATTTCTCTCTTATATAGTGTATATGTTTGTGATATAGTGGGTTTCTGTATATTATAGTAGTGTGTGTCCCGATTCACGTGCGTGAGCTGTGCACACTAATTTTACTGTGAACCAGGTCCACACAAGTCGAATTGCCAATTTAATTCTCTTAGTTGGTTGTATATGTAACATACATGTAATTTTTGCAACTATTGGTCTCCCTTCTATCTCTTTCCCCCCTTTTCTTCAATTTCTTTTTCCTCTTATTTTTTTAAAAGGGGAGAACATTTAATCTATATCAATAATCAAAGAAGCAACAATTTAATAATGCCAATTTCGACCTTGTACTTAAAGAGTGATGTACATTTACTGCTACTTGTGATTGTCCATACGTTTAGTAATGTTGTGACTGTTCGACATACCTTCAGCAGCATATGACCCATCCCTGAGGAGCAAAACTGAGAGTGCTGCAACGACTGAAGGAAGCAACTGGCATTTCATGCCAACAAGCTGTTGAAGATGAAAAATTGTTGCAGCTAAGATTTTTCCAGAACCAGATAAAAGTTTGCTATCTCCACCTATGCTTTCTCTGTGTTCAATTAGTGATAACAAAGTTTCTTCATTAGCTTCCCTCAGGACGAAACTGGAGTTGAAGACGCTATTGCAGTACGAAACCCTACATAGAACTACGGAAGCTACAAGCCAGCGGAGAAGTGTTGAAATTAGAGATTCTTCTTGCATGTGCTCCTCATTCTCAGTACATTGTATAAGCGGCAAAACTTGTGTCCGCTGCAACGCCTGCCGAGAATCTGATTGGACAGCTGTAGAAACTGCCCACATGAGAAACCTGGAGAGCTCTTCCAAGTCCTTCAGGAAAGAGAGAAGTACCATGTCATTAGATACAATAGCACTTTTATACATAATTTAAATCTAACAATAAGTACATTAATATTTTCAAACAGGGGAAGAGAACCTAATATGTTATTAGATGCAAATAGCACTTCTAGACATGCATCTAAAGATAACAACAATGCATGAAATCTTTTTGAGGCACAAATTTTGGCCAAACCAAGTACTGATGATGGTAAGTGAAATGCACACACAATCATACACAGAAATAAGGGTAAGGGATTAGGAAACCTTTCTCAAAGCACATCCCAAGGAGACAAGCTAAGAAGATGCCTCCAAATGTGAAGAAAATAGACAAAGTAGCAGTTCGAAGTACATAATGCATATATCCATGTTGTACTCATTTGGGCCATGATAGAATGATTCTTGCTACCAAAAGAAAAAGAAAAATAACTACTAAGACAGTGGGATACATATAGACATCTGGTGCTCCCCCCGAACCAACTCAAACGCAAAAAGGTCATAACAAAACATGCATGTACAGGCATTAAGAGAATACCAGGTCAGAAATAGTTGTTGGGGGAGCATTCGCAAGTATAGCCTTGAGTCCATGCTCTGCACAATCACCAAATTTTCCACCATCTTGTACATCAACAGCCTGATACACGTGATATAAACTCCGCATGGATAGTGCAAGGGGTGGTTGAGGCATGTTCCTTTCTTGCGACATCAAGGCAACGGTTACTTTTAGAATTAAAATAACCAATGACTTAGTCTCCAATACCAACTTTGAGCATCTAGCTAACAGATTCAAAAGATGACATGTAAGATCAGAAAGCTGCTCAATAGCATGCTTGTGTAACCATTCCATAATGCCTTTCAATGCGACTGCCTCATGGACTACCTATATAATGAACCAAAACATGGAAATAATCAACACACATCCTCAATAGTACCGACAACAATTATTATAACTAGGAGATTTGAAAGTTTCAGAGTGATCAGATAATCAAAACCCAGGATCCTGAGAGTTCAAACAGCATATAAATCATTCAGAAAGTGTTCCAAAAGTTACCCTAAAGTTTGGAGAGCTGATAGCTCAAAAAATCAGCCAACAAAAGCTCTCGCGAAATCACAATGAAAGGTAACGACCAAGAGCAAACCATTTATCACAGGCTAATTAAGAAACCATAATAGAAGCCATAAGCCTCTCTAAAACCCAGCAAAGAACGCCATCCCTTTAGCCTTACCCGCCTAAGTATCTGATCTGGCCCCCTCTTTTTTACCCAATGCCATATGAATATTGCCATTTTATTCAGCTGTTATGTTCCAAGTTCTTTCCATGATAATCCTGTGCAAGTAATACCTACGAGTGGTTGCACTATTACAAAGATACAAGCACTATTTGACGAGTTAGTAGGGGTGTATACTGTATAGTCAGTATTCCAGCTCCCAGCTCCCAGCTAACCCATGTAGAGTTAACTTCATCCTATCCTACTTTTGGCAAAGCTACAGTAACATATCACAGGCTTAATTCAAGAATCAAGTTCATAAAATGAATATGGCGGAGATGCGTATGTTATATTGGATGTGTGGACATACAAGAAAGGATCGGTTGAAGAATGAGATGATCAGGAAGGAGGAGTTCATTCTATTGAGAACAAGATGATGAGAACCGCTGGTAGAGTGGACCTAAGAAAACTTGGAAAAGGGTGATTGAGAGTGATATGAGTTTACTTCAGATTGAGGAGAACATGGCTTTGGATAGGACGAAATGGTGGGAGAGAATTTATGCCGATGATATGACTTGATCTTTTACCATTTTACTTTCTTTACATTTTTCCTTGTATTTAACAAACTTTTTCCCTCAGCAACATTTTATTTAGTTTCCTTTTAGGGTTTCCTCAAATCTTTCAATTTCTTTTTTTCACCTTTTTTTCTCTTTACCTCTTACACATAATTTGCTGATTTTGCTCAAAAAATTTATTTTGATATTCCCATATTTTGGTTTTCTCTTAATACCTCATCGGTGTTTTTGCCTTTTTGGTTCCCTATGGTTTCCCTCATCTTACTCATTTCACTTTTACTCCCTCATTTTTCTTTATTTAAACTCTTATTCTTGTACTTTTATCGTTTCTTCTGTCATAGAAACGATTTCTTATGACGATTCATGTTAGCTAACCCCCAAATCATTTTGGGAATAAAGCTTTGGTGGTGGTGGTGTTCTTGTTGTTGTATTTCACTCGAGAAACCCACAAAGACATCTGTCATGGGACTGCAGTCGTTC
This sequence comes from Beta vulgaris subsp. vulgaris, assembly GCF_026745355.1. Taxonomy (NCBI): domain Eukaryota; kingdom Viridiplantae; phylum Streptophyta; class Magnoliopsida; order Caryophyllales; family Amaranthaceae; genus Beta; species Beta vulgaris. Next base: position 4,282,387 of record NC_079205.1, on the reverse strand, counting down.
TTTTAACAGCATTACTTGTAAGGCAGGAGCGAAAAGAATATTAAAAGTCAACTACACACAGAGTCCACTGGCTGACCAACAGTAGAAAACTTCGGATCACAGAGCATTCTATAATGTCTTTTCATAAAATCTTTCATTGGCAAAGATGTTGATTTTATTTTGAAAAGACGCAATTCCCTCATCATCCTACCCAAAGAATGGGAAAAAGAAGAGTAAGATATGACAAGATAAAACCAACTGGAGCTACCCTACTTCTTTCTACAACAAGGTGGAAGCAAAAACACCAAATAGAAGATACCAACTCCCTTAGCAAGAGCTGCAAATACCACATTGCTCACACGATTGGTCCTTGTAAAACATATCCTAGGTGTCATCAACCATAAGGCTCCTGCCGTGGAGTAGACTGAAATGATCAAATCTGTGAAGTTTTATGACTAATATTAGAACTCAGAGGTTAGAACCCCTTAAACCCTTGACGGCTCCCATTAAGCAAAGTATGAATATTGAGATCATCCAAGAAGTTCTCAACCTTTAAAGGTATTCAGAATTCACATTATATGCCTATTATTTACTTCATTAACCATGAATTTCTTTTACATCCTATACTCAGCCTGATAACTGAATCACCAAGTGAGCAGACTCAATCTAAACGTAATCAATTGAAGACCAATCTTCAAGTAAAACATTTACCACTATCCAGTATCCACCCTTCAGCATCTAATGGACCCTTTCCCCAAAACATAGAACTGATTACATTCTTTCTCCCTTCATAACAAAATGAACTATCAAACGGTGGGTACATTCTGTTTATCTGTAACTATAATTTGCTAGATAATTAGACCACATATCAATATATCATAAAGTACGCACACAGCATGTGAATGTCAACTAGCTCAGTTGGTTAAAGTCTTGGGCAATGGCATCCAAGACCTGGGTCAAATCCCATCTACATCATTTGCCTTTGTGGCTCTCTCCACACACACATTATCAACATTAGCCTGATGCCTCTGAATGAAGGTTCACGCCTTGTGCAGAGCAACAGCAAACAGGGGTTGTGTATACTTAACAGACCCCTGCAGTGACTAATATTGTTGTTTCCAATCAACTCTTGACTTGACACATGTCAACTAGCCACAACAGTCACAATAAATAAGTACAAACAGTGTACTCGGAGAGATTTTTTGAAGGCCACCATAATCAAGTTGTGAATCTAAACAAACCATAACCTAGACATAAAACTAGCCATTACGTTAGACATATGTTACTCGGACTCTTCAAATTTACCTCAAGTACCTATGTCGGATTCTCCCCACTCCGACATGGGTATGGACACCATGACGTTTCATTTCGGGCCAAATGTAATTTTTTCACAATAGATGCCTCGGCCACTTGGAACACCACATGTCCAGTGTCAGAAACGAGTACTTAAGTACGCATTATATAGCATTAAACATGCAGCCATCTGAACAAGTTCTTTAAGATCAATATGAATAGATAGCAAGGGTTCACAGAAAAAGAAGTATACAATCAGGAACATACCTCGAGTACAACTAGCAACTGTTTAGAGAAAAATGTATCTTTACTGTCAATATGAGTCATAGATAAGGCAAGAACTGAAGATAGCCAAGAAATCAGACAACAATTCTCAACCAGATAGCAGGCCATCTTCTGCACTTTAACACACTTCTTCACCACCTGCAAAAATTGAACAACAAAGGAGAAATAAGACAGCTGTGAGACATATAGATTATAGATATTAAATCAGACAGAATCGGAAGAACAAATGCAAGAATTTGAATATAATTAGTACGGGTGACCACATAATTTTCAATAACAAACTAAAATAGCTACTATACGAATCAAGGTGCTCTTGAGTCTTGTGCACACAGTATATAGCAAAAAATTGAAAAACACCAATTATGACTTATCTGGGTGTTGCAGGAAACACAAATGGGCAGAATTTAAAGTTATCTACTGCAGGAATTAATTCATCTCAGGAGTTAGCACAGAAGTATCACAAGGGGGCAAAGAAGAAATTAAAAAGAAAAGAAAATTCTGGACCAAGTAGAAAAGGAATGTAGAAGAGGAAATTTTTAATTGATTAATATGAACTTTTGACCATCTTATATGAATCCCAACAATGCATTAATTCAAAGAAGTCCAAACTTTTGAGGACGCATTCTCATAACAATCCCAAGGATAATCTAATATTTTGTAATAGTGCCAAAAAATGCAAGTCTATAGTCAATTGAGATTTGAGGCCTTTTTGGGAGTACACCCCCCCCCCCCCCAAATAGCTTATTTTGGGGGCTTCAACTCCCAAAAAGGCCTGAATATGAGTTAATAGTCAAAATATAGGTTACTCAAGTTCAAGTTTCCTTAAAAAAGTAATTTAACATCCCAAAAAGAAAAGAGAAAAAAGAAACAATTGGAAACAAGAAGTTTCGATGTCATAGATTTATCTGAAGTTCTAAATACAAAAGGAACATGGTGGTAACTGTGATGATAGGCAGCAACGACTCATCTCATATATAAAACGACAATGAATGGAGTATCTGCATAGCAAAAAGTATCCAGACATACTCCCATACGATGAACTTTAATGCTTGTTATTAGTACATATTCTTATAAGAGTATCAGCATGAAGAAGACAATATGTTTCAGAGACCATGACCAAAATGTCCCCAAATTTTGCTATAACTTTATCCCTTATACCATCCATAAGCAAAAAACGAGCAGTTTTAAGCTTGTGCCTGCCAAAGAATACCCAAAAAAACAAGAAACTGTTCCCATGACCACAACTTACCAAAAGAATCAACTCCTTTGAATCAATATCTGAAAGAGGTGAAACATAAAAACTCAGTAAAATCTCGAGCACTGAATTCCTAATATATACTACAGCATCGTCTTCTATGTTGATCCCTGCATATAGCAATCGAAGCATCCACATCCTATCTGTTCTGAAGGTCACAGAGTTGCTCCAGAAAAAGTCATGAAACAAAGGTATCGACTGCAGAAGCCATCAGAACAATGAGATCTTGATAAAAGACGTACTGCAATCAAATTAGCAAATCCATAGAAGTAAAAGTAAGAGCTAAATTAATTGCTGAAGTAGATACCTTCAAATTAATCCAAGGAGACTGCATCAAGAACTTGCTTATGGCCGGATAATGCTCATGAGAAGGATCTAATAAGATGACAGAAGCTTCTGCAACAAAAGCAGCAAGAATGGTGGGAATTTTTTCCCATTCTTCTTTAATTCCGTTCTGTAAATACGTCAGCAAAAGCTTAAGCCTCGTCACTTCCCTTTTTCTCTGACATCTCTGTGATTGGCAACAATTAGCATTGTTAGTTTTTCAAAACAAATCACGAATGATGAACAAATAAATGATAACAAGATAAAGTAATGTAATAAAGTTAATATAACCCAGCCGAAGATTAGTGAACATAAAATTGGATTTAATAGTCCAATTTGAAGACTCTACTGATAATTTGATCTAATCAAGTACTTTAATCTTATGATTAAATAGAATATTAGTTATATGAAGAGAAGAAAAATACTGTGCAAGATTCAGATCATGAAGAGAGACAATGAATGCAAAGAGGCCTTCTAATCCCACATTATGATGCTCAGACACGCATATGGGTGCCGAACATTGGAAATTTTAAAACAAGGACTTAGGGACATGTTCTTAAACTTCAATATGGACTTAAATCAATGACAATTAAAACCTGAAAGCACTAAAGTACCCAAATGACTTTATTTCCCTCATAACGGTAGAGAGAGAAAGGCAAAAGTAGAGAGTTAAAGCATAAAGACATGAAAAATATAAAAACAAGAAAGACAATCGAAATGCAAAAGCCAACAGGAAACAGACAGCAGCGGTCACCGGCGAAGATACCTGAAGCACTCATGGTCTTTAAGAAGTGCACTTGTTGTCTTGCTGACTTGCCCTAAGTAATAGTATCCCCACTAATTTGCAAACTTTATTTAGTTTATTACTCTTTCAATTAGAGATCTAAGGCTTACTATTAGAGATCGGGATTACATAATTTTCTTAATTATCTTCGCGCCCCTCCTATGGATCGTACAATGGCCGCGTCTGTTTTCGTGTTGCCGGGTCTCACCCATATTCTAATGCAGCAAGTCACCATAATGTAACGGACAACGCAGCGAGAAGGACGTGATTTCATTGCAACGTTCTATAACGGGGTTTCATGTGATGGCAAGTCCAAAACTCGTAGCAACTCGGCCATTTTGTATAGGATCGGCAGAGTTTTAATTCCACCCTTACCCCTTCTCAATAGAAAGGTTTCTTTGGAACACCCTTACATCTAAGAAGAGAAAAGAAAAAAAGAAAACCAGAGTAACCACTCAGAGGGTCACATATTAAGAAATAGTATGATGAATTAATTTCTCTCTAATGGAAACTCCAAATAAGATATACAAATATACAATAGCAACACAAGATAGAAATTCGTAAGGAAAGCTCAATCATATATCCTCTTTTTCTCCCAAAAAGCATAATGTCTTTGCTTTTTTTCAAGTTTATTAATAAAGACATTTGAACAAAACACCCAAAAAATAAAAAAATAAGGTGGTAATATAGAGAAGAAAAAATAAATTACCATCAATGCGTCCTTGAATCTCCAAACAACCTCGTAAGCTAACTTTCGTATCCCATCCTCAGGTGATCCCATGCTGACCAATGCAATAGCAAGCAAGCCTAAGCCAGCAAACTCCATCGGATCCAAGAAGCCTGTTGTCAAGCTATGTATGGACAAGGATAAAACAAAGACTGGATCATACCGTTCTATCCTTCCTAATTCTGTACAGTGTCCCTGATGCAACATACCACCCAAAAACTATTTTCAGAATTATAACCAGATGGTGACAATAGGTTAAAGAGAAATAAGTGGAACCATCATATACATTGCCATAATAGAGCCATGCAGGAAGTTTGAATGTATGTGATAGATACCTCCTCAGTAATATTGACTGTATCTCGATGGACATCGTCCATGAACAGAGACTTTTCACACATGGTCCTTCCATAAGGGAAATACAAGACAGTCTGCATCACGAACTTAGGGTTAATGGGAAGATTATCCCTGAACTGATTTCGTCTGCAGTCTTCTTCTGCATCTGAGATGTCTTTCTTTACTGCAATCCCTTTGCCAACTCTCAGAGCACTACTCCCCCACAAGTAATCATGCTCAGCAATTATATTGTCGCCTGCTCCCCCAGCAGACTCAATCTCCGAAAGAAGGCTATAAATCTCCAAATCAATTTCACTTACTGTGGCACCATAAGTAGTCAAAAGTAGGAAAGATAAATCTCTTAAATTTAGACCTAAGTCATCATCAGATACCATATCACACCGAGTAGCTTTTAAGTGAAAAAGCAGTCTAAGTAACTTGACAACCTCCAACTTGGACTTATATGTTTCTGATGTTTCCAGATTGTTGCTTTCAGTAGGTACAACCGATGACCTCAAAAAGCTAGATATGGGCTTTACAACCATGCCCGATGAGCCAAAAGCAAATGGATCAGTAACAGTACCAACAGTTGAGGCCAACTGAGAATGCCCAACAAGCAGCTGAAGAAGTAATATTACAGGCAAATTCGCACCAGATAAACAAGATAGAACATGCCGAAGATTGTTTAGAGTAATGGGGTCCCCAAACCTATGTAAAAGAGAAACCTTTGCCATATTTTCGATAAAGGGGAGTGAATCCATCTTAGTCAAGATACTACGCGTCTTCAGTATCAATTTATAGATGCATCTCAGTGTAAACATTTCGAGAGATCTTAGCAACAAAAAGATGGGAGTCTTTAGGTCAGAATTATTATTAGCAGATGGAATTTTCTTTACAACAAGTTGCCAAATGCCGACCAACATGTCTAAGAACCTCAATGAAGAATCTTCACTGTTGGAGCCCCCAAAAGATTCCCCCTGGATGTCAGGAGCTTCATTTGCTGAACACTTATTACCCTCAGGGAATAGAAGAACAAAACAAAGAGAAACTTTAGCTACAACTCGATTAATCAAGTCTGTTAGCTGTCTAACTGAGTATGAATCAATTTTTCTGACATCAAAGTCCATGAAATCATGCGACGCGCCAGAAACAGGATAAAGTGAGCACAATAATTTCAATCGCTTATTTTTTCTATCTCCACTTGAGGCAAAGTACCACTGCAACATTTGAACTGCTTTCCGAAGGAGACTGCTATTGAAAAGATCATTAAGGTTCTCAACTGAACAAGGCAAAACATTACCATATTCCACCAGAAATACAGTTCTAGACACAAAGTCATTCCAGTTCAGAAAACCATCCAAGAGAAGCCTTGAATAAGAAGTCAGAATAAATTTAATATTTCTAGAAGGCTTTTCTAGGAGATTTGTCCAAGAGAAACTTATGTACAAGGCTGCAGCAGGCAGAAGCATCAAACACTCCTCATCCAAAAGCAACTGATTACAGATCTGCTCCGGTGAGTTGATAGTAGGTATAGTGTCTTCACCCAATATACCTGAGAACAGCTGACCAAAAACTGATGAATGCAATGCACTAATCTCCATCATCCGAAACAAAATTTTGGCCTTGGTATTGTCAGTCCTGTTAAGACAATGTGAAACTATTCTGACAGGAGTTTTAATTATCACTCTAGTTATTTCCATGCTGAATGGAAGACAATCTTGCCTATGAATTAGGCTATTAGCTGCAGTGAGAGCTTTAAGTAAGCATGTGTCGGCCAAATCAATTTTGAAACAAGTCGCGAACTTGAAAGCCTTCAAATATATGCTTTCGAATAATGTAGCATCAAGAGTTCTCATTTCGTTTGCCCAAAACAGATCAGTAAGCACCACCGTTACATTTGGAGATTGCATATGTTGAGAGAGCATGCTTAAAGCTCCGCAAGCAATAGAAAATGCCATATATAATGGAGACACATTAGAGATTTGAGGAATCTTAGAGTTGGGAAGTTCCACAACAGAAAACATCCAATTTGCCAATCCAAGCAACTCAATGGGAGAGATAAAACGCATCAAAGAAACAAGACCACATAAGATTGGGAAGAGAGTCATATTCCCAGATGTGCACCACAATTCAAACCTACTCTTGAAGATCAAAAATATCTGCTGCACCAAATTCCTGAACGCTTTGACAATATTTTCCTTGCACTCAGTGTACACAGATGACAAAAGTTTTTCACTACACAAAGCTAACAAATAGTCAGAAGTTGCAGTCAGTAACTTCAAAACATGAAGCTCTGTCTTACGCATTCCTTCTCCACAAGGATGTAGAAGTCCTTCTGAGCTATCCCTTAAAAATTCTTCAGTGATTTCATAATCACGAGCAAAGGGAGATGACAAAGATGCAGCGACTGCAGGGTGACAAAAGACAGTTTTAGCTACTTCTTGGAGACATTGAGAGAGAGAAAATGCTGCATTATTTGCCGAAGAACCAGAAACAAATTTCAGAGTGGGCAATAGGGATACTATGTGCTTCACAAGAAAGAAACATAGTTCAGAGTGCAATTCTTGTTGTTCTGTTGGTTTCTTTCTATATGATGTCTGTATCTGATGAAACCAAAATAGCACCAGCCTCACTGAAGAAACAAGCTGCTCAATATCTAAGTTCGACACCTTAGCTACAAGCAACTCTTTGATTTCTGAATGACTTTCCGGGACACAGAAGATGATTGCAGGGAATAATACATAGAAAGGTGCCTCTTTCAGTAAAGAACCAAAAACAATAGAGGTATGTTCTGTCTCCTCTGTATTACTATGCAGCGCCTTTACTGAAGTATCTTTGTCATTATCTTGAGTCACTTGACTACATGCTCTGACACTCATCCTAAGACCTGAATAGAACATGTCAGGCCACAGCTTAGACACACATCTCATAAGGTTCTGATCTAGAAAGAAGTAGTCCATGACAGAACAATTTAACCCAGCAAGTTTTCCAGAAACAGCCATAACTGATGGTAAATTGTACACTATATCATCAGGTTTTGTGCATGCTATTGTGGAGCATAATGCTTTAGATATTCCAAGCATGTCGATGCTGCCTGCATTCAGAAGCCTTTTGACCTCAGCAAGTGTCTTTGTCAATGAACTGTTTCCCTTCTGAGAGACTCTATCAGTAGAGCGAGAATTGTAAGTTTCCTGATATAATATGCTCCGTGAAAATAGAAACAACGAGATTATTGGTCTCCACTCACAGCTGGAATCTTCAACATCAGCTACTACAGAGATATGGTTCTCAATTCTATTAGACAATAGCTGATGAATAACAGCAGCTAATATTCCAGCATCAATCTATCAAATTCACAAACTTATATTAATTAATGAATAGAAGATTGGACCATAAGCTACAGTGTTAGCATTTACCTGAGTTTCCAATATATATTTTAACGTATTACTGACATATAAAGATATCAACGATTTCTCAGATAACGTGAATGTCTCTGACTCAGAACTGAGCAGCCTGAGGCACTTTTCCAGAGCACAAGGTACAAGTGGGCTAAAACAAACATCTGTATCTGCCATGGGAAAAAATATACAACCTTTCAGAAAATCAGTCATGTCGTCCATTCACTGTATTAGCCCCAGAAAAAAAAATATAGAAAAATAGGGGGGGGGGGGGGGGGGGGGGGGGGGGGGGGGGGAAAGAAACAAAGGAAAAAAGAAAAAGACAGAAAGAAGAAATAAAACCATAAGTTATTAACTAAGAATTCTAAGCAGCCACCATCATTCTCTCAGCTAACATGTCAAGAAAAGACACAACTTGTTTAAAACAAAACAAGACATCTTCAAATCCATACATGGCAATTCAGAAATGTGAAGCAGGTAAGTCACATCCTTTTTCACAAAACAGAATAGCCCTTTGGTGCTTTCCTTATTCTTTTTCCAATTTTTCTTACCCCTGTTTAAGCACTTAACAGTAATAAAAGCAATAAGGTGCAAACATTGAAAAATCCAATAAGATTCAAAAACTAGATCAACAACTTCTGGAATCAAACTTATTAATATATAGCAAGGAAACAGAGTCAATCAATTATGCAGAAAAGCAGATAACCTGAAATTCCCACAAATGAAAATGAAGCAACTTACTTTTGTCTAAAAAGAAAACAAGGATAAACAGGAGACTATAAACAATGCAGTTTGGCTATGTGCATCCAGAATAGAACTGTGTTATCAACCAGAATGTTAGGCTACAAAACAACATTATTCACCAAAGTTTCAGGATAAAGAATGCAATTATGTAAAACCTTGAACACATTTTGAAGCATAAACTTGGAGAAACACAAAAAGCGGATCCATCCATGCAGCTCACTTCAAGTAGGCAGCCTATTTCATTTCAATTCATGTATTTAGGTGGTATACACCTCATCTTGATTATTTATTCTAGATCCCAGTAGTCCGTAACTTGTGATCTTTTGCTAGTTCCGGAAAAGTTGTAAGTGGTAACTACTTCGGTACTTCCCCCCATCCCCAACTCTTACTGCTTAGAGAAAAGAAACTGTTGTCCTAAAATTATTGTTGGTATCAATTTCTCAGCAAGTCGTGCATAGTTCATTATTTGGGTGCAAAGTATGAGTAGAGTAAGTTTCTATGGGATATTGGGATATGGCGTATTTCCAGTGGATGACATCTATGATATTTGAAGTGGCTTTCTTGAGATTTGGGGTACATAGATATTGTATACAATTTTTTGCGCTTCTCCTTGTACTACACTACTACTTCAATTTCAGGGACCGTACAGTCTTTTGGTGCTTAGGAACCAGCCTCTCTAGTCTCCAGATAAGAGGTAAGGCTATGCATTTCTTGCCCCCCAAAGGCTACATAATGAAACCTCCCCAAACCCAAAAGCAGTAAATTTGGTTCTTATTATTGTTGTTGCACAGACATATCAATATGTTCTCAGACACATGCTCCCCTTCCACTTCTTTATCATATAAAGATGTGTTAAAAAGCTAAAACAATGTAAAGTGCACCTAATTGCCATAAATGAGTAGATAGGGCTAGCAACCTATGAAAAAAAGGAATAGCAATGTGGAATTCCTGATACTTGGATAATGTACCAACTAAATCCAAAGAAACACTTGTTCAAGAATTATTTCTCTTGACGATCACCATTTCTCTCAGTACATGAAACAACTCCCTGCATAACCTCCCCCCTCCCCCCTCCCCCCTCCTCTCTTCTGAAGCAATGTCATGGAACTGAAGAAAGTGAAGGCTCTAAATTCCATTCTACCGGAAGAATAAGATTTGGAAGGCATGCAGCCCGTGTGCAATGCCTACATATCACAAGGCCAACAAAAGCTTCTATCAAGGAAAAAGAAAAAGGAAAAGAAAGAAGAGAGTAGCCAATATTCAAACGGTGGGCAGTAGTTTTTATCATGTTGCATCGTCCGTATAGAATCCACAATAAATATCATCATCCAAAGCAAGATATCTAAACAGCTAAACATAAATAATATGAAGGTAAAAAGAATTTTCTTGGTGTATTAATACCTCTTGTAGTTTCCACACTGGAATGGAGGCACTGGATAATATCCCAGTATTTAACCAAATTGTTTCCTACGGTGGATACCACGTCACAAAGAAAAGAAACAACTGGCAAAGACAAAGATTGGAACAATTGACCCTCTCGGCAATCTCCGTCATATTCTCCGACATTCCCACGTAAAAACAATAACCATGACCCAATTTCACATGAGCTGTGGTCAAAAGCACCAGTACTTATCATCGCTGCTTTAGCCAAAATATATGCTTGCTCTCTTACAAGTCTGAACGCTGAATGTAATGACAGATTGAGAAAAGACTGGAGGTGCTTGTAGATAGGAGGCAGCATTGAAAGTGGAAAACCTGACTCTTCTGAACAGTTAAGGTGTTCTATCAACATGGATAACAGAGATTGCACCAGAATACCTGGCAACTTTAGCGGGTTACTCGGAAGAATTTTAAGAAAATCGTATGAGACTTCCAAAACAGCACGAAAAGCCCCCTGCATTAATAACATAAAATTGCAAGTTCAATTTAGGTAATCGTCATAGAACATTTCTATTGATGAAAAATTCAAGCTATAACAAAAGAAGGAATACACGAATGTGATTAGCAACATTATGAAAGAAATGAACTAGTACCAAAGCCTAGAACTTAAGAGTATCGAAAAAGGATCGGAAATAAATAACAACTATAACAATAAAGACCATCCGGCATGTATGCCATGGAGGTCAAAATAATCACAGCCATACCCGCAACTAAGCTTTTCCTTTTCTTCTTTTTTTTTTTTGGTCACAGCACTTAAAGGGATGTCACCCATATACCAAAGGAAACCTAAGTACGCAAGAATAAACTCATATTGCAGAACTATCATGAAGCAAACTATCAACAAATATCAAGAAACGTAGCGTATCAGTATCGCTTGGATGCTAAAAAACTTTACTCCAGCTATACAAAAGCCTCAAAAAAGGAACTTGAAACCATCTCAAGCGGAACCTATACCCTCAAAATCCGTTGGTTTATCTAAATAAACTTATACTCACTATCAGCACTATTACAGAGGCTTTCCAAAAAGAACCTCACTAAAAGCATAGGGAAAGTAGTAACAGAAAACTAATCCATATAAAAACTCAGTAATATTAATGACACGAAATATGAAATAACAGAAAACTAGATGCAAAAACGCATTATAACATGGAAAAAGCCCCTCAAAAACTATTAGGGAGAAAACAAAACCGCCAATTTCATCATAATACTAACCAATCCGCAACTATTAGAATAATAATAGTTCACGTCAAAAGGCACGTCTCTCCCAATTGTATAGTGCATAAACGGTAAACCAATATCTTATCAAGAAGACGCAACAGGCTTCTCCAAATCACATAGCATCATATGAACACTTCCCAAGTCTTCTTTTATCGCACCAACCGTCCGAGAAAGCTTTCCAGCTTCCTTAAACCACGCGTTCTCTCATAAGACATAACAATCTTAGACCGTTCTTTCGCTCCTAAGCCCACCTACAACCCTTACATAGTTGCCACAATTACAACCCCTCCTCTCAGGACTACTAACAATTTCCTAAAGGTGTTGGCAAACTATATCACTTTTGGAGTCTACACTCTATATTGTACAATATTGGAGATGCAAGACCCTTTTGGCCTTTCCCAAGAGATGAATATTGTAACTCTTACCAAGATCAAGATATAAGATAAGATAAGATCCCAGAATATCTATCTTTCTAATACAATTATCAATTCATTAGTGAATACTGAATAGTAAATAAATTACCTCTAAGAATCTTAACTTAACAAAACTAGGAAACTCCATAACGAAGAAGCAACAAACAAAACGGTCGAAATTGCGTGCGGAGGAGCTTGAAGCGGGTGCTTCTAGCCCACTGCTTCCCTTTCCAGCTTCTTCCCTGCAAAGGCCTTGCTTTCTTGCTCCAAGCCTTTTGCTTGTTTCTACTTACTTCGCCTATGAGCTTCCTAGTGATCAAACCCGGAACTCCCAGAAAGAAAATACATGTAGATGAAACAAAAGAGTAAAGAAAATAAACAAAGATCTTGATAAAGCCAGGATAAGGCTTGTGTCTCCTCACTGATTGGAACAAAGACTACTCAAAATGTTGAGTGAAGAAAAAGGTGATGATAAGAAGACGAAAGATGAAGGCAATTTGGGATGTCCCACAATTAAGACAGTAAACAATTAATGCCTAGCTTAGATGCATTTCGGAATTACATTGCTACAGAAATCCCAGCCCTGGAACAGACAATTAAGACTAGAAGCAGGAACATGAAATTCATCAGTCATCCTTGATCTCGATTCTAAAGAATATTGTAATTAGATGGGGCAAACCAGCTGGCGAGAAGAATACTATCAGCAGGTGGAGGATTAAGAATGCCCTAGTATAAGGCAACATAGGCAACTTCCTATTTCTCTGAATATATGTATATGTTACGATCTGATATGACACTGGAAAGAAGCAGATTTACCAAAGTGGGACAAACACAACAAAAATCTAAACAACCTACATTCTGTAACTTTATCAAGAACTATATCAACACGGAACTTACATGATATATTTTTAGAGCTTCAAGGACTTGGCAATAGAAGTACACTTCAGCACTTTTTTCAAGATCCAATGAGAAAGAGTTTTCAAAAGAACTCCAAATTTCCCTGATGTCCTCAAGACCAATTTCATCGTCAAACTGAGACATAGTTTCTATTTCTCTTGGTTCCTCAATGTCTCCAGGTTCGATGCTTACAGCACTAGAACTTAGCCCACCCACAACAATATCTATGTCTTCATTTATGACAGCAATCTTTGATTTCTTCTTAACAGTAGCTTTATGACTCTGTACGCTTTCTGAATCAGCTGCTCTCTTCAAAGCAGATCCAGATGTCTGGTCAAAACTACTGACTGAACTCAGTAATGTAAACAATACTTGAGGATCAGGGAGCAAAATACGAACTTCATCCTGAACTTTTTGCTTCAGAAAAGACAATCCTTTAAAACTTAACGCATTAATAAAGGAGCTCAACAATTTTAGAACCTCCAAAAGGAGCCTTAAGGTCCCGTGCTTGATCAGAGTATCAGAATGAAGTAGTCCTTTGTTGACTATCAGGCGACTGAAAGGTCGAAGACAGACACATTTTAAAACACTTTGCACATCTGAACCCTCAAAGGCCAGCAGATTTGCTTTGCTATCAAGAAACTCCCATGAAATCCCACCTCTTACTGATGAAACCACATTTGCTGCCAATTTGACAGCAGAGAGCCTGCAAGAACTTCAAGTTACAGCCAAGAAAAAAAAAAGGTAACAAGAGCAACCATCTCAACAAATAACCAAACAAGCAGGTGGGACCAAACGCTAGAGTTGAATGAGAGGTCTCACCATGTAGATGAAGTATGATCGTCAAGGTTGTATGGGAACTGATCCAAATACGCTGAAGCAAGTGCTGGTCTCCCATCAACAATAGCCAAAAGCAGGCTCCTATGATACCCAACTTCTGTAGCTTTAAGCTTCTTCATCAGGTCCACAAGCCGCTTTGGATTTCCCTTTAGTGGACTTGGTTTTCTATCTAAAACAGACATCAATCCATTGGAAGGATCAATGCAAACCATGTGAAGAACCTCATATGCAAGCTTTGCAGCAAGCTCACCATCTTTCCACGCTGAAATCCCAACTAACTGCTCCAGGGTAACACTTCCAAAAAGAACACTCCGAAGACCCGGGGGAACCAAAGACTCATGGGTAAGAACCCGATCCCTCAATGTCGATAACACATAGACCACAGTTTCCTCATCATCACTTCCAAGCCCTCGAAGAATCCCAGAAAATATCTCCCTCTGCTGCAAAACCCACCTCAACAACCCCGGCTTCCCCACCTCCAAAAACGACATGGCAAACTCAATAAAAGCATCCCTCGTCGAATGCTTCCTCCTCCTCTCCACTTTCTTCCTCCTATACTCCGACAACTTAGGCAACACCGGAATCTTAAAATCAAAAACCTTTGCCACCTCCGCAGCCAACAACGAACCACGCCTCACAATTGCAGCCACTAACAACAATGCCGCCTTCTGTCGTTTCCCTTCCTTACAATTAAGCTCCTTATAAACATCATCCAACTTCTCCTCAATAATCGATTTCGCAAACTTATCCAATACCCTACTAATCCCTAATCTACCAAAATCATCAGCCTTATACTTCCCCTCATTATGCCCCAAAATCACTGAAATTAACAACATTATATATGACATACCAGTCTTCCCTCGCCTTCGATTCCACGCTTCGATAAGCTCCACGAACTTCGACGATGTTCTAACATACTCGTGCAGCAATTCCCCACCTGAATCTCCCCTTAAAAGCTTCATGAACTCCTTTGAGCCATGAGAGCAGAGCTTCAGTTCAATTGAATTGATATTCCGAAGCAATTCTCGGATTTTAGCTTCGTAAGATGGTTTAGGGTTAAAATTAGGGTATATCACTTCATCTTCCATTGCTGCAATTTAGAAATGTAAGAATGTTAAAAGACAGTGAATTGAAAAAATGGGGGAAATGAGAAAAGTAGTTATTAGTTATTACCATGTTCGTCGTCTTCGTCGAAGTTGATGTCTTCTTCCATAGTTGATGGTGGTATTTGCATAGGTTGTTCCTCGTCAGAAAGTGTTTCCTCCATTGAAGAAGAATTGAAGAAGGTGAAAGTAGGGGTTTTTCAGGGGTTTTTGCAGCACAGAGAAACACCTCTGTTTTGTTCTTTATTTTTTTTGGGCGACAAGCGAAATTCGGCCCGTGACCTGACCCGGTATACGCCCTTTGACCCGTATCCAAAAACACCCCTATTGCATGTGTGCATTTTTTTTCAAAGAGTTTAGGGCTAAGCATTGGGGGATCTAGGAAAAAAAAATAGTGGGATTAAAGTATAAGTATTAAATTTTATCGGTGTCAAATGATTAATTTTTCAGGATAATTTTCAAAAAATCGAAATTTTTAAAGGAATTTTTTGCAATTCAAGTGGGGTCAAGTGACTTCACTTGTTCTTAAGTGGATCCGCCATTGGGGGCTAAGACGTAAAAAAGTAATAAATGTATTGTTATGGTTTTTTATTTGGTACCGTGTTATAAATAGTTTGAGATAAGATACGAGTTGGAAATGAAAAGGAAAGTATCGATGTAAGGAGATTAAAAAAAAGGACGTTTTGAAAAAAAAGGTGGAAGTGAATATGACTTTTTTTTTCTTAAAAATAATAATATTTTTCATCTTTGTACGATTTATTTTTCATAGGAAATGTGTTTTTGGACTAAATACACTTTTGAGGTTCTATAGAAAATGTTCGAAGATGTACATAGACTTATAATTAGCGAGCGAGATTATATTTTTAGTAAAATCATCATAAGCCCAAAACTTGGTTTAGAACGAAGTAGATTTTAAATGTGAACTTATACTATCCAAATATCTATACCCTTTTACTCTTAGGTCACATATCTTCAAATATATAAGTTATTTATGGAAGGCTAATTTGGCTAAAGAGCCAATATGATTCTAGAGTGCATTTTATGATCATTCTAAAACTGCATTCATGCCTTCAGTGTGCAAGAAATTTTGTTATGCATATATTATTTGTGCAAAAAGAATTTCTTATGCTACACAAAATTGTAATTTATTCGTATTTAAAGGATGATGAAGCATATTTGTCATGGTTATTTCTTTTATACCAGTAACTCCTCTTTGTTTCAGCTCTATCATTACTCCAATAATAATGTATCTTAGAATCACGTCTCTTAATACTTCAAAATGTGAGGGAAATAGTTTCAAGGAGGTTAAGATAGTCGTTTAGCGTGGTAGTTTTGTGTAGTATATAGTATGAATAAAATCAGTATTGATGAAGAAGGGATGTTACAAATCCCCTAACTTGTACATTTTTTCATGTTAAATAGAAATACTCTCTAATTTGATATATGAAGAAGGTATTATCTTCTGATTACATGTTAGCAAATGTTTCTTTGACTGTCACTCACAAGTGAGATCAATTTGAGGAAAATATGATTTTTCCTTGATTTATATCCCTATCGTGACAATTAGATAACGTAAGAAACCCTTAGCAATACATATTTTATTTGCAACAATCATTTTCTACTAACTCAATTTTTTCAAGGTCACACGACATCTTTCTTTTATTGCTCTTTTTTTAATTGAAAAATAAACTAGTCAAAGAAAATTACCACATACTAAATATGAACAAAAAATCAAATTAAGATAGGAAAAAACCACAAATAATTTTTTTAATGTAAATTTGCATATATGTAACTGGACCATAATGATAAAATTAATCAAGCTACTTATGTATACATTGAATAGAGACAAGGCTTGCTCGAATAAACTCTTACTCAACTCAACCAATTAAAGTCGCATGTCAAGTTGTAACCTAGTATTAACTGAGCCAAATTAAAGTAGTTTGTAAATAAACAATACAAAAAAAAAAAACAGCTTAAATATACTTGTGTACTTCACACTCTAAAAACTCACCTTATCAAAGTCACATGTCAAGTTTTAACCAAATATTAACCGAGTCGAGCTCAAGTGATTTATAAATAGACAACGTAACAAAAAAAAAACAACTTTTAATATGCTTTTACAATTCCCACCCTAAAAATTCAACCTATTAAAATTATATATCAAATTTTAACCAAATATCAACCTAGTCGAGTTCAAATAATTCATAAATAAACAACATAACAAAGCGCTCGTTTATTGTTGTTTTTGTTTCTTGTTTTCAGTTTTTCTGAAAACAAAATATGCAAATCAAAAAAAGTAGTTTTCAATTTTCATGTTTGATATAAGTATGACTAGTTCTAAGTTTATTATCCCCTTATAGCATATGGTTTTTATATTTATAAAACCAAAAACTGAGAACTTACAGCTCGTTCTTTATCGTTTTTTGTTTTCAGTTTTTAGTTTTTTCTTTGAAAACTAAAAACCAAAAACAGGAAATCTAAAAAAGTAGTTTCACTTTTTAGTTGTCAGTTTTCAAAATCATCATGTTCCCAATAAAGTTAACTAATTTTTTATTCATTATAAAACATATATTATATAACTTTAAAAATTAAAAAATCACATTCATACCGAACGGATCCTTAATGTAATGTTGAACGGACCCTAAAAAAAAACAACTTCGATATGCTTTTGAAACTCACCCCCTAAAAAAAAAAAATTTTGGTCACTTGGATATGTACATTCATGCTCTTACATCGTTACAGTTCGCACCCTAAAAAAAAGCTACCAAGACAAGAAAAAATCCGATAAATACACCGCCTCATCTCAAAAAAAAATCTCTCTCTCTCTTGCATCTTCAGGGATCAGGAACAAAACCGAAATCAACTCAACCCTCTTTCTCTCTCCTCTAGGGTTATCCGTTATCTTTAGGGTTTCCTTTGTTCCTCCAACACAAACAACAATGATGCAACAACCACCAGCAGGCGTAGTTCCACCGCCGATGCCACCAACTATCGATCCAAACCAACAACAACCTCCAACTCAATACGGGCAACCACCGCAACAACAACCTTGGATGATGATGGCACCACCACCGCAACCTCAACCTCAACAATCTCCTTATCCTCCTCAGATGTGGCCTCCTCAGCCTCACCAACAACAACCACAACAACCTCAACCTCAACAGTATACTATGCCTACTACTACTGCTGCTGCTCCTTCTACTCCTGACGAGATTCGATCTCTTTGGATCGGTGATTTGCAGTATTGGATGGATGAGAATTATGTTTTCTCTTGTTTTGCTACTTCTGGAGAGGTTTTTTTCTATTTATATATGTTTTTTTGATTTACTTATGTTGTGTTGTGTTGTGGTATTGTTTCTGTAGGTTTTTAGGTATTAGTTGAGTTTGTTATCAAGGAAATTGCTAGTATATCGAATCGACTGGTGTTTTTCGTATATAAAATGCTACTGATATCTAGTCGTAGAGGTTGTGTATCTAGTCGTGGTTTATTTTCTCTTGAAGTGAGGAATATCACATGGATTTTTTGCGGAATTTGTGCGTTTTTTTATTTATCGACTCATTTGTATAATTGTATATGGCTTTTTTTTGGCTTGTAGTTGTGTGGTATTGTTTCTGTAGGTTTTTAGGTATTAGTTGAGTTTTGTGTAAAGGAAATTGCTAGTATATTGAATTGAGTGGTGTTTTTGTGTATAAAATGCCACTGATATCTAGTTGTAGAGGTTGCGTATCTAGTGATGGTTTATATCTTTTGTAGTAAGGAATATCACATGATTTTTTGTGGAGTTTGTGCGTTTTTTATTTATTTATTTGTCATTCATTTGTAGGTTATGTTTGCTAAAGTTTGATGGGTAATACCGTAATATGGATGATTGGTGAGGGTTTATTGTAGTAGGTATTACTGTACTTTAGAACAAGAGAGATTGCTGGTATATGTCTGAGATTTACATATTTTGCCAATTGAGTCGTGTTTTCTTTAACGAAATGCCACTACTAACTGTAGTTTTAGGGAATGGTTGTTGGTTTGATGGGGGAGTGAAAACGTTTGGAAGTTGTTCTGAACTGAATGAAGTTTGCTTCTAGCTGTTAGGATTGTAATTCAATGTTTTAAGTTTTCGAACGGTTTCCGTATCTTTGGGAGGGGGATCTCACTAGGGTGTTGTCTACATGTATGAACACGTACTTATGAATATACCTCTTATAGTCTTACATCATTTTTTTTGGGGGGGGGGACGGATGAATATTCTTAGTCATGCTCTTACTTGTGATATTTTTGGACCTTCTCATATCTTGATGAAATGTCATTTGATTTATTTATTTGTGCTGTGGCAGGTTGTATCTGTGAAGATTATTCGCAATAAGCAAACTAATCTCTCAGAAGGTTATGGATTTGTAGAATTTGTTAACCGTGCTGCAGCTGAGAGGACATTAGCTACATACAATGGTACAGTGATGCCGCAAACCGAGCAAGCTTTCAGACTTAACTGGGCAAGTCTTGGTGCTGGTCAGAGGCGGCAAGATGACTCGACTGACTATACAGTTTTTGTTGGGGATTTAGCAGCTGATGTTACAGATGTCATGCTCCAAGATGCATTCCGTACTCATTATTCTTCTGTTAAGGGAGCTAAGGTTATCACTGATCATATTACTAACCGTTCTAAAGGGTATGGATTTGTGAGGTTTGGGGATGAAGGTGAGCAACAACGTGCAATGACCGAAATGAATGGAGTTGTCTTGTCAACTAGGCCCATGAGGACTGGCCCAGCTGCCAACAAGAAACCTGCTACTGGTCAGCCGAAAGGTATGTATAGTAAATTGGGTTTAATTGATGTTGCCTTGCTTTTGCTAGATGCTGGAAGTGCTTGTTGCTATGAATATGTTTATGTTTCTGCTCTTCTAATATGTTTTGTCGTAAAATTTACATTTGAAGATAGTCGGTCCTTTTATGAACGCTTCCATACTTTATGAAGTCCTTTCCTTCCAGTTTACCTATATAACTTGGGCAAGATAAATCTATGAAAAAACATGCGGAAAACGCTTATAAAAATTATGTTGTCTTAAAGCAGGACAGCAAGAGGCTCTCGTATTGGGGGCCTGGAATTGACTTCAGCTGAAATGATTCCACTTTAGTGCGTGGCCTCATTTTAGGTCAGTGACTTTTAATGTCATAAGTTCAATATCTTTTCTTTTCAGTTCTTGTGGCATTTGTTATGCTACATTCGCAAGTTAGATTTTCAATTTTCCTTATTCTTAAAGCACGTTTAGTGACATTTGAAAGCTCTCCTTTTCAGTATCCTTTTTATTTTTGCTCTTGTTGATTTAGGGCACTCAGTCCCAATACTGGTTAAGTTTTAAGCTTTACATCCATTTACCCCGTGCACATTTACTGATTTTTAACATTTTTGTTCTCTTCAATACCACTCTTAAAAGTGCTGGCTATCTAGTGTTTTCTCTTCCTTTTTTCTTTCAACAAAGTATTCCCTTCCTTTTCAATTACAGTTATTTTGTATTTGATTTCTTGTCCCTGTTGATATTGTTGATCTCAGACTTCTTTTGGTAGAGGAAATAACTTAGTTAAGTTGGGTCTGATGTTCATGGATTGTTACCTAATGTTCCATTCCCATTGATGGAAGACATGTTTGGTGAATATAGTTAATAGTTGCATGGCGTTACATATACTTACATTGATGTGTTTTCATTTGTGTATTCTAGTTAAGAAGGTTAACTTTTCTGCACTATCTGGTGGTTTTTTGGCATTTAAATTTTTTGTAGTTCCTGATTGTGGAGGTTAGAGTTGTTACGGATGTTGTTGGACCTAATGTTCTAGAAATCTGGTGACATGTACTGAATCTGAGTTGCCTAATAATGGAATGCTGGTATTCTGATTTTGGCCTTCTGTTGTGTGGATTACCATTGTCAAAAATACTGTGGCATATACTAGACCTGTATCCATCAATGGTTGAGTGCTGAATCGTCTGGGATTCAAATCTTCTTCTTGTAGTATCGTGTGTTTGAAATACTATTTCTTCTGTTTGAGCTTATCAAATGCAGGGACTTGGTAAGTAACTATTTCTACTGCAAGAACCTGTTTTTCAGCTAATTTTTAGTGTCAATAGTTTGACTTGGTCTTGTGCCAAGCCTGAGGGCCCAAGGCTGCCTAAATTTGAGTGCTCGTTTCTGCGGGGTTTAGGGGTTTCTGGTGCTGTAATCTTTGTTATATTCAGTACTTGTGTGTCTCAGATCTACATTGATCTATGTGTGAGCTCTAAAGTTTCAGGGTTTTGATTTTTTTCCTTGAAGTGTTGTTTGCTTGAAATGAGCTTGTAATTCTTGCTTTAGGCAAAGTTAATTGATGTTAGGGAGTGAAACTTATGTCATTTGAAGTATCTTGCTCATGATAATCTCCCAGTGTGCATTATTTAAGTTGGTTTGTAAGCTACAGCCATCATGTTACTATCGTTATCTGCTACTTTTGTTTGTAAATAGCTCTTTCTAGCTTATATTGCTTTGGTCTTTTCTTTTAAAGTGTAGCTTCATAACTCGTGAGTACGAACTTTTCTATGACTACGTGCTTGTCGGGCTTCTTTTCCTTCACAAGTATAGACCTTCCTGTGATGTGCTTTTTCCCTGTCACAATGAACCTCTTATCGCCTTTGTTATACAAGTTATTGTAAGTTTGTAACTGGCTGTTTGATTGGGTACAAGGAGTTGCTTTCATTATATTTCTAGTTACAGGTTTTTGCACTTTTTACTCAACTGTGAATTGCTTCTCCTTCTTTAAAAAGGTTTTTATTCTACTTAATTTATTGTTATGTAACCTGTTTCTAATGAACCCGATGTTCTTTTTTCTTTTTTTGCAATTACACGTACACCAAATGACTTCTCAATTATCTGCTTCACAATGTACAAAACTCCATGTCTTTTCTTGGCAACCACAAAACTACATGCTATATTGGTGGAAGTTTTTTTTTTTGTTGTGCTTAAGTTTTCACATTTTTTTGGTGCTTGGATATATAAAATAATTTGGTGGCTTTTATTGATCTTGGTGTGTATTTTTATATGGGAATGAATTCGTTTCTCTTTGTATTATCACATACTATGTTCCCTCACCGTTACTTATCACACACAATGTGTCCTCACCTTTACTTCATCATTCATCTTCTTATTAGTTACAATAGAATTTCACATGTTGATCTTCCAACTGCTGGTCTTCAGTGAGCAGTTTCTGGATTAGATTTCAGTTTACAATTTTTTTTCTGTTTGCCACTTGCAGCTTCTTATCAGAATACACAGGGAAATCCAGGCGAAAATGATCCAAATAACACAACTGTGGGTAGTCTGCTATTTTACGTGGTATAAGTTTTTCTCCAGCCAATTCTAATCTGCTTTCACCTGTGGGTTGCAGATATTTGTTGGCGGTCTAGACCCCAATGTTTCAGATGAGCAGTTAAGGCAAGTCTTTAGCCCATATGGTGAGTTGGTTCATGTAAAAATTCCAATGGGCAAGGGTTGTGGATTTGTGCAGTTCGGTAGCAGGTGTGTAATCTGTGTGTCCTATATTTGTTTCAATTCAGCTCTTTTGCTGGATTCTTTTGTAGCTGCTGCTTTGATTTGATCTTTTTTCTCTCTCTTCTTAAAGAGCTGCTGCCGAGCAAGCATTGGCAGCATTGAATGGAGTCCAGATAGGATCGCAGAATGTTAGACTTTCATGGGGCCGTAGTCCATCAGCCAAGCAGGTCTGCTTGCATTGCTCGATAACATTGTGAAATTGATTTCTTATGCATGTTTCCTTGTCTTATGGACCAGTATATATTGTTTTGCGATTCTTTCAGGGACAACCTGGCCAGGCTCAGTGGAATGGTGGATATTATGGCTATCCTCAGGGATACGATGCCTATGGATATGCTGCAGCACCTCAGGATCCTAACATGTATTATGCTAATTATGCTGCTGGATATGGAAATTACCAGCAAACACAGCAGGTAATGTTGCTTGCTTTTCTCTGTTCATGTGTCGTGTTTTTGGATTTTTTTTTCCTACTCCTTCCCTCCTCTTTCCCTCTCCCTCATATATGCTGCCTGCTTAATTGGACCTTTCCAGTGATTGATTCTTTTTGCTTTTATTACTTCCTCCTCTTTATAATAATTGCAACATACTCCATTGGCACATTTTTTAAGAAACCATGTGAAGAGGAGAGAGATAGGTAAAAAGTGGGGGCCATGTGATAGGAGAGAGTTACCAAATAAAGAAAACGTTGCAAGTAATATGAAACTTCCAAATAAGGGAGACGTTGCAATTAAAAAAGAAAGGAGAAAGTATTATTTTGGATGTCAAAGTATTTTGAAATACGAAGCTACTATAGATGATTTTGTTGCCCTTCCTCTGGTTAAGCTGTATTGCGACATCATGTTTAGTAATGTCTTCAGTGAGAGCCTACTGATTATGGCTTTACAAATATGGACTTCTTGGGTCCATTCTTTCTGCTGTACTGGTAGTTTGTGACATGTGGGTTTTAAATTGTTTGGTTAAAATTTAAAATGGTTTTGCCATAAAAAGAAAAAAAAAATTCAAATGGTTTTTATCTTGATTTACGTACGTGGGTAGGTGTTTTTCATCCTGTCTATTTTCATCATTTCATGTCTACTCACTTTATTTGATCTTATTTGTGGAAATAACATCAGGGCCGGTAAGGCTCGCACATCATGTACATGATTACTGTAGTGTCCCTTGTAGAATTGCCATCTGTATGGGCTTTGAACAATGTCTTAACAGTTCCGTATGCTATGCTGTATACAGTGATTTCTTGATGCTGGCTGTGAAGTCAAGGACGACTGCAGTTGACGTTGAACTTCATGATATTTTTAGTAGATGAGTTTCTTGCGATCACATATGTATCTGATTCTAGCCTGTCTTTACCCCCTCCCCTCCTAGGGGTTCATCTTTTTTCTTTCTTTCTTGGTGCCTTGAGAACAAACCTTCCTGTGTGCCGGCAGATAGATTTCCGACACTAGTGTTGCTCTGGATTAGTGGTGTTCGTTGCAAATCTCTCATCTCCTGGATTCTAATAACTATTTTCCTGTCTTATGTTTGGTAAATGCCTGATGTATGCTATTCTTATGCTATTGAATAGAATTTTATATTATGCGACAATTTTGAAGTACCAGCTGACCCCAAGGCTGAGTGGATTACCATAACAATTTTGCCTTAGGAGGAGGTTTTCTCTTCCGGTTTTTTAGATGATTACTGTTCCTGGGTTTCGCTCACTGTGGGTACCTGTTGTGTGTAATGGGTTTTATCAATGGATGAATATCATCTAGAATCAATTGCTATATCATTCTAACTATTATTATTGTTATTGAAACACCGGGATTTACCTGATCATCTATATAATACTAGTAGGTTTCTATTTTTCAGCATCTCTCCACCATTATGTTTAGGTCGGGCTAAGTGTGGAAATCTTCTTAGTTTACGATGTGACATCTTTCTGGCCATCTCGTGGAAGTACTAGCTTTACTCGAGTTGGTAAAAAGAACGTGCCTTTTCAATTTAATTCATGCCAGGGTTACCATAATTCATACAGCGTCCTTACTTTAGGCTTTAGCAATGTGATAGCATAAAAGGCTCTTTTATGATAGCATCAGGAAGATCTCGAACGAGGTAATGTTTCTACTTTCCGTGTTCCATCTGTGAAGCTGTTCAGGTTCTTGTCTCTTGAGAGTGGTTCGGCTAGCGTAAGAACCCTATGCAGCTAATTTTTTTGATATGATGGGACGTTGACCTTTAAATTCTTTAAAGAGAGTAACGAAATGAAAGAACATTTCATGAAAGGATACAAATTAACATCCTTTCTTGGAGAAAACTATGGTGTGGGCATCTTCAGAATATCAACCATTTATGCGCTGGTTCTTTACTTCAATTTTTCCATAAGGGGAGTCACGGCATGGCTCCTAACCATAAAGGTGTTGGCGATGAACATCCTACAAGTAGCACCAAAGTTCTGGTAATCAATCATTTGTTATATGTCCTTTCCTTTGGTCCAGCAGCAAGACTAATAAGTTTGTCTAGGGGTGTCAATTTGGGTCCATGGGTTTGGTTCGTGTTGACTTTGGGCTACGTCAAAGAAAAATAAGAAATAGTTTTAAACTTAAAATATGATTATCGAGTCAAATTGGGTCGTGTTTATCCTTTTCTTCGATCCAGCCACAATCATGGTGATGGATTGATAGTTTTGGCGATCGTAAGCACTTCATCAATCACAAACAAACCTCCTTGAAAACTGGTGCTACAAAAAGGGCAAGGGAAAGATTGATCTCTATTATCTAAGCCAAGGGAGGAGGTGTGGTGTCCTCTTTTGAAGTGACTAAAATACCCTTAATGATCTAATTAATGGAATGAAAAAAATTACAAAAACAAATCATTTAAAAATTCTCATTCCAACTTGTCATTTAAAACAAGTTTAATATGGTATATGCGTCAAATACTTCAATCAAAAATTAAATGGACAAAATATTTATACCTTATAAAAAAAGATGCATACGTAACATGCACATGAAAAGTCTGAACATTTACTACCTTTGGTACTCTTTAATTCAGTTAAACCAACTCATTATTTTTATTCTTTCTGTTCAATATTCATTCACAAAAAATTAATGTTAACAATCACTCACAACCTTTTTATTTTTTTACATTAGCGAATTAATATATCTAAATTCATCTAATTGTATTTAAGTTTAATCATAAATAAAGTACGAATGAAGTATCTAATATAATAACAAATTTTGAAATTAACGCACGCATCGCGTGCATATGAAGGCTAGTATTAATTGACGTAAGAGTGAAGAAAAGAGGAGAATCTCAAAGTAGCTTCTCACAAGAGCGACTTATGTGGCAGAAAGAAAAAACTATAGCAAGCAGGCATTATATAAGTCATATTACAAAGGCTATGTTTCTAGAGACTGAAATTGCTTCAACTTCAATCAACTAAATAAGAGCATGTTCTCCCCATCTTCTTTTTAGTTCAGTTCAGTTCAGTTCGAATCGGTTCAGTTCAGTTTAGTTTAATTCAGTTCAGTTAAGTTTAGCTCCATTCTTTTATAACCATTTTGTTAAATATTATTATTATGTTGGTATATTTTATTTTTACTAATTACTCTTTTTATTAGTATTATTATTATTATTATTATTATTATTATTATTATTATTATTATTATTATTATTATTATTACTATTAAGTAATAATAATGTTATTATAATAATAATAATTATTATTTTTATTGTTTTTGTTGTTGTTGTTGTTGTTTCTATATATTATTTTGTTTATTGTAGCTTTACTCATTATTATTATTATTATTATTATTATTATTATTATTATTATAATAATAATAATATAATATAATATAATATAATATAATATATATAAATAATATAATATATATATATAATATAATATAATATAATATAATTAATATAAATAATATAATATATATAATATAATATAATATAATATAATATAATATAATATAATATAATATAATATATATAATATATATAATATAATAAATATAATATAATATAATATAATATAATATAATATAATATAATATAATATAATATAATAAATATAATATAATATAATATAATATATATAATATAATATAATATAATATAAATAATATAATAAATAATATAATATAATATAATATATAAATATAATATAATATAATATAATATAATATAAATAATTAATAATATAATAATATAATATAATATAATATAATATAATTAATATAATATAATATAATATAATATAATATAATATAATATAATATAATATAATATAATATAATATAATATAATATAATATAATATAATACTCCCTCCGTTTCATTTTAATCTACACACTTACACTTTTCACGCATGCCAATGTAAAACTTTGAGGACATATATCTTTAGTTTTGTATTTGTAAAAATTATAAAAAGTACATATTAATAAAATACATATTAATACGAATCTAACAAGATCCCACATGACTATGTTTTTATTCACGTATAAATCACAAACGATAGTCAAAGTGCAATTTGTGAATAGTGTAAAATGTCAAAGTGTGTAGATTAATATGAAACGGAGGGAGTATAATATAATATAATATAATATAATATAATATAATATAATATAATATAATATAATATAATATAATATAATATAATATAATATAATATAATATAATATTTGTCAAAGACAACCTTTCAAATACAACTTTTTGCGAAAGACAACCTTTTAAAATTTTTTCGGCAACTTCAGACCTTAATGAATTTTTTTTTTTGTCAAAAACAACCTTGACCAAAAATATGGCATTGACTCACCGGAATTCGGTGTTGACTCACCGGACATACCTTCTTCATCCCAAATTCCCCCCATTTCCCTCCTTTTACCCTCCTTTAGTCATCTCACCACCACTCACCTCACAACTCCCCGTTTTCAGTTCTTCCTTCCTTAATAGATAGCCGGAATTAGCCCTTGAACTTTTACTTATTTTATGTTTATGATGATTTTATATGTGGAACTTATTGTTATTATATCGTATTTTACACGTGGAACTTTTAGTTATTATCGGATTTTATATATTTGTCTATATCAAATTGCATTAAATGTATATTCAGATGTCTTTGCATTCAGGGGGAGAATGGTGGCATCATTTTATACATATGATCTTGATTGTTGACAAATCATCGTAACTTGTGTAAAAAACAACTTCGGCTAAGTAGAGAAATGTATGTAAGTCTTGCTAATATGCTTAGAGCACAAAAACTTCTAGTAGATAGAAGATAAAAATAATAATAACAATAATAATAATAATAATAATAATAATAATAATAAAAAAAAAAAATAGTAATTTTAATAGTAATAGTAATAGTAAGAGTGTAATAGTAATAGTAATAGTAATGGTAATGATGATGATGATGATTATGATGATAATAATAATGATGATAATAATAATAATAATAATAATGATAATGATAACGATAATGATAATAATGATAAAATAATCGTAATTGTAATTATTAATAATAAATTATATTATTTTATTATCTGAGAAATAAGGACCTGTTCTCCCCAGCTTATTTTCAGTTCAGTTCAGTTCATCTTCAATCAGTTCAGTTCAGTTCAGCTCCAATCATTTCAGTTCAGTTCAGCTCCATTCTTTTATAACCATTTTGTTAGATATTATTATTATTATTATTATTATTATTATTATTATTATCATTATTATTATGATTATTATTATTTAAATATATATCATTACTATTAAGTATTATTATATTTATTATTAGTGTTTGTTTCTATATATTATTTTGTTATTATAGATTCACTCATTATTATTACTATTATTATTAGGAGGAACATGATTTAGGTCAAAGCACAAATAAACCCACTTTTTTAGCCATAAACCAATCAAATCGCGTCAAGACGGTTTATGATTAATTTTTGCGGTCCAACCCAATCATTATTTTTATTACTAAATATTTTTATATTATTAAATCTAATTATTAAAAATAGTATTATTAATTTACTTCTTAGATATTATTGTATTATATATCATCATCAAGTATTAATATATTAATACAAATAATATAAAATAATAATTATTATATTATCATTAATTATTATTATTTTATTATTAATTTATGATTATTAATATTATTTATTTATAACTATCATTTAAAAATATCCAAAATACTATTATTATTATTCGTTATTATTACTTATCAGTATAATTATGATTTAATATTCATATTATTCTTGTTTGAAATATTATTTATATATTTATTACATTCAGTTTAATTTAATTCAATTCAATTCGATTCAATTCAATTCAATTCAGTTCAGTTCAGTTCAGTTCAGCTCTGATAAGTTCAGTTCAGTTCAGTTCAGCTGTTTTATGCCGAAAAGAACAGGCCCTAAATTAGGAACTGAACAAAACTGATTGGAACCGATACTCTGTTGGTTGGATGTAAAACATTTTCAATGTAGAACATTTTACATGGAAAATTCAATTGTGAAGCTAATTTTCTTTTGTTTGGTTCAATCTAAAAAAAGTTTTAAAAATGAGAAAAATAGAAGGGGAAGGAAGATGATGGATAAGAGGAGAGTAAAAGGTTACTAAGAAGAAGGGAGAAAAACATGTTTTCCCTTCTTTTTTAAAGGAAAATAATTTCCACCTACAGCTATTTCAGTATTTTGATAGAAAACTTGTTTTACACCCCTTAGCATACCAAACAACGGAAAATGAGAGGAAAAGGAAAACTAATTTTCATGAAAAATATTTTGCACCCTACCAAACGGAGCATGAATCCAACTGATTGTAACTGAATCTCTATTATATAAGGGAAGGGGGGAGCAATGATGTCTTCTTTTGAAATGCCTATGTTGCCCCCCCCCCCCCTTTCCTTTCTAAATTACAAAAAGAACGTCAAAATCAAAATAACACTCAAAGAAAACTATCAAAAGTTAATTTATAACACTAACTCACAAATTACTTAAAAGAAGAAACTTTACAAATCGCTCATACAATTGAGAAAATCACGCAAATCACTCAAATACTTAGGAAATTTTATTAAAACTTAAAATTAACATACAAACTAAAATAACCTAGAACGTCAATACATTCAAAAACATTTCCAAAAATTTACTTACAAATCACTATTCTCAAGAACCATTCACATTTAATGGTGGGTCATGATAAAAAATAGAGGTGTATTTGTAGTGAAATTAGAATTTAGAAGTTAGATAAGAAAAAGAATTATTTACTTTTTTATAATGTTTCCTATATACTATAATGATATTTTTACGTATATTTGAACCTATATTTTTCTATTATATAATAGCGATTAATTATCAAGGTAAAAAGGCTTATGTAAAATATCATTCAAGAATTAAAGTACAACATATCTCTATTATATAAGGGAAGGGGGAGCTATGGTGTCCCTAATGAAGAGACTATGTTACCCCTTTCTATTCTAAATTACAAATTCACTTACAAATCAAAGTGGGCTTCAAACAAAAATAGCAAAAATATAATTATAACAATCACTCACAAGTCCACCAAAATCATAAAATTTCATAATTTATGTTATGCAAATCACTAAAATGAGGAAACTTTACAAAAACTTAAAAATTCACTTACAAACTACAACTATGAAAAAATTGACTTGAAATCAAAGTGTCCACTTTCTTTACAATTTTGAAGTATTGTACTTAATTCAAAAATCAACTAAAAAATTATATTTTAGAAATCATAAATAAATTCAATAAAATTTCTATTTTGTTCATAGAATTTAACTTTGAAAAGTAAAAAAAAAAACAAAAAGAATGGTGAGAGACTTAAGTGACAGAAACTAAACCAATCGAATTTGCAACTAAAAACAATTATACTTCATATGTCTAATGTTCAAATTTTGACTCTTATGCCGAAGAAAATCGAGGGTCGACCCGATCATGATATTTGACTCATGATCTGGCCTGGTTGACCCAATCATGATATTGAAGGATGGGACCTTTTCTCGAAAAACTCATTTCTGTTTCGAAAAAAAATTCAAGCACGCATCACGTGCAAAAAATTATAGTTGAAAATAAGATAAAGAACAGGCTAGGAATAATAATCCTATTTATATGATAATATTTAGAGTCCTAACAAATGCTCGATGTACAATAAACTATTACTAGTCTCATATGCACGTTTTATGTTAATGTATAAATTCTTACTTTTTAATTGTTTGAAATTGCTTTATGCTATGTTTGGATAGCAAGATTTCATTTCAAATCCTGGATTTGGATGAAATCTATTGTTTGGATGGCATGGAATTTGAAATTATGAAATTTGTCCAAATTCTTATCAAAAGCCTATATTAGTAGAATTTCAAATTCAAGCTATTATCTTGTCATTTGAAATTCTCTCCTCATTCATATCCCAACTCCATGAGTATCTATATATCCCAACTTCACTCATTCTCTTTCTAATATTTATTTCTCTCTCCTTTAGTAAACCCACACTTTTTCTCTCTCCTCCATTAAACTTCTATTTCTCTCTCCTCTATTAAACCCCTTTTACAAAACATGATTAGGAATTGAAATACAAACTTTAAATTCCAGATTTCAATTCCATTATTTGAAATGAAATACAAGTTTCCAAACACTACCTTAGTTAGATTAGTTTAATTTTCAATCAAAAATATCTCTTTTTAAGCATATTATTTTGAGAAATATATTATGTGTACATTATATCTTATTATAAATTAGGCAATTTAAGTTTCCTTATTAGTTATTACACATAAATATAGATAAGGAAGGAATTGAATATTTTATAATTAACATTTTTTTTTCTAATAAGTGAAGGGTAAAAACTAAAAAGTAATCTTATAAGAGGACGCTATAGTTCATCCCTTGATTTACATAATAGAGAATTAGAGATAGAGATAAACTCGTCAATTTATGTTACATTTTCGGGTGCTGTGCGTAAAAAAAATATTTCTTAAACTACCTAGGTATAGCCTATATGCGAGTAACACTCCAAAAAGACGCTCACAGTGACGGTGCCGGTGCCCAACTGGCAACTCATACGCAAATTGAATTCCTTTAGAACCTCTCATAAGTCATACGCAAAGCTCGAATTGCATAAGCTCGTTCCAGGTTCTTATTTTGTTCCTTAGATGAATCTACTTGTTTTGTTGCGGATTTTGGTGTGGAATTGCGATTTTTGAGATCTACTTCATGTGATTATTCATGCGATTGGTTTTATGCTGTTTGTTTCATGAATTCAACTTATTTTTTCTTTCTCATATATGTTATCTCATGTTTTTAGCGATAATTTACATGTTATAAACTTATGACTCGAGTTTCTGGTATAACTTGTTATTTCATCTTTGTTTCATGGAAGTAAATGATAAGAAAATTTATGTTACAATTTGTAGATGCGCATATTTGTGTTCACTTGTTCTTGTTTAATTTCATCAGATCAATTTTTCAAGTGTTGTGGCTGGAAATCAGTAATGAATGACCTGACCCCGGGCCCAGGGCGGCCGCCCCTCCTGCCCTGGCTCAGGGACGGGCCTGGAATTTTTTGAATGATTAATAATTTTCATTTATCAGATATCAGAGTTTGAATATCGAACTTGTTTTGAATGGCTTGGAGGGTGTTTGACAGAAAGGTTAGTTCTTTTTCCGGAACTCAGTATTTGATTTATACAAATGTCGAATTGTTTGAGTAATGCTTTTAGTGGTTAGTGCTGCTGAGTTTAATCTTACCTTCATTAGTCTTATTACAAATGATAATGCATATCATTTTTCAAGTATATCATGCAAAGAAGGATATTTCTTGTGACTGTGGAGCTATTGACACCAATATGTTAGGGATAAACTGTATTCAGTGCACCAAAAATCCGATTTTTGGAATTTGCTTCTGGTTGTTCTTGCTTTCCCTAGGCTTTTATACAGCATTGTGAACTATAAGTCCTCGATTTGTTTAATGTATGTAGTGTTACTTGTTTCGTGTACTTTTGTGCTCCTGGTTATTGGAGATATTACTTACTGATATAAGCATAGCTAGGAAGACGTGGAATTAACTTTTGGAGATCATTCACTATAATGGACAATCTGGTCTCTATATGCATTTTTTAAAAGTATGTTTTCAGCAGAGAACATTCAGAACTTGCAGCAGGGTTTCTCCTTTTCAAAGGGATTAGGTAAGGGTTGAGAGATTTATGATAAACATATCTACTAGGTCATTAGTGGTGGGCAAGATATCTCCCTTTGGTTTGATAACTAAACCGGGTTTAGGACTCCTAGAAACATGATCATTGGGCCCATAACCAAGAAGGAACCTAGCTTAGGGTTGTGACATTTGTGGGGAATCGGAGATGGAATCATAAAAAGATGTTATTTTTCACTTCATCTTTTTATTGTCAACAAATCTAATAATGTGTCCATCCCATTTATTCCTTTTGTTGACATTTTTTTTGGGACCTTGAGCTAAATAATAAGTTTGATGGGATAAGGCTTATTTTTCTTGTTTCTAAGGGAAGTCATAAAGATGACAATATGCTTGGCAAAATTATATACTCCTATTTCTTTTGTTAGTTTATGTGACAGTATTGCTTCCAATTTAACACTGGCCGTTGAAATGTTTTTGATACTTGATAGTCCCACATGTACCTGTTTTCTTCTTACATATCTTGAGGGACTGTGTTTCGAGATTTGGAATCTCTATATGCCTTTCTTTTCCATCGACAATCTGCCTTAGGTATACCTGTGGGGTGTTTGGACGAGGAAAAGCCAATATATCTTTCAGTGGATCAAATATCCAACTTTAGCCTCCTTTGACAGAAGTTTTCTAGCATGGAAAATATATACAACCAACCTTTAAATGCCTCTCTCCTGCCCGCTTAAATACTAATTTCTATTCAAGTAAGATGGAAACCATGACCTGCAGGATGTCTCAAAGAAAATACTTAGCTTTTCTTGAAGAGCTTGCTTTTGTTCTGGTATTATAGGAGTTTGAGACGCAAAGCAGAACATGAAAACTTGGTTTCCAACATGATGCATTACAAAAGTTTATTGGGGCTGAACTTGCGGGAGGGTGGCCCTGATCAATGGGATAGTATATGGGATGGAAGAATCTGGTGACCTTGATCCTACAGTATGGGAATATGCTGGCTGTTATATATTTATTGTATTGACAGTGGAAGGGATGTGCATTCTGTAACCACATCGTAATTTTTTTTTCCGCTGACTCGTCAAGTTTGAGTTCTATCTTTGAGAAACCAAAGAGTTGGTTAATCTAGTAAACCAAACCAGGCCCTCAAGGATTTTGGATGCTGTTATTTTTTCAATGAAAGTCCTCATCACTGTTTCAAGGAGACTTTGCATGATGATAGTTGAGAGAGAGTTTTCCCTACATGCTGAAGATTTAATGCGTGCAAATGAAGAGGTGAAGGAGTTGAATTTTGTTGGTGGTAGAGGCAACAGGAGAGACTGTGGTGACTGTAGAGAGAGAGAGGAGGAGGAATGGAGGAGACTGTAGAGGGAGAAAGATCCGGAAAGAGGACACAGGAGAGAGAAAAAGGCAGACTGTAGAGAGAGTCAGAGAGAGGAAAAGAGATGCAGAAAGAGGATAGAGGAGAAGAGAAAAAGGCGGACTTTTGGCTTTCACTTTTAAGAGGTTTATTTTTCAAAAAAAAAATGACGGGTAGCACGTGCTACCCCTTCTTACAATGTGGCTCCACCACTGTTCACACTTTCCCTGCTAATTAAATTTCTAATTTTAAAGAGCTGGAGTTTTAAGCCTTTTCTTCCTAGCTTTGGATAGGAAGAATATTCTCCTATACACACACTACATTATTGAAACTGAAGTGAAACTCAAGCAAAGAAGCTACTGTACTACAATCATAGGTTTTGCCAATTACTCCATAGTCCGCCAACTTATTGACTGTGTTGCCTGAGGTGATATACTTGAATGATATAGAAGGTTTTTTGCTTAAAATGCTGATGTAATAGTCTACAGTCAGGATGTTCAGGTCCTGTGACCTACTCACGCTTGACAAGTGACGACTATATCTTTTTGATTTTATATAGTTTCTTGCATGATATTGCATAGATGCTTTTGTGAGATATTTCATAATCCAAGGGATTTTAGTATAAATGGTCTCTGTGGGTGTTAACCTCTTGTCAAGTTGTTGTCGTTGTTATGAGTAAATTTCTACACGAGATTTGCAATAAATTCAAGTAAACAAACAAAGAATCATGTTGGAACTGCTAGGTGTATTGCAATACTTTGTTGATAATTTCCACTTGCTATTGGCTCCAGTGGAGCTGACATGTGGCTGGTTCATGACCCGGCCACCTTGCTTAGTCTGGATAAGGCCAGCGCTGAATAAGCAGTATATTGGCGAAGGACCGGTCTTAAGCGGGCTAGTTCATGGGCTTAGATCATATCATTTGGCCCTGTGATCTGGCTTATGGTGACCCAGGCATGGCTGAACTGGGATTTCGGAGCCCTGTGAACTGGCTTATGTTGACCCAGGCATGGCTGAACTGGGATTTCGGAGCTAAATATGGATAAAAAAATTGTAGACTTTAGGTCTTTGACTGACTATCAAGGCCTGGGACTGGCTGTGATTGGTGTTGTCAGGAGTCTGGACTGATGTATGATAGGCTTGCTTATCACCTTATTCATGCGGTGCCCAGGTTTCCTGGCATCGCGTGTTGCCGTGCTCTGAATCCAGCCCTTTCCTAGCTTGAGCTTGGAACGGCCTGTGGCCAGCTTCAGGTTTCAGTATATGAGCTTCAGAATGCTCTTCGATACAAAGAAAGAGCTCTATGCTGTGCCCAGGTTTCCTGGCATGGCATGTTCTGATACCAGCCCATGCCCAGCTTGAGCTTGGAACGGCCCGTGGCAGCTCCATGTTTCAGTATATAAGCTTCAGAACTTTTTCGATACAAAGAAAGAGCTCTCAGTGCGGTGAATGAGTAATAACTTTTTATTTTTTTTAACCCATCATCTTTGGACAGTGGGCATCTTTATTTTGAGCTCCTCTATGTGACTGCATAGAAGTATACATTAGTGTATTATTCAACTTAAGTTTGTTAGGGTTTCTGTGTGATTGTTGATCCCATATGTACAGTAGGATGAATTTGCCTTTACATAATTTTAGTTGCTGTGTTCATCATATTGTGTGCAACTGTATATTTTCCCAGCTTGTGAGTTTTTCGCCTCTTTAAAGCATGATTTGAGGAAATTGATTTTCATCGGTGTTCTGACTGTCCCTGCTTATTTAGGTTACTTATATTGCAAGAGTAGAAAATGCTTTGGCTGTTCTGGTCCGTGGAGGTGCATTGGTTTCGAGATGTTATTCCAAACATGCTAGTAGGACAATCATAAAATCAGAGATATTGGTACGAGGTAAAGTCAAAATGTGCTTTTGCATTGTTCTTGTCATATATCATTTTGGTTGTGATTGCTCTGTCTCCCGGACTTCACTTTATTGCATTGTTCTTGTCCCTTGACTAGTGCTCTTAACATTTTGTTTCATATTTCATTGTGTGTGTGTGTGTTGGGGAAATGGTTGGTAAAACTTTTTCTGAGGTCTTATGTATAACCAGGTTGGTAGTTGCTTGAAGCTATTGACATGTCCTATTGTCCTTTATATGATGTTTTTTTTTTTTTGAAGTTTTACTTAAGTCTGGCTAGACAAGTCTTCATATGACTTTTCCTCTTAACATTTTAGTGATAGTATTACTTGATCTTTGCCTTTGTTTTCGAATTTGTTGTGACAGAGCCATTAGACAAGTTGCAGTTTCTTGGTGATTTCAGTCACAGAGCTTTGACTAGACAGCCTTTGGTGCGGTGAGCTGGAATTTTCTATCTTAACACATCTTGTGTATCTAAAATCCTTCTTCTTACCTTTGTTTATGTGTGTGTTTGTGTGTTAATTGACCTCGATATGGTTGTTATCTATTCTATTTTGCAACTATTGAATTTTATTTTGGGGGTTTGGTTGGGAGGGGGTAGGCCTTGGGGGCCAAGACCTACCAACAAGTACTCCCTTAAGTCTAAAGATTAGGATACATGGGACTTGAACCTGTAACATTGTTGTTCTAACCTTGGGGTACTCCACTTGAAAGTTGAAATATCATCTTTTTCCAAGTGTTAAGTTTGTTTTTGTGCCTTTTTATCAATGCAATTTTCCCTTTGTTGGCTGGTTGGTATTTCCTGCCATAATAATATGTACGTGAACAAATCTGGAGTCTATGATGGAAGTGAGGTCAAACTGGTGTTGGCATATGGCAGCATGCCTGACTTAGTTTCCTTTCTTCATTGTATGCAATACTTGGGTACATGCTTTTCTGCATGAGTCAGTTTTAGGAGGATAGTTATCAACTTTATCAGTTCATTTGAGTAACTGAGGTGACATACACAAAAAATTAAAAAGCTGATCGAGTGTTTGCTATCTGTACGGTGTAGTGTTTTCTGAAATGGTTGGTTTTATCTGTTTTTATAAAATATTCTGGGAGTATTGTTTAGTATGAAGCAGGATTGTGGAGATGTCTCTGTCATAGGTGCCCCTTCTTGTTGCAACTCCTGTGCTGTCCTATCCTTATGATTCTTTTTTTCTGTGAGAAGTTAGAAAGAAAAGAATTGGTAAGAGGGGGGGGGGGGGGGAGGAGGGTTGAGGATTTTGTTAGAACAACATAAATTGTTGAGCCCAACATGTGCATTAGGATCTTGCAGGAACCATAAGTAATCACTATAGTAGAAAATCAATAATGCTTAGTAATCTAATTTAGTTATTACGTATAAAAAAGTTTATCAACAGGGATGATTATTGCTCAAGCATCTTAATAGCCAAGAAGAGTTCCTAGTGGATTAACTATGCTGTGCTCTAAATTGCTAGCTGATGAATGACTAGGTATATATTTTCCACTTTCCAGTGATGTGAATTGTGAATCACGTGATGGAATCAAGGGAAAATTTACTTTTTGACTGTATTGTTGATATTGTTAACAATTGAAGGTGTCATGTGCTGAATAAAATCTTTCATTTGTTCAAGCTGATGGTCAGCTTCATTTATCAAATTTTACATAAAAATATCATCAAAAGGACCTCCTTGCTTGCAGCAGCATGTACTAATAAATATGGTTGTTTTTTGTGTATATTAATCGGAAGCAGCTTTAGTTCATTGAGATCAATGGCTAATTTGATAGTAATCCTTCAGGCATCAGATAATTGTGTCATTTACATACTTCTGTTTCACGTGTCTTTGAACTTTTTGCCAGGTATTTTCATGCAAGTTCACAATTATTGGCTAAAAAAAATGATGAAACATATGGTCTGAAGACTACCCGGAGGGAAAAATACTATGTGAAGAAGGATGGCAAAACGCAACCTCCTGTTGAAACCCCATATGTGCCTCCGACAGTCAAAAAAAGTACAAAACAAGCCCCAGATAAAACAATTGACATTTTTGAGGGCATGACTGTTGTTGAGCTTTCCAAGCGCACCGGAAAATCAATACGTCATCTTCAGGATATCCTGATAAATGTTGGAGAGAAAGCTTGCTCAGAGTTCGACTCCCTTAGCATTGATGTTGCCGAGCTGGTTGCTATGGTATTTGTTTTGCTTCCTCGGATTTGTCTTATGTGGAATCCATTGCGACCTAGGTTTTAAAAGAAACAATTTAGGGCAAATGGTGACATTTTGGATCCATGAGTGTTTAACGTGCTCTTCACTTCACCTGATCTTTTTTTACTAATTAAAACTTATTTCTACGGATAAAAACTTATTTTTACTGACTGAAACTGATTTATGCTGATTGAATTTGAAATTTGCTGATTAATACTTATTTTAAGTGAATGTTTTTTCTAGTATAAGTGAGTAGGGCTTTAGATCAAGTTACATGTAGTTGCTTCCTTGCCCTCTTTTGATCATACTGCTTTGGAAGATACCAGTTCACACTGCTTATCATGTCTGGATTTCAGTTGTATCAGCTATCTGTATTATATAAAGTACTAGTGGTCATTCTTTTTCTTTTCCAGGAAGTTGGTGTTAACGTGAAGAGACTACACACTAGTGAAGGCTCAGAAATCTTGCCAAGGCCCCCTGTTGTGACAGTGATGGGTCATGTTGATCATGGTAAAACTTCTCTATTGGATGCATTACGCCAAACATCCGTGGCAGCCAAAGAAGCTGGTGGTATTACCCAACATGTCGGTGCCTTTGTTGTGACCATGCAGTCAGGGGCATCCATCACATTTCTTGATACACCAGGTCATGCTGCTTTCAGTGCTATGCGAGCTAGAGGTGCTGCAGTCACTGATATAGTTGTCTTGGTGGTTGCTGCTGATGATGGAGTGATGCCGCAAACATTAGAAGCCATGAAACATGCTAAAGCTGCAAAGGTTCCAATTGTGGTTGCTATAAATAAATGTGACAAGCCTGGTGCAAAACCAGAAAGAGTTAAAGTTCAGCTCGCCTCAGAGGGTTTAGAATTAGAAGAGATGGGCGGGGACATTCAGGTGATTGAAGTATCTGCAACCACAAAATCTGGGTTGGATAGTTTAGAGGAGGCTTTGCTTCTCCAGGCTGAGATGATGGAACTCAAAGCACGTGTAGATGGACCTGCTCAAGCCTATGTGGTGGAAGCAAGACTTGATAAAGGACGGGGTCCACTGGCCACAGCTATAGTTAAGGCTGGGACATTAGCTTGTGGTCAGCATGTAGTTGTGGGTGCGGAGTGGGGTCGTATAAGAGCTATCAGGGATATGATAGGAAAGGTAACAGAGAAAGCAAACCCTGCGATGCCTGTTGAGATTGAAGGACTTAAAGGTCTCCCAATGGCTGGTGATGATATTGTTGTTGTGGAGTCTGAGGAGAGAGCGAGGATGCTTAGCGCTGGAAGAAAGAAAATGTTTGAGAGAGATCGACTTCTGAAGATTGGACAGGAGAGAATGGAAATTTCTTCACCCACAGATGAGGTGCTTGAAAGTGTTGATTTGCCTATTATAGTGAAAGCAGATGTTCAGGGAACTGTTCAAGCTGTTACGGATTCTTTGAGAACTTTGAATAGCCCTCAGGTAGAAAAGATGAGTCTGATTTCCTTTTGATCACCTCAATAGTCCTTAGTCATTGGTTTAAACTTTATATCTGGCTTCTCCTGCATGTATTCTGAAAGATTTTTTTTGTCAGGTAATCGTGAATGTGGTTCATGTTGGACTTGGCCCTATATCCCAATCTGATGTGGACTTGGCTCAAGCTTGTGGAGCCTGTATTGTTGGGTTCAATATCCGTAGTCCACCTGCTTCTGTCACTCAAGCAGCCACTCGAGCTAATATAAAGGTGCAGACAGTTTGTTATGTGTATTATGAAATCTGGTGCTGTTCTGCTTTGAAAGTCTTAACTTATTTTTGTTTTGAATACCTTGTCTATGTTAGATAATACTGCATCGGGTGATTTACCACCTCTTGAACGACATTGGTGATTTGATAGTAGAAAAAGCCCCAGGAACATCTGAGACTCAGGTGGCTGGGGAAGCACAAGTGCTAAATATTTTTGAGATCACAGGTCGAACTAGAAGTAAAGCAGCTGATGTTAAGATTGCGGGTTGCAAGGTAATAACTGGTCGCATGGCGAAGGCTTCAACCATGAGGCTCTTAAGAAGTGGAGAAGTTGTTTTCGAGGG
Source organism: Beta vulgaris subsp. vulgaris (assembly GCF_026745355.1). Lineage (NCBI taxonomy): Eukaryota > Viridiplantae > Streptophyta > Magnoliopsida > Caryophyllales > Amaranthaceae > Beta > Beta vulgaris. Next base: position 4,242,127 of record NC_079205.1, on the reverse strand, counting down.
TTCGTGTGAATCTCTCAAGCAGGAGAAGCAAGACGTGGAGACGGTTACAAAGGGGAAAGAGTGTGGTGTTGTGATCCAAGATTGTTTTGACTTTCAGATAGGGGATGTGGTCCAATGCTTGGAAGAAATCCGACGAAAACCCAAGTTCATATCATCAGACAATGGTGCAGTTCGTATCGAGTGCTGATTGCTGAATGTAGCTAGATGAGGGGGAAAAACACCCGCATGAACAAGCGGGGGAATCCAAGTTTTGATAGGATTTTCCGGTCAATTTTTGTTTCTTTTGACCTTATAATTACAGACTGCGTATACATGATACGTTTATGCTTTTGTTGTAATAGGTATGATTAGGAATTTTGACATCCTATTCAAAATTGCACTTAGGGAGTATGATAATTTAAGCAACTGTATATAGGAGATTATATCATGTATTTTTTATTTTTTTTACAATTGTTGTCTTATGTGTGTCTTAACTCTTAATAAGAACTGTTTTGGGTCGTTGTATGAAGGTAACCTTTTTCAAGCTCAAAAGAGAATGTTTCTGTCAAACTTGTTTCCTCTATTCTGCCCTCTACCTTCGTGCAATCTTTTCAGTTACTTTTGCCTGACTACAGTCCTGTTAAGTTGTGACTGAAACTGACGTTATTTGACCCAAAAACAAGGATCTTCTGCATAGGGAAACACCAATGCTCTCTTTGCTGCTGCTTGAGATTTTCCAATAGGATAGAGGAGCCTATTTTGACCATTATAATCCATTTGATCAAATGAGGTTCATGCCACATTCTTTGGAAGCCACACGTCAATGCAGTGCGTTTAAACTTTTCGGAAACAGTGAATAATTACGCTAACTCACACATCGCCTTTTTGTTTAAATCAATTCGACGTTTTCTTGGAAAAAGGTTCCTTCTTTACATGTGGAGTGTATTTACTATACCCCAAGACTACTATTTGTTCATTTGAACCTTCCCGTTATATATATAGTAATAATGAGTATCGTCTAGTATATAGATGATGAATTTTTATAAGCAATATTTGTGATTTGACATAAAACACTTAGAATTTAACATACAACACTTGTACATGTTTATGAGCCAAAATTGCCCAGCAGGGTTGGAACTACAGAGCTCTGTTTGGGAAGGGGGATTGAAAGATACTTTTACCAATATCAAAAAAAATCTGCACTATGTTATAAAAATGTAACAAATGCAAAAAAATTGATCATATTTACAGGCATATATGGACTAAATGACACAGTAAAATACACCATTCACAATCGGAAAGGACATGATTGTGTAAGGGAAAAAACAAAGGAGAGCTGATAGAGCAGAAGACTAATTTCTACAGTTAGCTCAGCAGCTTGAAACTCACTTTTTCTTGGCAGCACTTCTCTTCCCAGCACTTTTCTTCGCAGCACTTTTCTTAAAACCTATTCCACTTTCCTGTCAAAATTTTTAAAAAAAGGTTTGCTGAACTTCTCTAACGCACAACTAAAAATCTGATTGTGTTTAATTCACTCCAAAGTTCCAGCAGGATGTAAAGGGAGAAATTCATGTACTTCAAACCTAAAGCTTAACATGCAGAGACCCATGTGTTGGGTTGCAATCCAAGAAGCATTTCAGCATCAATTAGAAGTCTATACGTGAAGTGGGGAAGTATTACAGAAGAAGAAGTATTTGTCTTATAGGAAGTTGTAGATATAATAAGGATATTATGCTTAGGACTTTAGGAGTGTAAGGGTAGTTTACATAGGAAGGAAAACACATTGTAATGGTTATTTTGCGGTTTATTAAGAATAGAAGAGGTTATCCACCGTTACAAATTTCTTTTGTGCTATTCCGGTTTTTTGGAGTGCAGTTCCTAACAATGTGACCAGATTGTAAAACATAACTAAACAGTTAAATACCTTTCTGTATTGTATGTAAGCAAGTCGGCCTGTCAATCGTTTCCCATTTTTAGTCACATACACCTGAACAATAAAAAGACAGCAGATTAGATTAAATGACCACATGAATATGCAATAAGAATTGGACAGGCATAATGTCAAAAACATATTTTCACCGAACCAAGTAAATAAATACAACACTAGGGCCTGTTCAGGAATAACTTTTCAAGTATAAAAGCTTGATTAATGTTTGGTGAGCAGGTGAACTAGTGTTTTAAGGTAGTTATTCGTGATTGAGTTAAGGTGTTTGAGGCAGAAAAGTTCCAGCCTTCTCAAATTCAACAATGAAAAGATTAGCATATTAGTTCATAAAGTGAACATTTTTCCCTTGTCAGATTATCATTATTTCTATTCCAACTTCAAGATTTATGCATGAACTATATGATCTATGTCTACCTTCTCTTTCCTATCAAAATAATAAATACCTTCTTGCAAAGATGATATCATCCAGCAATGAAACTTATGCAGCAACTAAAATAGTAATAGAATGCAATCAACAAGGATGGCAATTGATAAACAAAACATGCAACTATCATTCAGCAAGCACATTATAATCTCACATTCTTTCCATTTTCTCCTGGAAACCATTGACCAGCAGATTGGCCATCAGCATGAACCCTTCTCCTGCCAGCATCGGTGGGAGTGCTGGCTGTCTGTTTGGGATTAATCCAGTCTCCAGCACCAACAGATGTATCTTCTATATTAGAGTTCTTAGTTTTCTTTGTTCTCCTTCCGGAGCTTTTTGCTGAAGATACTTGCCGGTCAGCTTGCTGTTTTGCACCACCTTGACCAAATTGACTCCTGAACCCGAACAACAAGAAAATGTCAGAAGCAGACACCAGAAGATCTTAGGTTTAAGCAGCATAGAAACAGAAAAAAGAATAGCATAGTTACATGTAATTAATAGATGATCCGTTATGTGACTCGCGTCCTGCATCAGCACAAGTGCTCAATGGGCAAAAGTAAGGTAAACGACTGCGGATTAATCTTTGGACCCTCAAATCATCATGAAAAAAGTAATGGTGAGATGGAGGTACGACAGATCCTGAAACTTGGGTATGCAATTTTTTCTTGGCGTTGTTCATGCTCATTTCCTGTTCACTTGAACACAATTTTTGTGAACATGGGGCTGGCTTGCTTGATTTCATAACTTTGAAATATTCTTCACAGATTTCATCGAAAGCCGGGGTCTGCACAGAACATTTCTCATTGACACAGAAATCTTTCCACAGATCCTGCTTCTGTGAATTGCGATGCAACAAATTTACAGTTTTCCCAAGGGAAACTTTATGGCTTCCAAGGTTAGATTCTTTTTGTTCCTTGCTCTTTGAGAAGTCAATCCCAATAGATTTATTGTCACTGCGTATGCCATCTGATGGATCATCAGGATCTGATTCAGAATCAAGTAGCTGAAATCTTGCTGGAAAGTTGGATTCTTTTTGCTTATTATTTTTTAAAATCTCAACCCCACTAACCCCACTAGCTTCCTTGTCAATGTGTACCCCAATTGATGGATCATCAGGATCTGACTCAGAATCAAGTAGCTGAAACCTTCTAAGGGGGCTTGCAGTGAAGTCTGAAAACACAGCTTTTCCCTTGTCTGTACCTAGACTTGTAGAAGGACAGCTTGAATCTTGTCTCCCTTTTCTGTCATGTATAGAGCTTTTCTGTTGTCGCATCAAAACCCCACATCCAGATAATGGCAACTTTGAACTGCTACAGGAAGTATGGTGCTGAGGTACCAGAAGATCATCTGTCAGCAAAACATAAGGCTACACATGTTTAGAGCTCTCAAAGAAAACACGCCATATACCTGAAGAACAAAATCATCACTGATACATACTATAGTTACAAAAAACTTTAGAACTTCTTAATCAAGCAAAACATAAGGCTACACATGTTTAGAGCTCTCAAAGAAAACACCCCATATACCTGAAGAACAAAATCATCACTGATACATACTATAGTTACAAAAAACTTTAGAACTTCTTAATCAAAAGAGAGTAGTCTGATTTCTACAAGAGCTATAAAGTTCTGAGCAACGGATAACCACGCTTAATACGCTTTATCGATACTAATCCCATGTAGTCAAGAGCTATAAACCCAACTATAACACACCAGCAATTACGTATAGTAAAGCATTATTTTCTACTAAATTCAACCACATACCTAGCCTTCATAGTTAATCTAACAACTTGAACCCACAAACTCAATCTTCGTAGACACATACCTTCTTACAGTAACAGGAGGTTAGATACAACCATACAAGATCAAAAATTAAAGAAACAATAATCAGTTTGAGTGTCATTGCAGAATGCAAATGGGATGTACTGTGTGAATCCCCATGATAATGCATCACTACAACTAAGCATGTTCTTATCCTTCATTTCACTACCATAAGTACTACCAATTTGGCAGTAGCTCCTAGTAAAAAAACGACGAATAAAAATGTGTACTGGTTCCAGTATTGAAGATGCAATTCAGTAAGGACATATTACAAGGAACATTCCCACCTGGCATTTTGTTGCAAACACACAATCCAATCCTCCCCTCCATATCCCTAACTTAAGACCTTATACCTAATGAACTGCACACTCACTTACAGGGATGTCTACATCAGGGGCGGAACATAAGTGGGGCGGGGGAGCAGGAACCCCATCACCGCCCCCGCCCCCTTCAACTTTTTTTGTACATTAATGTTGAAAATGCCAAATTTTTGTACTCCCACCAACCTAAAAATTCAATATCAAAGTTCGGTCAACCCCGAGATAATTTTCTGGTTCCTCCCCTGGTTTCCGATGTCCAGGGAAACAACACACTGCCTCTGAGCCTTCTAAAAATGTAAAACTGAAACGACAAAATATGCACCAAGACCAGGAGACATAGGTTTTCAGTTTCCTATTAAAAAATTCACCTTTTTCCTATCAACCAAATAGAAATTCAATTTCAATTTCACAATAATTTCAGTCATTCCAAACTATTACAAACACAATCACAATATATAACGTTTTTTCTAGGGGGTTACACCAATTACAAAATTCACTAAAACTCCTTAATCATACCCACTAAAATTCCATCAATAAATCACCTAAACTAAAACTACCCAGATACCACATCTCCACAATAGATCAAATTAGTAACAATTTAACTCAAAATAACAAAAACTAAACTTAAAGATACTTACGTATCTGACCATTTTCCTCGTCAGAGAAGTCCTCAATATCATCATCAACAGAACTCGAAATGGGCCCAATGAAAGTAGATTTAGGCCCAATTGCAGTAGAATTAGGCCCAATAGGATCAGAAATGGGCTTAGAAGAGGAGGACCCACCACGAAGGAGACGCCGGAAACGGGTTCGGGTCGGGTATTCGGGAGATTCGAGGTCGGAATCGGAGACCCGCATCTCAAATTCGTCGTCATGTTGTTTCAAGTTTTCTTTGCGATTTTCATTTTCAAATTCATTTTGTTCCGGGTTAAGTGCACCGGAGTTTATGTGGGTCGTTGTGTTTATGGGTTGGTGATGGTTTGAGGGTTCTGGGTCAAAGTCTAGGCCTAAGGAAAATGATGGAGGTTCAATATCCGCCATGACTATGAGAGAGAAAGTAGTGAGTTTGAGAGAAAGGAAAATTGAGAGGGAAGAATGAAGATGGAATGGATGTAGTGCGCTTTTTTGCAGCTGATGAAAATGGTTTTTGATTTTGAGTTTTTGCGCCAAAGTTGTGTTTTTTTTTTGGGTGGTTTTGACTCTTGAGTTGTGAGACTTTGAAATGCAATCGTTTGAATTATATTTTCTCATGTGTGTCAAAGAAGGTTCTCTTACAAGACTACCTAGTTAGTTTTAGGATGCGTTTTTTTACCTTAAATAATTTTGATCTAAGTTGTTTAATCAAGTTAAGATTTGTCTTTAGACAAGTTTAATTACTATATAAAATGAACGATTTTTTCACCAAGTACCTCGAGTTTTCAGAACATTCACGAGGTACCCTCGCACTTTTTAAAATACACGGGATATCCTCAGTTTCACGATAATACACCTAAATGGCCTTAATGACTAACAACGTTAATCACCGTTAGTCTAACCCTAATTAAACTCTAATTAGTCCTAATTAACCTAACTTAACCCTAACTTCTAACCCTAACCTCAACCCACCCCCAAAGCGAGCCCAGAAATCGATTTTCGTGGGAGTAAAACAACCTAGTTGCGAGCCCAGAAATCGACGGGGTGGGGGAAGGTGCGGAAATCGACTGGGGTGGGGGAAGGTGCGGAAATCGACTGGGGTGGGGGAAGGTGCGGAAATCGACAGGAGTAGGGGCAGGGGTGGGGAAATCGAGTGGGGGTTGTGGGGGAGGGCGGTTGCAGGGGTGGGGGAGAAGGTTGTTGGGGTATTTTAATCATCTCAAATGAACAAAAAGTTTTTTTTATTTATTGCGCCAAGTATTTTTCACTTTTCTATAGTCATTTTTTATAATAAACATATTAGCATAAGACTGTAATCTAATATATGTAACTAATGAAATATTATTAGACAACCTACCAGTTCTTCCATACATATAAGTATATAACTATATAAGCCATTGTCAAAAAAACATAACTGCATAAGCAGCCCAACAAGGTCGAAGTTTCTTCTGAGGTGGAATAAAGCTAATCAACATTTTTTTATCATGGTTTTAGACTTTTAGTAATGATATTACATAAGCTACATGTAAAACAATATTACAAAAAAGAAAACTGAAATATACTTTTATCAACTATATTCAGAGCTTCCCCCAAACTTTGAATTCGTTAATTGCCAATTTGCCATATATCATCCGCAGACTGTGTCTTTCACATTATCAAGGGTCCTTAAAAAGGCATATCTCCAAGATCTTTTGATGACAAGACTTCCACAAACTCCCCAAAAGCCTACAATAAAACCAAGCACCACACTTATATACAATCCTGGAAAAATTTCATCACCATCATGCTCTTGATGAGTGACAATGTCATCTCCACTCGAGGTATCGTTGCGTGGTCGATCTTTAGCACATATAGCAAGTGGAGCTCCACAGAGTTTCGGGTTTCCGAAATAAGCTGAAGTATCAAAGCCTTGTAGTAGAGTGCCTGTTGGAATTTTTCCGGACAAGTTGTTGTATGACAAGTTCAGCATGCCTAGGAAATTCAAATTAGCAAGAGTTGCTGGGATCTCACCAGAAAGATGATTGCTTGACAAATCAAGCAATTCCAAAGATTTCAACATTCCTATTTTGGGTGTAATACTTCCATTCAGCTTGTTATCTGATAAGTCTAAGGAAACAAGACCAACAAGATTTGTAATTCCTTCAGGAATATCTCCTTCAAGTGCATTGTTTGACATATGAATGAATTTAACTTGTCCCAAAGAATTCCTGAATAGCTGATCTTTTCCTTTCCACATTACAAATGCAGCATCATAGTATCTCATAATAACAGAGAAATCATATTGATACAATATTTCTGGCAAGAGATCTGATGTGCTGGTCATGGCCTTTAGATTGTGTATGCATCTTGGTATATTTCCAGAGATGTGGTTGAAGGAAAGATCCAAGATTTGGAGATGTGAAAGCTGACACAAGCTCAAAGGTAGAACCCCGAAAAAATGATTACTTCGAAGACTAAGAATACCGAGCCTCTTTAGATTGTGACCAATCATTGAGGGTATATACCCTGTAAGTGAATTATATGACACATCTAAAAGGACTAAAGATGTGCAGTTCTGTAAGGATGTTGGTAGTTCGCCTGAAAAGCTGTTGTTGCGCAAGTGCAATGCTTGGAGCTTCTTCAGGACACCAATAGATGTTGGTAAGTTCCCTAAGAAGTTATTGTTTTCTAATCTGAGGATTGATAATTCATCAAAGTACATCCAACAATCTGGTAGCTCCCCTGAGAACAAATTGTTTGAAAGATCAAGATTGGAGAGCTCCATCTTAGTTTGTGGACACAAAAAAGGATTCGGGTTAGAAAACAAGTTATCATTTAGTGATAACGAGGAGATATTCCCTAGAAAAGAAGGTGTTATGCGGAAGCGTTTAATTAAACCAACAAGAATCCACAACAACCAAGCACACACACAAAGAAAAACAAGAAAGCGAATAAATGACACACAGATTTAACGAGGTTCACTATCAACGTGATAGCTACGTCCTCAAGGCAGGGAAAAAGATTTCTTCACTATGAACGAGACGATTACAAATACAATAGGCAAGATTCAATTCAATTGAATCTCAAAGACTCTCTCTAATCTTCTCTATTGTGTTTCTCTAATCTCTCTCTAGTATTTTTGTGGTTTAAAGCCCTAAATATGAAAAACATATTTATATGAAGTCTAAGATACAAGCCCTAAGTCGTAAAATAAAACCGGACGAAAAAACGCCCTAGCGCTCCGCGATAACGAGCCCAAGCTCGCGACCCGACGAGCCTCGTCGCGACTCGCGAGAAGTCGCGAAGGGTCGCGATGAGCCGTCGCGACTCGCGACGTTGCTTCTGCTCGCTGCTCCAAAACTGAACTGTCGCACCTCGCGACATGGGTCGCGACTCGCGACGAGCTCCCTCCTGGTTCAGCTCCTTCGCGCAAGTCACAACTCACAAATCTCCACCTTGACTTGCATCTACTACACAACTCCACCTCGAAACCATCAACCAGCATGTACCTCTGCAACAGTACGCGAGATACTCCTTTCCCTTCCTGCTCATGCATCTTTCACCCCGATGCCAGGCTTGCCCTCATATGAGTCTCACCCAATCTCGCCAAGATCACTGACCACTCATCATGAACGACCCGGTCTCACAGCCTATGAGACCCATGTTGCGCATTCACCTGAAACCCAATTTATTACCCGTCGGAAATCAAATCGCCTTCACTGAACCGCAAACACACTAGCTCCACCTTAATCAAGACGAGCCAGTACCCTGCCAGTTGCTCCAACTAGAGCCATTTGCACTTACGTCTAAGTACCCAAAACAAACACCCTTGGCGCAGGGGAACTTCCGTCGAAGTTCTTCTATGCTCGCGCCGGAGCACTCCACCCCGTTCTCACTGAAACGCAGGCAACTCCTCCTGGAGTTCCAATCTAGCTACCTCTTGTGACTTCTCTGAATCACCTCTCAACCCAACACTCCCTGGCAAAGACATGTCGCTCGAGATCCCATAGCTATAAGCTGGCACACAAGTATCGATAGAACCGAACCTTATCATACCAATCTGCTGCTGAGAGACCCTTGGTTGTTCTTCTTGATGACCCTAGTTTCAACCAGTTGTGTAGAAGTTCCCACAAACTCTACCTCACTGTTGACACTCTCATCCTCAGCCCAATAGTACTCTCAAACCCGGTTGTTGAACTCATTCCCGTTGACTCTGACCTCTCAACTGTGAGAAGCCCCCATAAGCTCCACCTCACACTCAAGACCATCATTTTTCAACCCAGAATGCAGCTTCAACTCAGAATCATCTCTAGCCAGTGCGTACCCTGCAAATCATACAAGTTACCCACACCTGACTTCACGCCACGAAGTAACTCACAAGAACCCTTCACCACACGCAAAACTCCATCCCCTCCTTGGAATCGAAAACCCTTACGGTCTAACATCCCAAGAGATATAAGATTTCTCTTAAGTTGTGGAACATGCCTCACGCCTCTAAGATCCTTAACTCTCCCATCATGCATTCTAAACCTCACAGAGCCTACTCCAACCACCTCACACACCGTATTGTCACCCAAAGTAACACTACTCTTGCATAAGCTATAGGTCGAAAACATCTCCTTGTCAGAACACATATGTGAAGAACATCCACTATCAAGAACCCACTTATCTTCTAAGCGTTTCTCCTCATGGACAATTAGAGCTAAATCCTCCTCAGAGTCATAGTCAACCTTATTTTGTTTTGCAAAAGAAGCCGAACCATCCTTCTTAGGACATTCACTCTTCCAATGACCCGGTTCTTTACAATAATGGCAAAGATCACTACTTTTAGGGCCCTTCGACCTAGGTTTTCTCCTATCCCTACTCGAATCTCCCTTATTTTTCTCAGCATTTGCTACCAAACCTGCAGAATAATCACGATCCTCTACCATATCACCAGTTGCTTTATGACGCAATTCCCTAGTATAAAGTGCCGACTTTACCTCCTCTAGGGACACAGTGTCTTTTCCAACCACAAAAGACTCTACAAAATGTTCATAGCTACTTGACAATGAAACCAACAATATCAACGCAGCATCCTCATCCTCAATCTTAACATCTAAATTACGCAAGTCCAGTAAAATAGAATTCAAACGATCGAGATGATCTTTTAGGGACATACCTTCTCTCATGCGTAGGCCAAACAACCTTTGCTTCAATAGCAATTTGTTTGTGAGCGACTTTGTCATGTACAAGCTCTCCAGTTTCAACCACAAACCTGCAGCCGTGATTTCATCTGCAACCTCTGTGATGACATCGTCCGCCAAGCATAGCAAGATAGTGGAGTGTGCTCTTTCCTCCATAGATTCCAACTCAGCCTCAGTTAGACCAGTCAGATTTCCCTCTTTTGATGTCGTTGTGAAACCCTTAATCAATGGTTTCCAGATACCTTGTTGTTTCAATAAAGCTCTCATCTTTATCTGCCATAGCCCAAAACTATTCCTTCCCGTAAACTTGTCGATCTTTAAGGTTGTTGTTGCCATGTCCCAAAAGCGATTAACCCCGGTGTTAACCTGTAGCTCTTGATACCACTTGTTATGCGGAAGCGTTTAATTAAACCAACAAGAATCCACAACAACCAAGCACACACACAAGAAAACAAGAAAGCGAATAAATGACACACAGATTTAACGAGGTTCACTATCAACGTGATAGCTACGTCCTCAAGGCAGGGAAAAAGATTTCTTCACTATGAACGAGACGATTACAAATACAATAGGCAAGATTCAATTGAATTGAATCTCAAAGACTCTCTCTAATCTTCTCTATTGTGTTTTCTCTAATCTCTCTCTAGTATTTTTGTGGTTTAAAGCCCTAAATATGACAAAACATATTTATATGAAGTCTAAGATACAAGCCCTAAGTCGTAAAATAAAACCGGACGAAAAAATCGCCCTAGCGCTCCGCGATAACGAGCCCAGCTCGCGACCCGCGAGCCTCGTCGCGACTCGCGAGAAGTCGCGAAGGGGTCGCGATGAGCGTCGCGACTCGCGACGTTGCTTCTGCCTCGCTGCTCCAAAACTGAACTGTCGCACCTCGCGACATGGGTCGCGACTCGCGATCGAGCTCCCTCCTGGTTCAGCTCCTTCGCGCAAGTCACAACTCACAGAAGGGATTGCACCCTCCATAGAATTTGAACTCAAATCAATCTGAGGGAGTTCTCGAAAGGTGATCGACAAATTACTTGGGAGCATCCCATGAATGTTATTATGAGACATATTCAGATGCTCTATTTTGGATGACAATGAGTTCCAAAAAGAAACAGGAATAATGTCTGAAATTCCAGCAATGGATATATCAACCCAAGTGATTCTGTTTTGGGCTTGTAACCATTTAGGGAAATGAGGGCCTAACTTGCACAAGCTCAGATATATGGAGTCCAACTGAAATGGTGGAACCCAATCAGCACTGATGTTAACCACCAATCTAGGATTATCTGACAAGTCTAAGTTGCGTAATCTAGAAAAGTTCGCTAAATGGTTGTCAGAGATACTACCTTTCAAAGAATTGGAAGAAAGCCTCAAAGTCTCAAGCATGGAAAGTTTTGCAATCCCTTGACTAATTGTACCATTTAGCTGGTTTGCATCAAGATAAAGTACCCTCAATGAAGAAAAAAGTTCAATTGTATCAGGAACTGAACCCGAAAAATGGTTGGTTTCCAAATTTAGAAACCTCAGCGACTTGTGAGAACATACAGATAAGCTTTTAATGACATTAGAAAGATCACCTGTGAGATTATTGTAGCTCAACTCCAAGAATTGTAAACCACACAACTCACCAAGGGTTTTTGGAACTGTCCCTTGAAAGTTATTCCAAGATAGATCAAGATGCACAACATGCTTAAGGTTTGAAATCGTTTCAGGAATGTGACCTTCAAGTGTATTACCAGATACATCAAGGTAAGAAAGGGATTGCATATTCCAGAAAGAACTTGAGACAGGACCCTCTAGGACATTAGCAGAAAGATCGAGATGGGAAAGGGAGTGCATATTTCCGAAGTACAAAGGGATAGGGCCTTCAAAAGCATTAGAAGACAGGTCGAGATATGAAAGGAAGTGCATATCTTTCAAACCACTTGGGATGGAACCTGGAAGTGCATTACCAGAGAGGTCAAGATAGACAAGATTTTTACTAATTTTGCTTATGTTGAATAACCATTGGAATATTGATGGATCACCGAAATTATTGTGAGCGAGACTAAGATAATGGAGAGTAGATGAAGCATGATTATATGTAAGTGAAGATGGAATAGTTGAAGGAAGATTACACCAATCCATCTTCAAAACCTTCAAGACAGAGAAGTTGTTAACTATTTGGAACCAATCTTGAACTTCACTAAGATCAATGCTACTTAAGTTTATGACACTCAAAGAAGTAAGATGAGAAAGCCAACCCAATCTTTTGACATCAACTTTATTATCACTAAGATCAAGAGATGTTAAGCTAGAAAGGTTTCCTAATTCATGAGGAATATTCCCTATAAACCCGGAATTAGAAAGATTAAGGTGCTTAAAATTAGCAAGTGAACCAATAAATGTAGGAATACTTTGGCCTTGAAATATGTTAAAGCTAAGGTCCAAATATTCCAAATGCTTCAACTTAAGAAGGGAAGGGCTCAGTTTACCTTCTAGACAATGATAGTCACTATTGCCACCAAGATTAATGGCGACGACATGACCGGTGAAGTTGTTGCAAAGGATACCATGCCACTTGCAACAATCTCGGTTCTCTTCTCCGCCTTCCCAAGATGAAAGTTTCCCTACACAATGGTCTGCTTGAATATCTTGTTTGAACTGAAGCAAGGTTTCTCTTTCCTCGTTAATGCACTTGATCATGTTAGTATTTTGGAAGGCATTAGTAAAGAAGGATAGGAAAAGCCACAAAATGAACAAGAAAACAAGAAAGTGATCATGTGATGTTTTGTTGGAATGCTGGATCATTTTGATCCTAGTTTGGTTGGATTATGACTTATGAGGATGTTTACTTAAAATTGTTTATGTGTTTATAAAACCAAGCTTAATCCTCATGTATGTCTTGAGGTCTATTTATATGAAAAAATTCCAAGACTAACTACTTATCATGTAAGAGTGAGTAACACTCCCAGTCAAGTATGGTACGTACTTATGGTTCATTTTACATCCGCAATTGACTGCAATACAAGTAGTATAGTTCTTAGCATTAAGTCTTAAGTCTTGCAATTGAATAATCAATACCTAAACCAGGTCTAGAATAAATGAGATGGTCTTTAAAATGGAAGGATAGGAGCCCTATTCGCATCTACATCATGCTTGCGTGCTTTGACATAAGTATAATAGTGATGCCATACTGGTCCTGATAAGAAGAGATAAATGGTATTTTGAGGGGGGCTAATACAAATTTTCCTAGAGAGGATATTTAGAGCAATTAATAAGAAAAATTCATAAAACGGAAGCATAGCAATATTAAAAGAACAAAGGAAGTATAATATTTCCTCCCTTTCTTTTTACTCGTAACGATTTGACTTTTACACTATTCACCTACTCTATTTAGTTTATGTTTGGTGATTTATAGTTAATGAAAAACATATTCATGTGGGATCTTGTTAGTTTCGTCTGAATGTATATTTTTCGAATATATACTTTTTATAATTTTTATTTATCGGTAATTGAACTTATTGATGGTTGAAATTATGCATTGGCAAGCATCAAAGTCAAACTATTGCAAGTAAAAAGAAATAGAGGAAATATAGAGTTTGGAGCTTTTGTATTTCGACTTTAATAAAGGAAAGAGAAATTCAATGGAGGAAGAAGACAGATAAGAGAGAGAGAGTTGTATAGTATACTCGCTCCGTCCCATAATATAGTGCTTGTTTCTTTTTTACATGGTCTCTAAGACGTAACTTGGACCTTTAATATCTTCAATTTTGTATTAATAAAAAATATAAAAAGTTGATATTATGAAACTACACATTGAGACGAATCTAACAAGATCCCACATGAATATTTTTTTATATATACAAATGAGAATATTTGGTCAAGATTTTAAAATTTGACCCACCAAAAATGAAGTAAACACTATATTATGGGACGGAGGGAGTACTAAAAAGTAAATTTTATGATTCTTAAATATATTACTATGTTCGTCTCATATTGTAGTGCTTGTTTCCTTTTTGTACGGTCTCCATTATATAGTTTGACCTTCAATATCTTCAAATTCTGCATTAATAACAAATATAAAAACTGATATTATGAAAGTGCACATTAGGTGGACCTAACAGAATCATAGATATATATGTTTTTATATATATAGAATGAAAATATTTGGTCAAAAGTTTTAAAATTTAACCTCAAAAGAGAGAAAACAAGTACTATATTATGAGACGGAGGGTTTATGAGCTTGATATAAAAAGCTCATACTTGTTCATTAATTTAGTGCTTGTAAATCATCCCAAAGAGCATGATTTGGTGGTTTTCTTTGTATCTCGGGTTTCCACATAAACTTGGTGTGTTATTTATTGCTTGCATTCTTCAATATATTTGATTTTGGTCAATTTTGGAGATTGATTAAATTATCCTAAGGATTATCAACCTTCTTATTATTGAATTTTCATTGGTTATAAATACATTTAAACATTATTTTTATATCACTTCTTCCCTCATTTATTACATACATATCAATATTATATTTTAATGTGTCTAATAGGGTTAGCAATCCTAAGGATTATTCAAACATTTTCCGTTAATTTCCATTAACTATTGGTTATTATTGTCGCCACAAATAATTAGTGTTATTGTGTTGGCTTATTCTAGAACACAACACCATGCATATTACTTAGCATATATAAATTGCTAGTGGGTAGATTATTCGGACTCCACGAATTATTAGTGGTTGTCTCTATTGGATAGATTATCCAGTGGATAGACAGAGTTTTTCCCCTAATATAAATGTCTGTTTACAATAACGTAAACATAAAATTTGAAGTTTGAAAGAGTTTCAAGCTAAAGAGATTTGATCACAGATGAACTGAGAGAGTTTAGAGAGAGAAAGTGTTTAGAGGAAATATGCTCAGATTTCCATTAAACTCATTTACAAAGTTAGAGTAGCTTTATATACAAGAAGAACAACTAACTCTAACTAATTATGCCAGCATGGCATTTATGAAACAGAATAACAGAAACTATAACAAACTTCTCAAGTTTCTGTTTTATTACATCATCAGTAGAATACTATATCCAATATCCCCCCTCAAGGTGGGCATGGATGAGCAGCAGCTATGCCCAGCTTGGAAAGAAGCAGCTTCAATTGAGGAGAAGGTAAGACCTTAGTAAATAAATCAACCAATTGAGACTGAGTAGGTAAATAAGTTAATTGGATCAGACCTTCAAGAACCTTGTCCCTTGTGAAGTGACAATCTATGTCAATGTGCTTGGTTCTCTCGTGAAAAACTGGATTCTTGGCAATGTGAATGGCTGAGTGATTATCACAATGCAAGGTAACTGGAGTGAGATTGGCAACACCAAGTTCTTCAAGCAATCTGACTAGCCAGGTTACCTCAGCTGCAGCAGAGGCCATAGCCCTGTATTCGGCCTCGGAAGAAGATTTAGATGGCTTCAACCCAAAGAGGGTGAGTGGAAGCTTCAGCATAGGAAGTAGGTTCTGTGATATCACAAGAGTTACTAAGAAAAGCTTTGTGAGAGGTGGGAAAAGCATCAAAAGTGACTAGATTGCACCAGTGGGAAGAGAGGGGAGAAACTGTGGCAGAAGAAGTATTACAAAGATAATCAGCAAGATAGGAAGGTGGTTTAGTGTGTCTGGTGGGCCTGGTAGGAGCAGAGGGAATTGATTGAGAAAGATCAAAGAGAGAAGAAGGAGAAGATGTTGAGGCAGGGGTCAAAGGAGAGGGAGATGTTGAAGGTGAAGAAGGTGAAGAAGGTGGTGAAATATGTGAAGAAGGAAAAATATCATCTTCAAAAAGAGGTGTAGAAGTGGAGGAAGGAAGGTAGATAGCAGAAGGCAAATTATGTGGTGTAGAAAAATGAAATGGATAGAAATTTTCATGAAAGGTAATGTCCCTAGAGACAAATACTCTATGAGTGGTGAGATCAAGTACTTTGTAACCTTTTTGGGAATTGGAATATCCAATAAAAACACAAGGAGTGGCCCTGGGATCAAATTTAGTTCTGTGGACCTTGGATGTGGAGACATAACACAAACAACCAAAGCATCTGAGATGATCTAAAGATGCTGGGGTGTTGTGAAGAGTAGCATAAGGTGTTTGGTGGTGAAGAGGTTTGAGAGGCATTCTATTGATCAAATACACAGCACAGAGCACACAATCACCCCAAAATTTGTCAGGAATTTTAGATTGCAAGTAAAGAGTTCTTGCTGTAGCTAAGATATGTCTATGCTTTCTCTCAGCAATCCCATTTTGCTGAGGAGTATCACTGCAACTTGTCTGATGCAAAATACCATGGCTCAGGTAAAAAGACTTCATAGCACCTTCACATAGTTCTTTAGCATTATCAGATCTAATGCAAAGAATCTTAGAAGAAAACTGTGTTTCAACATATTTTGCAAAATTAATCATAACATCAACAGCATCAAACTTATGTTTCAGAAAATGAATCCATGTAAATCTGGAAAAATCATCTACAATGGTTAAGAACTGAGTACAACCAGTGTAAGTTTGAACCTTGTAAGGGCCCCACACATCAAGATGCACCAATTGAAAAGGAGAAGTAGTGTGTGTACTGCTAATGGGAAAAGGAAGTCTAGGCTGCTTTGACATAGGGCAAACCTGACAGATACTTCCTTCAACACATGCTTTCACAGAGCAATCAGGGAACAACAGTTTTATTTGAGAGAAAGGTAGATGACCTAAGCGCAGATGCCATAATCTGGCCTTATTGAAATCACCAGAAGAAGAAGCAGCAGTTGAAGCAGAAATGTCATGAGAAGATGTATGAGCAGCAGGTAAACCAGGGACTGCACTGTGTGACTTGGCTTCAACATGATACAAGCCATTTATCAAGTTACCAAGAAGAATTGGCTACCTGTTCTGTAAGGGATCCTCAAGGAAACATTTGTTGTGAGAAAAAGAGACTTCACAACTAAGATCAGTGCATAGCTTGTTTACAGAAATCAAATTAAATTTGAAATCTGGAACATGTAAAACTCTATGAAGAGTAATGTTGCTACTTAAGATAACAGTACCAATATGAGCAACATGAACCTTACTACCATCTGGGATAGTGATATAATTGTGAGGGCCAGTAATGCTTTCATAGTTAGAAAACCAACTCAACTGAGAACAAATATGATCAGTAGCCCCACTATCCAGTAGCCATTGAGTGCTAGAAGCAGATAAAAGACAGAATGTACCTGCTAACATGGCATGTGAAGTAGATTCAGCTTCAGCAAACTGAGTACCAGAATGATGAAAGGTAGATTTGTGAGCATTAAGCATTTTCATAAGCTGATTGTATTGTCCTACAGTGAGATTCTTGGACTCAGAGGGTTCATCAGTATCAATAGGAGATTGATTCACAATGGCAGTAGCAGCTTTCTTGTCTTTAAAACCTGTAAAACCAGGTGGATACCCATGGAGCTTGAAGCACCTCTCAGTATTGTGACCAGGTACTTTGCAATGAGAACAAAAATAATGTGCACCAGGTCTTTTATTGCCAGAGAACTGTCCAGTATTGGTATTGGATGTAAAAGATATCTGTGGAAATGATCCTTGATTGTGCCTCTGAAAATGGCCAGGAGGTTTATATCTATTGTTTCCATACCTCTGATTATCAGTAAGAAAAGCAAGATTCTCAGTTGGATTAACTGTAGTAGCAATCTGTTTGTGCCTTTCTTCTTGAGAAAAGAGCCTGTAGGCTTGAGTGATTTTAGGTAAAGGTTGTAACATCAGCACACTACCCCTTACAGCAGAATATGATTCATTTAATTTCATCATGAACTGGATTAACCTCTGCTCTTGTTGTCTGTCAACAATCTTCTTACTAAGGTTGCATGTACACTTATTACATGTACAGGTTGGGAGAGGATGAGCATCATTTGAGGCATCCCAGATTGTCTTTATGTGAGTAAAGAACTCAGCTATATTCTGTGATCCTTGAGTTATTTCACTCAACTTTTGTTCCAAGGTATAAACCTGAGTCATAGAGGCATAACCAAAGCGTTCCTCCAATTTTTTTCCAAATTTCTGAAGCATCAACTAGGAATAGAACACTTTTGGCTATGGTATCCTCAAGATTAAAAATCAGCCAAGAGCATACTAGGTCATTACATCTTTCCCAGGCTTTTAGGTCAGAAGAAGTAGAAACTGGTTTAGGTATTTCACCAGTGACAAAACCGAGTTTATTTTTGGCAGAGAGTGTGAGAATCATAGCTCTTTTCCAATTAGAAAAGCCTTCGCCATTAAATTTTACAGATACTGGTTGACAAGAGTTAGCATCAGAAGGATGGATGTAATAGATGCTAGTAGGATTTTGATTTGGAGGTAAGGTCTGAGATTCAGATTTAGGCATGTTTGAAGGTATGAAATAGAAATTTGTGGTTTCAGATTCCACAATATCAAACAGTTGATGTGCAAAATCTGAAATGAAGAGATCAATTAGGTTTCGGATAATTTTTGCTTCAGAATCAATAATATTAACACAGAAATTTCAGATAACAGATCAATTTCAGACAACAAATGAATTATCAGAACAAGATTGTATGATTTCAGACAGAATTAAGGAAGAAAGAATTTCAGGTTAACAAGATTTCAGAGAAATTTCAAAGGATTTCAGAAGAGTTTCAGATCATCAACATTCAATCAACAATTTCAGAAGAGAATCAGATGAAATTCGGATGAAAATTTTAGAGGTTCAGAAGATTATTACCGGAAAATTGCTTGAATTTACTCTAGAAATGATCGAATCATCACAGCAGGCTCTGATACCATGAAAGAGTTTCAAGCTAAAGAGATTTGATCACAGATAAACTGAGAGAGTTTAGAGAGAGAAAGTGTTTAGAGGAAATATGCTCAGATTTCCATTAAACTCATTTACAAAGTTAGAGTAGCTTTATATACAAGAAGAACAACTAACTCTAACTAATTATGCCAGCATGGCATTTATGAAACAGAATAACAGAAACTATAACAAACTTCTCAAGTTTCTGTTTTATTACATCATCAGTAGAATACTATATCCAATAAAGTTCATTAATCATGAGAATTTGCATTTCTCCAAATCAAGAAAAAAAATGAATAACAGAGATTTTAACCTTCCTTGACCACATCATTTAATTTAGCACAATTGGAACGAAGGCATTAATAGTGAAACCTCCATCAACAGTTATAGTTTGTCCAGTTATATATGAAGCTGCAGGTAGACAAAGATAAGCAACCAAGGATGATACTTCCTCTGGTTCCCCCAAACGTCCTAGAGCGATTCGAGATTCGAAACCCTTCAGATACTCCTTCTGGGTTCTCATACCCTGCCAATTACCAAAAAAACAAGCAAATTATGATAGAGTATCTCATCTTCAATTAACAATTGGTTAAAGAGCTTCATAAGTATATTAATAATCGGTAAGTTGAGCACTCTTTAGTTGCTGACTATTAGAGTTATGATAGAGTTGAGGGTTCAAGTATGTTAAGTGAACAAGTAGTGTTTTAGATTAGGTAACTAATATCCTAGTATCTTAAACCTATTATACTTTCATTTCATTAGAACTCATAATAAAGATAAAGGCATATATTGAAGTGCCAAGACTACAACGGCTTGAAAGACAAATACAAAAAACGCTAATTCGAAATGCTCCAGACACAACAAAGACCCCTCAACAATATCACCACCAGAGCGAACAAGAAACAATACAACAACCACATCAAAGAATCGAGAATCTGATTATAATAAATGGATAAAGATGCTCCTATTTCAAGTTAAGTGTAGGCTGGTTTTCATTAAAGCAGAATGGTTATAGTTTGAGCAAAATTGGTGTCAATTTTTCGTTATTGGATAGAACAAAAAATCTAGAGATAGGACAAAGTTGAAGAAATGAATTGTCTAATTAATTGGCTCTAGCCTAAATATTGAAGTTATGATTTATAGCGCACAACACATAAATAATGTTCCATATTGATAAAAGAATAGAGACGAGTTCACTGTATAATACAAAGGGGTTACTCCCTTTTTATTATCATATGGTTTTAAGGTGGAAACTCAGTAGTCTTATGAATTAATTAGAGGATGACATGAGTACCTCAGTCATAGAAGTCCAAATGACTCCACAAGCAACAGAATTAACTCTAATGTTATCTTTTGCCCATTCACATGCCAAATTCTTCGCCAGTTGGTTCATTGCTCCTGGAAAAAAAATCATGAAAGATTGTAGCTTATCAAACATTTACAAAAATTTATAAGCATATGTGATCCTTAAAAATGATGTGTAACAATGTTTAAATGTACCTTTTGCTGCTCCATAAACAGATCCAATATCAAATGCTACCATACTTGCAATCGACGAAATGAAGACGATGTTGCCTTGCCCTGAGGCCTTGAAGAATGGATATGCAAGTTGTGATAGATGATAAGCTGACTCAAAGTTGGTTGCCATTGTAATAGAGTAATACTCCGCTGTAGTTTCCACAGTTTCGTTTCTTGTACAACTACCAGCATTATTCACCTGAAAACCGAAAAACCTAAGGAATAATGTGTTCATAATTATCTAGGAAATTTCATAGGGCTGACCTAATTAACCAACAGCTTGACTAGCTTACTTGAATTGTTTAACCAATCACCAATGTATCACATACCTAGTTGGTAGGAAATAGGAATCTTGAAATCCATACCCTCTTATTTTTATACTATCCCGTTATTTAATACTACCTCTGTTTTTATTTAATTGCAACATTCACCTTTTTGCACAAACTTTAAGAAATGAGAAAAGAGAGTATAATTGACTCACTTTCCCTTGCTACTAGTACTATAATTAAATGGGGAAAGAGTAGGTGATCGAAGTAAGGGTAATATAATCAAATATTCCCAAAAGCTTTCCTAAAAAGGAAAATGTTGCAACTAATAAAAAAACACCTAAAAGTAGAAATTGTTGCAACTAAATAAAAACAGAAGTAGTAGTTGTATCCAAAGAAAATGACTTGCATAGTTGTACAAAGCCCAAAGGTATGTCGAAAGTATGAAACAAAGCGTATGTGAAAAGAAAACTTTTCCCAAAAATGAAATGGTACAATTAATGTGGAAAATCATTGCGAGCAGATTAAATTAGTATATATCTTAACAGAATATTATAATATAGGTAACACCACCACTACCTCCTTTAGCTTATAACTTATAAGTGGGCTAAACTCTCCTCCTCCTTATTGAATTACCGAGACTCATTTCATATAATCTGAAAATTAACATGATATCAGATCCCGGGTTATGGATCTCTTCTAAACTGGGCCTCTAATCAAGCAACTGGGTAAGAATTTATCTTAATAGGATGTCCAGTCCTTAAGAAAATTATTTCTAATTATCTTTTCAATTAGATTATTCTAATGAAACTCACATGTGAGGGGAAGTGTTGAGGTTTAACTGTAATAAGTATTATACCAAAAATTGCAAGAAGTAGATAATGGGCGACTTACGAGTATGTTTAATTTTCCATTAAAGATAGAGTTGATAGTTTCCATAAGCTTCTCTCTTTGTGGTCGAGAAGAAATATCACATATCGAGCCACTTATAGGCAAACCCTTTGTTTTCCAATCTAGCAAGCAAGCATTAAGTTCAGCTTCATTCCTAGCACATGTATGTACACTTGCTCCTAATCCTGCAAGCTCCTCCACAATAGCATGCCTGCAAATATAAACTCATTTTCTTTCAAAACAAATGTTTTTTGTTTGTTTTTTGATTAGGTTAGATAATTCAACCTCTTCTAAACTACTAGTATAAGATAAACAACAGCTAAAAGTGGAATACAAGACTTTACAATTCAAAAGACAATATGTCTAAATGCCCACTGCCACTGGAAGATGAAAGAAATTTCGAGCGTAATGTTGGGATGAGGATTTAAATCTCGACAAGGTCTGTAATTCAAGTTGGTGCTCCAGGAGCTACCATCTTTTTCAAGTTGCTTTAACTTGATTATCCTTAGATTACAAATATTAAACATAAAATGATTAGAAAACATAAAATTAGTACGAATTTATATTAATACCCAATGCCCTTGGGCCTTGGTACCACCCGTGACAAGAGCATTCATTCCTTGGAGTGACCATCGCCTACCATTTCCTCCAACACTTGTTTTTGCCTCCATTTTAATATATTCAGCTTGTTTTCAGGATTTAAATAGCAAAGAAGAAAGAGAAGGGAATAAGATTTAATATGAAAAAAAATCCGATGATGTTATTGAATTAATAGACTCTTATAATAATGCTTTTCTTAGAATATAAGGCTCCGTTTGGTAGGGCGTAAAACGTTTTTCTGTAAAAAAATTTTTTTTTTATTTTCAGTTTTACATTATTTGATTGACAAAGGAATCTAAAATCATTTTCCCTTGGAGTAAAACTAGACTTCCAATTATGGAAAAAATTGTTTTCTTTATATCTCTTACACACTTCTCTCACTGTCTCCTTACTTTCCCTTTCATATGTTTCATTTTCATTATTTTTCTTACATGGAACTAAATAATGAAAAACTAATTTTAGAATTGTATTTTTCATTATAAATTATTTTCCGTAAAAATCATTTTACACTAAAAATATTTTACTTCTACAAAACGGAGCCTAAATGATGATTATCATTACATATATGAAGCAAATTTATAGAAACTGGTAGAGTTCACATGTTGATTTGTCCACATATAGATTGTATCCGCAACGTGTCTCCACATCCAGCCACAACGTTTGTGCATTGAATTCTAAATTGACATGAATGACAATTGACAACGTAGCCTTCATGGATTTTACATAAAGGGATTAAAAAAAAAAAAATTAATAGAAGAGTTTTTCTGGACTACTTTTGCATAGGGCTTTCATCCAGATGTTCATTACGAGCCAGATAGGCAGATACCCTTAATCCTAAATTTTGCTAGGAAAGAGAAGGACGAGAAAGCTCACCACTTGATCAATCCTAATTCCTAATTTATATGTATATGGATGATGCCTTAGGTATAAAATGTGAAATGGTCCATAATCAAATAAACTCTACGTCTCCACCATACAAATACTGAAAACAGTTGAGCTAGGTCCATAGACCACTATCAAATTGGCTACCTCTTCTTTCTCACTATGGATTTATATATGGTTGATTTTGACATGAGTGAAAATATTATTTACAAAACTCCATGATAGAAAGTTTTCTATGGAGATATTCCCCTATGAGTTTAAGATTAATTTTCTTCGACCCAAAATAATCGCAATTTAGTGTTTATATAAGAGTAAGAATAGCGGTGCTCTAAGATCCAACCTTGATTTTGTCGGACATGCCCCATTTATAAGGGTTTAGGTCGTCGATTTTCAGTCCCAATGGATCAAGGTTGGATTTTGTGTTTAAAAAATTTAGGCTTGGGTCTTATTAGGCCCATTTCAGACCTAATTCAGTTTCTAAAAGTTTTAGGTTTAGACCTAATTACACCCATTTTAAACACGATCATTATCATTTTTATGTGAGAGATTCGACTTATACAACAACAAAAAATAGAATAGGACGTGATTATTAGTATCATTGATCTTAGGATAATATTAGCCCGATAAGGGTGAGCATGGGTTGAATATTTGATTCGCTCGAAGCGGATATCTAATGTCCGCTCTGCTTATATCGAATATATGTACCCGACTCTATAATATCGAATATCCAATATTTTATATACGAAAATTTCAAAGTTATATATATATATATATATATATATATATATATATATATATATAGGGGTGGGATCCGCTGAAAACAACTTTTAATCTGAAAACTGAAAACAGGGTAACTTTTACCACTTTTAGGGCAACTTTATATATTTTAAGGGTAACTTTTACCAGTTTTAGGATAACTTCATATATTTCAAGGACAACTTTATATATTTTAAGGGCAATTTTTACCAGTTGTGGGGTAACTATATTATATTAAGGATGATTTTATATAAGCCAAGGGCAACTTTATATATTATAATAGTAACTTTTACCACTTTTAGGGTAATTTTTAGTATTATAATAGTAACTTTTACTAATATTAGAGTAACTATACACCTTAGATATTTTCCTCACCTCCTTCTTCAACCTTCATCTCCTTCCTTTCTCTCTCTCAACATTCAGAAAAATGCAACAAATAATTAGTTCAAATTGCAGCTCCATAACCTAATCAATCTCTTAAATAGAATCAATCATCATCATCAACAAAACTGAGCTAGAATTAAAACCAGAAAGGTCTTCTAATCAACAATCAACAATCAACATCAGTGCTATAATATGAAGTCTCCTTGAAATTATCAGACAACAACATATTGTTTCAAGTTTCATCATTCAAAAGAAAGTACAAATAATAGAAAAGTGATCAATAAAGAGAGAGAATAACAGTAAATATCTGAAGGAAGGGTACGGAGTTATCCTCGCACCGAACTCTATAAGCGGCGAGCTGCAGCAACTTGGACATGGCGTCGCGGCGAATAGGATGAAGAAAGGTTGAGGAGTTGAGTGGAAGTGAAATCGTGTTTATCTAAGCAAAATCGACGCTGAAAACAAGAGATTAGAGACGTTTGATGTTGTTATCGACTTCTTTCCTCCAATTTTGCTGATTTTATTCTCTCTCTTCTTGTTTCTCCATTTTTGCATCTGTTAGAACTTCACCGTAACGAGATAAATGATGAGAGGAAAGAGAAATGGATATTCTCCATTGTTGAATTGCTGTCTGATGAATTCGTAGTTAGAAGATCAGAGAAAGAATGGAAATTGTTGAAGTAGTTGGGGTTTCTCTGTTTCTATCGTGGTTTGAAGAGAGAGAATGGGGCTGCTGGAGGAGATGATGTAATTGGCCCAAATCTTATGAATTTGATCATAACCATCGGATCCAGGTTCAATGGCCCAAATCTTCTGTTTTCAGTTTTCAGCTTTAGGGATGTTTTCACAAGATCCCACCCCTATATATATATATATATATATATATATATATATAATGTTCGATCTGCTTATATCGAATATATGTATTCGATTCTATATTATCGAATATCCAATATCTTATATACGAAAATTTTCAAAGTTGGATATGTAAAGCGATGCAAAAAGAGAATATTAGAAGCAAAAAAAAATCAAAAAAAAAAAAATAGACTCAAGTTTTTTTTTTTGAGGGGTATAACTCTTATGAGCAACTGTTGTAACTCTAATTCAATCGTGTGGTTGAGATTCATTCTCATTTCTCATGTAAGGAGCGTTATCCATGTGATCATGTATGTGTCCGTGTGTATGCGTGTGCGTGTGTGCGTGCGTGCGCGTGTGTGCGTGCGTGTGCGTGCGCGCGTGTGCGCGCGCACATACATTCCTATACATATATCACTAGGGGTGAGGAGAAATTCTGGGTACCCAGATCCAGACATGGACCCAGTGTGGACCCGTCGGGTCCGGATCCGATCCCCGTCCAGCTGGGCCCGGGTCCGTGTCCAAAAAAATGGACCCAGTTGCATCCGGTTCCAATTTTGGGTAGAATTTTATCGGACCCGGTACCTGGTGGGTACCTGGTTTGACTGGTTCCAGCTCTGATTACCCGGTTGGAGCGGGTCTAGGTCTGTGTACCCGGTTGGAGCGGGTCTAGGTCCGGGTACCCGGTACTTATGATTGGTTTTTTTCATATACTCATATAGAATTGGTAATAGGATAATAGTTATTAAGTAAAAAGTTAGTAGTTAGTAGGCCTTTAGGCCCATTTAATTTTAAAAAAAAATTATAGCTCAATTGGCCCATCTTAGTATGTTGTTAAACTTACAACTGGGTACCCAGTTCTGGACCTGGTACCCACCGGTTCCGGGTCTGGGTCCAAAAATTTAGGACCCGATTTGACCAATTCCAATTCCAGATTTTTAATACCCACTGGGTCCGGGTCTGTGTCCGGGTCTATGAAATTCTACCGGGTACCCAGTTGTGCTCACCCCTATATATCACTACAAAAGTAAATCAATTTAGCAATAGTTAAAAAAGTTGTTGCTATTCATGAGAAATTAGTTGCTTACTCACGTTAGCAACAAATTGGAAACAAAAAATAGTTGTTGCTAAAATGCTTGTTTCCATATGATTTTAACTACAAAATCTGAACATTTTCGTTGCCACATAGCATCCATCGAAATATTGTTGCCAAGTTGGTTTCTACATTTGGTGCATTTGTTGCTGAATTTGAATATCCGTTGATTATTGTTATTGCCACAAATTAGTGATTCTTAATCTAAAATGTCAAATGACCAACTCAAACAAAAGTTTAAGCTGATGATTGGAGTCCCAAGAATAATTTTATACTCTACCATTAAACACAAGACTCTGTTGACATATAGTATATACTCCCTCCGTCTTTTATTAGTTTACCCATTTTGACTTTTGACACTATTCACATACATGACTTTGACTATCTCTTGTAATTTGTATTCAAGGAAAAATATAGTCATGTGAGATCTTGTTGGATTCGTCTTAATGTGTATTATCCAAATATCAACTTTTTGTAATTTTTGCTTATCGAAAATTAGAGATATTAAGGTTCAAATTAGTATCTCGGCAAATGTGCCCCAAAGAAAAGGGTAAACTAATAAGAGACTGAGGGAGTAGGTGCTACATGGTAATAGAAATGTCTCTAAGCAAAGAAATCCAAAGAACATACAAGTATACAACCATATAATAGTTAAAGTTCATGATCGATGAGAAATTGCATTTCTCCAAAGGAAGAGCTATTCTCAAACATTTCGGTTATTTAGGGCGAATGCAAAATGAACAACAGAAATTTTGAACTTACTCCTTGACCACATGGTCCACATCGTTAGGCATAATTGGTAATGGTAAGAAGGCATTAACAGTAAAACCTCCATCAACAGCTATAGTTTGTCCAGTTATATAAGAAGCTACAGGTAGACAAAGATAAGCAACCAAAGACGATACTTCCTCGGGTTCTCCTACACGTCTTAAAGCAATTCGAGATTGGACAACCTCCAAATTCTCCTTCTGATTTCTAAGATGCTGCCGATTACCAAAACCAAAAAACAAAAGTCATCAGTTTGCTTAAATAATAATAGAATTTTTTGCACGCGATGCGTGCTTGGATTTTTTTCGAAACAGAAACTCGATTTTTTTGAGCATAAGAGTCAAATTTGAACATTAGACAAATGAAATATAATTGTTTTTAGTTGCAAAATTTGATTGGTTTAGTTTTTGTCACTTAAGTCTCTCACCATTATTTTTGTCTTTTTTTTTTTACTTTTTAAATTCTATGAACAAAATAGAAATTTTATTGAATTTATTTATGATTTCTAATATTATGATTTTTTAGTTGATTTTTGAATAAGTACAATGCTAATTTCTAAATTCTAAACACTATAAAAAAAGTAAATAATTTTTTCCTTGTCTAACTTCTAAATTCTGATTTCACTATAAATACACCTCTATTTTTATCATGACCCACCATTAATTGTGAATGGTTCTTGAGAATAGTGATTTGTAAGTAAATTTTTGTAAATGTTTTTGTATGTATTGACGTTCTAGGTTATTAGTTTTAGTTTTATGTTAATTTTACGTTTTAATAAAGTTTCCCGATTATTTGAGTGATTTGCGTGATTTTCATAACACCATTTTATCAATTGTGTGAGTGATTTGTAAAGTTTCTTCTTTTGAGTGATTTGTGAGTGAGGACGATAAAGATAAAGTTAAAAAAATTTCGTAACAAAAATGTTAGAGGACGACAAATAATTAAGTTGTAAAGGTAAGAATAAATACAATTATGTGTCACCCAAAGCTATATTAGTACAAATAAACTATATATTCGAAAAGATAAATCAACAATAAATTAGTAAGATTAAAAAATAAACTTTATAGAAAATAGATATTATGATAAACGGGCCGGGCGGGCTTGCCCGCTGTATATTTGAGGTTGTCCCGTTGTCCATATCTTTCCATTAATATTAGCGGGCTGAGCTTGGCCCAATCATTTAGAAATTCTTTTCAAATTTGTTGTCCAAGGCCGCAACTTTAGCGGGTCGGGCTACCTGAGCTAGACGGACTTAGCGGGTCGTCCCGTCCGTGAACAACTCTAATTCAAATAGGTCCAATCAAATTAAGATAAGTTTAAGAGAATTCAGGTGAAAAGAACACACCCTAAATATATCATTCCTGAATTCCATGTGAATTGCAACACATAGAATAATAGTGTTGACACACTTACGCCATGTTCTTTTGAGCTTAACTTCAACATATATATTTCAGTTTATCTCATCTTAACTCCATTAAATGAAGTTAAATTCGGGAGTATCAAAGCTCAAAAGGATATGGTCTTCTAAAGGAACCTGTCCATCCCCGCCTTCCCCGCCCCCATCCCCACCCGGCAACCCCATTTCTCCTTTATCTCATACCCTACTCTTTACTAAAAAATATTATATATTAGAATATTTATTATTAAAATCTAATTTATATACTTATATTATTAATAATTTTATTTTGCAATTGTAGTACTGGCAGATCGTTTGTGATTGTTGAAAGGATAGTTGCGGGTATGAAGAAGGTACGAACCGGACGTAGGACTCATGTGGGTGCTGAGGCGGGGATGGGTTTAAATACGTACCTGTTGGGTGGGACGACGAGTGTGAAATTTTCCACCGCAATAGGTGGTAGGAGGGGGTGGGGACAGGAATTTTATGAAGGTGGTGCGGGTTTGGAGGGACCATTCTCCGCACCCGCCAATTTTCATCCCTAGTTGCTAACGTTGAAAATTTACTCCCTCCGTCTTTTTTTACTTGCTCCATTTTTCATAAATAGATGTCTCCTTTTACTTGTTATATTTCTTTATTTGGTAATCACTAATCATGGCACACCAAAAAGTACAAAAGTTTCCCTTTATTTTTATTTATCTTCTTATATGTAACTCTCAAAAATTTGTCATTTTCCCAAAAAATTTTGGTCACGACTATAACTTTTTTTCCTTTCTTTAATTTAATACTTGTGTCCATAAGAACAGAACAATGTAACAAGTAATTTTTTTAGGGCCCCCAACAGGGATCTTATGGTAAGATGAAGGATTCTGACAGACCGAAACCTCTCAAAAGTTAACCCGAGACGGGTTTACTAACAGACACTTTGAGAGTGAGGGGATGGTAAAGGGAAACCCTCTCTCAAAATACCCTTACTGAGGATCGAATCCCGACCTTAAAATTAAAAGGTTCTTTCCTTACCACTAGGCCAAGTTTAACTTGGTATATATGTAACAAGTAATTAAAGACAAGTGAAGTGATGAAGGGAGTATGTAACTCTTGCATGTAAAGACAATTACGATACAAACTTATCTTATACTACGTTCATTACTTTTTAATAGTTACGCTTACACTTTTCACGTATGTCAGTGCACTGCTTTGCGTCTTTATATCTCTAATTTTGTATTTGTAAAAAATATAAAAAGTTGATATTCCAAAAGTACATATCGAAACGAATTAAATAAGACCCTACATGATTATATTTCCTCTTAATTATAAATCACAAATAATAATCAAAAGAAAATTTGTGAAAGAAAATTTGTGAATAGTGTTAAAAAATAAAAGTGTAAAAATTGTATATTAGTGTTGTCAAATCAATGAATGACTTGTGTTTTAGCTAGAATATTCTAATCACAATTAAGATAAGATTTTCCTTCCCATAGTAATCTCTCCATTTCTTTTGTTTGTCCGATCCCATTTTCTTTTTGGGACATCTCTTACAAATTTTCTCAAATGATATATCAACATCATTGATGCATTTGAAAGCGGTGTTTAACCTAGATTAACAACCTACTAATGTACTAAGAAATAAGGTGGCACAATTTTTTTGACCATTTGATATTTTTTTGTCTATAAATATAAATTATTGTGGGTGGTTGGGCTTGGTAGAAAAGGAGTGAGGTGGATGGATTATTATGACAAAAAGGTCAATAAAAGATTATCGTTTTGGATCCTAGAAAGTTTATTAAAACTCTTGTGGATTCTCACCCAAAGACTATTCTCTGAAAATACCTTTAATTTTAAGTTGATTAAAAGTTAAAATTTTCTAATGTAGATTGGTGATAGTTGTGAACTTAGCTTGTGAGTTGTGACCAATGATATCACTACTTTTCCTTATTAAAACAAAATTATCACGATATGATGAAGGTGAAGAGATCAACTACCTTAATATCGAGTGTATTTGTTCTAAAATAACACTCATACTAAAAGATTCAATTAAGTTTTGTTTTTATTTGTGCTACGAAGTTAGAATATGACGTGAATACCTCAGTCGCAGACGTCCAAATAAATCCACAAGCAACAGAATTAACTCTTATATTATCTTTTGCCCATTCACACGATAGATTCTTTGCTAGTTGGTTCATTGCTCCTGTAAAATGATAGAAAAAAAAACGTAACTTACCATACATTTTCGCAAGGTTTAAAGCATGCATATTTGATCCATAACAATGAAATGCTACCAAATTTGGATGAATATGTACCTTTCGCTGCTCCATAAACAGATCCAATATCAAATGCCATGATACTTGCAATCGACGAAATGAAGACGATGTTGCCTTTACCTGAGGCTTTAAATAGTGGATATGCAAGTTGTGATAGATGATATGCTGAGTCAAAATTTGTTGCCATTGTAGTAGAGTAATACTCCGATGTAGTTTCCGCAGTTTCATTTCTCGTACAACCACCAACATTATTCACCTGAAATCCGAATGCAAAGGGATTGAGAGATGGGCATTAATTAGGCAACAACTTGGCTAGCTTACTTGAATTGCTCAACTGATATATGTATCAGTATCACACACCTAGTTGATAGAAACTTGGAAGCCATAGCTTCTATTCTTATACAACATGCACTACTACAAGGGGATGGGTATTTAGCAACGGAAAAACAGTTGCTAAACATAGATTTTCCGTGTCAAAAGACCTCACTTCGTAACAAGATTTTAAATTAATAATTATTTTACCATGTTATACTTTTAAGTGAACACGACTAGTGATAAGTTGACAACAAAATAGCCAAAACAAAATCTATATAACATAATTATTATACTTTTATACATAGACCTATCTTAAGAATTGACAAACAAATAATTGAAAAACAAAAGAATATTATACTTTGTTATTATCTCTTAACCAATTTTTTTTGTCTTGAAATTGAATTGACAAAAATCAACTATCTAATTCAATGCACGTTCTGTAATTTATGAAATCTTGTATGACTGAAAAAAGAATTTGAAACCAGAATTTTAGATGATATAATTAAAAACAAAGTTTGTAATCGCAAAGACTTGATCGAACTATATTTAACTGATTTTGAATTCCAATTATAAAAATAAAAAATTGTATTTCACATAATCTTATATTTTCTAACTCAAATTACATGCATAACTAAGATTATCTTTCATTGTAGTACTAGTTTATTATATTGTTCATATGTAATAAAAATAAATACTCATGATCAAAGCAATATCTAGGGGATTACAATCTGCTAAAAGCAAATGTAAAAATTAATTTGAAAAGGGGGTAGTAATAAGAATTATAACATATATTGCAACAAGTAGATAATAGGGGACTTACAAGTATGTCTAATTTTCCATTAAAAACAGAGTTAATAGTTTTCATAAGTTTCTCTCTTTGTGGTCGAGAAGAAACATCACATATCGAGCCACTTATAGGCAAACCCTTTGTTTTCCAATCTAGCAAGCAAGCATTAAGTTCAGCTTCATTCCTGGAACATGTATGTACACTTGCTCCTAATCCTGCAAGCTCCTCCACGATAGCATGCCTGCAAATATAATACGATCGATTACTTGAAAACAAACTTCTTTTTTTTATTAGGTACCATCATTCGCCTAACTCTTAAGGATCAACGTCTACTAGGTTACTAGCTAGCCTACTTAGTACACCAACTCAAAAACTCGGTACAAGACTTTGCAGTCCTACTTATATGTAATTGGCCCAAAGGCGTAGTGCCTCTATAGGATGAAAAACACTCACCAACATAAAATTGGGACGAGGACTTAACAACCTTAAAAAAAGAAAAAGATCTTGGGGGTGTTTGGGGGAGGGAGTTTTAGAGAGAGTTTAGAGTTTTGGGGAGAATTTAGAGTTTTGACCAGTAAAAACTCTAATTTGGGTGTTTGGTGAGAGAGAGGATTAAAGAGAGTTTTGTACTAAAAACTCTGATCAAAACTCTCTTTTGGAAAAGCTGGGTAGAGGAGCTTTTTCATGAGAGTTTTGGAGAGAGAAAAAACAAATGACTATTTTGTTCATATAATCAAAACTAAAATTTGTTTTCAAAAAAAAACATATGTCCATAAATGTCATTTTACATGTTCTAAAAAATATAAAACTCTAGACAATCAGCTAAGTATTACCAAACACCTTTACACAACAATTATTTAAATCAGCAGTCAAATCCTCTCAACAAAAAAGTAATCATCTAACCACAAACTCTAAACTCTAACCTCTAAACTTTAAACTCTAATCACTAAACAGGGCCCTTATATTCGGAATACTGAGCTATCACCTCTTCTTCAAAAAAATTTGATCACCAAGAAACTTTTTTATCTGTTTCAACAGACTTATAGAGACAAAGGTCTACGAGTAGATTTTACAAGGATGATTTAAGTAGGGTGTAAGGATCAACCCATTCAGTCAAATATCATTAAAAGATTGACAAGAAGTATTTATTATGATACATGTATGAATTTCATAATGAGCATAATAGATTTAAGAAGAATTTACGTCAATATATTGCAATCAAATGAGCATAAATTATTAGAAGGAAAAAAAAGAATAGTACGAGTTTATATTCATACCCAATTCCTTTGGTACCACCCGTGACAAGAGCAGTCATTCCTTCGAGTGACCATCGCCTACCATTTCCACTAATATTTGTTTTTGCCTCCATTTTTATCTATTCAGCTTGTTTTCAGGATTTAAAGAGCAAAGAAGAAAGAGAAGGGAATAAGAAAAAACAGAAGAAAAGTTCCAACGAGTTAAATTATAGACTTAAATACAAATGATTTTCTTAAGATATACTCCCTCCGTCTCGTAATATAGTGCCACTTTATTTTTTTGGTAGGTCAAATTTTAAAATTTCAGACCGAATATTTTCATTTGTATATATAAAAAAAGAGAAGGTATTGTGTCGGACTCGTCCGACCATAATCTTTGGTCGGACGACTTTCAGGTGGTTCCAATTTTTTTTCAGTTAGTCTTAATTTTTTTCAGGTAGTCTTCATTTTTTTTCAGGTAGTCTTCATTTTGTTTTCAGTTAGTCTTCTTTTTTTTTCAGTTGGTTTTTGTACTTCAGTTAGACTTACTTTGGATTTCAGTTGGTCTTTATTCTTTTTCAGGTAGTCTTCATTTTTTTCAGGTAGTCTTCATTCTTTTTCAGGTAGTCCAACTGAAAAAAAACAAAGTCCAACTGAAATAAAACAAAGTCCAACTGAAAGAAACACAAAGTCCAACTGAAAGAAAACAAAATCCAACTGAAAGAAAACAAAGTCCAACTGAAAGAAAACAAAGTCCAACTGAAAAGAAAACAAAACACTAACCTCTGCTTTCTCTCACTTTCTCCTTCTTCTTCATTCCTCTTAGCTGATACTCCATACTCATGTTCAGAACACCACCAGTCCACCACCATGTCGCCTCCAAGAACAACATCAGAAATCGTCAAAAACCGATCGTCCGCCATTTTTATAGTTACCAAAGTTTTTCAGCAAGCAAGATCCCAAGTGGCAAATCAGTCCTCATCCTCTCCTACGTCCTCGCTTAAAGCCTAAACTCCAGTGGATGGTAAGATTTACGCTTTCGGAGGTTACCTTCTAATGATGAACAATCACCATTCGCCGAGGTATATGACCCCAAGTTAGGATTCTGGGATCCCCTTCCAAACCCTCCCTTTGGTCCGTTGAGCGACTCTGAACTCCATGTTTTCGTGCTTTCTGGACTCCATATCACTTCTTGTTATTGTTTCCGTGCTTTCTGGGTTCGACTCTGGGGTGTTGTTGCTGGTTTGCTTTATGGCTTCTACTGTGTTTTCAGTCCGACGTAAAGTATTGGGTCAGACGGTCTGACCCAATACTTTCACATAAAAAAAACATATTCATGTGTAATCTTGTTAGATTCGTCATAATGTGTAGTTTCATGATAACAATATGAAATTAAAGATATTAAAGATCAAACTTACATCTTGAAAATCGTACAAAAAATAAACAAGCACTAATTGGACGGAGGAAATAATATACTTCAAATCAACTATTATCGATATTGAGCATATTATATTTATAGCTAAGGACGAATGGGATTCAAAATTGATTTGTCCATTTGACCACTTATATCTCTAGCCACTAAGTTTGTGCATAGAGTTCTAAAATGACAACGGCTTCATAGTGACCATAGAAGAAAATTGGAATGGTCCGCATAAATTCAAACTTTACCATAAAAAAATTTAAAAGCACTAGCTAGGTGGGTAGTTGAGTACTAAAGCTTCCATCTCATAATGGGTTGAATATGACATAGGTTAATAGATCATTTATACTACTATAACCTCAACAAGATATAATAAGAGATGGATTGATAGAGGAGAACTACTCCATGATAGAGTAGTACATGATGATTAATGAGCTCATTGTTGCACATGTGGATGGAACATCCAATCTTGGCTACATTCGTCGAAATCATAAAAAATATCTAAGGAGCAAGCACCAAAGATATATGATGTATGAGGAAGCTAAAAGCCGGATTTATCGATCATGAAATAGTGAATTAAGTTACTTCCTGTTGAAACTACAATTCCTTCCTGAGAAATTACTTGAATAGATTAAAGAGAGTCGTAACATCATCCAAGATACAATAATGAACCACAGGATAAATCCCACCATTAACAACAAAAAAATGAAGAAACAAGAAACAACATACTAGCAAGGCAGGGTACCACAATTTCAAATTCAAATGATCATGCTATTTCAGCCAAAAACCTAATAATCTAAATAAATAAATAATCAAATCTATCAAAATGATTATGATGCTAAAAGTATTGTTGGATTGAGCAAAAAATTGACATTTAGAACTGAAATTTGTCACAGAACCTTAGTAATTTGAATTTTCAAGCTTTTGAGTAGCTTCAATGGAAATTATATTTTTGAGGAGTTTCAATGGAGATGATCACTTTTATGGTAGAATTGACTCAATTCACATCGAATTTTAGGATATTGAAGCTGCTATGTAAGAATTGTAGGAATATATAGATGCATAGAGCGGAATTTCAGTAAACAATTTCCTAACATCTATCATAGGATCGCAAACATAATCACACATGAATCATTCAATAGGAATTAAATATCAAGCTTTTGTAGCGTGATTTTCCTGTTGTATGCAAGCTTTGAAGATCCGAGAGCCCAAGTGTTGCTCTTCTAATCAGTCCACAAGCACCAGTTGAACACCAACGTTTGCTAGAACAGAAGAGTATAAATTCTCTTACTTTTGATGGTATAGGCGTCGGTTCAGAGGGAATAGTTTACACTTTAATTTCACTTCTCTCTCTTTTGTGAAAAAAAACTGATTAATGAATTGATCACCTAAACCCTAAATATTATATCTTATATATAATAGAAGAGTCATATGCTAGTTAGGAGAACTAATTCTCCTCTGATTCCCTTTTGGACCGGTCCAACCCTGATCCCAAATGGATTTGGATTGCTTTGTCCAACTTGTGCTACAATGTGTGACCTCATAGAATTCATATATTTTAGTTATAGGCCCAATCATTATTGTCCTATTAATCATATATATTCTCTATTAAGAAAATAGGAATTACTTATCGAATAAAAGATTGAATTTCCCAACAAATTAAATGAGAGTTTCAAAAAGGGTTGTATTATTGTTAAACTAGTCTTTTGTGCACGCGATGCGTGCGATGATATATTTAGGCCTAATACTAAGTAGTAAACAAACCGAAAATGCAAGTTAGTATGTAAGTTCAGCTCTATTTTGTGAATAAGATTCTTCCATGTTCTTTTTATGTTGTCATTCATTTTTGTGATTTTGAATAGTTTTTTGTTTCTCAAGTCTTATATGCGCATGTTCTTTTATAATCAGTATGATGTTCTTTACCAAATATCGTCATGTTCTTTTTTTTTGGTTTTGTTCATTTTTGTAATTTATAATATTTTTATATGGATTTCAGTAATTTCTCTATGATCCCAAAATTGTAACCGAAAAGTATAATACAATTTTAGTTTTTTTTTTCTTGTCTAACTTCTAAATTCTGATTTCACAGATATTTAAGAATTTTCATCATTTTAATTTTTTTTCCTTTTCTAAATGTTCACACTTTGAGTTTCAATTATATTTGAAAGGAAATTTAAGTTTTTCATACACAATCTGATTTTGCATGAAATGGTCATTTTTAATTTTTCTCCTTTTCTAAATTTGAACACTTTGATTTTCAATTATAGGTGAAATGAAATTTCAAATTTTTCATATACAATCTGATTTCGCATGAAATGGTTTTTGCAAAGCAATTTATAGAAATAAAATACCGTTATTTGTTCATTATTTATACTTATTTATTAAAGTGTTTTTAAATACTATTTGATTGTAGTTCAAAGAATCTTATTTCTACAACATGGAGGTGAACTTAAATACTAACTTGCATTTTCTTTTTGTTTATTACTTAGTAATAATTAGGCCTAAAAATGTCATCGCACGCATCGCGTGCATAAAAAGCTATGTATGTGTAGTCGTCAATGATAATAACATAAAACATATTTGTTGATCAGTGAAAGTAGAAGCTAATCAAGCAGGTATTTTATTTCTATAAAGTTATAATAAGAGGAAACTTTAATTTTCCTCATATAAGCTAATCAAGTAGAAGCTAATCAAGCAAGTATTTTGTAATTTAGAAAGGAAAGGGGGGCAAAATAGTCGGTTCAAAAAAGGACACCGTTGCTCCCCCCTTCCCTTATGTAATAGAGATATAAAACCCTTGCTAGGTGGTTACAACAACTATAATTTTAAGCTACATATATCTAAATTTTTTGTATCAAAAACTAAACGAACTAATATATAAACATCGACTAATTTAGTTGATAAAAACAGTGAAGAATTAATTTGTGACTATATTGTCAGCCATTAACATTAATTGGTTTTATTTAGTACCTCAATCAAAAAATTAATACTTTTTAAGAAAATATATCTAATGTTTATACTATTCTAAAGGTCGATAGAGATGCTAGATGGAAGTAACGAATAAAATTTTACAGAGAACTTCATTCTTCTGCAGTCAAATTTCACAAATTTTAATTATCTTTATTATACAAGGGAAGAGAGGAGGATTTGATGTTTACCGTAAATTACTAATATACTCTTATATAAATAAACAATCAAACTCATCTTTACTAGTAATAGTAATAGTAGTAGTAATAATAATAATAATAATAATAATAATAATAATAATAATAATAATAATAATAATAATAATAGTAATAATAATAATAATAATAATAATAATAATAATAATAATAAGATGGAAAACATTTTATATCCTAACAAATGAAGCCTGAATCCAACTGATTGTAACTAAATTGAAAATAAGATAGAAGGACCAGACTAAGAATAATAACCCTATCTATATAATAATATTTAGAGTCCTAACAGATTTTCGATGCACGATAAGTTATTATAAACTCGTAAATTCAAGTTTTTTCTTTTTAAATCTTCTAGAGTTTTACATTTTCGAGTCTTTTACATTAAAAAAATTCTTAAACCACATAGTTGTCAATTCAGTTACTCGAATAGGGTTCAGGTCGGGTCATCTCAGGTTTCAGGTCATGTTCGGTCAGGTCGTGTCAGGTCATTAAATCAAACAAGTCGGGTTCAGGTCGGGAACGGTCATAATTCGGTCAGGTCTGTCTCGGATAATTTCTTCTTTCGAGTTCGGTCGAGTTTGTCGCGGTCAATTTCGGGACATGTCATCTTTCGTGATTATGTGGTGTCGGGTCGGGTTCATAGCATGTGCTTTCAGGTTCAGGTCATGCATAGGTCGAATACTTATCAGGTTAAGACAATAGCCGTTTGGGTCAGGTTCGAGTCGGGTTCAGGTTGGTAGTTATCGGGTTATACCATACTTGGTTTCAAGTCACTTTCGGGTCGCTTCGAGTACGGAACAAGTCATGAATTTTGTGTGGCGTTGCTTCAAATTTGTATCATTATTTAAGATTTCATTGAAAATCAATGCTTGAATAGTTCATCTAGTTATGTGCCTTTTTATAGTAGTGTTAGTTTATGATTTAAGTTACTATGTCGTGAAATCAATGACAAGTCGAGTTATCAACAATCAACAAGTCGGGTAAAATTGGGTAACATGTAGAACCAAGTCAAGTAAAATAATGTACCGGGTCACAACAGGTCTAGTAAAATCAGGTAACGGGTCGCAATAGGTCGGGTTAATGACAAGTTACGTCGAGTTATAATCAGTTTCAGGTCCTAATCGGGTCAGGTGTCGAATCGGGTTCATATCATTGTCAGGTTGGGTCATTTCAATTATCCGTCTTTTTTGGGCGGGTATCAGTTCAGGTCATAGA
This sequence comes from Beta vulgaris subsp. vulgaris, assembly GCF_026745355.1. Lineage (NCBI taxonomy): Eukaryota > Viridiplantae > Streptophyta > Magnoliopsida > Caryophyllales > Amaranthaceae > Beta > Beta vulgaris. The sequence goes on along the minus strand of NC_079205.1, from coordinate 4,203,221 downwards.
GTATTGGGTCAAGAGCAGGTATCAGTTATTATCAGGTCGGGTTCAGGTCAGGTTTCAGGTGACTTATTTTGCCAAAATTTTAAGTGTAAGTAAGTTACAGGTCATTACAGGTTCAGGTCGGGTTATCAGATCAAGTCATTTTTTGACAGCTCTAGGTATAGGCGTATAGTAACACTCGAAAAGACGCAAATTCATACGGAAATTCAATTCCTTTAGAACCTCTAGAACCTCTCATACGCAAATTCAAATTCGTCAGTCATACACTAATTCCAAAGCTCGAATTGCAGAAGCTCGAATTGCAGGTTGTTGTTTTGTTCCTTAGATGAATCTACTTGTTTTGTTGCGGATTTTGGTGTGGAATTTGCGATATTTAAGATCTACTTCATGTGATTATTCATGCGATTGGTTTTATGCGGTTGTTATTGTTTGTTTCATGAATTCAACTTATTTTTTCTTTATCTCATTTATGTTATTTCATGTTTTTAGGGATAATTTACATGCTATAGAGTAAACTTATGATTCGAATTTCTGGTAGAACTTGTTAATTCATCTTTGTTTCATGGAACTTAAATGATAAGAAAATTGATGTTACAATTTGTAGATGCGCATATTAGTGTTCACTTGTTCTTGTTTAATTTCATCAGATCAATTCTTCAAGTGTTGTGGCTGGAAATCAGGAATGAATGACCTTTCATAATTTATGTTTTTTTCCCATTATATTCAAGCTGCTGCACTTTAGTAACTTTGGACTTTGGAGTACCATTTAAGGTGTATGTTAGGGGGTGTAAGGTTTACTCAGCGAGTAAGGCTATTTGGCGGAATTTTAGTTGCTATGTTTTGTCACCTGAGTCGAGTTCTGTGTAGGCTTGTCCGGTGCGCACTTTTCCTATTTCATGTTTAGCTAGCTAAACTTACTTAACCAAATAGTCTTTTTTTACTCAAGTGTGTGGAAAAGAGGAGATATGTGAGCAGAAAACTCCGGATTTTTTACGGTCATTTTAGGATAATCCCAATTTGGATTAAGGTAGGGTAATTTAGATTTTTTTTTTTTGGCAAGTGAAGGTAATCAGCAAAGTTAAGGCACCATATTTGGAATCATAGTGATAAATCTCCTAATTATGAGGATTTGCTAAGAATAATCCCATTATGGGAGCCAGATTCTCAGGTAGTCCTAGTTGACTTATGCTTTTTCTTTCGGAGGACTATCTATGAAGTTAGATACCACTTAATTGTTATCAGATTGTAACCGGCAATTTTGGGTTTTTATGGGGTGAAAGTTGAAACCAGTCTTAGATTTTCTGAGATGATGGTAGAAATATCAATTAATTATGTTAATGTCTTGCAATTAAAATGTTGTTTCCTACCATTTTTAAGCTTCTAGATTTTCCTGGAAATTGTTACTTGTGGTGTCGTATCAAGCCTTTTGACATGCAGCAAGTAGCAACCAAGAGTTTCCAAAGTGGATAAAGCAGCATACTGATACAACCTGTTCATTCAAGAAGCCATATTTGCATTATGTTTCCTTTGGTTTAGATAACATTCATACATCTTTACAGGTAAAATTGGCATTGTGATTGGCTGCAATTTTTGGAGATGAACCAAACGCATCAAATGAGTAGCTCCTTCTCTCCACCCGATGTCTCTGTGAAGAGAAAGCGAGGTCGTCCTAGGAAAGATAAAAGTCAGAACCCTGGGAAAAGTACCTATATACCGCGTAAAAGGGAACAACCAAACCATGGTGAAGGTGCTCCTATTCCTCCTGGATTTGAAGGAGTAAATGGGGATCAACAACCACCATCAGTTGATACAATGAAGAACAATAAAGAGGAGTCCATGGTAGGCCAGGTAGTTACTGGTGTGATCGAAGCAGTATTTGATGCTGGTTTTTTGCTCTCAGTTCGTGTTGGTGATTCTGACACGAGTCTCAGGGGGGTTGTATTCAAGCCAGGGCATTATGTTCCTGTTTCAGCTGATAATGATGTAGCCCCTAATTTGCAAATGATCCGAAGAAATGAGGTTCCTTTCCCATCAGGGAAACAAGGTCATAAACGCCGGGGAAGAGAGAGAAGTGACCACCATGCTGCACACCCTTCAAATGGTTCACCTACTTCTAATCAGCTGGCCAGGGTTCGAGCTACACAAATGTCTATAGTGCCAGTGCAGTCGCCCCACCCAGTGGGAGAAAGAGGCACTGTGGTACCAGTCATCCTGCAACCAGTGAGCTTGTCGAATGGTGCAAGTCCTGTTGTTGAAGCACCTCCCATTGCTTCTCAACCTGCTCACTTGGCCGCCTCCAAAAGCAAACAGCGTCCTTTGACCCAGGAGGCTGTACCCAAAGGATCAGAGACAGATAGTGGTTCTGCATCTCAACCGTTTGATGAACTTGTCACTGCTGCTAAAAAAATGCAAGGGTCACCTGAGTCTGCAGAAAATCGGAATAATGATAGTGGACTATCTAGCAAAGTGTTGCCTAATACTGCAGGGCTTACTCCAGAACAAGTCCAGGACTTGAGTAAGCCCCTGTTGGTTAAGCCCCTCCAATCCATCCGCTCAGACTCACCAGATCAATCTACAACAATACCCCACGCTTGTCCTGAGAGAAGAACAGGCAAGATGACAGAATTGCTTATGGTGAGTGAAAGCTAAAACTCCATGCATCAACCATTTCAATTTTTATATTACCTGCTACAAGTTATATTGGCATTTGCTAGTGAGTTTTTTTTTTTTAATTTAAGCTTGAGAGTTGAGATAGTATTATACTGGAAGTATCCATCTTTCTGAACATAACTTGCTGCTTTGCGAAGGCTGTACAAGAAAATTTGATGGCAAGGCAGATGGCTGACGGTCATAATCAAGACTTCAAGAGCCCAGGAAATTGAACGGTGCAGAAAAGAACTTGGAAAATCAACCTTGAGAATGAATGAAAACATTTGCTTTTAAGGTCACAGTCTCCCAGCATTCGCTATCTTATGCGCAAAGACCAGTCGAACATCTAACTACCATCTAGTTGGTAAAGCTAAGTCTGTCGACTGTCGTTAAGCAGCTATGAAAGGAGACCTAGAGTCTACACACAATTTTCCAGCTGCTTGAGCGCGCTATCCTGTCCAAGGGGAAGGCAAGACTGTTGTGCTATGTGGTTTGAGTTTTTTCATTCCTTGTATATCTTTGGAATGAATTGTATGAATATGTTTATTAGAAGCTCCAGCAAACTAATTATGTTTAGTTTGAGCACTTGGCATTTGGATCTTTCTTGATAACAAGTTTTCGATGCCCTATGCAGTATTTAGTACGTAGGAATCGTCTATCGTGATGGATGGGATCTCAGCAGACCTCCAGCAGGATCCGATTTCGGATGGCCAACAGGACAAGGTCCCAACCTGAAATTAATTAACCAAATCAAATGTAGCTGTATAAAATCTTGTATTGATAGGTAGAGGTACTTGTTCAGTATCACTTTTTGTTTGAGTCCAAAAATAGACTCATTGTTATTATCAAGGCTTTCCAATATCAAAAAAAGAAGAAAAAACTAAGAGGATCACGAAATATGAATATCCATTATGACAGTAAAATGTATACATTGACATTATATTACGGGCCTGTTCTCTTCGGCATAAAATAATTGAATTGAACTGAAACGAATAGTGATATGTGAAAGTAAAAGTATTGTCAAGAGCTGATCTGAACTGAATTGAACTGAACTGAACTGAAAATAAGCTGGGGAGAACAGGCCCTACTTCAACATCTCTAGTTTCTAGGAAAAATTGTTGGTTCATTTTTTACTACTACATTTCTAATTTTCAAAACGGAACTCATAATTAAATGATATCTTTCTTTTATAGGTGTAAATAAATGATGTTTCATTCTTATATGAAAAAGTAGATGAGCAAAGAAATTTAAAAAGTAATATCCCATTACCACACAATAACACAAAAAAAAAAAAATGCGAAAATCAATCCAAACTATACTAAAATTGATCATATTGTCATATCATATAATCTTCCCTTCCTTCTTCATTCATTTCATAATATATGCACCATTTACTTTTTCATACAATCCAATACTCTTTTTTGGACATTAATATATTTAATTTTGTATAAGTGAAAGTTATAAAAAGTTCCCTACAAAAAAAAAAAAATTATAAAAAGTTGATATTTGAAATCCTCGCATTGAAACGAATTTAATAAGATCTCACCTGGCTAGTTTTTTCTTATGTGATAGTGAGAGAAAATAGTGCGTAAATGAGAAATGGTACATGTAATATGAAACGTAGGTAATAATATTTAATGAACAACCCAAAAGCAATACTAAACTAAGCACAAACAAGACCCATTTACCGATTTTCCAGGTTACCCATAATAATTACTAGTTCCTCCTCCTTTTAAAGTGGAACGTTTTCCTTCTTTAGAAGTTTCTTTATTAATTGTTAATATCTTCTCATTTACTATATCTTCTAAAATATAGGTTCTACTTTTTATCTATTTTTATCTTCTTTTTTTTCGGGTGAGTTTCTTACCAAATGTATCAATGAGAGACCTACTCCGTTTAGAAATAGTTGCATCATTTTATGTTTTCACGCTTGCCGATGCATAATTTCAAACGTTAATATTTCAATTATCAATGAATAGTAATTATAAAAAGTTAATATTAAAAAAATATTCATTGAGACAAATCTACCGAGACCATATATGACTATGTTTTAATAGTGCAACTATTTCTAAACGGAAGAAGAATATTGCAATTATTATCAAACGGGGAAGTAGGATTCATCTCTGTTTATAGACGAGAAAGTATAGTCCCATATCCGGTATGCGGAAACTTTTCTCATACCATTTACTTGATATGATTAGATATAGTCCAGATATGATTTAATAGCTAACTGATATGATAAGATATTGTTAGGATATGATATAAGATTTTAACTAACAAGCCCCAAAAAAAATATGAAAAATAAAAAATTTATAATTTTTTAATATTACTTTTGTCATAAAAATTACATAAAATGGCATGGTATTGGCCCATACCCGGGGAATATCATTGCTCGTTTATAGAATTATAGACTATGCGAGTGTCTGTGTCACTCAAAATCTGAGAAGAAAAGGTCAGCAGTGGATGTTGTTGTAGTTTCATTAGTTGGAGAGAGAAATGGCTGCAATAACAACATCATTATCTCCATCATCACCTCCATCATTCTCTTCCTTTCCCGCCAAATTCAAACACAAAATCAACCCCAACAAAACTCCCTCATTTCGCAATTCAAATAAAACCCACAATCCACCACTTCACCAACAACCAAACTCTCCGATTTCCCCCCAAAAAAACCGGCGTAATTCCATCACAAAACGAGAAGATACAGCATATCCTTGGTCTTACCCACTTCATAAGAAAAACCCACATTCAATTTACAATGACATTCAGAAATTCGCAAGAAAAAACAAGCTTAAAGAAGCTCTCACCATTTTAGACTATTTAGAACAACAGGGTATCCCTGTAAATGCTTCAACTTTCTCTGCTTTGATTGGTGCTTGTATCCGGTCCAAGTCCGAAACCGTTGCGAAACAAATTCATGCCCATATTAGGATTAATGGGCTTGAAAACAATGAATTTCTTAAAACTAAGATTGTTCAAATGTATGTTTCTTGTGGGTCAGTGGATGATGCAAAAATGGTACTTAGCAATGATGATGATGATGATGATGAAAAATCTAGAAATGTTTATTCTTGGAATGCATTACTTAGAGGTCATGTGGTTGCTGGTGGTAGAAAATATAAGGATTTGTTGTATACTTACTCAAGGATGAGAGAGAATGGAGTTGAGTTTAATGTGTATAGTTTTTCTTGTATGATCAAGAGTTTTGGCGGATCGGCGGCTTTTAAGCAGGGATTAAAGATGCATTGTTTGTTGATTAAGAATGGATTTATAGGGAGTGAGATTCTTAAGACAAGTCTAATTGATATGTACTTTAAATGTGGTAGAGTTAAGCTTGCACGTCTTGTGTTTGATGAAATGTCTGAGAGAGATGTTGTTCTATGGGGAGCAATGATTGCAGGGTTTTCGCATAATAAGTCTCCAAGAGAGGCGATAAGATATACGAGGTGGATGATAAAGGAAGGTGTTGTACCGAATTCGGTGGTGCTAACTACAATTCTTCCTATGATTGGGGAAGTTGGGGCACGGAAGATGGGTAAGGAGGTTCATGCCTATGTGTTTAAGACAAGAAATTATATGGAGGAACCGTTTATAAAATCGGCTTTGATAGATATGTATTGTAAGTGTGGGGATATGACTTCTGGGAGGAAGGTATTTTATCTTTCTAGGGATAGAACTACTGTTTCATGGACTGCTTTGATGTCTGGTTATATCGCAAATGGTAGACTTGATCAGGCTTTGAGGTCGATAATCTGGATGCAGCAAGAAGGGTTTAGGCCTGATGTTGTTTCATTGGCGACGATTCTTCCAGTTTGTGCTAAGTTGAAGGCTTTAAGGCAAGGAAAGGAGATACATGGGTTTTTGGTGAAAAATGGGTTTCTGCCTAATGTATCATTGCTAACATCATTGATTGTAATGTACTCGAAATGTGGTGTCTTGAAGATCAGTCGTACATTATTCAATGGCATGGAGGCAAGAAATGTGATTGCTTGGACGGCGTTTATGAATTCATGTATTGAAAATGAGCATCCAGATGAAGCCCTTGAGGTGTTCAGATCAATGCAGCTGTCAAGGCACAGGGCAGATTCAGTTACAATATCCAGGGTATTAGATATTTGCAACGATCTCAAACTGTTGAAACTTGGGAAAGAGGTCCATGGACAAATGTTGAAGAAGGAAATTGAGCGGGTTCCTTTTGTTTTAGCACGACTTGTGAAATTATATGGAATATGTGGAATGATTGAGAAAGCAAAGTTAGTGTTTTATCTCTATCCATCTGAAGGTTCAGTGACAGCAACTGCCATGATGATGGCTTATGGATATAACAACTGTTTTACAGAAGCGCTTGCTCTTTTTTACAATTTGCTGAGTGATGATATGCCTCTCAATGTAAGCACCTTTGATGTTATTTTGACAATCTGTGATCAAGCTGGATTTGCAGACGAGGCTTGTAAAATCTTCCAACTCATGACTCAAAGATATAAAATCGTGGCGTCTAAGGTGCATTATTCTCTTATGGCCGGACTTCTTACTCGTACAGGTCGAACTCAGGAGGCTGAAAGATATATCCTATGGGGTTCTAGGTTGAAGACTTAACATTAAGTTTAATGTCCTCTCCTTGAGACTTTCTATTAAACTAACAGCACTGTCAAGTATGATTAAGGTAAAAGATATTCTTTGTATAGTATGATTCGTTGAAAATGAATAACTACCAAGATTTGGTCTGTAAAATTTTCATGTTTTTCTCTTGCAATCTTGCTTGTCTTATTTCACTCTGTTAGCCTCTGGTCTCCCCTACTAATATAAAAGTACATACAGTATGGGGTTGAAAAAAGAAATCTTATGTTCAGAGTTCAGACACAGTATAGCCATTCTCTATTTCCTTTACATATAACTCTGAATAAGTGAATATGGATCTTTTATCTGTCGTTAGGTGTACCGAATAAATTATAAAACGCAACAAGTGATTGTAACACTCAGGCCTGTTCTTCCCAGCTTATTTTTGGTTTAATTCAATTCATATTGGTTCAGTTCAACTCTAATTATCATTTTTATTAGTTATAATTTAATTCAGTTCAGGTGAGTTGCAATCAGTTCAGTTGCGTTTTATAATTTATACGGTACGACTTTTACAGCAGACAATGAATGAAGACATCGGATACAAAATTAATGAAAGAAATTGAGAATAGATGAATATTAACCAATTAAATGATTGAATATCCACGCCACATACAAGTCATTAAATCCTGAAAAACTGTATAATCCCACTAACATGGGATAGCATAAGCCAATGACAAAAAGAATCTCTATATCTTCTGCATCATCCCTCCCTCTTCTAAAACATGGGTGGAGAAATGTTTTTTTTCAACCTGCACTCTTGACAGACCCAAAACCTAGCCTCAACAAAACTATAACTCTGTATGCCAAAACTTCTGTCGATGAAAAAATGAAACAAATCTCTAAGAAAAAGAAGAAAAATGATGAGCACTACTAGGAGCCGGAGGGAAACCTCTTTACTGGAACTTAGCACTGTAAGGCATACTAGGACCTAAGACCGGGACATGACGCATCGAAGAAAAATGAGGTGTTGATAACTGATGAATGTGACTCGGCATTGTATACGATTGTGGTCCATTCCCCATTAAAGGTGGAGTCACAGGAACTGGCAATGTTGGACCAGCTAAAACACCTGCACCTGAAAACCAAAGCATAATAAAGCAAAGACTAAGGATTCATATATATAGCAGCAATTATTAGTATATCAGATTTCAAACACAAAAGATTCGCAATAGCAAGTTTACTTGACACATCTCTACGACTCTACTGCCCAACTCAAACCCTATAGCATGAAAATAGAAAGGGTGTTTTCTATTCCTTTTTTTATAATCTATATAAATGTGTGGGACATTTACGCCAAAGTGTTGTATGAAAGAGGGGACTGACAAGCCAAGTATCTGCAGACTCCATTCCAGGCGAATGGAGAAGTATATTATTCCTAATAAATAGAATGAAATAAAATGACAATGATGGGCGCTTCAGGTACTCCTCACTCCTCACGCACAGTGAACATTATATAATTGTTACACCAAGGCCTAAACGATCAATTGAATTGAGAAAGTTAGGCGGATTTTCAAAACAGCTTGTCCAAGCAGAACACTCATATGAAGTCTATCAACAACAAAATTCAAATCTTATAGTACTTATTGTTGGCACATGTTTTAACAAGTCGAGCTCGAAAAATAGATTATTCTTTATCAAATCAAGCTTGAGCATGATTTGTAAGATTGAGTTCAACTTCGAGTTTGGACTCGGTAAAATTAATCAAACTCAAGTCGAGCCATGTTAGAGTTCAAATCGGCTCATGGAAAGCCATTGAGCATCAAGTATACCAAACTCTCCAAGCACATAGTAGTACTACTTTCTTCTAAGTGCTAGGAACTAGTATTCCTCTTTGTTCAATTTACTTGTTTGAAAATACTTCCAGCTTTACTTTTGACCAACTTTTTGTATGTGTCATTAGTAGGGTAACCATAGTTCAAGTGTATTACACGTGAATTATAATTCTTTTAGACCTTTCGGCCCTTCCACAGATCTGTATCATCTTACTTCCCAACTCTCTTTCTTTTCTATGTTAGATCATTTTATATTGGTAACAATATTCACAGTTTCTGTTGATTTCTCCCAAAACTGTACTTTGATGGCAAAAAAGATGAGATATTGCCATCTAAAAATGCTTCAAGTCAGTCGAGCACAATATCTATCCCCCCTCTTCCCAGAAGGTTTCTGATGCAAACAAATTCATACACAGCTCCACTTATATGGTTCTTGATTCTGATAGCCTGCATCAGTGGTCTGCAGCAACCTGCTTCAAAGGCTTGTTTCATTTTATCTATATCATATAGTGCAAAATTAAATAAAAAGTAGTGATGTGACAAACATCACTACATGAGTTTAACCCTCAAATAATTAAAAAGGCCAGCAATTACAGGGGCGGATCTAGCGTGGGTTCAGTGGGTTCAACTGAACCCACGAATTTTTTTTTTTAAAAAAAGAAAAATCTGCAAAAAAATCCAAAAACAAATATATAATAAATAAATCCCGCGTGCTCTGATTTCAGTCTGATAGAGTTTGGCTCAGTGGTCCGACTACGCGTGTGAGGTAAAGCGCCTCTCCTGTTGTTCCACGCAGGTTTGAGGATAACATGGTTAATTTTAATTTTTTCTTTTTTATGTTTCCCCAATTTCCCAGCAGGCAATAGAGTTTTTATTTGTCTCATTTCTATTGCTTCTTCATAGCAACTTAGTTAGGTTTTAAAATTACTTACCCCTTCTCTACTTGAGTCTTGTTTTGAGGTTGCAATACTTAGGTTCTGTTCTGTTCAACTTATTTAAAATAAGATAAGATAAATAAGATGTTTTATTCAACTTATCTCATTCATTTCAGAAAAAAATAAGATAAGATAAGACACAATAAGTTGTATCAAATAGACCCTTAAAGCGGGTAAGTAACTTTTCTAATAACAAATTAGATTATTGGAATGCTTGATAAATTGAAATTATTAAACTATCATGAGATTAATTGGGTGGGCCATAAATGAATAAATATTTGTTAGTAGGTAGTATTGCTTGTGCTTTTGTTCATTTGGGTATGTTATAGATGGTTATTGAAAGTTTAATTTAGACCACGTTATTAACCTTGTAGACTAAAAAAAATATTTTTGATGCTTTAACTCGTTATTAGGGTATGTCTTGGGTAAGGAAAATTTTTATTTATTAATATTGTACTTAAAATGATAACACTAATACTACTCGGTTTAGTAATTAAAACTTTAGTATATAAACTTGAGGTCACGGGATCAAAGCCTAAACTATGCAAATTCTAACTTTTTTTATTTACATAGATTGCATAAAGTAAAACGTTATAGACGTTTCTGTAATTATCGATTTCAATTATGTACTTTAATTGATGCATTGTATTTTTTGATCAATTTAATATGGTCTTTTTTGTGTTAATAACTCATTGGTTTCGAACCCACGTGGGTGAAATCCTGGATCCGCCACGGCCAGCAAAAAAGGTCACCCCAGATAGATAACTTGCTCCACTAGTTTGAATAGCCATCAGAAACTAAAAAGGAAATTATTTCATTGTCTTTTAAAGGTCAGTTCTGTTGTATTAAGATTATTCAAACAAATTAGAACTACGAGGAACCAAAACAAAATATTCTCTTTTAGATGTTATATGCTGATGAGAGAGAGATGAATTGCAATTCTTGGAAGTATTTGGGGCATGCACGCATCTTAGCTGGTGCTGGAATTAGAGATGACAGACTAATGAATAAATCTTATCCTCTACAAACGAATAACTACTCATTATTGTGGAATAATGCACTTATGCATCTCAAATTATAGATAATATATACCTTCATTCTTGGCAATACCAACATGGATCGGATGTGATGTCAATAAGGCATGTGGAGCTTGTGAGAGAGCTGCAGGTGCCTGGATCACATCCTTCATGACAAAAGGAGGCCACTTTAGCAAATAGCAAAAGAAAATGATCAAAACTGATCAAGAAAGCCATCAGAGAGCCCCGTGCAGGTTAAAACAAAAGGAGAAAAAAAAACAACAAAGGTGATTCAAGGGATCTAAGCCTATTATACATAATCTCAAAAGCCTCGTTCACATTTTCACTTCTACAGTAGGAAATGACATGCCATAATTCCAGGATATCAACACAAACAGGATAAAAATGAAACAAGTAGACTTGCATCCAAGAGTCAAATGGTAAATCATTTAAGCAGCCTTTGTGTATGTCTGTGTCTATCTAAACCAACCGTCTCGTCACATGCCCCCGTGCAGGTTAAAACAAAAGGAGAAAAAAAAACAACAAAGGTGATTCAAGGGATCTAAGCCTATTATACATAATCTCAAAAGCCTCGTTCACATTTTCACTTCTACAGTAGGAAATGACATGCCATAATTCCAGGATATCAAACACAAACAGGATAAAAATGAAACAAGTAGACTTGCATCCAAGATCAAAGGTAAATCATTTAAGCAAGCCTTTGTGTATGTCTGTGTCTATCTAAACCAACCGTCTCGTCACATGCACCCCAACCCCAACCCCCCCCCCCCCCCCCCCCCCCCCCCCCCCCCCCCCCCCCCCACAAAAAAAAAATAAAAAAACAACCCCCACTTAAAAAATAACCCAAAAAGAAAGAGGTAAAATGAGAGAAAAATTATGCATGCACATCATCACATTTTTGTAACTCACATGAGTAACTGGATGTACATAGACAAGCTGTCCAGGCCTTCCATATATGCCCTACAGGAGTTAACACATTCATTAGGAGAGTAAACTTTGATTAGAAGAGAAAAACTTGTTCCTTGATATTGTTGCATAAAGCTGAAACAGAACATTTGCATCTTAATTGAAATAATGAGTTTAATTATACATATACATACATTTTGAGGATTAGGATGTACATATGTAGGCATAGCTTGAATTGATTGGTACTGTGCACCATGTCTGATAGGTTGTGCTCTTGTTACATAATGACCAGCAATCTGCTTGCAAAATAAGGGTAAACAGAGAATAGAACATCAGCAATATCTACATCAAACATATTATTAAAAAGTAAGTTTCAGGTACTCTTTTTCCAAGTGAGTGAATCAAGAAGACCATATTAAACATACAGGTTGATTGTATTGAAGACCATTATCAGCATTCATTGCTGTTGAAGACACATAAGAAACAAACTTAACAGGCCATGATGAACGCGGCGCAATGGGTCTGATAAGTTCTGGCTGTGCACCAGCTACCTGTACTGCAGGAAAATTGTTGGATACATAAGCAACACTTGGAACTGTTGCCGCCGGAGGTGGTGTTGATCTGTAGTTAGGAAAGGATGGGGAGAAAACTTTTGCACTTGGATTGAGCTTGGATTCCTGAAATTTGGCATATAAACCGAGATAATTTATCGTTAAGTAAATTAACATAACGAAATCAGAAGAAAGATGATATAATGTGAGACTCCCAAAGCCAAGACCAATAAATGACAAAATCATCAGTAAAAAGAAGCAGTAGAACTTTTAAATCCCTATTCCAAAAAAGGAAGCAGTAAAATGAAAACTAGAAGTAAAAATGTACAAGTACTTTGTAATGAACTGGAAACTTAAAGATGGAGATTAAGAGAAGAAAATGAAAATCATAATGATAAACTAGAAAATGCAAAGATTTGAGATTAAATTTCAAACATTCAAGAGGCTTGATTCTCTCCCTCTCAAAACTAAAAAAACTAAACCTGATATAATTCTAAAAATGTTTTCACGATTTTATCTCTTTACTCTACGAACAATTTTGATACCCTTTCCTCTTTATCCTCCAACTAAGCTTCCTCTAAATAATAAAAGGCTGCACCCCATTCTATCCCTCCCTTTGGCCAGTTGTACATTCTTATTGAAATGCTGTTGTGACAATGAGAGAAGGGAAGAATCACAATTTATACCTTAGCAGTCCTACTAGGAAGTGGATTTTGTGGAGCCCTTTCTGTTGGAACTGCCGAAGGATTATGAGTTGCATCCAAATCTGTTTTGGCGGAGTCAGAATGCTCTGAAGCAACAGATTCTGTACTAGTGGATTCTTTATCAAGGAGCTGATTCATATGTTTGAGATCAAGAGATGCATCACTGGCGGGCAGGGATCCATCGCCCAAATGGTTGAATGCTCTCATCTCATAATTCTCCTTCTGAACATTCAGTTTGTTGTTATCAATCACTGAGTAAAGCATATCATATTGAGTTAGTCTTCACACAAGGAAACACAAAAAGAAGGGGACAGAAAAGTCGGACCAGAGTTGGAAAAAAATTACAATACCATAATTACTAGTAAGAAGGTCAATTGGTCAAATTACACCACATGGAAAAACAAATCAATCAATAGTAAGGTGCACAGGTCGAGACATATAGCACAATATGAAGTGAGATAAAGACAACAGAAACAAGTACCAAGGTCCAGCAGCTAACAAAAGAACACGTAAGTATATCGCCGGCCCAGATGTAATAGTGTTGGCCTGTTGGGTCAGGAAAATAAGGCAAAATAACTAACTAAAATATGCTATGCATTGTGTAATAGGGAAGGGGTAACATTGGAAGTGCAATATTATTAGGTCAAATCAAGTAAGTTAGTTGTATAAATAGAAGTGATCACTGAGAGGAAGCGACAAATATATGAGAGTTTCATTTAGTTAGCTTTGAGAGTGTGTCCAAGATTACAAGTCACTCGATTTCTTGGCAATCTATATTACATTCTTTTTTTAATTTCCGTATTATTAATCATAGAATCATTATCTTTCTTTATTCTCTAATCTGAAATTTCAGCTCATAACAAAATATTGCATAAAAGCTGAAATATTTTAAAAAGAAAAAGAAAATCTGCCAGCAAACACTGCTGCAGGAGAAATTATAAGATTAGGTTTATAAACGAAAATAGTAGATTAGTAGAAGCTATCCCCATCACCTTATCAAGTTAATTTGCAGGCCAAGTATTCCCCTTCCCATTCATAATCCAAGGTCCAAGCATCGGTTCCAGTATTCGTGGGTAGATTTTCTGCTTTGCTGAAAAGGCAAAGGGTCTGCAATCTAAAGGGTGTTCTCATACATACAGTCCCTAGAAAGGTACTAAGTTCATTGGGATGAAACAAGAGAAGGTTATAATGAAGCAAGATTAAGATACATTCTGCACTTACAGCTTCTACTTGAACCATTGACTTTGGAAACCTGCAAAAAGAAGTGGTAAATTGGTTACAAACAGCTATGGACAAGTAAATAATTCCTAATGTGGGGAAATATATTTTTCAAAACTAATAGTACCTCCTTTGAGACCTCGGAATGATGGCGGTAATAATCTTCATCATCTTGAAGCATGGGTACCCCAACCTGTCTGTCAACCAGGAAGAAAAGAAAATAATGAATCTGAGACCATAAACTAATCTTAAAGGAGAAAAATGCCTTATTCACCCCAAAGATTGGGGAGGGATGGGGGAGACAGTTGATCTTAAAACTAAGTCTGAACTAAGTCAAACTGTATTCAAGACCCCTCCCCGCTTTTTCTCCCTCTCCTCCTTTTCTTTTTTGCACTTTCAAATAAGAATCATGAGAGAGAATGCAGAAGAAACCATCAAGACATCAAACATTGACAAGGATGCCGGTCGTGCTTACTCAAATGTTTACAACACCTAAAGCTAAATGTGTAAAAGAGAGGGTGAGGGACAATTAACAGCAGAACATAAGTAAATTAACTACTAAGAAAACTTTCTGGGCAATCTGAACAAGCTAGAGTAAAAAAGTACACTCTTCCTCCACCTATTTTCCATATAGCTCTTGCAAATTATAAAGTTCAATGAGGATCAAAGAACACCTTAGGTGACCGTAAATGCTGATCAATCAATTCATCAATATTCGAAAATAACAAACACATCCTAATATTATCGATCGTCCTAAACTTTCATCTGTTTAGCCTCCTAGAGAAGAGGGAAAAGAGACCATTAGCCTACATGTAGAATGTTATGATCCAAATGATATAATTTTTCCAAAAGAGCAATAATTGAGAAAAAAGAAGTTGAAATTTCTCACTAATTGATTCAAAAGAACAGATTCTGGGATTGTCTAGGTTTAGGATGGCAAGTCGTCTTTAACACAAGAGATTCAATGGATATTTTAAAACAGGACTATTTGGTATCCTTCCAATTCTCCAGACAGAAAATAACATTCCACAACAATTCCAACAAATAATACAGCATGACCATGATCAAGGAACTAGCGAAGCATCATTGTCATGCACAAAACTTTTGATTGCATTCATCAAGAAACAAGAAGCTAAAATAACATATTAGTCGTGCAAAAAACATTTCCAAGTGTTCATCACAATTCACAAGGAATAAAGGGCTACTCAAAGCACGTCATCATATGCAAACCATGAATGAGCAGAAAACGGTGAACTCCAGATATTCTCCCAGTAACATTCCCCAAAAAATCATGCAACAAACAAGACAAAAAATTTAAGGAAAATAATCAAGTTCAAAGCATCAAAACATAGATTTTTAAGTTATTGGACTTCAAGGGGGTCAGTGGAAGATGGTGCAGTAAGCTAAACAATCATGTTTCGTAATCATCCAAAATCTGACATCACTAGTTTAAGATGTTGCATGCAGCTGTAAGTCATTGACATCTTTTCTTACGTTATTTTTTTCCTTTTATAAGCGGGGTCCTTATGACACTTTTAGGCACTAAGCCCCCCCCCCCCCCCCCTCTCTTACTAGTGGCTCTTCCTATAGAAGGTACGCCATGGACAAATCCCATATCTAGTATCTTTTTGCCCCTAGATTTGGTTTGAACTGTGAGAGAGAATCCATGCAATATAGTGAAAAGGAAAAGAAGAAGATATAACTAACATATCTCCAAAACTTAAAGCAAGAACAAAATAAATGAGAAAAAAGGGTTGGGATTGTTCCATAATTAAACAACTAAGAGCATGCCAAGTCAAATTAATACTCGTTGCATCTCACCTTACTCTTTATACTTCTATTTTTGAACATGGCTCACTATTATTTAAATCTTTCTACTTTCAAGCATCGCCCACCACTCTCTCCCCTACAAATAATATAATATCCCACCAACTCTTATCACATATAACCATTTCAATGTAACAATAACTTATCATCTAAAACTACCTGCCTTGATAAATGTAACGAGTAATGTGGGACACAGGAGTAGTTGTTTATCTGAGTACTTCTTTCCATAATGAAGATAACATCTGAAAAGAAAGCTCAAACCTTGATTTGGCATGAATATTTTATCTCCTTTAAGATGAAGATTTATGAAAACCCACTTAATCCACAATTAGTTCTCTTTTATCCAAAATTGTAACTTATTCAAAGAAGTGTCTCTTTAAGAAGGGAATTTTTTATAATATATTTTATTAGGGACTTGCATGAAAATAGCTCAGATTACATACCCCTAATTTGCGAATAGATCTTTATCAAAAATGAGTTTTTTTTTCTGCCAAACCTCCCATACGATTCCTTTCGCCTTATTGCATGGTTATTTCCTCAACACTGGAATAGCAACAACAACCAAATCAGACCCTAACTGACCTTGATCGTGTGAAGTTATCAAACTAGCATAATGAATTACTGATCAGCATTCCTCATGCCGAACATGAAATATAAGACAATGTGAATACAATAACCCATTTCATTAAATGTGATCAAATGCTTCATTGCTTCCACACCTATAGCAACACCTCTATGGTTAAGGAACTTATCCTCCCATTCTAGCGTTAAATTCGAACCCTGCATTTTGTTAATAAGGTAGTGTTTAAGGAAACTTTTTAGGAGATTTTATAGACCATGAATTGAAACTAGGCCAAACACTACAAAACTTGGAGTACTTTCTACTTCTCACGAAACTCAAAGGGCTTCTAATAGGGCAAGAAGAAGCTCCAGATGCTTAGAAGAGTTTATCCTGGAGCTGTTTTACTTATTTGATAGAAATTCTCTAGAGTCAAAAACACCGTCCACATACTATAAAAACCCTTCCTTCTCATCTAAGAAAAACCCAGGCCTCTTCTAATCCTCACCTCTCTCAATTGCAAGTCTATAACTCATGCTTCAATGGCCATTGAAATAGTTCCGAGATCCACAAACCCAGTACCCAAAAACTATACTGTAGACCCACAATATTTATCGCTAAATTGCAAAACTTTGGGAATTTGAAGAATCGAAATATTTGGTGTAAATTTGTGTATGTCTTTTATCTGTCTTCTTATTGTTATTGAATGTTCTTGTTATTTTCATCAGATATTTATGTATCTTAATTACTAAAGGGTCCTTCCTTTTGGGATGATCTACAAGCTTCGTTGAATTTCTTTTATGGTTTCGTTCCCCTGGGTTGGAAAACAAAGGGCGGAGCGCATGGAAGGGGGAGATAAAAGTAAAAGAATCGAAAGTGAGCAATTGGGCTCTATTTCTCAAAGGGACTTCTAAATTTAGTGGGCCGTCACCTGAAACATTCTGTAACAAAAGTTAAAGCTTGGCCAAACAAATTTTAATACTCACGTCCTCACCCTAAGCTCCCTCAACACGTAGAAATTCCAAAGTTAAAAATGCTACAGTATTTTTTTTTCTACCCTATTATTAAGGTGATAAGAAGCTAAGTTTATTGACAGCATAAAGGATAAAGAAACCGTAGCTTGGAAAGGTAAAAGAACATTTGTTAGTTTTTAGATTATATGAAAATAGGCCTGGGTAACCCAATAAGGAGGAGGAGAGTTTAGCCCACTTACAAGCTAGGAAGTTTCATCCTAAAACCAATTGGTGATAGCAAGAGTAACTCCTAATATTATAAAGTGGTTTATTCTCTCCTATTTCTCCAATGTGGGACACTCACAAGTGGGCTTTCAATGGGTTTCAACACACCCCCTCACTTGTGAGTGTCCTTAGAAATTCAGAGCTAACTGGAAAGGTGAGAGCAATAATCCTCTTAGGGGTTGGACATCCTATCGAGGTAAATTCTTATCTAATAGCGATCAAATTCCCAGTTTAGACGAGACCCGCAACTCGGGCTCTGATACCATGTTACTTTTTAGATTATATAAAAATGTGTATGGGTAACCCAATAAGGAGGAGGAGAGTTTAGCCCACTTAAAAGCTAGGAGGTTCCATTCTAAAACCAATTGGTGATAGGAGGAATAATTCCTAATCTTATAAAGTGGTTTATTCTCTCCTCATAGCCGATGTGGGACACTCACAAGTGGGCTTTCAATGGGTTTCTAGTTTCTACTATCCAAAATCTTAAAGATGCCTTACATCAAGCCTTCACCATTAAAGATCTTGGTGCATTGAGATACTTCCTAGGTATCGAAGTTAAAAGAGACTCATCTGAGATTCTTTTAAATCAAAGGAAATACATCCTTGATTTATTAAAAACATTATCTATGGAAAATTGTTCTCCTGCTGCTTTTCCTCTACCTAAAGGCTTGAAACTAAGCATCTATGATGGTGACAAGCTGCCTGGTCCAGAAGTCTACAGAAGAATTATAGGCAAACTTCTATACTTAAACATGACTAGGCCAGACATAAGTT
Source organism: Beta vulgaris subsp. vulgaris (assembly GCF_026745355.1). NCBI lineage: Eukaryota > Viridiplantae > Streptophyta > Magnoliopsida > Caryophyllales > Amaranthaceae > Beta > Beta vulgaris. Next base: position 4,184,434 of record NC_079205.1, on the reverse strand, counting down.
ATGCTGTCCAGCAGCTCAGTCAGTTCTTATCTGATCCCAGGATGCCTCATTTCCTAGCACCTCAACATGTTCTTAAGTATCTAAAAGGCACTCTACATCATGGCTTGTTCTTTTCTGCTCAGAATTCTTCTCTTCAATTAACTGCCTATTATGATGCAGACTGGGGTAATTACTCAGGCAAATCCTTGATTGGTTATTGCATATTTCTTGGATCTTCACTCATATCTTGGAAAATAAAAAAGCAAAAGGTTGTTTCCAAGAGCTCTACAGAAGCAGAATATCGGAGCATGAGTCACACAACTAGTGAACTTGTTTGGTTAACAGGAGTGCTTAATGATCTTCATATTCATCCCTCTCTTCCTCTTCCTCTTTATTGTGACAATATAGAGGCTGAGCATATTGCAGCAAATCCTGTTTTCCATGACAAAACAAAGCACCTCAAGATTGATTTGTTAGAGAAAATGTGCAATCAGGTTTTATTGCCACACATCATGCCAGTTCTCATATGCAAATTGCAGACATAATGACTAAAGCTCTCAAGCTTGGGATGGTTCTTTCTGATTAATCCCATTCAAGCTTGAGGAGGGGGTGTAAATAAGCTGATGCTTATCAGCTGCCAGCTCCTTTTAGTAAATTATAAAGTTAGTTATCAACTACAGTTTGTTAGAAACTTACAGCAGAAGTTTAAGAAGTTTGTTAGAAGCGTGTGATAGAAGTTTTCTTCTTAAGTTTTCTTCTTACATATAAAGTTGTAATCAGTGAGTTTTCATTATATGAGGAAATGAAATAAAGACATATAAGTTTCTCTCTCTAAAATTCTTCTTCCCTTCCATCCAGATTCTCTCTAATACTTCTTCATTCATGTAATAATTCATCTCATGTGAGGTGAATTCACAACATTTCGCAAATACTATAGGCCATAAGCATATTGGAAAATAGTTACCTCTCCTCATTCCTCCGTTCAGCAGTCGAAAGAGCTTCATTTTCAGAACTTCGACAAGAGTCAATTGTTCCTGAAACAGTTCCCTCGAACTCGCAAGCGGCAGGATTGGAAACATTATCAGCTGAAAGCATGACGCCCTACAAAGAAAGGACCAATTAAATATGACAATTTAACTTCAATTGAAACTCTTAAACAACATCCTAAGATAGAGGCGTGTAAAAACCTTGGCAACAACTTGAACAAGATCCCCAGCAAGAACCACTAGAGTATCTATTAGGCCACTATCAGACACATTTGTATTATGTGTTCCCTTCTTTATCATCCTGGCTTTCTTCAAAACAATGCCTAAACATACAACCAATATCTCAATTAACATCAAATCACATGGCAAACCAACTTACATTTCACATTCAATTCCATCCCAAATCAATAGAGAACAAACTCAGATCAAAACTAATAAAACTTCCCCACAAAAAGCATCAATAACAAAGGACTTGTTCTAGATCCAAAGAAACAAAATTCAATTGAGTACTTGCAACATACAAAATCAATTATCTAACAGAAATTACAATCATTCCTCACCAAAATCATAACCCACAAGTAATTCATAACAAGAAACAAAACCCATAAAAGGTAATTAATCATTTCTCATGCTACATATTCCAAAAAGATAATTTTTACAAAAATTAAAAGGTGGAGCAAGAAAGAGACCATAACCCTTGTCAAAAGAGGCAGTGTGGAAGATTCCAGATAAGATGGAACCATCTTTGATGTGAACTTCAACAGGAAGACCAACGATGTACATGGTGGTGAAGAGCAGAGCTTCGCTAATTGATGCAGTTGAAGCTGCTGTTGTTTCTTCTTTGTCTGTGAATTCTCTAATTCTCCCCATTTCTTTTTTCTGGGTTTTTTAATTGTGGTTGATCTTGATCTTTCTTTCTCTCACACACTTTTCCCAGAAAGAGAAATCGATGAATGTTATGTGAATGTGAGTGAGGAGCAGAGGGAAGGGCGAAGGGAGAGGTTAAACTGTTGAGCTATTTATGCAGCCTCGTTTTCAACCATCTGTGATTTCATTTTACCCATCGATCGATACTAGTAGTTATTAGTCGCATAATTATTGCTCGGTATTAAAAGAAGGGTAATGCTAAATGCAGCCCTAAATACCTTTCCTAAACTAGTATAAAGTTGGTTATTTATGACAAAAAGCATGCATTTATCAAGGTCATTAATGCTTGTTTTACAAAATAATTTCCATTTATAGGTTCTTATATGCAGCCCTAAGGGCTGCATTTAGCTTTTCCCTTAAAAGAAATGAAAAATAAATTATTGAAATATATATTTACGTTCATGTTCATTTTAAGGAATGTGTAAAAAGTATTTTTTTTTTATTTTTTTTTTGAGGGGAAATAAAATTTCATTACTCCAAAATCAGATTATCCATGAGTACAAACGGAGCCACTTCCGCAGGATAGTGGTTCTCCCAAACTTGCTCGATACCAAAAGGATTTAACCTCGCTAAGTTATGAGCTACAAAATTACCTTCACGCTTAACATGCGACCACTGAATAGTGTTAAAAGTAGCACAGGAAGCTAAAATATCATGCAATACACCATCTAGATCAGATAAAAAGAAAGTTTTCTTCATAAGGCGGTGGATAATCACTTGACAATCGGATTCCAAGACAACATCTTTCAGCCCAAACCTACTGCCCAACCGCACAGCCATCGCGGCAGCCTTGGCCTCAGCAATTTCTGGCGTCCAACAAGCACGAACACGCCGGACAGTCGTAAACAACACATCTCCATTCGAGTGTCTAGCAACTACACCCATGCCAACCCATCCATCAACTTGTAATGATGCATCCACGTTCAGCTTCACTACTCCTTCAGGGGGAGCTGTCCAATGTCGAGGACTCGGTTGACCTGCCGCCAGACGAGGTTGGTAAATTTTCTGCATATAATCACCATGCTCCACAGCCAACCTTGCAACACGTCCCAGCAGGTGGGTGTGAGGTGTGGTTTTATTGTCAAACACCAGCAGGTTACGTTCCCCCCAAATCACCCAGGCTAGAAAGGCTCCGCGAGTCTTTACTTGTGGATCGACCTCCCGCCAGCTTGCAACAAGCTCGCAGATCGATTCTATGTCAGGACCAGAACACATTACCTCGCAGCCAGCAGCAGACCAGAGGGGAGCTATCTTTGAACATCCAAAAATTGCGTGGTAGCTCGTCTCAGACTCGCCACAACCCCAGGGACATAAGTCCTCTTCAATCATATGCCGTCGCTTGAGTATACCACGCACAGGGAGGGAGTTCGAACATAAACGCCATAGAAAATGGCGGACCTTCGGGCTGGTGTCCATACCCCATATATCCACCCAAATCTGATGAAAATTATTAAGATCACCCCCTTTCCCGAGCATATAGGCCGTCTTGACAGAGAAGCACCCATCTTTTGTTAAAGCCCACGTGATTTCATCATGCAATGTTGTCTGGTTGAGAGGAATACCAAGAATACATTTTCATCACGATCATTGAAGATGTTTTCAACAGCAGCTATTCTCCATTCATTTTGTGACTCGTCAATGAGGTCACTCACCAAATTATACCCAGTTCGGCGGTCGCTAGTGATAAAACTCCCCCCTTCATCGACAATCCACGGGTCATCCCATATCCTAACATTTGCCCCATTTTCAATACGCCACACAATCCCTTCCTTCAACAGTGCTTTTGAGCTCCAAATACTGCGCCATGAGTAGCTAGTGGAGTACCCAAGAGAGGCATCCAAAAAGTTACAATGCGGAAAATACTTAGCTTTCATCACCCGACTAAAGAGAGAATGGGGGTGTCGGGTGAGCCGCCATGCTTGCCTACAGAGGAGTGAGTCATTAAAAACCGATAAATCTTTAAAACCCATGCCACCAAAACATTTCAAGGTACTCATAGACTCCCAGCTCTTCCAATGGATTGCATATTCAAGTAATGAAGAAACTTGAAATTTTTTGGAGTTTGTATTTATGATTAATTTTGTATATGAGTTGCATTGCAATGAGAATGCCATATTTTTTTTGTTGTTTGTGGTATTAATTTTTGATAGGTTCTTGATTACGAATTGGTCTAAATTTAATTTTATTGGATCTTTTTTATTGAAAAGCAAGTTTATGTGATTGATAATTATATGAGTTGATTGGGTTTAATAGAGATTTGATTGGAATTTTTTGGCAAGTTTATGTGTAATGATTTCATGTTGTGGAGGGGTGAATATGTAAATTCAAATGGGGACTCCATTGCTCCCCTTAACTTATATAATAGAGATTTAGGCCCGGACCTCGAGCTATGTACTAGGTAATGAAAATTTTCATTTATTAATATGATATCATCTCTATCATCCAACTTCAAATACAATTTGTCAATCTTTTTTCAAAATCAATCTTCTAAATTTGGATTAGGGAGTTAGGGTTACTATGTATTGCAAGTTTAAGAATATTTGTCGATTTCAACAAGTTAAAGTAAAATTGAAGTTCCACTTTTGAAAAGTAGGGTTTTTAACAAATAAAGTATTTTTTAAAAAAATGGAAGATTATGGATATTATAGCATCCAATACGAATTAAAATTTGTACATACTAAATTGAAGATTAATCATATAAAAGCTTCAATATTGATCAATAATCATTTGCTAAACACAATCCCCAATCGAACCCTAATCCACAACATTAATACAATGATTTTACCATACTTGATTGAAGTTGGATGATTAATTAACTACTTTCATAGTAAAATCAGAATGCGCAACCAAATCTTAGTTTAGGCTTTTGAAGAAAATTTGAGCAAAACGGTGTTTCAAGAAGGAAGAATAAGATTATAACTAGAAAATGGACAAAAGATCATAAGTAGGCCCCACATGATGGATTTGTGTACAAAAGTAGTTGAATGGTAGCAAAACCAACAACATAAATTATTAGAATAGGCGATCTAATTTTACAAAGATTATTGGGTGTAATTATTGCACCATAAAACATAGTGTAAGAACACGTGCAAATCCCAAACTCAAAACCTCCCTCCCATCTTCTATATATTCTCATCAAAACCGCCTAATTTATGGCCCTTTTCATGGCGGTTGTCACTTTCCTCTCTCCCGACATTTGCACCTCCGTCGTTGCCATTTTCGCATTGGGGAAGGGATGGGTTTAGAACACGATCGAGCAAGACAGAGGAATATTGAATTCAACAACTCTATGTTTCTAATTGAAGTTAATTGTAGAATTTGAAGAGAGAGGATTTTGGGAATTTACAAATGACGACGTTATTAAAGAAGTCATATAAATGGTAAGTGAAATTTTGAGAAATTATGGGAATAATATGTGTTGTTCATGAGAAGGCATTCGTTGACTTGAAAACTATAACTAAATATGCTTGTAAAGTTGCAGTAGGTAATCGATTAACAATTAAGATTGATTAACTACAAAGTTGGTATGTTTCATGTTTTTCACTTATGTTAAAAAAATTTCTCTCCTCCTCCTCCTCTTCTTTTTTTTTTGTACTTAATTGCTACCTTACCTCTAAAATTAACATGATTGACCCCTACTTAATCACGATGATAATATCCAGTATACTGATTCATTTTGAGCCGTGTGGCAATCAAAATCTTCTTAGTTAAGTGATAATAATATACAACAAAAAGTGACAAAAAAAATTGACATGAAGTTGAAGTTTAGTGGAATATGAAATAAAAAGTGAGTAAAAATAATATTATCTATCTTATAAATGATAAAAAATGATGATAAAATAGGGAAAAATGAAAATCATACAAGTTTGCTAAAAAATGACATAAAAGTGAGTAATAGTGTATTCTTCTTATAAACGATATTGGTTTGTGCAATAATGAGAATGTATATATAAAGAGTTAACAAATAATAATAATAAAAAGGGAAATGATATTAGTTTGCTGAAAAAGGACATAAAAATGAGTAAAAATGACATAGATTTGAGTAATAATGGTAGGCTACATTTGGATTTGACAAAATTAAATAATAATAATAAAATAGAGAAAAACGATACAAGTCTGCTGAAAATTGACATAAACATGAGTAAAAATGACATAGAAATGAGTAATAACGATATGGTACATACAAAATTGACAAATAATAATTAAATAGGAAGAAATGATACAAATTTGTTGAAAATTGACATAAAAATGAGTAATAATAACATATAATTGAGTAATAATGGTATGATATATATAAAGAGTTGACAAATTATATTAAAATAGGAAAAATGATACAAGTTTACTGAAAAATAATATAGAAATGAGTAAAAATAACATAGAAATGAGTATAATGATATAAAATATAAAAAGTTGAAAAAAATTAATGAAATACGGGAAGATGACATAAACTAGAATGAAATAAATTTATAAAAGATGACGTGAGACTAGGGATGGGCAAGGGTAGGGTCTGGGTCGGGTCCAGCTGGACCCTAGACCCGGACCCTAAATATTTTTGCAGACCCAGACCCAAACCCGGACCCTAAGGGTATGAAAAAATTGGACCCTGACCCGGACCCTTAGGGTCTGGAGGATCCAGGCCTAAATTTTTTATTTTGCTAAATTTTCAGCATTATTAATATCAATAATCATCTGAAATTCGCATAAAACAAACACAAAAAATCGCATGAAACAAACACAAACATATAAATTGAAAAAAAACGAAAGAAACATAAACACAAACTTATAAACTGAAAAAAAAAACGAAACAAACACAATCCACAAACAAATAAACTGAAAAAAAAAACGAAACAAAAACACAAACATACAAACTGAAAAAAAACGAAATAAACACAACTTACATAAGAGTTTAGAATGGGTGTTTTGGTGTTTTAGTTTAGGTTTTAGTCTTTCAGAAAATCAGTTTGTTTTTTCAAAAAAAAGTTTAAATGTATATATTAGATAAATTTAGGGTCTAAGGGTCGGGTCTGGGTAGGGTCTGGGTCCAAAACTTTAAGACCCAGACACGGACCCTAAAAAATTTACTTAGACCCAGACCCGGACTCGGACCCTTAGGGTCTGAAAAAGTTGGACCCAGACCCTTAAATTAGGGTCGGGTCCAGCAGGGTCCGGATAGGGTCCTGGACCCATGCCCATCCCTACGTGAGACATCTCCAAAATGATATAACATATAAAATGAGTAACACTGATATGAAACACTCATGTTGGTTCACACATGTGAGATGTTATTGCACAATAAGTTACGGTGTAACACTCAAGAGTCAAGACGCACGCATAATTTCAATTTTTTTGGGTGTTTGCACCCGGTTCACCCTTCGGACTACATCCGGATCGAGGCCAAGTTCGGGGTGGTTAGGTTCCATTCCTCTCCCAAGGGTGTTGCGAGGATTCGAACACGGGTCTGTCCTACGAAAGCCAGTCCCCATCATTACTGGGCTAACACTTACTTAGTCCCATAATTTTAATATAAAAGTACACAAACTCAAACCTAGGTTATTCTAACAAAGTGTATTCCATCTCACTCTAACCCAACACTATCATTAAACATATCGCACCAACCTAGTCATCTATTCCCTTCTCCTTTCTTTGTCTCACGTTGAATCTTGAACCACAACAACAATTTTTTAAAATAACCTTAACTGTCTTATCAAATAAATTAAACTAGTCGTTATATTTAAAAAGGTAATTCGTTCTCTTTTTAATCTCATGCTTGATCTATATCTAACTTTAAATCAAAAATAGACGGTGTCTTCTAAAACCAACTGAATCAACAATGGGGTAAATTTAAAGGTCATTAAATTAGAGAAAAATTTAGAAAGGTAGTTATTTAAAAATGGGACACAAAGAAGTAGTAAAAACTAAAAAAAATCCCCCTAATTACACCAGCAATTCAGCAATAATACCTTTCCCTCACCAAAAACCTCCCCAAAACCCCTGTTCCACCCTAAAGTTCCAACCTTTTTTTTCTTTCACAGCAAAAAATTCGAAACCTAGGGTTCCGAAATTGAAATTACTTCCATTGCTCCTTCATACTTGTTGATCTGCGCCTTACACCCTTCACTGTTCGACACTCCGACCGCCGTCCTAGACGCCGGTGTGGACGCAGCCAGCAGCTCGCACCATCTATTGTGAGATTGCAACTCTTGAAGAGGGTAAGTGGTTTTTTTTGTTTCCGATTTTCCAATTTTATTTGAGTAATGTTTGGATTATTGGAATGCTTGGATAAATTGAAATTATTGAATTGCTATAAGAATTGAGATTAATTGGGTGAATGAATTAATAGGATGGTTATTGAAGTTTAATTTCTCTTATTAATTTGATTATTTATCATTATGGTGTTTAATTTGCAACCATAAATAATTACTGATCCTTCCGGTGGTGATGGCAAGTGTGGAAAGAATATTTTCTTCAATGACTTGTGTGAAGAACAAGTTAGGTAATAACATAGGTGATCGACTATTGAATGATAGTTTAGTCACATTTCTTGAGAGAGACCTCTTCACTCGAGCTAGCGGTGGACAATGGTGATGTATTAGAATGCAACACTTTTAAAGTACGAAAACTCATGGAATGATTTTTTATTTTTTTTGTTTCCATGTAATTTAATAAGTTATTCTTGTACTAATCGGTTTTAATACCTTACTTGAATTGATGTTTTTATTTTTTAATCAATTCAATTTGGTCCTTTTTATGTTTAGTGACTCATCGATTCCGAACCAACGTGGGTGAAATCTAGAATCAACCACATCAACCATGGCAAAATCTAAGCCAAAACACACCAAATTAGGCAAGCAAAGGCGGCAGAATGAGGTTGAAGAGATCCAATTTCTCGAAAAATGGATTGAATTTGGAAAGCCCGCCTCAGGTTCGAATCCGCTATCTCTCCCTCCATTGTCAAAGGATTCTCCGGTGGGTAAACTGGTAGATGACACCTTCTCAAGGTATGCTGGATGTGAATTCTTCAATCAGATGCCTTTGTCTAGGAAAACGAAAGATGGGTTGAGAAATTCCAAGTTTCTGCAAATGACTGACATTCAGAGAGCTTCTCTTCCTCATTCTCTTTGTGGTCGTGATATTCTCGGTGCTGCGCAAACCGGGTCTGGCAAGACTTTGGCTTTTGTCATTCCTGTGAGCTTTTCAGCTTTCTTTCATGTTTTTTCTATTATGAATTTGATTGATTTTGATGAGTTTTGTATTATAGAGGCGGGATTGACAAAAACACGATTAAGGGGAGAACTGGAGATTATCGAAATATAACTGGAAAAGCTATATATATAGTTAGTGTGACACATTCAAAGAGTATAAGTAAACAATAGAGTACATTTATGATTTTAAAATGTCAATGATTGTGTGGTGGTTGTAAGTTGTTTTCTTTTCTTTTCAGGTTTTAGAGAAGCTATACAAGGAAAGATGGGGTCCAGAGGATGGTGTGGGTGGCATCATCATCTCTCCTACAAGGGAGTTAGCTATTCAACTTTTCGGTGTTCTGAACTCAGTTGGAAAGTACCATGGCTTTAGTGCTGGTCTGTTCATTGGTGGTCGTCAAGGCGTTGACATAGAGAAAGAACGTATCAATTATTTGAATATCTTGGTCTGTACCCCTGGAAGGCTGGACCATCACATGCGTGAAACACCAAATTTTGATTGTTCTCAGCTTCAGGTCCACATGATCTTCACATTTTTCTTGCTCTCTTTCGTTTTAGCCGTTTTTTGTTTTCCCTTCTGATAGGTTGAGCCTTTAAAATTAAGTTATCAAGTCTAGGTGGTCTATGATTGGTTTAATATCTCTGTTAGTGCTTTCCTAAGCTGAAATTGTAATGTTGACTTTTTTGAAAACTATTCTACCTCCATATTTGTTGGGCTTTAAAACATTCTATTCAGGAAGCATGTCATATTGAGAGTAACTGTTCAGAAAGAGGATGCTAATGAATCATAGTAACTTATTAATCCTCTTTCACTTCTCCCCATAGATGAGTAACATTCTCATTAGTTTTAAAGCATCCCACTTCTCCCCAATATGATAAGATGAACATCTTCTTTCACTTCTCCTCATAGATGATAAGATGAAAGGGAAGTAGACAACTTACAGATTCTTTAATGCTTTTGAGCACGGGCATTGGGAGTCATTGCTGTTTCTATTCCTTATAAATCTCAACTGACCTTGACCCTTGCTGTTTTGCAATGAGAAATTTTCTATTACTTTCTTATCGGGGATATCAGTAGGAACTATGTTCATTCCTGAAATTGTGAGTCTTTGAGTGGTGAAATGAGCAAGGACAAGAGCTATATGAAATTATGAATTCAGAGAAGTGGGGATTACCAATGTTTCTTTTGCTAAATTGTTGATGGTTATGTTGATTTGTTTTTACTTGTCTTCTCGCTTGATGCTTGTTCCTCTTGCACATGAGTCTGGGTCATTCAAAAACTTGTATAATAGGCCCTTAGCTTGAGTGCTTTGATCTTTCTTTGCTTAGAGGTCTGTAGTCCATGTATAAAATCTGTAGTGAGCATATTTTCTATGCCTCCACTGTGCTTGGGTATAGAACAGTTTGTGGGAGTACATAACTTTCCATTTCATTGGACTTCATCTTTGACTGGTTGGTTATTGAGGATTTTTTTCCCCCCTGGAACAGATCTTAGTTCTTGACGAGGCAGACAGAATTCTTGATATAGGCTTTAAAAAGGAAATGAATGCAGTCATATCACAGCTTCCTAAGAAGAGACAAACTTTGCTCTTCTCTGCGACACAAACAAAATCAGTTCAGGACCTAGCAAGGCTCAGTTTGAAAGATCCTGAATATCTTAGTGTTCATGCGGAAGCCACTACTGCTACTCCCACTCGCTTGCAGCAGACTGCTACTGTAGTCCCTCTACATCAGAAGTTGGACCTTCTGTGGAGTTTCATAAAGGCGCATTTGAACTCGAGGATTTTAGTGTTCCTTACCAGTCGCAAACAGGTAGTTGTCATGGGTTATCATTTTTTCAGTTTCTTGTTTGTGCTTAGACATGTATGGTTCTTGTACAGTAATATTTTGGAAACGGGTTGGCAGACGGATTATTAATTAGCTCTTGATATTGTATTTTAATTTTTATGTCTCATTACTCTGGTTTGTATTCCCTGATGGTCCTTCGATCTTCTGTATGAAGGTAAAGTTTGTTTTTGAGGCCTTCAAGAAACTGCGTCCAGGTATTCCGTTGAAATGTTTACATGGAAAGATGAATCAGGAGAGAAGGCTGGGAACCTATTCCCACTTTAGTGAGAAACGTTCTGTTTTATTTTCAACGGATGTGAGTTCAAGAGGTCTTGATTTTGAAAAATCAGTTGACTGGGTTGTTCAGGTGAGCTTTGGTTTTATGTAAATCAGTTTGATACTTGGGTTTTGAGATAAGATGCTTAAATCATTCAATCTATTCCTTAGATGGATTGTCCATCAGATGTTGCGACTTACATTCACAGAGTTGGCCGCACTGCTCGATACAATGCTGGTGGGAAAGCAGTTTTATTTTTGGAGCCATCAGAAATAAAGATGGTTGAAAAATTACAAGATGCAAAAATTCCTATAATTGCAAAATCGGTAATGTACTCTACAGTGCTTCTCTCACGTCTCTTTATAGGTTCATATGTCATTTTTCAAGGCTTGTCACAAGTTACATTGCTAATGTCACAAATTCATTGTTGTCCCTATCTTTGATCTTGCAGATTAACAAAGAGAGATTGCAGCCTGTTTCTCCTCTCCTAGCTGCTTTATTAGTGAAGTATCCTGATATGCAGCAGTTGGCTCGAAGATCATTTATCACATATCTCAAATCTGTCTGTAAAGAAAAGGATAAAGATGTTTTTGATGTGATGAAACTTGGGATTGATGATTTCTCAGCATCTCTCGGTTTACCATTGACGCCAAAAATTCGTTTCTCTGATCAAAAAAGTGCAGGCAAAAATTCTTCGAAACTAAGTTCAATGGTGGAATTAGAGAAGTCTGCTGCAGATAATTTTCTGGAAGCTCCAAAGACATCTGGGAGTGAATCTGATGAAGAGGAATCTGATGAAGAGGAATCTGATAATGATCTGTTAAGGGAAGAGAGTTTGTCTGAAAAGAAGCCAGCAATAACTGAACTTGAATCTGTTGTGTATGTTCATTCATCTTCTTGTTGTTTTCAGAAAAGCTTTACTTCAGGGTGTACCTTCGCCTCAAGGCAAGTTCACATTATTGGCGCATTCACTTAGATTTTCTAGTTCTTTGTTCCTGTAGGCCGGCTACCAGGGTTACAAAGAAAAAGAAGCTGAAAATAAATATCCACAGACCTGTAGGCACAAGGACTGTCTTTGATGAAGACGGCAACAACCTTCCACCCCTTGCTACTATCGCAGATGCAAATGGGATGAATAGTTTATCTGCAATTGATAAAGATAAAGGTATGTGAAACACGTCTGGGATATCAGTATGAACATCATGAGTATTTGCGGTATTGTAGATTCTTGCTTATAATTGAACTTTGCTGTTCCAACCATTAAAGAATTTGTTATTTTCTCTTAGATTACTATTGCTCTTGCATCTTTTTCTTGTCATCCATTATAGAAGGTTTTCTTTGGGTGTGCTACTCATGAACCTTAGCATCTGTTTGGAAATCCAAATTATAATTTAATCTCTTTGGGTGAAAGTCTCAATTTTTCTGGACATTCTAAAACAATATACATGATTATATTGTTTTGATGGAGGGAGACTTTTAATTATTTTATTCGTATTTCTAATCCTCTTGAATTTATGCACTCCCTTTACATTACTGACTAGTTTTTGGGCCCGGGCTATGCCTCGCGTTATTATAACTTTTATTTATTAATATCTTACTTTGGAATTATAACACTAAATATTACCTGGTTTAATGGTTAAGACATTAATATACTAACTTGAAGTCATCAGATCAAATCTTATACCATGCATTTTGTAATTTTTTTATTGTATGTGGTTTACATGATGTAAACACTGTAAGGGATAGCGCCACGTGGCACTGTTCCTTGTTTAGGAACGCCTTTTAATATATTAGTATAGATTTCATTCGTACAATTATTTTACCCCAAACTCTTTGGGCCTATTGGATTTGAAACCAAATCCCTGTTCGCTGTCCTCTTTTGGTCAATGTTGCATATATCTCAACTCAAATCTATACTAGCCACTAGCTGATGGTTATTGTTGTATCACTGCGTACTTCCAGTGAAGCTTATGATTGGCAAAGCTAGAGTTCAGTGCTTTTTAATTTGTTGCAACATGGCTTGATAGATTTGTCGACTTATATTGCAGTACAAGAGCGATATCAAAAGATGAGGGAACTGTTGAAGCAGGAGGATAAAGTGGACAAGAGCAATGCTCGTAAGCTCCGCAAAGAGAAAAGAATGAAACAAAAATTGAAGTGGAAGAGGGACAGGTTGGAAGAAGATGATGAAGAGGATGCTTCTGAGTCAGATGAAGACGCCACCACATTCCGCCCCAACAAGAAGTCAAAATTATATCTTGATAGTGACAACGACGATAATGATGGGGACACAGAAGACAAGAAAAAAGTGGATATTAGCACTAATAGCATCTCTTTGGCTGAGCAAGAGGATTTGGCTCTCAAGCTTCTCAGTTCAATGCACTAAATTACTCCCAAGTCCCAGCTCTCCAATCAGCTTGCCATATTTGTGCTTTGCACTTATATGATACTTTGAATAGTTATGGATGCTTGGGTGGTTGGGTATAATTTTTGTAGTTGATATGAAGATAGAAAAAGTCCAACAGTTTTGAAGAGTCCAAGTAGACGTCAATTTTTCAGTGCTCCAAGAGTCGGTTTACTTGGTTTGTTTAGTTTTCCTATGTGATAGGAGTATTTGGTAGATTATGTTGTAAATACAAGTTTACTCTGTTATACAGTGGTGTTTCTTGCGGCAGGATGTAAAATTGAGTATTTTGTTTATTCTTCTTTTGTAAGGATTTTTTTTTTCTTTAGAAAAAGAGTAGAAGTTATTACTTGATTATGTTACTTACATTCAAGTCTCATGTAGTTCTGTTACTTTTATATTTACCCTGATGTCGTTCATGACTATTTCTTATTGTTTTCAGTAGAGGAGAGCTGCTGCTGATCGTTTCTGTTTCTTCAGCTGTTCCTGTGTTGAGTCTGTTGACTGTATCGTGCAGGCTCTTGTCTATGTTCTGTTTTCCTTTCTGCATTCTGATATGTTCTAATTTGCTGCAGAAAAAGGAACTACTAACTAGGTATATGGTTAGATTTTGGCGTCTCACTTTGACATGTTTGTACTTCTTTGCAGAACTATGCCATTTTTTTTTTTTTTTTTTTAAAAAAGGAAAGAGAGAACTAGGGAGGATCCCAGGATTTGGGCCACCCTAAAGCATCCTTGCGGATGATTATAGAGAAAGATAAATCAGGAACATCAAACCAGTAAGTGGTAGAAGCCGAAGAATGACCCCGATGCGCCATCCAGTCAGCTGCCGCATTAGCTTCCCGAAAAACATGCCAAATCTGAACATCCACAAAATGCCCCATCTCATGCTTAGTATCTAAAATAGAAGCGTGAATCTTCCACGGAATCTCCTGCAATTCTTGCCTCCCTTGACAAGTGCTACCGAAATTTTTTTTGGAATAAACCTAGTGATGCTAAATCCCCTAATCTAATAGGGTGGGATAAGATTTGTAGTCCAAAAAAATTTGGTGGCTTAGGGCTGCGGAAAGCTAAGACTACTAATAATGCGCTCCAGTTTAAACTTTTAAGCAGCTAAATTTTAGGGTTTAGGGTTTAGGGCTGCGGAAAGCTAAGACTACTAATAATGCGCTCCAATTTAACTGAGTAAAGTTTAGTGTCTTTTCTAACTGGATGTCAAGCTTTTAGGAAGGGGGTACTTTGTGTTGTTCCTTGTCTCTGCACAATTATTTACGGCATTCTCTTTTTGTTTGTGTCGCATCTGTTGTCTTGGTCCTTGTAGGATAAGTTCTGATTTTTAAGAGTTGATAATAATGATCAGGCTTCTGTACTAGAGCTTTGTGAGAAAGTGTGTGAATTTGTAAGATCGTCCTATTTTTCTATAATCATAAATTTTTCTTCTTATGCTCGAGTAATAATTAGTTGGGTTTTCATTAATTTGAAGAAGTCCAGATATGGGATTACTTCAATGAGAAGAAACAATCTAAATATTAGTTCCTTCTGACAAGACGTTAGAGGATGCCAATCTGCAAATTGGTCATCAAGGAATTCCATCTATATAAGTGACCACTTTGATAAATGTGTGCTGACTGCTGAGTTGCACTAGTTTTCTGATGTCTGTGCACTTGTAATGACTTTATTTCCTCCGTCTTGTAGATTCTCATGATTCATGAAGGCACAAACTTTTGGGAAGGCACCATGTGGCTCGGGGGTTATTTCAGCTGAAATGAACTAGCTTTGGTACCGACGGAACCCTCAAAGTCTACTGTGACGACTGCTGGTGCCCCAGGCTAGCCTCTTCAAATGGCTACTCGACGGGATAGAGTTCTTGTTTGTATCCAGGATTGAGTTGTAGCTCTGGTATGCAGAATGATGGTCATGACTCATGAGAGCGTGGGTAGTCTGAGGAAAAAGGATAAGGAGGCTTAGCAGGGTTACAGAGTGAAGTACCTTTTACAAGACTATTCTGATGAGATAAACAAGCAAAACGCATTGGTGCATACTGCTCTTCAATAGTTCAATGTTTGGTGCAGACTGCACGTCTTGTTGAGTACTTTTTACTGGACTATTCTGATGAGATAAACAAACAAATCCCATTGGGAATGTATGTATGCATTGTTTATTGTCTTCGATTTGCCTATTTGAGTTTGTCTTTTTATGTAGAGTTAAGTTGAAGCTTGAAATACCAGGGGATTTATTCGCGGACGCATTCCCAACCATGAGGTTGGGAGGTGGGAGCTCCAATCATTGGGCTCCCACATAATTCTCTTAGCATATGTTGTCTAAGAGCACCTACAATGACAAGCTACAAGTAGTGAAGTAGTTGTAGCTTTGTATGCCACATCATATTTTCAATCTACAACATTCCCAAACTACAACATCTTTCATTGGAAAACTACAACTACTTGTAGTTTTTGTAGGTTGCACACGTCATCACCATATCAACAATATAGAGAAAGTGTATTGGAAAGTAAAATATGAAAAAGAAAAGTAAAAGTGGGGCTCATATAAAATTGACAAAGCAAGTAGCTTTGTGGAGCTACTTGGCTTCACAAAGCAACAAGCTAAATTTGTCTTCAACAATAAAGCTACTAGCTCTCAATATGTAGGGTGAAATTGAGTATTTTATTTATTTTCTATATAAGGTTCTATTCATGTCTTCACACTTTTTTTTTTTCTTTCTACTTTTTTTTTTTAAAATTAAAATTAATTCATTGATTTAAAGTCATACGACATCTACAATAAAAGCAAAATTTAAGCGCGAAAAAAAAAAAAACTTCCCCCAATATCCCATGTAGTTTTGTGGTTGCCAAGAAAAGACATGGAGTTTTGTACATTGTGAAGCAGATAATTGAGAAGTCAATTGATATAATTGCAAAAAAACGAAAAAAAAAACAGCGGGTTCATTAGAAACAGGTTAAATAACAATAAATTACAAAAGTTCGGTTTTCTAACCCATGAAGTTTAAATGTAATGGTTGGAAATATAATCTGGAAGCTTAAACTATGCTCTTCACCAAAACACATTCATCAACTTCATGGATTCCTCGTTTGCACAGGACTTTACAATGACAACATCATCCTTTCCAAATTCATTGAAGCTTGTTCAAGATTCAATCTTTTCTATTATGGGTACTCTGTTTTCAACCAAATATTTAAACCCTCTGTTTATCTTTTCAACACCATGATCAAGTCTTTGTCTTCCCATCATTCTTCTTCTGAAGAAGCTATCTTTCTCTTCAACAACATTCGGTTTTTTGGCCTTTTCCCTGATTCTTACTCTTTCCCTTTCGTGCTTAAGGCGGTGAGCCGGCTTTCGGATGTTAATGTAGGGAAGAAGGTTCATGGGCAGACTGTAAAATCTGGGTTTGAGTTAAATATTCATGTTGATATTGCCATTGTTAAGATGTATTCATCATGTGGGTACTTAATGGATGCACGGAAGATGTTCGATAAAATGTCTAGCTCGGATGATGTTGCATTGTGGAATGCGATGGTTGCTGGTTATGCTGGTAATGGTGATATGAATAGTGCTTTGGAATTGTTTGAGAGGATGACTGAGAGAAATGTGATCTCTTGGACTACGTTGATAGCTGGATATGTTCATGTGAATCGACCTAAGGAGGCGATTGAGGTGTTTCATAGGATGCAAGTTGAGGATGTGGAGTTGGATGAGGTTGCTCTATTGGCTGTTCTTTCAGCTTGTGCAGATTTAGGGGCGCTTGAGTTAGGCGAGTGGATCCATGATTTCGTTGAGAAGCGTAGTTTGCGTAAGAACATACCTCTCAGTAATGCTCTTGTTGATATGTATGTGAAATCAGGAAAGGTAGAAAAGGCTTTGCGTGTTTTTGAGAGTATGCAAAACAAGAATGTAGTGTCTTGGACAACTATGATAGTAGGATTGGCCTTCCATGGGTTAGGAAGGGAAGCATTGGAGATGTTTTCTTGCATGGAGAGAATGGGAGGGAGGCCAAATGAAGTCACTTTCATTGGAATTCTGTCAGCTTGTAGCCATGTTGGGTTTGTCGAATTGGCGAAGTCATATTTCATGGCTATGAGTTCCAAGTATGGTATCACGCCAAACATTCAACACTACGGTTGTATCGTGGATTTGCTCGGCCGTGCTGGCTATCTGGAAGAAGCAGAGGATCTAGTCAGGAAGATTCCCTTTGATGGTAATACAGCAGCGATATGGGGATCGCTTTTAGCTGCTGCTAGAATGCATGGAAATTCCTCCCTTGCTGCAAAAGCTCTGCACCACCTATCAATTTTGGAACCTGATAATAGTGGGAACTATGCTCTTCTTTCCAATACATACGCTGCAGTTGGATGTTGGAGTGAAGCTAGGTTGGTGAGGAAAGCACTGAGGAGCTCAGGTGTAAAAAAAAACCCTGGTGAAAGCTCCATTGAAATAAACGATTGCATTCATAGCTTTGTTTCAGGTACATTATCACATCCCGAGTCTAAGGAGATTCACGACATGCTTTGGGAGATAAACCAGCAATGTACATTGGAAGGTGATGGGCAAAATAAAGAGGAACAATTGTTGATGGAATGAATGTGGACTATGATAATCAATGCATAAAAGACAAGTGCTGAAGAAGTAACACATTGGAGTCCTGGAGACACATGATCAATCAATCCAAATGCTATAGTTATATTGGAGAGACATCTGAAATGATTTGCATGCTTCAAATTCGATGGTAATATGATTAAAGCCTATGATGCTTTCAGATGAGCAGCACAGTATCGTTAAGGATTGACAAATTATTAGCTCGAGACAGGAGTACTTGAATTCTAATTCTTGGTTATAACCATGAGGGAGTTACAGCTTCTCAAAAGCAATGTCATGCAGCTCAGTTTCCATATTCAGGACTAAAGCAAGTACTTAGTAAAGCAGAAAATGTGTTCAGATATAGGTGACAATGCAAGGATGAATTCCGAAATACTGAACAGGGGAGGCACCCTGAGAAACTAGGACAGCTTTGCATGGTGATGGAGGCACTATATCCCTGCTTTGCTTAAAATATAAATCCTTTGTCAAGTAGGTAGGACATCATAACATATAACAATTATTATCTGATCAAAGACTCTATTTGATTTTAGTCTATATTGTTTCCCTTGTCACAAAAAAGTAATGGGTTTGTTTGGCATTACTAGCTGAAAATAAACTGAAACTGATAAGATAAAGCTGAAACTTATAAGGTGCTAGAACTGATAAAATAATTGATTAGTATAACTGTTTGGCAAAATTAGTTGATTAGGTTTATAAATTATTTTAGCAAAATTAGTTGTCCAAATTTTGGAAACCAGTCACCTGATTTTGAAAAGGTAAATTTTTTAACTTATCATTTAAGTCATTTTTAGCCACCTAAAATTTTATTTTAGGTACTTCCCAAACACTACTAATCATTTTAGCACCTAAAATATGTTAGCACCTTATTATTTAAGGTAGCTAAAATGCTTCCCCAAATCTCTTCTCTCTCTTGGGTCTTTTAATGGGTTCTGTCCATTTTTTGAGACATGGCCTATTAATTTAGGGTATGTTCTATTCGGCATAAAACAGCTAAACTGAGCTGAACTGATTAAAGTTGAGCTGAACTGAACTGATTGGAGCTGAACTGAACTGAATTGAACTGAACTGAACTGAATTGAATTGAATTGAATTGAATTGAATTGAATTGAATTGAATTGATTTGATTTGATTTGATTTGATTTGATTTGAATTGAATTAAATTGAATTGAATTAAATTAAATTTAATAAATATTTAAATAATATTTAAACAATAATAATATGACTATTAAACAATAATTATAATGATAAGTAATAATTGAATCTTGAAAAGAATTGAATAAAACATATGCTTTTCTTGGAATTACATTTACTCTGTGAAGTATTTTATATATAGTTTGAAACTAAAATTATGATAGTAAATCATATGTTAATGCTAATTATATATGTACAACGTTACATCTATACATGTCTGACAAATGAAAAGATAGAGAGTTCTCCATATTAAGTAGGAAGAAATAGTATGATAAAACTTTTTTCAATGGATGGATCATCAATAATTTGGATTGCTATCGACATAGCTTTGCAATTGTAAACGAGTTAGGCTCCATAGAGTTGATGAATTTTGATTTGGATACTTTTCAATAGATTCAATGATCAACATCCAAAGCCAATTTCACTCCATAAGAGAGTCTGCTTACTCCGACAAGCTCAAAATATCTGACAATTGGAAGAAGATGATACCTTCAATTTGGTACCCGTATATTTAGATGGGTCCGCCACTGCATTGATCTTCTACACCAAATCTATATCTCTCTGTCACCTCTCAATTATCTCTAATATATAAAAAAATATAGCTATTAATTATATAAAAATAATTTTTTGATATAATATCCATAAAAAAATACATAAAAATATTGTAAAATTAATTTTTCTATAAAAATTATGTAAAAGCCGAATTGCCACTAGATCTCTAAACCAATTTGTTTTTCTTTATTAAGTTCGTTCATACTTCTTCGATATGATTGCAATTGCAGAACAACTTTCGCGGGCAGTGCAGATGGTTTGTGGCAGTTGTGGCCTACTTATCTCTGTCATGTAAGCTCCACTACTCCAAAACCTTACAATGCGGTCGCGATGCGCTGCGGCCTAGATCTAAGTCCGTATTAACTACTTAATCTAGTTCTTAGATCTTGATGACAAATTTGTTACTTGTGCCTCACCAACCCTTTTCACCCTCTCCTCTCACAAAATACATGAATAAATAATAAACAAAAAACAAAGTGAAGCAAGGGTACAGAAAAAGACCTCCTTGAACTAGCTGTATCAACATGAAACAGAAAAGAGATAAATTTTCAGATGTTTTTGCGAACATCAAATTAAAAAAAGGGAGGGAAAACACCTCTTTGCATTGATATTCTTAACATGAAATAGAAAAATTCTAAGTTGCACCAGTAAAGATATACCCCCAAGATTTGAAAAAATGCTAAGAGATGTAATGTTTCTCTTTTCAATATGGGCTACTTTGGATTGTAATTTCTGTGGTTTCAAAAGGAATTTAAGTTCGTTCATAAATTTCATTAGGTATGTTAATTTTCTTTGGATTCATTGTTTTGTTGATGTTAAATTCCTTCGGGTTGTGAATGGCGTTTTTGTTCAGGACTATACCTAGCATTTACTGATCTTTGTTAATTTTATTTGGTTTTGTGTTGATGTTAATCTCCTTTGGGGTGTGAATGATAGGAGTTGAAACAAGGGAGGAGAGAGAATAGATAGGAGAGGAGTTTGAGGAGAGAGAAAAAGGTTTGGAATTTTTATAATTAATGCCACATCACATTTTCTTTTATTTTTGGGGCTGATAACCGTACTTTGCAAACTTCAGTACCTAAAAGTAACGGACATCCATTTTGAGTATTGAAACTGGAACTTTTCAAAGTTGAGTACCCAAACTGGAACGAAGGGCATAGTTCAGTACTCTGTTGTAACCATGTTACTGCAGACTACTAAACTTTCCTCTATGTTTTATTCTTTGTATCCTGTCATTTGGGCCAGGTGCATCCAGTTTACTGTGGACCTGGGTGTACTGTCTTATTGGATATATGGAGTGATAAAACACTAACAGCTAGAGGGCAATTACCCACTAACAAGGACCCAAGTGCAATAAAAAAAGTGGCAAGGTTTAACTTTTAAAAAACAAAAAAAAAAGCAAAAACACTTTTTGAAAGTACAATTCTCTTTCCTCTCTCCTATGTACTACTACTTGAAAGTGACAACTTTCCTAAAAAAAAGTGACAAGTAAAATATTGATTAAAAATCACATTTTTAGGGAAAAAGAACGATTGAATACGGACCAAAATGTTTGAAATATGTTCACCCACTAGGATATGGTGCAATCAGATGTTGGAGTTGCCCCCACGATTATAGCACATTGTGTTCCAAATTGTTTACACTGTAAGTACTAAGTAGAGAATGAAAAACTCACAAAGATCAAATTCATAAATTCTGGAAGGTGCTAAAAATTTGAAGAAACCCAAAAAGTTTTCGGGATTTAAAACTAACAATTGATTGTCCTTAACCCTAACCTGACCTATTAACTAATTTACTACCTCAACCTTCTAATCTAACCCGTTCATCAAACATGTGAGTTGTGACATTGCTTGTTCGTCGACCTCATATTAACCCAAGCACACATAATTAAATTACTTAATTGGTCCGAAACTCTAATTAGCTCACTATCTTTGTAACGAGATCAAGTAATATAAACCAAATATAACAACTAAAGAACTGTTTGGGGCCAATCTTGCCTGATGGGCCACCTGATTATCCAAGACTCTAAGTCCCCTTGCCAGCGTGGAAGTCTCCCACTGGGACCCACCTGTCTTAAATTCCGTACAGAATGGCAGGGACAACTTCACACTTTTCAATGCCTATAAATACTGGGCAGATCCCCATTTATTGAGGTAAGCAATCCTAGACAATTCACTTGGCAAATATCAATTAATACACTCCAACTAACTTGATCGTTGATAGGCTGTCGTACACCCGTCAAAGATAATTCCTGCAAAACCTTCTAACAATGTAGTAGGGTAAGTAGGGTCAAATTCACAGAGAGATGGTTGTTTTAATCTAGTTTATAAGGTATAATAGAGAAACTAAACAAGATCAAGAATATAAATACTAAAGTTCTAAACTAATCAAATTACGAAAATCAAACTAAAAAGGATCTAGGGTAATGGTTCACCATGTTTATAACTATAATCTTTTAAAATATCATCAATAGTTCAATCTCTGAGCACATGTTAATATTTGGTCAGGCATTAACGCTCTCAAATCAACATATGCTAGTACGGTCGCTCAACATAATCAGATTTGCTAATTGTATGTAAGCGTCTAAAGAATACTATCTCTCGATCTATGACTCAGTATTAACAATATTTAATCAGACAAGTGATCAGATTGCAAGATTAACAATAAAACACTAATCAATTAGAGAAATCAATAATTAATCAAACCATGAATAAATATAAATCAAATCATAGCATATAAACATGGATTCTCAAACCCTAGAAATAAAAACTACTTTATCATGAAATAAATAATGAAATCTAAATCTACCAAGAAAAGCATAATCAAAAAAATAAATGAAAGAAACTAAAAGAAATCATGAATTAATGAAGAAGAATAAAAACTAGCGTTTACAACTAGAAACTAGAGAGAGAAAAAAGGAGAGAAAAACTAAAACCTAAAACTCAAAGATAACGTGATAAGGGAGGAGAGAGAGAAAAAGAATGAAACCCTAATCTAAATAATATTCAACTAATATGACTAGAAAAGTAATTTACAAGATAAGGAAAGTCTTAAATAAATCATTAATAGACGGATTAGTGATCCGCGCGTACGCGTGACAGATTCCAGCAGAAACAGTGCAATCTTCCGAAAGGCATAACTCTTTGACTTTGACTAGAAGTCTCCTCCGGCCGTGCCACCTATCGTTGGAAAGCTCTTCACGTCTAGTTTCCAAATATGCTAGAATTAGTCGATTTTAAGAATCACATCAAAAGTTATGATCAGAAGAGTAGACGTAACTCCTTTTTCACACTTCTTCTAATGATTTTCCGCTTCGCTTTTGCTCAAACTCATACTATGACATATCCATACTATCCTTATTCATTGTAGCTTCTTTCCAAGTGATCCTAATCCTCAAGTTTAGCTAATCATACACCAAATACATCCTCAATGCCTGAAATTCATCAAAAACAAGAAAACATACCGAATAGGAGTAGAAAAGTATAACTTAAGAATAGAATGCAACAATGAACCTAAATATGAAACTAAATGCTCTAAAATGCAACCTAAATGAACCTAAAAACTCTATATAAATATGACTTATCAATCGTCGGAGGGGCGATCCCGGATCCACCCCCAGGGTAGTCTAACTATCGTTATGTGCAGGTCTCCCGGCAGTCTTCGAGCATCCGGCCTTCATTAATCCTAATCTCGATCACTCCCACCTAATACAAGTTTTTACCCGAAACAAGAACAAAACTTAAATCTAAATAAGGAAAATCTTTAATCTAGTTAGCTAGTAATAACGGAGTTGTCATATCGAGTTTGTGTTTAAAGGTAAATCCTAACACCTAACTCATGCACCATATGACTCACATGTGATCAACTCATCACTTCGGCCATGTTCTTTTGGTTTATAAGACTCACATATAAGTTTATCTTAGTTCATCTTAGTTTAATTCGGTTTAACTTTATTTAATTCAGTTTAGTTTAGCTTTAATAATAAATTTCGTTCAACTCCACTTAGGGTGTGTTATTTTGGGCATAGTTTCAGCTCAGTTCATTTCAATTCAGCTACTTTAATTTCCTCCCATAGTTTACTTTAGTTCAGTACAATTCAATTCAATTCAGCTATTTTTCTCTCATAATATTGCTTCAAGTCAATTCAGTTCAATCGTTCATCCTAATTCAGCTCACTTCAATTTAGTTCGTGCCACTATCACGTACATGCCCTTGTGCACATAATTTAAGTAATTAAGTCGACAAAGTAATAATGCATGAGTTTTATTAATAAGATTGATTTGATTAAAAATATATAGTAGGTATTTTATATCATGGGTGAATCGTATAGATCTTTCAATTGAGGCGGAGAGTTATAGTTTGAATTGGGGAGGAGAGTTATAGATCTTCTTTGCCACGGTCCGAATTGCACAAGGAACCCCACACTTGCAATTCCTCATAAACCCACCCCATGAGTTGGAAAAATCACCAGCAGAACCATGTGATGGTGTCATTTCACAATTACCAAGTATAAAACAAAGGAGGATAAGAGGTTGAAGAAGATGATTCGGCGCGCGATATTAAGAATAGAGAAGAGGATATGAGAAGGAGTAAAGAAAACGGTTGTTTTTGTCATGAAAAAAGTTCATTTAATTTTCATGTTACTTTCAAAGCAACCGTTATGGTTTTATATTTCCAATATCCCATATTCCCACATTAAACCCATGTTTGTGGTTAATCTACACTATTCTGAGCTAAACCAACCCATGTTTGTGGTTAAACTACACTAATCTATGCTAAACCATGTTTGTGGTTAATCTACACTAGTCTGAGCTAAGCCAACCCATGTTTGTGGTTAAACTACAATAATCTATGCTAAACCAACCCATGTTTGTGTTTAAACTACACTGGTTTATGCTAAACCAACCCATGTTTGTGGTAAAATTACACTAGTCTGCGTTAAACCAATCCATATTTATGGTTAAACTATACTAATCTATGCTAAGCTTATGGCTAAACTACACTAATATATGCTAAACTAACCCATGTTTGTGTTTAAACTACACTTGTTTACACTAAACCAACCCATGTTTGTGGTGAAACTACACTAGTCTGCGCTGCAACAACCCATGCTTATGGTTAAACTACACTAATCTATGCTAAACTTGTGGTTAAACTACACTAATCTATGACAAACTAACCCATGTTTGTGGTAAAGCTACACTAGTCTACTATAATTTCGGTTTCTTATTTTGTAATTCTTGAACTCCAAATGCTATAATTAATTTTTGTTTATTTGTATTTAATGATATTAGTCTTAATTAGATCTTATTTAAACTTGATATTATCTCAACTTAGTAGTCCTTATTAAAAGTTATTACTCCAGTCCTTGTCCTAATTAGACCTTATCAAAAGCTATTAGTCATTGTCCTTATTACACCTTATTAAAAGTTACTAGTCCTTGTTTTTTGAGAATGTGTGCATACTCGTTCTTGCTAAACTGAAGTTATTAATCCTTATAGTTTGGAATATTATATTTTTATACCATTAAAAAATGCTCGAAATATGTTTAGAAGATCCATTTACAATATAGTTGCACAACTTATGAAATTATATTTGTTAGATGAGTACTTCTTCTGTTTTATTTTGCTGTTCCTACTTGGGACCGGGGAAGAAACCAAAACAACTTAAAAAATGTGCAGGATTCCACTATTATAATTAAGTTAATTTAAAATAAAGATTCCAAACCGGCCCTTTGAGTTAATCTATGGCTGGTAACTAATGAGATAAAAGCTTAAGGAGTAAAAGAGTAAAAGCAACTATTCAATAGTAAACACATTTATTACATCTTAAAATCAATGAAAAATTAAAGTCATAAAATTAAACTATGTGTAAAAAGATTCAAAATAGGAATAATCTATTGAAATTTCCTAATAAGAAATACTAGAACAACAAAAGAAACTAGAGTACTGTATTATTTCTTATTTATTAAAATATATATAAAAATAGTTATAAGAATAACATACTATATATAATTACTAATTAGTGGCTTATAAACCTGTTGTTATAATCGTGTATCATGTACCCCACGATAAATATGTTTTACATTGGTCGGAATGTATTTTCTTAGAGTGGGTTACTGTAATGACAAAACATGTTCGGTTCTTCTATCTGGAAACATTGACACAATTAAGCCCTGGATCTATTATACTAATGTTTATATACACCTTCGATGCAACACCATCAGTTCTATGTACACCGCTCGATCGGTGAAATTACTGAAGGCTATGTTTACATGGTACATGAGCTTGATTTATTTTTCTATGAGCCATATCATCACTTGCCAAGACACTTCAATTTGGGTGTGCGCTTGGATAAATATATTGCCATGGTTAAGCAATATAACACTTATTGCAATGATATATATACTATTAGATTATCGCTCTATGAGTATGTGACCACTGATTGGATAACTTTTGTCTTGCAATTACTGAGATGTATACTTCATTTCATGCCATGCCATTGTATAAAGATTGCTCCCTCTTTGCGAATATATAAGCATGATTGTAATTATATTAATTGCCACAAATCTGTGAGTAAATGCCACTTTGCTACTATTGTGCTCGACTTTTGGAACTGGCATATAGCCTTGCCCAGCATCATTCGATGCCTGCCTAGACACTTGGTTTCTCTAAAACATTATATGCTCAATCACTATGAAAACTACGGTTGGAGGCAATGCAAAGTTTTTGGAAGGCTCATACATTATCACATTATACGACTGATATATGACTTCCAAATGCACCATAATTTTATTGTCAATCTCTCATGTTTTTGGATTGGAACTCTCTATTATCATTGCAAAAATTTTACACGATTGGTATTTGACCTTGCCCAAATTTCTATGATGCCTACCCCAGGTATACGTCCTCTGTCGACAATCGAATAATAAGTTAACTATATGACAACCATGAAAATTATTAGTTGGAATATCCAAGGTGCTAAAAAATAAAATGCATTTAGTGAGATTCTTTTTCTCACTCGAAAATACAAACCTGATATTGTAATCATACTTGAAACCATGAGCTCAAAAGTAAATCGGCAGAAAATGCTTACTACCCTGGGTTTTGATGATATACTCATTATAGATCCGAGTGAACATAGTGGTGGAATATGGGTACTATGGAAAAATGACACTTATTCTATTACACTCCAAACATCATCGTCCCGTTTGACTCACTTTCTAGTTCAAGAAAAATGCTCGCTCGTCTTTTGCTTATTGGCTTACTGGTACCTATGCTCCTGCCTAAAACATGGATAAAGGTCCATTTTGGACAGACGTAACTGAATTTTTCTCTAGAATTCACCTTACATGGTGCCTCATTGGAGATTTTAATGATTTCTTGCAACTCAGTGACAAAATAGGGGGGGGGGATTCGTGCTACCCATTCATGTTGTCGATTCTTTCAGACTTCATTTTCTCTTGTCAGGCCCAAGATGTTTGCAGCCCTTCAAACGTCTTCTCTTGGAGAAAAAAACATAACGACCAATATATATATATGAAAAACTTGATCGCTGTTTAGTCTCTCCCCAATGGGCATTAAAGTATCGAAATTCATTTCTCCATTATGATGCTTACACTTGCTCTGATCATGCACCTATAATATCAACTACAAATCAAGTAAGACAATATAAGCCAGCCAGATTTCGATTTCAGAATGCATGGACTAATGATCCTAATACAAGAAAAATTGTTTGCAAATATTGGTACCCACAACATTCACGTTCGCATTTTTATAATATAACCCGAAAACTTCAGTTTATTAAACAAGAATTGAAATTATGGGCAAGGAAAAACTTTGGACATGTCCAACAGAAACTGGATCAGAATCATACTAGATTAGTAAATGTCCAACAACAATTACTCCAGTTTCATAGCAATCCTCATATTGAGAGGCACTTGGGACGATTATTTCGTCAACGAGAATGCATTTTAACATTCACCCAAAAGTTTTGGGGGAAGTATTCTCGAAAACAATGGTTGACAAAAGGAGATCGCAACTCTGCATTTTTTTATTCCAAGATTACTGCTAAATTCAAACGTCAATGCATTTTGTGTATTAAAAATCATTTGCATCAATGGGTGGATTCTCCGAGTGAAATACAATATGATTTTTTATCAGATTTTCAAGAACGATTTAAATCTGCCCACCGGTGTCAGCGGCATGTAACCACGCCTTGCATCTCCCCTGTAGTCTCCGATACAGATAATTCACATTTAATAGCTTCTATTTCGGACAAAGAAATTAGAGACGCTATCTTTAGCATTGATCCCTCAAAATCCCCAGGATCAGATGGTTATGGGTCTAAATTCTTCCAACAATATTGGGATATTGTAGGTCCTGACATTTGCAAAGCCATACATGATTTTTTCAATCATGGTCACCTTTTGCGTAGTGTTAATCATACATTAATCACTTTGATATCGAAAACAGCTAATCCTGAAAAGCCAAATCAATTCAGACCTATCAGCTTATGTACCACATTATATAAAATTATATCAAAAATTTTGGTAGAACGTCTTCGGCCAATTCTTGTTACATGATAATGTACTTATTGTTCAAGAAATCCTGAATATCTTTAACAAATCAAAAAGTAGAAAGGGATGGTTTGCCCTGAAATTAGATATGGAAAAAGCATATGACCGTATCGAATGTGATTTTCTAGCCCATGCTCTTAAAAGTTATGGTTTTTGCCAACATTGGATCAAATGGATCATGCAATGCATCTCGACTGTTTCCTACTCACTCATCATCAATCAAGACACAACTTCTGTCTTTCACCCCTCTCGAGGACTTCGCCAGGGTGACCCTTTATCACCTAATCTTTTTATTTTATGTATGGATGTCCTCTGTCGACAACTGGATTTCGCAACACAAAACTCAAAATCAGGAATTGGAATCAAACTTGCTCCACATGCTTAGATAATTCCAGGGCTATTCTTTGCTGACGACGGATTATTATTTTGTAAAGCTAACCTAGATTCTGCTCATCGCCTCAAAAATATTCTAGACGTTTTTTGCCTCAATTCAGAGCAGTTAGTGAATTTTCATAAATCATCGATCATATTTTCTAAACAAGTCCCGAATTTTAGACGAAGATCGATTGCTGGTATTTTCAATATGACCCCAAAGGATTTTTCGGAAAGGTATTTGGGCGTTATATTCCCCAAATATAAGCCACTGCCTAGCGATTTCCACCACTTAGTTCAAAACGTAGACAACAAAATTAATTCTTGGCACAATCATTTTCTCTCGAAAGCTGGAAAATCAGTACTTATTCAGAGTCAGCTAGAATCTTCCCCAGCTTATCTTATGGCAACGACCCAGCTTCCCAAGAAAATATGCTCTACAATAGATAATATCAACCGAAAGTTTTTCTGGTGCTCATCAACGAACTCTTCAGGACTATCCCTTATTGCATGGTCAAAAATTTATCGTCCTAAAAAATATGGTAGTTTAAATTTTCGGAAAACAGCCCATGTAAATGAAGCATACTTAGCTAAAATGGGATGACAAATCCTTTCCGACCAACACTCTCTCTGGCCAAATCTTATGCGCCAAAAATATCTTAGGAATACTTCTTTCTTTGAGTACAAAGCTAAGTCAGGAGACTCTCATATTTGGAAGTCCATTCTCCGATCTCGAGAGCTACTAAGGAAAGAAATACGTTGGAAAATTGGAACTGGAACAAATGTTTATATTTGGAGTGATAACTGGTGTGCTAATCAAAGCATTATTGAAATGCTAAATCTTCAAATCATGTCTATTGCTAATCTGGAACTTACTGTTAGTAATGTCATTCTTCCATCTAGGCAATGGAATGCTCCTCTCCTTAATAAATTAGTTCCATCGCACAGTGGCGGATCCAAGAATATTTAATGGACCGGGCCAAATATTTACAAAGTTAATTTTACCTTTTGTAAAATATGCGAAATATATATTTAAGGAAATGAATTAGAGAAAAAAATGAAAAGATATTTTGTCTTAAAATACTCTATTATCAAACTTTTTAAACTAATTTGAAAATATACCACATGAGATTTCAGTTAAAAAATTTGGAATGATAAAATAAATTTTTTAAATGCAAACACACCATGACATCATAGTACTTGTACAAAGCAAAAGAGATGGGCCCCCTCAAAAAAAAAAAAAAAGCAAAAGAGATGGGAAAAAAAGCTAAAGGGAAAAAAATGAGAAAGGTGAGAAGTTCAGAGTAAGGTTCGAACACGGACAACATACCAAATCAAACTCAACAGCAACTTACCAACTACTCTAAACTATTTTTGTGCTTTGCTAGTGCTGTAAATTTAATTAAACATTTTTCTGATCATGGGGCGGGCCATGGCCCGGGCAAGCCCGCCCCTAGATCCGCCCCTGCCATCGCACATTATCCACCTAATTTTGGGGATTCCTATCCTTAGTTATCCCACCGCAGATGTGTCTTGTTGGGGGCTTACTACCTCTGGAGAATTTTCTGTTAAAACAGCCACCTTGCTCGCTCATGGAATTACTCCTCAGAATATTTCTAGGTTTTAACTGGATATGGAAAATTAATATAGCCCCTAAAGTACAAATTTTTCTATGGCAATGTTCACAAAATGGTTTGCCGTTAAAATTCAATTTAGCCAACCGTCAAATCACTAATGACGCTCTTTGCCCTCTTTGTAAAGTTGATAATGAGACCCTTGACCATTAATTTTTCACATGCCCTCTAATCAGTCAATATTGGAAATCAAATTATCTACGACCAAAAATCCGTTATATAATGCATCAAGAGCTTGAACAATGCCTAACGAGTCTCCGTCCCTACCCTTAGGCCTTACAATTGTTCTGCTATC
The DNA here is from genome assembly GCF_026745355.1 of Beta vulgaris subsp. vulgaris. Lineage (NCBI taxonomy): Eukaryota > Viridiplantae > Streptophyta > Magnoliopsida > Caryophyllales > Amaranthaceae > Beta > Beta vulgaris. The sequence goes on along the minus strand of NC_079205.1, from coordinate 4,153,596 downwards.
AACTCAATTATATTTGAGGAAAATCTGCTTAATTTAAATCGTATTTATTACAAAGCCTGATATTTGTATTTGGAATGGACTACACGAACTACAATGGATTTTTCCTTTACTCTCTCTTCACTTCCTCCTTGCAGGTCCCCTACCTCCATCGCAGTTAGCTGGCAGCCTCCACCTTCCAATTACTTCAAACTTAACTTTGATGGTTCAGTCATTGACTCATCAGCCGCTGCCGGTGTTGCCATTCGCAACTCCGCTGGTCTTCTTGTAGCCGCACGTTTATCGATTTGGCCAAACCTCAGCTCTCGTTGCTGAAGCCTGGGGATTAAGAAATAGATATACTTGCCATTCAGCAATATATTCAAGATCTATATATTGAAGGAGATAATCAAGTAGTTATGAGAGTGTTACAAGGGCATTACAATTGCCCTTGGTCTATCCAAACCCTAATTGATGACATTCAAAATTTGCTTCGACATTTTAGATTCTACACCATCAAGCATATTTTTCGGGAAGCTAATCGGGTAGCAGATCTTCTATCAAAAAAAGGTCACAATAGTTCTGCTGCTTAGGTAGACGTGGATGTTTCTACGGAACCTTTGTTAAATAAATTAGTTCTTCTGGATTTAGGAGTCTCCCTTGAGAGAAGGGTGTCCTAACTTTCATTATGTATATATATATATATATATATATATATATTATATATATTATATATATATATATATATATATATATATATATATATATATATATAAAATTACTCTGAACATCTCCCCTCAAAAAAAAATTACTCTAAACATTTGAGCATTGGGTGTAGTGCATGGGGTTAAGCAAAATATAGTTAATCTAATATTTCTTTCGTTCCGAATTAAATATAACAAATTCACTTTTACGCATGCCGAGAAATTATTTTGACCACAAATATCTATAATTACATATAAGTAAAAATAAAAAAAATTATATTTTATGAAAGTACGTCACGAGACGAATCTAACAAGATCCCACTTGACTATATTTTTCATTATGTATAAATCACAAATCTTAGTCAAAGTAAAAAGTGTAAATAGTTAAAAAGTAGAATTGTTAATTGCATTTAATTCGGAACGGAGGAAGTATTTAGTATTACATGGCAAGTGGTAGTGTTGGTTGAGTATATTGAGACCTCTGTTTTTGTATCATAAAGTGTTGTTCTTGTTATAAAATATCATATGTATGTCCATTTAATACTTGTGAAATTTTCCTATTGAGTACATATACTTCTATTTAATAGACTATTTGACTTCCCACTAATATTATTTGGCAAATACTCCCTCCGTCCCATAATATAGTGCTTGTATTCCTTTTAGGGTGTCCCAAAAAATTGTTCTTGTTTCTCCCATTTCCAATTATAAAATGGTATGAATTCCCCAGCTTACCCTCATTCAGTATTTTTTTTTCCACTTTTGTCCTCAGATTGCCTTGAAAAACTGTACCAACATTTAATACTTTACAAATAAAAAAAATATTAAATCTATACCTTTTCCAATGCAATATCCGAGTTTCCATCTCAGTCTATCTCTAGTTCCCATCTCAGTTTCTTTCACACTCTCTCCCCCTCTCTCTCTCTCTCCCCTCATCTCTCCATTTGAAACCCTAAAAATTATGCTTTGCTTCGTTTTCTGGTTAGATCTTGAGTTTGATGAACAAAAATTAACTACACTTCTCAATTTCATCTTCAATTCATTTTTCAGTTTGACCGATTTACCTCTGTTTTTCTCTCTCTTCCAAAAAATCCAAGATCTATGGTTATATAAACATGAATATGTGGTGATTTACCTTCAAATCATTTTAGTAGCAACATCTCTTTCATTTGAAGGATCGTCCATCTGTTTCTGGTGATGGATCTGAGAGCACTAAAAATGGTGTTGATGGTACAAGGCAGAAAACTGAAGCTACTTCTACTGTTGTTGTTAATAATGAAGATGTTGCAAAAAAAAATGATGTGGAGGAATTTGAATGTGACGCATCTGATGTTGTTGTTAATGAAGATGTTGCAATTTGTGTGCCACTAATCTTTGTAATGTCATTGGATTAAAAAAAGAAAGAACTCGTTCTCATTGGTCAGTTTCTATATGTTAGGATTAGGTATTTACCTTTTTCAATTCAGTAAAGATGTACGGTTCAGATGAAAGATGTCACAAATGCTTTGATAGTTTCAATAAAAACCTTACAAATTCCTCACTTATCATCCGTGCCAAATAATCAGTCATTGATTGTGTTCCTTATTTTATTCCCTCCTCCTTAATTCCTGTGAAAAAAAAGAAACAAGCACTATATTATGGGACGGAGGGAGTAGTATCTAGCAAATTAGTTTGTATTGCAATATAAATTACCCAGAATTAATCCCCCCAATACCAGTTGACCGTACCAGTATACCACCATGATGCAACCACAACTTGGTTGTTAGAAAATTTTTTATTTTTAACTTGCGATTTTTTAATGCTAAGAATTTAGAATTTGTCTTGTAAGAGACCGTTATTTTTAAATTAAAATTAAGCAATGGTAATTTCAATATTAAAAAGAGAATTAGCCCAATAATGACTTGATTAATTTCTTTCTGTAACTAGTTTAATTCATTGAGTGACTAGATATGTTTTTATAAATAGATTGTTTCTTTTAATAATTTTGAAGAATTTAATGAGTACTTTGATAAATGCTGGTAAGAATTATTGGTATTAAGGTTGAAATTAGGTAACTTTATATTTGATGTCTGTAAAAAAAATATTGATTGATGGGTAAGTGACATTAAAATGGAAAATTGTGCTCACTTTCTTTTTTTTAGGGAAGTTCTCACTTTCAAGTAGTAGTACATATGAGAGAGTAGAGAGGAAAGAGAATTGTACTTTAAAAGGTGGTTTTGCTTTTTTTTTTTTTTTTTTTAAAAGTTAAACCTTGCCACTTTTTTTTATTGCACTTGGGTCCTTGTTAGTGGGCAATTGCCCTCTCGCTGTTAGTATTTTATCATCTAGTTTGTACGGTTGTGCCTTACAATCAGTTGAAGTAATTTTTCTTTCCTTGCTCGACTATATTGAACTAGGAACTAGGAAAAGGAAACCAACTTAAATTAGGGAACTAGCTAATTAGATCGATTTAATATACTTCCTCCGTTTTTTTTAGATGTTACACTTTTCAAATCACGGACTCCTAGGTAATTTTTGGAGAGGAGAGAGATAGAGAGAATGAAAAACAAAAGGGCCCCATGTGAACATGTGATAGGAGAGAGATAGAGAGAAGTTATTACCCAAAATAAAAGTGTAACATCTAATTTAAAATTTCCTAAAATAAAAAGTGTAACATCTAAAAAAACGGAGGAAGTAATTGTATTCTTATTTATAAGTAAACCGAACCCTAATAAGACTAGGATTTTGGCAACTATATAATAGGGTTCCATATTCCATAAACTCATCTTGTTTCCTTTCGTTGTTTTCTCGTTTTCTTTTTTGCTTCTTTCGCTTTGTAACTTGGGCCTCTGGTCTTCTCTCACACCAACAAAAAATATTCCATAACTTAAACCTCTACAAACTTGAGACTATATATTAATGGAAGACAAGATGAATAATATACGTCGACCTCCACATCCGCCTCTAGGAGAAACACCATGGCTGGTGTACACGCATGGAAATTCTAGAAAAAAACAGATTCAGACATTCTGCACAATTTCTCCTTTACCTCCTAATAACAACTTCTACATCAAGAGCATCCCTGAATTGCGCGGCAAGTCTATTGAAGGTTCCTGCTATGGCTGGTTAATCCTCAACGATCTTAAGGATCGCAAGATATTTTCTCTGTATAACTCGACGTCTTTCGAAATAATTAATCTTCCTCCATTGCCATTGCCTGATATAGAGGAGAACATAGAATTGACAAGTTGTACGCTAACATCACCTCCTAGCCCAAATTCGAATTGTGTGCTTTTCTTGTTCTTTAGAAACCAAGTTTTTTCATGTCATCCTACTACTATCAGACATAATGATAAATGGCACACTCAACAACTTCAGCTAGATAGTCCAACTATGGACATATTATATATAAGAAACGCTGTTACACTGAATGGGATTATATATTGTTGGGCTACAGTAGTGGAGGTGCATCATAACGCCAACGATGATGATGGTGACGATGATGGCGATGATGACTCCGAAGATGATGATGGTGACGATGATGACTCCGAAGATGATGGCGATGATGATTCCGGTGTTGAGGATTCCAATGATGATGCCGATGTATACAGCGGGATGCAAGATTATGTGGTGAGTATGAAGGTTGTTGATGAGGCTACCAACTCGCTGTCATTAAAGATCATCACGCGCGAGATGCAAAAGTGGGATTATTCTTATGTTCATGGTGAAGATTACCTGCTTGAATCTTGCGGGAATATATATTGGGTTGGATTTCGTATAACCCATTATCAAGTTGAAAAAATCGGCCAAGTAAAAGTCTGGAAGTTGGATTCTCTACTAAGGGAATGGATTGAGGTGAAATCTTTGGATGGCCGCGCCTTTTTCCTTGGGAAAGATTGTTGCACATGGTGTTGGGGATCTAACAATTCTCCTACTGAATCAAACGGAATAAAACAAGTTGAAGTAAATTGTATCTACTTTATTTCTTTGCCTGATATTCTCTCTTCTTACAGCCTAAATGACAGGAGTTTAACCAAGTCTTTGGTTTGCCCAAGCCCAAGCTTGAACTCCCCTTTACACTCACATACTTGGGTCAATCCCATGCTACATCATCATCAAAGGTTAGTACCTACACGTTGTTTGTAGTTGTTCTTTCAAATTAATTATTGCTATCAGATCAATTCGCCCAATAATGTTCAAGAACGGCCCTGGTCATGTTGGGATTATTCTCGTCACATCCTTGTATCTAATCATCTTAATTTTTGCTTATGCTGTGACAGATTAGAAGTTGTGCAAGATAAAAAAGAAGATGAGAAATTGAGTGATGATGCTTCAGACCAAGGGATGATCATCAATGATGAATTAGTTCACATGGCTCTTTTAGAAGAGATGAAAGCCCGTTCAGTAAGCTTCCCTATGACATGATACATGTAATCTCACAACATATGCATTTGTTTGATTATGTGAACTTCCGAGCAAGTTGTAAGACATTTCGAGCAGCAGTTCCTTGTATCCCTCAATGCAGACCCATGAACATGCTGCCTTTATTCATCTCCCGTAAGAATGAAGATGGATTATGTCAAGTAATGGACCCATCTCGAGGTGATTCACACTACTACAACCTCCTCCGATTATCTATAGATCCTATTACGGTTCATTTCTCCAAAGATGGGTGGCTAATTACATCGACTCATCTCCAGGAATATACCAACTTCTTCAACTTATTCACAAGAGTGAGGGGGGATTTTCCGCCAAGTCCTGTCTCACTTAATATTGATATTAGAAGTATTGGATTTTCAACATGTCCGACTTCTCCTGACTCTGTGATTGTAGCTTTTGGATGCTATAATGTCGATACACTAAAAGTATACTATATGCAATATGGATATGAATCATGGATGGAATGCGAGTTTCCCAATATAGAAAACAAATTTATAGTTGGAACAAGTAGTCTCGTCTATTTTAAGGGCGCGTTTCATGTTCTTGACACGATTGGATATCTGGGAGCATTTCAAGTGGTAAATGGAGAAGGAAGGTGGCGAGTTTATAGCAGACCGCTGTTGGGCATATGGTAGTATATGAAGCTCATGGAGGTGTATGGGTGTGGAGATGAGGTTGCGTAGAAGAAAAACGTCATTTGGGACATAAGGCCAACTTTGAATGGACATATCTTTCAATCTATAAATTATTTTGAGGTGATTCAAAGTGGAGGTGATAGCTTGTTCCGAGAGCTTTCCAATGATAGGTCATACGTCCAATTCCGGTGAGAAACGAGAAAGTTATGACGGTTTTACGAAGAACTGACAAAACTGACGGGGTTCTGTCCGGCCGCGGGTTGTCGAGCGCGGCCGCGGGGTATCGAACCGAAAAGCCTAGTTTTTTCCGGTTTTTGGTATTAATGAGGGTATAAATATAAACCCTAATTATGTTTATTCATAATTATTCATCTTTAAACACATATTAGAGAGAGAAAAAGCTATAGAGAGAGTTCTTGAGCGCTTTTTTGTAATCTTTCTTGAATATTCATCGATTCCTAGTGCAGATTCGTGGTTTTTCTCCCAGTTCTTGGGTTTCCACGTAAAATTTCTGGTGTGTTCTTTCCTGCTTTATTATTTGATATTCTATTATTGTTTGATATTATTTCTAGATTGATAGTCAATAGAACTTACAAGTGGTATCAAGAGCTAGGTTTGATTATTGTCTAGATCTAGAATAATTAACAATGGAGGATTCAAAGATTAGAATTGAGAAGTTTGATGGGACAGATTTTGGATATTGGAAGATGCAAATAGAAGACATCTTATATCAGAAAAATCTGTATCAACCTTTGTCTGAAAAGCCTGCTGAGATGGAGGAGGCTAAGTGGAAAGTACTGGACAGACAGGCACTAGCGGTGGTGCGTTTGACATTGGCTCGGAGTGTGGCGTTCAATGTCAAGGATATCAAAACAACGGCTGGATTGATCAAAGCACTGTCAGATATGTATGAAAAGCCCTCTGCAATGAATAAGGTATATCTGATGCGCCGTTTGTTTGGTTTAGAGATGAATAATGGTAGTTCTGCTGCTGAACATATTAATGAATTTAATTCATTAATAAGTCAGTTATCTTCGGTTAATATTGCCTTTGAGGATGAAGTGAAAGCCCTAATTTTGTTGTCCTCTTTACCTACTGCTTGGGAAACTGTTGTAACTGCTGTTAGTAATTCCTCTGGTAAAGAGAAATTGGTTTATGATGTTGTCCGTGATCTGATTTTGAGTGAGAGCATTCGAAGAAAGGAGAGTGGAGAATCATCTGGAGCATACAGTGCAGAAGGTAGAGGGAGGGGAAAAGGGAGAAACTTTCAGGGAAAATTGGAGTCAAAGGGGGACCGGAGTAAGTCAAAAGGCAGAGCTAGTGTTACTTGCTGGGGGTGTGGTAATGAAGGACATTTAAAGAGAGATTGTCCTAAGAAAGTGAATGGGAAAGGGAAGAAAAGGTTCAAGAAAGTGATGATGAAGAAGATGCATCAACTAACTTGATTTCTGAGTACGATTCCGATGCTTTGATGGTAAGCATGGATGATCAGGAAGAGTTGGTTGGGTGCTCGGGATCATGGGTCTTGGATTCGGGTTCTTCTCACCATTCCTGCAGGGAGTTGTTTCGGAATTTCAAATCCGGAAAACTTGAAAAGGTCTACCTTGCGGATGGCAAGGCAGTGGAAGTCATGGGGAAAGGTGATGTGAGTGTGAAACTCACTCATGGTGGCTCGTTGGAGTTGAAGAATGTCAAGTTTATCCCAAGGTTGAAGAAAAGCTTGATATCGGTAGCCCAACTTGCTACATCGGGTTATAAGGTTGTGTTTGATGGTGGTTCTTGGAAGATTGTCAAGGGAGCAATGATCATAGCTCGTGGGGCAAGGAGTGGAACACTTTACACCATGGGGGGCACAATAAAGGGATCCGGGATTGGGATGAGAACTTCATGTAAGGTATCGTTTGGTCTGAAAACTATCGATAGTGGGCTAAGGGATGAGAACCGTGGTGAAGCGGTATCCCGGTGGCAAATTGACCGGTAAGCGAACAAGGTGAAGACGGCACACAAGCATGATGTGCCGGAAATCCTAAGTGGAACAAAGGGTGTATTGTTCGAGTGGGAGCAATGTGAGTTTGTTTTCAGAACAATGAGAAGCTTCTTTGGCTTAGGTGCTAATTGGTTTTATTGAAGTTTGATGAGACTTCAATGTGCTTCTTTGGTTGGAGAGGAAGTGATTGTCTTCTTTAGTTGTTGAGGAAGGGATCTTCATTTGGTTGTGCTTGTCTCTAAGGTGATCCGACCTCCGGGGTAGGAGGGTGTGTAGGTTCATGGAGTGATGGTGCAATGATTTGGAGGTTAGTGATTAAGAATCAAAATCGGTGTAGACTTTGATGTCTTTTGAATTGGAGTTGGTGCAAACTTCAATGTTAGTTTCCTTGGTGTAGAGGAGATGTTGTCATGGGATGCTTGATGTATGTCATGGTTTGGACACGACTCGAGATTGCTTTTGCAGTGGGGGTTGTGTGTAGGAAGATGAATGAGAGGATGATGAAGGTATGAAGTTTTCTTCACTTACACCTATCTCCAAGTGGGAGATTGTTGGGCATATGGTAGTATATGAAGCTCATGGAGGTGTATGGGTGTGGAGATGAGGTTGCGTATAAGAAAAACGTCATTTGGGACATAAGGCCAACTTTGAATGGACATATCTTTCAATCTATAAATTATTTTGAGGTGATTCAAAGTGGAGGTGATAGCTTGTTCCGAGAGCTTTCCAATGATAGGTCATACGTCCAATTCCGGTGAGAAACGAGAAAGTTATGACGGTTTTACGAAGAACTGACAAAACTGACGGGGTTCTGTCCGGCCGCGGGTTGTCGAGCGCGGCCGCGGGGTATCGAACCGAAAAGCCTAGTTTTTTCCGGTTTTTGGTATTAATGAGGGTATAAATATAAACCCTAATTATGTTTATTCATAATTATTCATCTTTAAACACATATTAGAGAGAGAAAAAGCTATAGAGAGAGTTCTTGAGCGCTTTTTTGTAATCTTTCTTGAATATTCATCGATTCCTAGTGCAGATTCGTGGTTTTTCTCCCAGTTCTTGGGTTTCCACGTAAAATTTCTGGTGTGTTCTTTCCTGCTTTATTATTTGATATTCTATTATTGTTTGATATTATTTCTAGATTGATAGTCAATAGAACTTACAACCGCCTATTGAGACAACATTGCATTCATATTATTTAGTTGAGTGTAATGGAGAACTAGTGGGTGTATTTATTGGTTATATGGGAATATGGGTTGAAGTGTTCAAGTTCAATTTTTCTAAAGAAAAATGGATCAAAGTGAAAAGTCTTGATAACTACACCTTGTTCCTTAACCAGTCGTCATCATGTTTTTCAACAGAGACTATGGAGGTTGAGATGAGAAATAAGATTTATCTCTCAATACTGAAAGAAAATGCTACAGTTTTCTATTCACTCGACACCAAAAAGTTTCATAGAACTGGAAGTGAAGATGGCTTTGAAAACTTGTATAATATGACAGAGCCATTACATTGTTTTTGGCTTTAGATTAAAAACAATGGATCTTTTTACCTAAGTTGTTAATCATATTTGATGTCACTTAACTAAATATGTTGGAAGGATCATATAATAGTGATGATAGAGAATGTGTGGGTTTAGTTTTGGATGAATATAATGATGAATTTTCCGGTGTTTTCGGTGTCCAAGCTTGCATTGGTTGACTTCATATTAAAAAAAAATTCTCTTTTATACAAGCATCTCTGATTCCATTTTTGAAACATGTTAAATTGCTAATGTTGGCTTTACTGTCAGAGATACTTCCTCAAACAAAGAAATATTAGATTGGTTTATGAGTTCTTTTTAAATATGAAATAGTTTCGGGTAGGATAATATTAGATTGTTTCAGATGGGCTTTCAACCCAATAGATGATTTTTATCATTTTGAGGTCGAAAATCTTGTTTATGAGTTCTTTTTAAATATGGATTCAGGTCAAATTTTCACTTTATATAAATTTTTAGAATCTATGAAAAATCAAATAATTTAGTTGTATCATTGCACATATCCGAAATTAGAAATTGTTTGATCACTGATGATCAGAGACAAGTGGACTACCAAGAAATTTTTTGATTTAGGGGGGATTTTGGTAGCTTAATCGGCTAGTTTTGGTACTTTAATTTAGAGGTGATTATGGGCCGGGCCGCGGGCAAAAAAAATTGCCCATTAAACAGGCCGGGCCTAAATTCGGGCCGATTTTTGTACTCAAACCCCTCTATTTTGGGTCAAAATTAGCGGGCTTTTTGAGTCAAAAACGGGCCGGGCCAAAAGTTGCTCCGGCGTCTGTTCGATCCACGTTTGAAAGCGTAATTCCAGTTTGACTTGATGAGAGGCTGCTGAGGACTAGGGGAGGGTCAGTTTGTAGTGGCTTTGTGATGGACTTGGCTTGGTTAGTTGCTTTGAAAGCGTATCCCTGATTTTCTTGTCCAGGGAACTTTGATTTCTTAATCAACGATTGATATTTAACGAATTCTACCTTGTAGAGTTATTTTGAAACTCTAGAGGATCTCAACACGTGGGAGACTAGGGTTGCTTTGAGGTGGATTATTGAGGATGTTAGGGTTCTTTTCTTTCAAGATTTTACGCGTATAAGATTGATTAGGAATTTTATCTTTAGTAGAATTGCTTTTGGAAGGTATTCCTTTTCCAGTTTGATTTGGTGTAAATTGCCAATGATAAAATCAATCTTACTAGCTAGTCCCTAATTCAACTTGGTTTTCTTTCCTATTTCCTATTTACTAGTTCAATATAGTCGAGCAAGGAAAGAAATTTCTCTTCAAAAAAAAAAAATAAGGAAAGAAAATTTACTTATTTTAACTGATTGTAATTTAAAATATCATCATTAGATTCTCTTTTGAATAGAATTATAATCGCTGAATCAGAAAATAATTTTATACATTACATATCACCAGAAGGGAAAAAAGTTTAAAAGTTGCACCTCCAAAAACAAAAATATCTCTTAATTTTTACATGAATGCGTACATCTCGAATTGTAATAATTTTAGGCTTTAGCATTATATTTGATTTTATATGAGACTAATCCTTATTTAACAAAAAAAAAAAAAAAAAAAATCATACTTTCATAAACAGAGTAATAATTTATTGATTTTATCATTGAGAACTAGAATATGTTAACGGTTGATTTTTGTTTGTGACTTTTGGACTATTAGTTGTAGGCTTGTAAGTTGTAGCAATCAATTGTAACTTTCCTAAGCGATTTTCAACCCTAATCTTGGTTGGCAGTACTAATTTGGTAAATAACACTCTTATGACCTCAAATTTATTAGGGGATCCTTTGGGATTCAAATCTCATATATATCCTACAAATTATTGTGTATCACTCTCATTTATTATTTGTAAGGTCCATTCTATTCAACTTTTTTTGATGGTTTGAACTTATATTATCTTATTCGAACTTGTTAAATTTAAGGATGTTTGTCTAATTGTCTTATTAGATTTATTCATTTTTATTTGAACTTATATCATCTTAATTAAACTTATTTTTAAAAAAAATAAATTAAAATAATTTGAACATAACAAATCTTTCATTAGTTGAAATTTTGATTAAGTGGCTATATGCCTGGTTATTTTGTTGCCACAATAATTGTTCTGGGCTTCTCGACCTTTTGGGTGCTATTGAAAAAATAACCAATAAATAATAAATTAACTGCTAAATAATAAACTAACCAATGATAATCCAAAATAAATAAGATAAATTATTATTTAAGTGACAATAATAAATAATACATCTTTCATTTTTTATTACTTGCAACTTGTCTTATTTTTGGCAATTCTCCATTTATTGCAAAAATCTACTTTGGCAATATATTCTCTCTTTATTTCCATGTACATTGGGTTCTTCTTTATCTATATGCTTACCTTGATCCTTATGCAAAGAAAAACGGTTCGGAGAATGGCGGCGAACTGGTCGCCGGAAATGGCTGAGGCAGCGGCAGCACGTTTTGGGGTAGAGGTGGCTCGGCGGTTGGGCTATGATAGCGTGGTTCTGGAGTGCGATGCGGTGAATGTTGTTAGGGTGATCCGTGAACAACAGACTGGAGCTGCACCTATCTTTCTGTTGTTTGATGATATTAAGGAGTGTTGTGCTTCTTTTATTGCTTTTGAGTGTGTTCATGTGAAGAGAGCCGGAAACACTGTGGCACATTCCGTAGCTAGATGGGATGTGCTGTAGATACTGAGTTTGTTTGTACGAATTTGTTCCCACAAAGTCTTCAAACTTTGGTGGAGTTGGATTTAATATAATCTATGGCTCTTTTCCTTTCAAAAAAAAAAGTAATAATATAATAGTAATAATATACTTTATAAAAGATAAGATCTTGTAAATCAGATCAGATCAGATCAGATCAGAAAAAATAAGTTCAGATCATATCATAAAAAATAAGTTCAAATCAGATCAGATAAGTTCAGATCAAAAAATTTAAGGTGAACTAAACACAGCCATAGTTGAGCAAGGAAAGAAAAACAATTTACGGTTTTTTCACCAAATGCCCCTGACAAAAAAATTTATTCACCAGATACCCCAGCTTTTTTCAAAATTCACCAAATACCCTTAACTTTTAAAAAAATTCACCAGATGCCTCAAAAGTTGACGGACGTTAGTCTCCGTTAGTGTTTATTTACAGTTTTGCCCTAAGTCAACCTAATTAACCCTAACTAATCCTAACCCTAACTAACCCTAACCCTCTCTCTCCCTTTGCCCACCAAACCCCAGCCCAACCACCCACCCAACCCGACACCACCAGCCCCGGCAGCCCCCCTCCTCCTTCCCTCGCGCCTCCCCTCCCCCTTCTTCCCTCGCTAAACAGTAAACAACAAACTCAACAATGGCTACAATCTATTTTTTGCTCTTCAAGTTATCGTTTTGAGATGAGGGAATATACATTGAGACAATTGAATAATATACATTCAGCAAAAAAGAGACAAGTCTAGAAGAGTTCAGAAAAAAAAAAAGGAAAATTTCATAATAGTTTAGAAAAAATAAGAAAAGTTCATAACTAAGAAAAATTATGAAAAAATAATATAAGATTAGATAACTAAAAATAAGATAAAGAGAAAAGATCCTTAATGTTAGAAAATTTTGGCCATAAAAACTTTCACTTTTTAAAAGCAGATATAGGATATAAAAAAAGTAAAATTTATTCTTTTTTAAACTTGTGCTTCACACATTTTAAAGCTAACTATTAACAATCGGTGTAAACTAAAATATATATATAGATAAGACGTGAATTATAAGACATGAATTTTAGAGTACTTTTTAATTCAAATAGACTTTGTAAACTAAAACACTAATTAAAACAATAGATGAATTATAAACTACTCTATAATTCAACTTGACTTTGTAAATTAACTGATAATATCTCAAATATAAGTAAACTCCTTATGTAAGCAAAATACTAAAATAAATATGTAATTTTAAGATAGCAAGGTAATTGAATTTGATTATCTTTTTAATGGGTAAACAACTAAAAGCAGTAGTTGAATAAAACTAGAGGAAGGGAAAAAATAAAATCAAAGCATTAAAAACTGCAACACTATGGACTCTCAAATACGAGACTTGTCAACATTTGTTATAAATGCTTTCAACCTTTAAAACAACCAATTATGCCAGACTATTTATATGTCAAATGTTGCAAATGTAAAGGTAATAATCTATTTTAGAAAAAAAAAATCATGTGCTACCCCTTGTTACTTAGTGGCTCCGCCACTGCTTACCTCAAGGATTCTACCAACTTCTTCTACTTTTTCACAAGAGTGAGGGGGTTTTTTCCGCCAAGTTATGACTTAATTCACTCTGATATTAGAAGCATTGGATTCTCAACTAACCCGACTTCTCCTAACTCTATGATTGTAGCTTTCGCAGTGACTGTGCATGGAGTCAACATATATTATCAAGCCCGATCATGAGCATGTGCATCATGGGCCTCGGCACAGGGCTTCGGGAAAATGAGAGCCTCCAAATTAAGTTTATATATATTAATTGTTATAGTAAGTATATGTAAAGTTATATTTGTTTGAGTGGTTAAGGAATTAGTTTGCATTGTTGGCATCTTGGATTCTAACTTTAACAATATATCTATACCAATATAAGCAAGGATCAATGCCACGTGTTGCAATCTCTCAGTATGTTTACTTTATATAACCACGCATAAAATAAAAGAATAGAAAATACATCTTATAAAATTTGATCCCATAACCTCAAGCTTATACACTAAGGTATCGTTTAGTTGCACTTGGGAAGTTAACCTTCCCTTGATTTTTCACTTTCCATGAAATTTCACTTCCTAGAAAGTAAGCAAAATTGTTTGGTAAGTGAAGTGGCACTTACTTAGGGGGAACTAGGTAAGCAACTTCCCCCACTGTGTGGGAAGTAGAACTTCCTAGGAAGTTCCACTTCCCATGCTCTAGTTAAACAAACATCTACTTATACTTGCGCACTTCCTAGGAACTTGCAATTCCTAGGCAATTGGATGTCAACCAAACAAGGCCTAAAGCTTTAACCACTATACCAAGTAATATTTGAGGTTATATTTATGAAGTAAAATGTTGATAAATGAAAAATATAATTACCTGGACATGCCTAAAAACTAGTTGTTATTAAATAGTAATTCATGTTCACCGACTAATGCCTCGTTCAATGGTAGTCGTACGGGCTCCGTAATGCTTGGGACGACCTTGTATATTATACGCAATATTGGTATGATAGATGTTGGAACAAGTAGTCTCGTCTATTTTAAGGGCGCGTACGTTTTATGTTCTTGGCACGTGTTTTATGTTCGTCTATTTGGGAGCATTTGAGGTCGTAGCTGGAGAAGGAAGTTGACAAGTTACAGCATGCCATCCATTGACATTTACACAATGTTGCATTCATATTACTTAGTTGAGTGTAGTAGAGAACTTGTGGGTGTATTTATTGGGTATATGGAAATATGGGTTGAAGTGTTCAAGTTTAATTTTTCTAAAGAAAAATGGGTCAAAGTGAAAACCCTTGGTAACTCCAGCTTGTTCTTTAGCCAGCAGTCATCATGTTTTTCGGCAGAGACTACAGAGTTTGAGATGAGAAATAGGATTTATCTCTCAATGCTTAAAGAGAATGCTATATAACTGGAAGTGAAGATGGCTTTGAAGACTTCTATAATATGAATATGACAAAGCCATGACATTGTTTCTTGCTTTAGACTAGAAAATAGAAACTAGGGATGGATGTGCATTGTGTTTAATCAGTCAGTTGACCATACTTAAATCTAAAACTTTTGCAAATTTTTATTACGGAATTTGAGTTTTTATTTGTAAATTTCTTGCAAAATTGTTACATATCTGCTAAAATACAGAAGTCGCAGTATATGTCGACTCCACTTAATGCATACTCCCTCCGTTTTCATAATATCAACTTTTTATATTTTTTATTAATACGGAATTGAAGATATTAAAGGTCAAAATTACGTCTTGAAGACCGTGTAAAAAAGAAACAAGCACTATGGGATGGGACGGAGCGAGTATTTTAGATCTTCTTAACTTATTCTCTTATCGCTGAATAGAATAGTCTCCTTGTCTTTAGGTCTTCTATTTATTTATTTTTGAAAAAATTGATTCTAATAATCCAACATTTGGGCCATTTGCTCAAAATAATCCAACCTTTTGATTATTATTTAATAATCCAACCTTTTATCCCAATCCGCTGATAATGCACCGTGACCTGTTGAAATAGGTTGATGACCAGGAGAATGGGTTAATTGCACACGTGTCTTCCTCTAATTCGTTATGATTTAATTAAATTTTTTTTACTACCCCTCCCTCCCCTTCTCCACCCACTGCCACTAACCCCCCATCCCCACCCCCTTCCCTCCCTCCCCTTCCCAACCCACCGCCACCCCCTCCCTCCCCTTGCCCACCCACTGCCACCAAACCCCATCCTCACCCCCTTCCCTCCCTCCCTCCCTCCCTTGCCCACCCACTGCCACAAACCACGAGCTGTCTGTGGGCTTTACTGTTCAGCCCCACCTCCGAACACTGTGCCGCCCAGTACAACAGTAGCACTATTGCCGCACGACCACCACTACGTCTTCGGCCTTCACTATCCTCATCGCATCAACGCCCCACCAGCCCATCTGCGCTCCCCACCACCCCTCCCATCCTCTGCATTCCAACGTCATCTCATGCCTCTCAACCAACCCCATGTGTCAGCCCCTCCTCTGTCATCTCATCGCGTCTGCAACCACTTGCCGGTGCATATACCAGCCAGCTTCACCGCCATCCCAACCTGCCCAACACAACGCCATCTTCCCTTCTTCTCAACGAGCAGGGGTTGTTCGCAAAGGGGTGGGAGTGGGGCAGGGAGTGGGGGTGGGGCAGGTATCGTGAGCAAGGAGTGGGGGTAGGGTGGGGGATCGTGCGCGGGGGTGGGGGTGGGTTGGTTCTTCATGACTGGTGAGGCAGGGGAGGGAGGGACGGAGGAAGGGAGATTAAAGGGGAAAATGAAAAAAATTATCATTCCAACATGTTACCAGTCTCACGGTGCATAATGAGCGGATTGGGATAAAAGGTTGGATTATTAAATAATAATCAAAAGATCGGATTATTTTGAGCAACGGCCCAAAGGTTGAATTATCAGAATCAATTTTTGCTCTATTTTTTGGGTCAACCCTTTCTCTGCCTTCAATTATTTTCTCTTTATTTCTACCAAATTCTTTCTCTCTTCCCCCAACTTTCGTGGATGAATTTGTATCAAGAAAGAAATAAAACTCTCCAGAACTCAATGTTTACCTGTCAATTCTTCATATGTCACATTTTCTCATACTAGTGCTATTACAGTCAATGTTTTAGCATTAGCAAGTAATCTTCACTATTATTATACTTTTTAATTCATTGGTTGATTTGTTTGATGATCTTGCATGTGTTGCGTATTTGACTTTTTAAATAATAGGGCCTATTTTCTCCTAACGCTGTTTTCTGTGAGAACTCTGTTTGGTTAACCAAATTTGTTGTTTTTTCTAGGAAGTACCTACTTCTGGGAATCTCTTATAATTTGATGGGTAGTTGTTAGATTTCTTTTTATTTCAATCTTGTATTTGTGGATGAAGACTATGTTTGTATTACATATTGACTAAAAAAATAATTTGAAGGGTGTTTTTTGGTAGAAATTGTCCTCTAGGATGAGTTTGGTTAGGCGGAACCGGAGGTCAGAGAGTTACTTGGACAGAAAACCGTTGTCGAATTTGGAGGAGGTGGTTTCCAAGGCTGCAGAAGAGGTGGTGAAACACCGCGACGAGGCGGAGGTGTATGTTGAAGATGATGGGTGGCTTTCAGTGTTGGTGTCGTGGATTAGGATCATAACTTGCTTCTTAATAATGATGATTACTACTATTGTTTGGGTACTTGTTATGCTGGTGTTGTTACCATGGCCTTATGAAAGAATTAAGCAAGGGAATATTTATGGGCATGTCACTGGTAGATTGTTGGTAAGAAATCATTCTTGTTGATCTTTCTTTTGTTGTGTGGTTGGAAAAGTGCATGAGTAGAGTCTTTGTTTGTAGTTATTGTCTAATTCACTGATTAAGACAAGTAAAGCACATAATTGTTAGTAAAAGGTTAGAATCGACTTATTGTGACTTTTCATGGTGAGTAAAATCTAGAGTAAATTAGTGGGAATCCTTGTGTTGTGTTTTCAACTTTTTCAAATTAAAGTGAACTTTTGTACTGTGTCTCACTATATACATAAATTTTGTATAACCTCAGCATTTGAGTTTATTGTTGTGATCCTAAACAAGTGCATGTAACGTGGTCATTGAGCTGAGTCAACCTGAACACATCTAGCCTAGCCCGCGTTTAGATTGTTTAGAGCGTGCTCATTCGGCCTAATTCTAGTTACCCTCCGAAAGATTTTATATCGACCTAAACACAACACAACATAAACTGATTCACCCAGGTTTATTGGTCAAACCATCCCAATTCGACCACCCTTCAAATTCCGAAAATGTTGATTGATCAGGTTCTCAACTTGGTATCACATTCGTGCCCAACCAAAAAAGTCATGTTTGGCCGACTCGGCCCGCCTCATGACCCAACCCAACTTGACACAACCCTCTAGGTAACTGGTAAGGTGGCCACCTATATAGTGATCTCGTGAACTAGTTTAGTACTGTGTGTCTCGTAATATATTTGCTGCATTCAAAGTTGACATAAACACTATAGTAAGGGTGGAAAAGTTTGTCGCCAAAAATACAATAAAAAAGAGTGGAAAATAAGTTGAATCTAGCTTAACAATAGTAAATATTTTCTTAATCTCTTCTTTCATATGAGTAGATTGTTGACGAGATTTATGTAGCAATCAAGGAAACCTAACAAGTTAGAATATTTCTGTAACTCTATATGTCTCCGAAGTCCAAACTGCACGACTTCTAATATAACTTCTGGTATGTAATTGCTTATTGAATGTACCCTAATATAGCACATTCTGAATTCTGATTGCATGAATGAAATTTAGTGGAGTTGTATTTTAGTCGTCATTGGTGATACTTCCAAATTGTTGTCTGCAGATGTGGATTCTAGGTAATTCTGTAAAAATAGAAGGTGCAGAATATTCTGAAAAAAAGGCTATTTACATCAGTAACCATGCATCTTCAATTGACATATTCCTTATCATGTGGCTAACTCCTACCGGTACAGTTGGCATTGCAAAGAAAGAGGTACTTTTCAGTAGTACACTAGTACTCCATATTTATCATACAAAGGATAAGAGTTAGCTCAAGTGAGTAGAACGCTCCCCCTTAATCCTTGAGGTGAGGAGTTCGATCCTTATCCTTAGCATTATGCTGGGGTATTTCCTTAGCATGCTATGCATGCCTTACCAGCTAATGTGTTGGTGTTTCCTACAGGCTAATAATCTTGTAGGGATTAGCCTTTGAGCTGACTTAATTTCCTAATAACAAAAAAAAAATTAAGATATCATACAAGTTCACAACCAAATATTGTATGCAACTGTCCAGAATAAATTCACAAAGTTAGAATTGTTAACCATACAAGTTACAATCACTCGTGGCATCATGTGCTTCAAAAATTAGTGTTTAATTTATTAAAGTTAAACTAGTTGAATTTATTAAAACATAAAAAAGTTCAACTATATTAAATCAGCACTAGCAAGAGACATAACAAATTAAAGTCCGGAACATCATCAACCCAAAGCCTTTTGCCGTCTTCTACAGATTGAAAGTGAGCAAGCTCATGAGCTACCTTGTTCCGGGTGTGTAATAAAAGACCATGCAATTGCATTAAAACTAGGAATTAATAAAGCAAGAATGTCTCCTATAACTAGATGGAAATAGCTAACACCTTTAGAGTTTAGAAGAGCTGATCGTCCAATGGAGGTCATTTCCCCAATTCACCTAGTAGCTTTCCTCTTTTATTTGCAGATCATTTGGTATCCTCTGTTAGGACAATTATATGTTCTTGCTAATCATCTTCGTATAGATCGCTCCAATTCTGCTGCTGCAAAAGAATCCATGAAAGAGGTGTGTATCAACTCAAACCCGGCCTTAAGAAGCTGATGATACCTTTCAACAAACTTAATTTCTTTTTCTTTTCTTTGTTTTAGGTGGCTCATGAAGTTGTCAAGAATAACTTGTCCCTAATCATTTTTCCTGAGGGTAGAAGATCGAAAAATGGGAGGTTACTTCCATTTAAGAAGGTAAAATTGAAGAAATCCTACAAATCTTTTCGACACTTGCAATCATCAATCTACTAACACCCAAGGACGAATCTAGAGACTAGAATAATATGTTAATTTCTTTTAATAAGGAGAACAAGCTTAGGCTAACACTTTAGTCCGGGGCCAGCCTAAATAGAATAATATGTTAATAGATGCAAAATAATTTTTTCTTTTGAAAAATTGGTGAAATTTTGAAAAAGAATACTACAATAACTTCTCTTTCTTTTTTATTTAAAGGCAAAATTAGCCTAACACCAAGAAACCATGGCGCAGGTGCACCCAGCGCCGCAAATTTTGACTAGTAGCCAAAACACAACAATTATTATGACGCCAAAACTCACTTTCTTCCCCGCTGCATGGAATTTGTAATAATTTTCTCTTTGATTTTACCCTTTTATTTCATTTACCCTATTTTTTTCCTTAATTAGAAGTCTAAAGCACGTGAGCATGTGTTCGAAAAGATAGCTTCGGTGTCATTTATTACACTCGCTCCACCAAGGTTAGTAGTTTGCGGTCTTTTGGCTACTATCCTACTAGTGAAAGTTGATGGCACAGGGTGCACTCGTGTCAATAATATATAGTTTGTGATGCTAAGGTCAAATTTTGAAAGTTTGAGAAAATCAAAATTAAAGTGGCACATCTGACAATGTAGCTTCGCCCCTACTAACACTCGTGTGGAGAACACTATAATGAGTAAGCTAAATGTATTTTATAATTTAACAAGCTAATCTTTTCTTACCATGTAGGGTTTTGTTCACCTTGCACTACAAACAAGACTTCCTATCATTCCAATTGTCATGACAGGCACCCATAAAGCTTGGAAGAAAGGTAGCTTACATGTTCGTCCTGCGCCCATAACTGTGAAGTATTTTCCTCCTATAGAAACTCAGAATTGGAATGACAATGAGGTTGATAAATATGTAAGTCTAGTGCACGATGTATATGTTAAACATCTCCCTAAATCTCAAAAGCCTCTTTAATTTGTCCAAACATTCTAAGCATAAAAATGCTTTCATAGCTGAAGCCTGAGAGTTTCTCCAGTTTGTTATGTACTTATGTACAACATTGTGTACTAAGTAAATAATATCACTAGGTTGTATATCTTAGGAAATGATAGCTTTGCAATCTTTTAATTAATTTGTAATTATGTCATATACATTCTTCACTAGTTAGTTGTAATTACTGTTGTATATCTTCTACTAATCCTTGCATATATGCTTGTAAAGGCTTATCTTGAATAAACATTTATCCTTTTTTTTCCAGTATTAGTTGCATCATCTTTAAACTACACAGGACATTGTTCAAACTGTACAAATAAAAGCCTCCACAAATAAAGGATTTTTTGTCCCAAACTACCTTTAACTTTCAAGTTTTTGCGAGAAACTACCTTATAAAAAAATTGTTGTCCTAAACTACCTTACTTTACAATTTTGTTGTTGACAGCTACCTTATGCCGGTTTCCGGCGTTGACTTTTGTTTTTTCAGTTCAAAATTGTGGGAAAAACAAAATTACCCTTGTGGGAATTGAGGAGGGTGATTGTTTCAATTTTAGTTTAAGTAGAAGAGGAATTTAAGGTGGATTGGTGGTATAAAGTGTCACATAGATATGAGGGAGAGAGCGCGCCACACCGGAAAATGAGGAAATTAGGGTGGGGAAAATTAAAAAAAGGGTTTGAAGAGGTCAAGTGATATAATGTGACAATGAAAAAGCGGAAAAAACAAAAGTCAACGTCGGAAATCGGCCTAAGGTAGTTGTCAACAACAAAATGGTAAAAGTAAGGTAGTTTGGGACAACATTTTTTTTATAAGGTAGTTTCTCGCAAAAACATAAAAGTTAAAGGTAGTTTGGGACAAAAAACCCACAAATAAATAAAACACCTACAAAGTTATGCAAATCGATAGTGAAATAATCATCATTTTTTTGTGATTGTTAGCTGGTCGTCTTCTACCGCCTACGTGCCCACTGGTCATCAGTTGGCTGATATTCTTACCAAGGCCCTTGGCCACCGCCAGTTCAGTTTTCTACTTCGCAAGTTGAGTATAAACGATTTACACGCTCCAACTCGAGGGGGAGTATTAGGCGTATGATTTGGTTTTCCTATCTTTTAGGAAAGTTTAATATCTTTGGTAAAGTTGTTATATTTGTAATTATCTTTTAGAGGTTACCTTGGTTGTTAGGATGGTATATATTGGCAATTCATTGATGAAAGAGGGCTAAGCCGTTTACTCCAGAAACTCTCTAGAAGTCTTAACAGATAGATATAGACGATACTACAAGGAGAAGTCCTAACCTTTTTATAAATCCTAAATGCAAGAGAACTACATCATCCTAGTCCTAACATAATTAGAAAACTAAACAAAGTATATCCTCGTAGAATGAGAAAATATTATCCTAATATGATTTTGTATCAATCTTAAAAAGGAAACTGACCAGTACTATTGTGCGGCAATCAATTTTATTATTTATTACTAGTTTTGGGGCCCGTGCAAAAATGCACGGGAAGTGATTTGCTTAATAAAACAGAATTTTCAATGAAACCAATAGCAGACAACAAATACTGTAATGAAAGAATAAGTAAAAGTTATATTAACAAACATTACAAAAATGTGTATGAAGTTATACATTTTGGAACACTTCCTTGTAAACAACATTTGTAGTTGTTTTGCACACATTATTCTCTTTATCACAAATCAGAATTTTAAGTCCTTTTTTGCTCGTGACTCGGGAAATAGCGACATATAGCTGACCATGGCTGAAAACAGGCCTCGGTAAATACAAACCGACGTGCGACAATGATTGTCCTTGACTTTTATTTATTGTCATGGCAAAACACACAGTCAAAGGAAATTGTCGTCTTTGGAATCTGATAGGAAATTTTGTTGAGTCAGACGGTGTTAGTGTCATTCGTGGGATGAATACCTTGTCACCAACATTGCTCCCTGAAATGACAGTAGCTTCAATCACTCGATTGCCTAAATGCTTGACTACCAGCCTCGTGCCATTACACAATCCAGATGTCTGATCAATATTACGAAGCAACATGATAGGAGCACCAACTTTTAACTTAATACTATGATTTGGCAGGCCTGAGCACTTTATTGTGTTTAAGAATTCAGTAGAATATATATCATGAGCCCCTAAGTTCCCTTCATCTTTACAAATTGCATCACAACTCAAGTAAATTTTCTCATCACCTGGAATTGTGGACAACACATGATCATTTACCTTCTCAACTATTTCATTAGTTGGAGCTAAAATTGCTCTTTCTTGGAAGTATTTGGCTTCCCAAAGGTGATCAGTGAGTGAAGGGTATGTGCTGTCGACAATCGATGATATGGGGTCATCTCCACCGTCTATAAGAATATCTTCAGTGATTTCAATATCGACTTCTCCATCATTGGGCCCTCCAGCTCTGCCATCGCCAACGCTTAGTATCCATTCTGAGAAGTCCCTTATTTCATTAGCGGTAGACGAAGAAGAACATGATTGAAGTCTCATATTGCGTGTCAGCTTCAAAACCTTACATGAATCCCATAGAAACGAAGAGTTCAAGGTCGCAAATACTATATCTTGCCTGGTACCCTTGGGTATAACAGGCAGAATTTGTCTTAAATCACCAAAGACAACAACTTTACCTCCAAATGGTCGATGCAAATTATCTCGATCAACAGCTTGCATAATGTCCTTTAAACTCCTATCAAGTGCTTCAAAGCAATATTTGTGCATCATTGGTGCTTCATCCCAGATAATTAGCTTTGTTCTCATGAGCAATGCAGCTAAGTCTGACCAGGCCTAATAGCTAACACATAGAGTTTTCACAAACATTGAGTGGAAGCCCGAACCTTGAATGGGCGGTTCGACCTTTTGGAAGAAGTAGGGACGCAATTCCACTTGATGCTACTGGCAAAACAATTTCACCCATCTTCCTAATTGCAGCACACAATGTCCTCCAAATGTATGTCTTACCCGTCCCTCCATATCCGTATACAAAAAACACACCTCCTGATTGGCCATTAACAGAGTTCATTATTTCGTTGAAAACCATTAGTTGTTCTTCGGTTAGACAGGGAAATAGTTTGTCATATTCTTGAATTAAGGAGGGTATGTCATATGAAAGCTCATCCGCTATTAGCTTATTTTGACCTTCAAACACGACTAATTCATCTGGAAATGGCATCTCACTGAATTTTCGAAGACTACTACCATTATTTTGAAGTTTAGCTTCAATATCTGCCAGTGCAAACGCTTGAATTTGTTCACAGTTAGAGTTAAATCTGCAACGCGATAGAGAAGATTTAATATTAGATGCCTTCATATATGTCATCGTGATCTTTTTTTCGTTGCACAATTATTAAACATGCAAGTAAGCGATAAAAAAAAGTAAGTATGCATAGTACTGTAGCATGTACCTTTGTTTTTATGAATACGACGTTGTTTATATAGAATGTCATCAGATAGTAGGTGCCATGTTTTTTCCCATATGTCTTCTGGTTTAGATAAGCTACCAGACATAAGTAACATGCAAAACAGATTCCTTAGATAATGCCCGTTTCTCTAAAGCTTGCCTCTGTTATGGCGTCTATGTATTCCTTGTCGTCATCAAGCAGCCCCCTTGCATAGCAAGCTTCTTTGAAGGTTGGATACACTGAACCATCAACAGTTCTTATATCCTCGTAGCACGTCGGACCTTTGACAAAATTAAGGAGCGTTCTTAGATAGTATTTCTCACCAGAACCTGGAGTGACATGGTATACCCTGCCAAGTGAGAAACCTTTCGACCTAGGTGCCCATTCTCGCGTAGGTTGTTTCCAAACAAATTTTGTGGGGAACTCTACATACGTCAACTGTCTTGCTTCTTCATACTATCACTTAAATACCTTATACTTAGTTTTGCATAAAACTTATAATTTGGTCAACTTCACCAATATTTGGTTATTTTTATTAGGGTATAACTCGTATTGGACTAATTTGCTATCTAACATATTAGGACATCGAGAAGATATCATGCACAGATACACTTTTGTTGGCTGTTAGAAATTATTGTCATTGATATCCAACAATAATAAGTTAATAACTGTACCTTGAGGTAAACTAAGTAAGATGAGAGGTTCTAGGAGATCAAGCAATGCTTTTAGAAGAACGAAATAATGTACCATATGAAAGATAGATGATTAAGCTAACATCATTTTCTCCAACTCCATGAAACAATCGACAGCCCTAAAAGCACATTAATTAGGTATCATGAAATATATTTCAATGTATAAAAATAGTTATAAAACCGTGAATTTTCACTAATATATGATGATAAAAAAAAATGATCAAATAAAATATGTATATTAAAGATACTGAATAAGCATAATATAAGTAATACTCTCTCCGTTTCATAGAAATGCAATAGAAAACTTCGACAATGTATGCGATTGCAGACCTGTTTGCAAATAGACATCATTTTCTTTCCTCGCCCTGGAATTATTTGATCCTACACTGTAATTAGCAACTTCATGGTTGCAAAAATAACACCACTTTCAGAGAGGAAAAAAGCGATTTTTTTACTGAGAATATACTTTCCTCGAACTGTTTTTTATGATCAGTTACAAATACAGATGATTCTACAGGTTACAAATATTGAGAGAAATATGCTCTGCAAACATACTCCGATATACTACTCCTTAAATTAAGCGACATCAGTGCCACTAATTACAGAGAATATATAACATAGTAGTAGGTCCTACCCCAAATTGTCATTATTTCTACCTTCAGTATGTTTTGCAAGAGCAACTAAAACAAAATTCCTAGCTGGAGCATGTTCACTCCAGAGCTTGGTGGAGAAACAACCCCAAATATCCAAGAGACTGCTCATAATATTATTACCTATGCTTAGCCTGTCTTACAATGGCATCTCGGGGGATCGGTAGTTTACATGGGATCGATCCCAGGGAGGGAAGAATGGGAAAGGTATGATCACCTCGCTTCCAATCAGTTCAGATTTTTTGCTTTAACACTTGGCGTAGTTGGATCTTCTGCGATTCCATCCTCGCCTCTAGAAGCTTGTGCTTCAAGCTGCTTTTATGTGCTCCACGAGGCCACTCGATGCAACCCTTCATCCCCCGGTTAATGTCAGGCGAGGTCCACCCAACCATACCTGACGGGCTAATCCCACTTTTACTGGATCCACGATCAGGTGACATGGTAGCTCCATTAGAAACCCGTCCATTTGAAAGCCTTCCATTCACGCCATCCACGGATATTATCTTGTAGTTATCACCATTATTGGGACCTGATCTCCAAAGCCTTGAAATTGAATTTACCTTTTTTAGCTGTTTTGAGGGAACTGAGCAGACTTCGCTGATCTCAGTAATGGGTGTTTCATCACCGACCTGTTCTTCCCATTCAGTGCAGCTATCTGATACATTACTATCCCGGTACATCCTATTAACTGACATCATACTTCCTTCAGGTGAATAACTGGAACCTTGATCTTCTGCATGGCTCACAGTTTCCCATCCACTCCCATCATCATCCATGTCACCACCACTCTGATTGCCATAAACATTTGAAAGCCCCTGAATACTCTCTTTGCTGTGGTTGTTTTCAGGGCTCACAGCACGAACTCTGGAACCATGGCTTGCTGGGCTGTAATCAGCACATGGTTCAATCTCTCTTGCATTGCTTTCTGCCATTGCCATTTCTTCAACAACAGCGAATATATCATCTGGGTGAGATGGCTCATATGTAAACTCTTTAACATCATGAATGTTTATGGATGCAGCAGCTCGACGAAACAGATCAGCTTCCCTTAATTCACTCATATCGATGTTCACGCCCTTGGACCTGAAAAACTTTTCGAGCTCTGATACAAGATAGTTCATTTGAGAATACTTCTGATCAAGAGCTACTTTGGCGTCAACCAACTTCATTTGCACACGTTCTTCTCGCCAAACCTCTGCCATCTGCAACATTTTCCTCTCTTCTTCAACTTCCTCTCGGATCCTCATGCACTCTTTCTTAAGCGAGTCAACTTCGGCCTTGTCCTCCCCGATTTCCTTTGCCAGCTCATCACATACCTCCTCTATTAACTCTCGGGCTTTTCTTTCTTTCTCGTAATCCTGCATGTATCTCTTTGCTGATAACTTAACCTCTGACATCTCACTGACCAGCTTAGAGTTGACAATCTCAAGTCTTTGACGATTCTTCCTTTCTCTGCTCAAGTCAGCTTTAACATCATCGATAATTGCCCGTACCTTCTCATGTTCTCTGCTCCGCCATACTGATCTTTCCTCACTGAGCTTCTTCAAGAAGTGTTCAATCTTCTTCTTTGAGGATCGCCTTTCTGTTTCCAGCTCCTCTATACGTGCCCGAGCCTGCTCGAGATCTTTCTCAAGTGCAGAGATAACAGAGGAAGCATTTGCTTTATGGTCAAGTGACTTCAAATCATCACCATCTCCATTTGAAGCTTTCGAGCAAACTGGATCCCACTTTGTTGCCCCCTCCATGGCATAATTAGGAAAGTGAAATGGAGATTGGCGCTAACACAGGCAAAAAAGAGATGAAAACTATATTAGATCAAACAGAGGACCAAATCAAAAGGGCGTTAGTTTTTCCATACATCATGTTATGACATGCCCATGAATTTATTTGCATATTAAAAGCTTTTCACCAACAATAGAAGTCCTTCAAGTTATGAGACAAAATACATAAATCAAAACAACATTCATAACAAGATTGAATCATACTTTAATGATCAAACCAGAAATACGTACCTCACAATGATATCCATTGACTGGACCATTCACAGAACACGGGCTTCTAAGCGGATCTTTAGCCTCAGAGCCACATTCTCTGCTAGCATGATGACAGGTCAATCGATCACCACCATGACCAATTACAGGCTGCAAAACAAGAGGGGTAAGTAAAGGCCAAAGCTAAATGTTTCATATATAACACTACAAGAAATCATCACAAATACATGGAATATGACTATCAACATTTGGTTGATCCATCTACAACATGCATCATGAATTCATGATGTCAACATCATTACAAGGCTGCAATAATGCATTGAGCTAATACAAATTGCTCCTCTAACCACTGCAATAGACCCGAAATCACTACATCTTTCGCCATTCAGCAAGCATATGCGAGACGATTTCACCAATGAAACCGATTAAAACTACAATATTAAGCACCAATTACACTCCAATAGCATTGTAATCATAAAAAAAAGGAGAGTCAGCCCATCATGGTATCATAAAAATTCATAAAGTTTTTAAGGATTAACAGGCCACTCTAAACTAATCTCTATAACTTAAACTAGCTAATACAAGCTCTCATTAATGATCATCAACACACTCCACAAACTCCACAACCATATAATTGACCTAATTATATCTCCATAATGTCCCAAAATCAACATATCCCACCAATATAAATATATCCTTTAATGAAACAACTGAATTGATTCACTTGTCCAAATCCTAATCCAAACTTTAATCACCCAAATCAATATCATTGGCAATAATAAAAAAAGTCAATACACTCATCAATCACTACCTACCAAAAACCAATTTCATTTTTTTATGAAAACAATGACAAACCCAAGTGAATTCTTCAACATTTGTTACAAATTCCACCAACATTAAATTCAAATTAACACCTATACAATAACAGTTAATTTCAACATGATATTTTTCCAACATCATATTTTCCCTCCCTAAAAAAAATTAAGCATTTTTTTGTACCAAAAGAGCAACAAAAATCAAATTAAATTAATCAAACCTTGGAAAAATTTCTTTTTTTACGAAAACAATGACAAACCCAAGTGAAATTCTTCAACATTTGTTACAAATTCCACCAACTTTAATTTCAAATTAACACCTATACAACAGTTGATTTCAACATCATATTTTCCCACCCAAAAAAAAAAATTAAGCATCTTTTTAGCAAAAGAACAACAAAAAATAACCAAACCTTGGAAAAATTGAAGTTGAGATCTTGAGTCTCAAACAAGGAGTTAAAACACACCTTAAACCCTAATCGATCTTCATTCTCTTTCTTCACATTAACATCATTTTCTGGGCCCACCACCAACTGCATCTTCCATAGAGTAGCACCAAGCTTCCTAGCTGAAACAGGGGGACCCACTTTCTCTCTCCTCGATTTCCGGCGACATTCCGGCGACTTTTCTCCGGCAACATTGCCGGAGTTATGTTTTTTCACATCCCCAGAAAGGGCAGTGTTGGTATTTTCTCTTTCTCTCTCCTCGTGAAACTTCCAGCGGAGAAGAGGGGTAGGAGGGCCGGATTTCTTGGAAAGTCGAGGGGTATTTCGGGAAGATTTACGGGGTTTTAAAAGGGGTTGTTTTTTGGGAAGATCTGGGGATTTTTGAGGTTGAGCTGGGTTTTTTGAGGAGAGGAGAGTAGAGAGGTCGGTGTTTGGGGTGATCTTCATTGTTTCAGGAAATGGGTTGTTGTTAAATCCGCCATTGAAGTTAAAAGTTGGAGCTTTTTTTAGTGGGTTTTTGAGGAGAGAGAAAGTGAGAGTTAAGCTTAGATTTTAGAATGGAGGAAGGGGAAGGGGGGCTGAAACTGGAAGGAGAGAGAGAGAGAGATAGTAGAGACTAGAGTGTGAAGAGGAGGAGGAAAAAGGAGGTGAGGGTATGAATGTGTATAATTATACGGGTCAACGTATATTTCTACAGTGGTAGCATTGGATTCTGTAAGGATTAAACGGTGTCGTATTATGTATTCATGTGATTTTATTGTTCTTTTTTCTTTGGGGTGTTGGAGGAGATAAGTTAAGAGGTGGTAATGACATGAGTCGAGTTGAACTTAGGTTAGCTTATGGATCGAGATCGAATTCACTCGAGTTAAGTATTGATCGAGTTTTAACTGAGTCGAGTTCTTGTTAGTCGAGTCGATCTTGAGTAATTGATTAATTCACAAGTTGTCTCATTTGATTAGTGCGCCTATGGTAGAAATTATGTTGGATTTAATCAATCTACTTTAGATAATAATTGATAGTTCTATTTTCAAGTTTCTCACGAGCTTTCAAATACCGATTAACTCAACCGATAGCATCTCGAGTCGAGTTTTGACCGAGTCGGTGTCTAATAGCTCGTCGACTGTCTCGTCTCATTGTCACCCTAGATAAGTTTGAGTGATTGAATGTCATATGACATTTATAATGGGTATTAAAAGAAAGAAACGTAATGTAATTTGATAAGATTATATTATGCTTTGTTGTTATAATAAAGACGATGAAATGTGACAGTAATGCAAAGTATTCATTTGTTTGTTGAATCAAACAACCTTCTTTAGAAACGTGTATGATTCTTTTATTTGATCGTGTAAATTGGCAAATGAGAAATCAATGTTGATTGCAAAATTGTTGTTTATTAAATAATGAGCTTTATCTTTTTATTAAAATCATCAATACAAAACTTTGAAATTTTCCATCTATGGAGAGAAAGAACTGAATGGAAGACTCTTAAAAAGATAAAGAAAAAATAGTTATTATTTTTAATTATTAGTAACAAGAAAAAAAACTAATAAGGCCATGTTATACATATATTAGAAATAAGTCCAATAATGTAAAACCAATAAATTATATAAGAGAAAATAATAGAAAATCAATAAAAATAAATTTAGGGCTTTGCTAAACACCGCCCTAGAATTTCCTAGTAACGCCCTAAATACGGTATTTTTATACCGTATTTATATACTTGTATTTTTCTCTCTCCTCCCCTTGATTCACTTCCTAACTTTTCCAGATTTTTTACCCTTCTTCCTCCACTTTCTCTCCCATCTTCTTCCACTCACCACTAGACACCGGTGCCACCACACAACCACCGCCGCACCACCACCGCGGGAACACCACACCACCGCCGCCGGAACACTTACCCCGACATACCACCACCGCATACCCCACCATCACCCCTCCCTCTGTTTTTTTTTCAATTTATAGTGAATTTTTTAAAAAAAAAAATAAAGGGGGCGTCCACCATGGACGCCCCACCACCGGTGGAGGCGCCCATGGCAGGCGCTCCACCACATGGTGAGGCGCCTGCCATGGGCGCCTCCACCGGTGGTGGGGCGTCCATGGTGGACGCCTCTTTTTTTTTGAATTTTTTTTTAAAAAAATTAAGGGAGGCGTCCACCATGGACGCCCCACCACCGGTGGAGGCGCCCATGGCAGGCGCCTCACCATGTGGTGGAGCGCCTGTCATGGGCGCCTCCACCGGTGGTGGGGCGTCCATGGTGGACGCCCCCTTTATTTTTTTTAAAAAAAAAATTCACTGTAAATTGAAAAAAAAAACAGAGGAGAAGAGGGTGCGATGCTGTGTCGGTGGTGCTGTGTCGGTGGTGTGGTGGCGGAGGTGCGGCGGCAGTGGTGTGGCGGTGGAGGTGCGGCAGCGGTGGTGAGCTTTGTCAACTTGTTTGTTTTTTTTTTTCTTTTTTTTTTTAAAAAAAAACATTATGAGAGGTGGTAGTGTTGGTGGTGGTGGAGGGGGCATGAAGGTGATGGTGGTGTGGAAGAAGAAGGGGAAGTGAGGAAAGAGGAGAAAATGAAAAAAAAATGAAAAATACAATAATACAGTATTTTATACAAATACAGGGCGTTACCAGGAAAATTTAGGGCGTGATTTAGCAAATGAGTAAATTTAGTTCGACAAAAATAAGTTTAGATCAATAAATAAAATTGAAGTCAGTAAATAAATTAGTTTGACAAAAAAAAATCGAGTAAAGTAAATAACTGCTCAAATCATGAAGTATAATTTATCGTTTTGTTTTTCTCATCTATTATATTCTTGAGAGGATTTGACTCGATGTGATTTTGGCCGCATATCCAGTACAATGGTAATATGGTATAAGTCTCTCAGTGAATTGATGGCTTGAAGAACGAAATTGGTGGATTTTAGACAATACTACCATACTAGTAATAACATGATAAAAATGCCCTAAAAATAGGACTTTATCTACAAGAATAAAACAAATATAGTAACTTCCAAATTGAAGACTTTGCTTGTAAATGCATTTCCTTTATAAAGAAAATGAAAAATATCTACGCAGTACCAAAAGTCCAAAATCATCCTCAGTTGTTTCACTTCAAAAAGTCATGCTTAGTTTGGTTTTTTTTCCATATCATTTCTCAATGTTACAAAAACAAGGATATATATATGACATTTTTATAGGAATCATCCTTTTAAAAGAAATAATATTGCATTACAGTTAAATATTTCAAAATCAGTTGACATGACACAACTTTGTATGAATCAAATCTCAAGTTAGTTTTGACATTTTCCCTTTCATGTGGGAGCATTACATGATTAATCCAATTAACAAAAACGAGGTTGGTTGGTATTAATAAAGTTCTCTAATATGAATATGACACTCTCTCTAATTAGATGCAGTAAAAAAAATTGGCAAAGTCAAAACTTTTTTTTTTTTTTTTAAGTTGGTAAGATGAAGGGACTTTACTGAACTGGCACTGTTATGTCCTAAAAATTTTCCTAAGCTGAACCTGCAGGTTACGCATTTGTCCCAGCTAGAGAGCATCAGGTAGCGGCTATAGCAAGCAGAGATGAAGAATGCGAAATAATCCGGTTGGAAGAACATTGGATGCTAACTATGACCAAGTCAAGTAATGACGTTGGGCCAAAGAAATAGGAGGAAGTGGTTAGCCAGCAGAAGAGAAGATCTCCCTTGATTCTAGGAGTTGTGACACCTTCATAGGAAAGTTAGTTATGCAACGTTCAAATAAGGAATAACGTTATACAAATGTATTAGTATAAATAGAAGGGAAAAACACTCTGTAAAACATAAGTCTTTACATTGCTCTTGCTTACATTCTTTCTCTCTTCTACATTTACAATATTCCTAAGTGTATTTAGTACAAGCTATAAGCTGCTAGCTGCTAGCTGTAAATTGTAATCTTCTCATATAGTGGATTGGTGGACTCAATTCCACCCGCGGTTTTTACCCTCTTCCTGGGGTTTTCCGCGTCACCATTTCTTGGTGTCTTTGTCTCTTCTTTACATCCTCTTTTAATTTCGTAGCTAGCTTCTTTAATCGTTTCTAGCTACGTTTGCATTAGTTGTAGATCCTCAGCTAAGTTCTGCCTGATCAGAATTTGGCATAAACAGGCACCTCGCACTGATATAATCAATCAGATCTGCAGGTCAGATTCCTTGGAAGAAAAGGTTACTTTGATAAAGGAAACCTCACCCAAGGAGCCCTAGTGACATTTGATCCATAACCTTGAAGTCACGAGATTTATAGATTTTCTTTTATACAAAGGAGCTCGTGAAATGATGGATAAGAACAGTGGTTTGACAATATTGATTATTCATTATTTCTAATAATTAGCTTAATGAACCAACGCAAGCAACAACGTGTTTGATATTTTTCCTACAAAAAAAATAACTTGTTTGATAGTTTTCCTTACAAAAAACAACTTGTTTGATAGTTGATACTTTGATTGAATATTTGAATTGGTCTATAGCTGTGACACGTTTATTTCATTAATCAATACTAACAATAATAATAATCCTTAACCATGAACTCATGAACTAAATATCTACTATGTACGTAGCCGTAGCAAAAAATTTCCCATAGTGACATAGGATGGAACTTAAATTTTAATTTTTTACAACCTTTTTAAGTAAGAAGAATTCCCTTACAAATTACAAAAATGAGAAAATCGAAATCTTTCTTATAAGGTGTGAAAATCGTGTTGGAACATTTATAGGGTAATGGGTTTGAAACTCATAAGGGTATGTACTAGAAGAGGAGGAGGTCTAGTATGCAAAAGGCTAGAGTGCATCAAGTGGCAAAACGCATTGATAAACCAAGGGAGACAGAAGACTGGCCGCGAGTCGCGACAACCGTCGCGAGTCGCGACCAGTGGCCCGTCGCGAGTCGCGACAGGGTCGCGGGTCGCGACCAGCGCCTCGCGACTCGCGAGCTTCTTCGCGAGTCGCGACGTGTCTTCTGCCTTGGAATGCGAAAAGATGCCTTGACGGTTTTATGTCCGTTGTGATGTTATGGCCTCATTTTAATGACCTTTAAGGTCCTTAAATCAGCTGATTAAAGGCCTTTGATGGGTGATTAAAATGGGGGTTATGGATTAACTACTCTAGTCAATGAAAGGTTTATTCTTCCTATATAAACCTTGGGATTCCTATGAGTGAAGGGTTAGAAGAAAATCAGAATTTTCTATTCTATACTCTCTCAAATACTTCTTGCTTAGCTTAAGAGAAAACTTGCAATCTTCTCTTGAGTGTTCTTCACAAACACAAAACACAAGTTCTTGTTGATTCACTTAGAAGATCATCTAAGTGGATTGTTTCTCTCCATTGTATCTCATTAGTTATTTCGTGTTAACCCGGTGATCCTAGAGGGGCGAAATTAAACTAATAGGAAAGCGTAGTTTCCGTGCCTTGGAGTGGATATCCGGTTCTCTCATTGATCACCATCTAACAATCTATTAGTTTAATTTCTCTTCTTTTCGGATATGGCTCAATCACTCAAGGACATGACTATGAACTTCCAAAAGTTGGATAAGTTTGAGGGGGTGGGCTATCGGAGGTGGCAAAAGAAGATGCACTTCTTATTGACCGCCTTGAAGTGGTGTATGTGTTATCAACTCCTATGCCACCACTCCCGGAAGATGGAGAGGAAGAGCCTCTTGAGACTACTAGGAAGAGGATAAAGTGGGAGAATGATGACTACATTTGTCGTGGTCATATTCTCAACTCTCTCACCGACCCGTTGTTTGATCTCTACCAAAATGTGGAGAGTGCAAAGGAACTTTGGGACGCTCTTGAGGCCAAGTACATTTCGGAAGATGCTTCAAGTAAGAAATTCCTTGTTAGTAATTTTAATTCTTTTAAAATGACTAATGATCGGCCTATTATGGAGCAATTCCATGAGGTTCATCATATTTTGAACCAAATAAGATCACATGGTATGGTGATGGATGAGGCAATTGCGGTTGCCTCAATCATTGACAAATTACCAAATTCTTGGAAAGATACAAAACATCTTTTAAAACATAAAAAGGAAGACATGTCCATGGAGCAATTAGGAACTCATCTTCGTATTGAAGAGGGGATCCGGGCTCAAGATGGGGTTAAGGATACTACTCCTAGTATTCCTAAATCTACCGTTAATTTGGTAGAGGTTGGTGGGTCTAGTAAGACCAAGAAATAACAACAACAACAACAACAACAATAACAAAACCAATGTTGCAAACAAGAAGAGGAAGACCCTCTCTTGTTGGATATGCAATGGTCCTCATCTTAAGAGGGATTGTCCTTCTAACAACAAGAAGAAGACAAAGAACACACAACCTAGTGTTGTTCAAAACCAAGGTAACAATGCACATGTTAATGTAATTGAAGAAATGCATTTTGTTGCTATGATTTCTGAAATTATGTGTGTGCAGGTTGATGATTCTTGGTGGATAGATTCGGGAGCCTCTAGACATGTGTGCAATAACAAGGATTTCTTCAAGTCTTTGAAAGATTTGGATGATGGTCCAATCTTGTATATGGGGAATGATTCTACGGTAAAGGCTAGAGGCATAGGCCAAGTAGAATTGTTGTTAACCTCGGGAAAGACTTTAACTCTCCGGGATGTTGTGTATGTACCGGAAGTTAGGAAGAATCTTGTGTGAGGTCTCTTGAATAAGTATGGTTTTAAAGTTGTTTTTGAGTCGGATAAATTTGTACTTTCCAAGGGTGGTATTTTTGTTGGACAAGGTTTCTTTTGTAATGGAATGTTTAAATTTAGTATTGATAATAAAATTGGTACTAGTTCTATTTACATGCTTGATGTTTCTTCTCTATGGCACAATCGTTTATGTCATGTGAATTATCGTAGATTATATGACATGTCTAAAATGGGGTTGATACCTCCTTTCGATTTAAAGTTAGAGAAGTGTCACACTTGCGTGCTAAATAAAATTACAAAAAATCCTTATCCTAGTGTGACTAGACAAACGGTATTGCTTGAATTGGTGCATAGTGACTTGTGTGACTTTCATAGTTCACCTTCTTTAGGAAATAAAAAATATATTGTAACTTTTATTGATGATTTTTCAAGGTTTTGTTACATATATTTTTATTTACTAAAGATGAAGCACTAGAAAAGTTTAAGACCTTTAAAATCGAAGTGGAACTCCAACTTAATCAAAAGATTAAAAGACTTCGAACGGATAGGGGTGGTGAATATTATAATCCAAGTTATTTTAGTTCCATTGGTGTAATTCATGAAACAACCGCCCCATACTCACCTCAAAGTAATGGTATAGCGGAAAGGAAAAATAGGGTCCTAAAAGAAATGGTTATACACCATGCTTTCTAATTCGGGTCTTAATGACGGTTTTTGGGGTGATGCAATTTTAACTGCATGTTACATTTTAAATCGAGTTCCTAATAAAAGGAATAAGACTACCCCTTATGAACTTTGGTGTAATAAAAAGCCTAATCTCAATTACCTTAAGGTATGGGGTTGTAGGGCAATTGTCAAATTGACGGAACCTAAAAGGAAAACTTTAGGTGAAAAAGGAATTGATTGCATTTTTATAGGCTATGCGGTACATAGCAAAGCCTATAGGTTTTATGTCATTGAGCCCAATGACTTTGTCTCTATTCACTCCGTAATAGAGTCAAGGGATGCAATATTTGATGAGACTAGATTCTCATCGATTCCAGACCAAAGGACATGATACCTAGTACTAGTTCCAATGTTGTAGATGACATTCAAATGATCATGATACTACAACACCGGAAATTAGGAAAAGTAAACGAATTAGAAAAGAGAAATCTTTTGGACCGGATTTTCAACTATATTTAGTTGAAGGGTCAAGGGAGTCAATTTCGACTCAAATTTCATATTGTTACAATATGGAGGAGGATCCTAGGTCCTTTGATGAGGCTATGAAGTCTCATGATTCTGCTTTCTGGAAAGAGGCAGTGAATGATGAAATGGATTCTATAATGGGTAATCACACTTGGATTTTAGCTAATTTACCTCCCGGTTGCAAACCCCTAGGTTGTAAATGGATTTTTGTAAGGAAAAAGAAAATCGATGGAACCATACTAAAACATAAGGCCCGGTTAGTGGTCCAAGGTTTTAGGCAAAGATATGGTATCGATTACTTTGATACTTATGCTCCAGTAGCTAGAATAGCTACTATTAGACTATTGATAGCATTAGCTGCGATTCATGGTCTAGTAATTCACCAAATGGATGTAAAAACTGCTTTTCTTAATGGTGAATTGGAGGAGGAAGTGTACATGAATCAACCTGAAGGGTTTGTGGTTAAAGGTCAAGAAACTAAAGTTTGTAAATTGGTTAGATCTTTGTATGGTCTTAAACAAGCACCTAAGCAATGGCATCAAAAATTTGATGAAGTTGTGTTGTCTAGTGGGTTCAAAATAAATCAGTCCGATAAGTGTGTATATAGCAAATTTGATAATAACGGTAAAGGAGTTATAATTTGCTTATATGTTGATGATATGCTTATTTTTGGGACTGATTTGGAACAAGTGGAAAAGACCAAAGTCTTCCTTTCCTCTAGCTTCTCCATGAAAGATTTGGGTGAAGCGGATGTTATTCTAGGTATTAGAATAATAAGAGGGAAAGGGTCGTTTTCTTTATCACAATCTCATTATATTGAGAAAGTGGTCAAGAGGTATAATGAGTCAAATTCGACTCATTTTGCTACTCCTATGGATCCTAGTATTCACTTGGTTCCGAGTAGTGGTACTCCAATTTCACAATTGGAGTATGCAAGCTTAATTGGAAGCTTGATGTATGCTATGACTAGCACTCGGCCGGATATAGCCTTTGCTATTGGCAAGCTCAGTAGGTATACTAGTAATCCTAGTATGTTGCATTGGCAAGCATTGAGAAGAGTGTTAAGGTACTTGAATAAGACCTTGGATTATGTCATAACATACAATAGAGAACCTTCTATCTTAGAAGGTTACTCGGATGCTAGTTGGATTTCGAATAAGGAAGATTATTCATCCACTAGTGGTTGGGTGTTTCTTCTTGGAGGAGGTGCCATTTCATGGGCTTCCAAGAAGCAAACATGTATAACGGATTCCACTATGGCATCGGAATTCATTGCTTTGGCTTCTTGTTGCCAAGAAGCGGAATGGCTAAGGAATGTGTTGAGTGAGGTGGACTTATGGGTGAAACCAATGTCACCTCTTGCTATCCATTGTGATAGTGCATCAACCATAGCTAAAGCATATAGTGAAGTCTACAATGGCAAGTCAAGGCACATTGGAGTTAGACATAGCTATGTGCGGGAAATGATAAGGAATAGTTGTATAACTATTAATTTTGTTCGGTCTAGTTTGAACTTGGCGGATACGTTTACAAAACCGTTGTCAAGGGAACTAGTGAACAAAATGAACAAAGGGATGGGTCTTAAGCCTATTGATCAACCTATGGTGAAGGAAAACTCTATTTGATGTCTAATACAACGTTAGATCTCAAATTCAAGGAGGATAGTACTTCTCTAAGAGGTTGGGAGCACTTGTTTAATACATCCCGAGGTTAGTGCTTGTTGCTACAATGATAAAGAGGTTGAATTTTATTCTTAATAAATCTTTGATAAGGTGCTCAATTGTAGGAGCATGTCCGGAAAGATTTACCTATGTAAGCTAGAAGTTTGGCCGCTTCATCAAGTCTTAGGCTTGACTTGGAATGCTTATGAATGGATATGGACACCAAGGCTTCATAGGTGTCGGAGGTTTTAAGAACCTAGTTTATGTTTGTGTGTATTAGTAACTTCAATAATTTGTAATGGTTATATGATTCAAAGCTTTGTCTATCATTATGATCTAAATTATTGTAAAGATTACTTTTACTAAATGGAAATTCAATCGTTAGATATTTCCATGATGCATGAACATGTGTGTTTGCGATTTATAGCAAGTTGAAAAACTTTTCAACATTACCCTATAAATGGGAGGAGGATTGTTGGAACATTTATAGGGTAATGGGTTTGAAACTCATAAGGGTATGTACTAGAAGAGGAGGAGGTCTAGTATGCAAAAGGCTAGAGTGCATCAAGTGGCAAAACGCATTGATAAACCAAGGGAGACAGAAGACTGGCCGCGAGTCGCGACAACCGTCGCGAGTCGCGACCAGTGGCCCGTCGCGAGTCGCGACAGGCGTCGCGGGTCGCGACCAGCGCCTCGCGACTCGCGAGCTTCTTCGCGAGTCGCGACGTGTCTTCTGCCTTGGAATGCGAAAAGATGCCTTGACGGTTTTATGTCCGTTGTGATGTTATGGCCTCATTTTAATGACCTTTAAGGTCCTTAAATCAGCTGATTAAAGGCCTTTGATGGGTGATTAAAATGGGGGTTATGGATTATACTACTCTAGTCAATGAAAGGTTTATTCTTCCTATATAAACCTTGGGATTCCTATGAGTGAAGGGTTAGAAGAAAATCAGAATTTTCATTCTATACTCTCTCAAATACTTCTTGCTTAGCTTAAGAGAAAACTTGCAATCTTCTCTTGAGTGTTCTTCACAAACAAAAACACAAGTTCTTGTTGATTCACTTAGAAGATCATCTAAGTGGTTGTTTCTCTCCATTGTATCTCATTAGTTATTTCGTGTTAACCCGGTGATCCTAGAGGGGCGAAATTAAACTAATAGGAAAGCGTAGTTTCCGTGCCTTGGAGTGGATATCCGATTCTCTCATTGATCACTCATCTAACAAATCGGACCCTCTATCATAGGAGTGAAATAAGGATCTTAAAACCATTAGGACAACCTTTATCTTATTTAGCTTTTTACATATAATTCTTTTCTACCAACTTCTATTCAATATAATCCTTTTATTGTTCATATTTAAGACAATTTCTCGGACTAGCCATGACAAAAAATTTAGTTTTGTTATTGTGTTTGTTTCTTTTGTGTTTATAGATACATATAATTGAAATATTCATTTTGCAAAATTATGTAACTGAAAATTTGTAGGTATAAGAATGCAAATTTAAAACATTTATAATGGATGTGTAGAAAGATGTTCAACATAATCAAAAGGTAAACGATGTATCTTTCCTAACTTACAGCCTACACAATCATCATGAAATTTAGAGGTACATGTGATATATTTATTGGAACATAATTTTCCTATAATGCTAGAAGATGTACGACCCAGACGAGCATGCCACACGTCACCCGACTCCTTAATGGCTAGGAAAGCAGGAATTGAAGGCTCAGGAGGGACAATGCTGGGTTGAAGAGGGTAGACACCTTGTTTACTGGTTCCCTGAAGCAGAACTTCCCCCGTTATCTGGTCCTTAACATAAACAGAATTTTTATCAAAACTCACAACACAATCATTTTCATGACACAACTTGTTAACTGATAATAAATTATGTTTCAATTTAGGGACATGACAGACAGATGATAAACGGAGGGGACGACTTGCAGTTTGTAAAGTTAAATTTTCAGTACTTTTAATTGGGAGTAAGGTACCATTACCAACTACAACAGAACTAGACCTAGTATAAGGAGTTTTAATAGAGAACGTACCATCCTGAGGAGTCATATGTGAGATGCAGCTCCCGAATCCGGATAAGTTAAATAGAACAGAGCCCTATCTGACTAAGTTCTTAACTTAATTAGATTATATAAATTTTAGGTTCGAAAATCGTCAAATAAGGGTATTTAGAATTGAAATCCCCTTATCTTTTCCCCTACTTTTAAACATTGGATAAAAGTATATTGAAATAAGTAAAATGTAGGGTTGCTTTCTAGACATTGCATATTCGAAAAAGATGTGGATAACTCATAATTATGGACCACTTTATAGGCTTATAGCAATGTGGTCCTTTAGTATACTAGTCATCCTACTACCATATACCGGCTAATTCTTAGTCTTAAACTTCTTTTCTAGTACGTAACTAGTATCATTGAATTTATACGATCCTTATCACAGATCTAATATAATTAGTTACATAACATAATAACATATGGTCCAAGCTAGATTTTCACCTGACGCTCACAGTGACAGTATTAGTTACATGGATGAAAATCTTTAGCATATGCATGTAACAAATTATATGTTGCACCGTACCATTCAAAACTACTAATGTGTTCTAACAAATTGAATTTCACCTATCAAAGTGTTTTAATTTTAACCAAAGATGTCTCAGCCTAGTGATTAAGATTGAGGTGCTATGAACAATAGGTCATAGGTTCGAAACCCCTTTCCCTTCTTTATATTGCATTCATGACTCATATGAATAAAAAAAAAATTGCAATTTTTGTAAAACAGAGAAAGTTTCTTTTCTTTTAGGAGAGTATTTCTTAAGTCTATCATATAAAACATATCTCATCACAATAATAAAATTTCGTCTACCATCATATAAAATTAATTAAGATGGACACATGCCCGAATCCGAGAGAAGCCACGTGGGATTTTCCTCGGATGCCTTTTTACAATCAGTATAAATAATGCAAGAAATGATGTGCAGGAAAACATTAGATATGTGGACATTGTAGATCTCTCATGCATTATTTAAGTTTAAAGGTAGAAAACAAGAACAAATTCGCAGAAACTCCAAGATATACGTTGCAGAAACAAGCAGACAAATTACTATAAAAGTTTTCCCACCATCCCCATACACTCGTGCTTACTTGGATTGCGTTAGTGCCTTAGTGCTATGCCATTATCACTTCATCACACAAAATAATTATCCCCAAACTTCAAGATTGGAACTTTTTCTTTGATGAATTTTGTTTAATTTTTCTTTGTTTCTATTTAAGCTTCTAATATATATAAAAAAAAGTAAGAAGTATATATAACACAAATGATTTTGATTTCATCTTATTGATTATTATATTATTCTTAGATCTTATAATACACATAAAACAATAATGGATAAGTAAAAATTGAGATACTCTATTTTCATAATGTTTACATCATGCTAGACCTCTAATTATTTTTTATATATTTAAATATTTGGTGTATAGAGAGTCACGAAGATAGCAAAAACAATTCTATTCTAAATCATTAACTGCAGGACATTAATTAATAGAGTAAGTCGTTTTCTTACTTATACAGTTCTTTTTTTTTTTGGTATATAGAGAATATTATTACCAAAGAGAGAAAAGTTAAATCCAAACATACAACTAGATCAATCAAATAATAATAAAAAAAAAGAGCAAATTACAATAACATATCTACTCATTTTCTTTACTTCTATACATCTTTGAAACATCCAAATTTGGGCTTGCTTGTTTAACAATATCATTTGCGTGTAATGGACACTTTTTGCAATCTCTTAAAATTTCTAACTTTCCATATGAGATAGAATCCCATTCTATAGAACGTATGTTTAGGTAGGTATGCTTCCTTGTATTTCCCTTTTCTGTAACTCAGCCAGCCAAACTGCAGAAAAGTCTGTTATAACCCATCCAGTGAAGCATTTCCCTCCAAACATCAACAACAAATTAACTTACGCGGTTCATTTGTTACAACATACAAGCATTTATTCAACTTAATTACCTTTCTCAACTCTTGTTCAAAAGGAATTTGTAAGTTCAAGTTTTTTAAAATTAAAATTGAGTAATTAATAAGAGTGACTCCATTAAATAAATGTCATTTTCATCATTATAATCAACCCACAAAAAATCTAAAATCTTAGTACATATATAGTAGACACTCTTGTATTGATGACATCGGTTTTCTATTGCTTATGCTTAATTGTAGACCTGTTTGCATTGTTCTTAATTTAACAGAGATCCATTGATAATTACAAAAGGATAAGACTTGAATGATCTTTCAGCTCGGCAAATTTTGATATGGCTATTGGATAATATTATATGTAAAGGGATAATATTATATTGTAAAGGGTAGAAGGCCGTACTTTCATAGTAATAGGTCTGTATTATAAACACTATATATATTGAATGTGAGGTTAACCTACAATAGGTTAACACACAATTATTCCCACACTTGTACATGGTATCAAGAGGCTAGGTTTTTCTAACAGAAAAACACAAAAAATATAAAAAAATAAAAAAATTCCCAACCACCGAAATTTTTTTTTCCCCGGAATTTTCTTTCCCAGTTTTTGTTTCACGCTAAACGACAAAAAAAAAACCAAACGCACATTTTTTTTTCCTCAAATCCTGGCCATGGAGTATGTATCCAACACCTCCGCTGCCGGCGCTGCCTTCAAGCAGCCCCTGCCGGTGTTCGCAGTCGTCCCGCCGAGTTCGACGTCGCCAGCCTCAGTCGCTCAGCCGACCCAACCTCCTGTCGGTCCACAGTCCTCGGCTGTCACGTTATTTTCAAGAAACCTCTTCTCCGGTCTTGAACTCTCTCAACCATGGACGACTGGCGTCTCCTCGCCAGCCTTAGAGTCGCGCGCCAGCCCGCGGTTCCCCCTTGGTTTTCCGGCGTCCTCACTGGCCCCGACCACCAGCGCTGCCACACTGGGACCCTCCTACACCATGTCGTCTCCTCCGCCCGCATGGAACTACTCCTCGTCCACACCGCAGTTCGGCCCTTCAAATCCGACGTCGGTTTTCAGTCTTCCGACTTTATCTGCCCTAAATTTGACGAATCTGGTAACCATTACTTTATCTTCTCCTGAAGATTATTTATTATGGAAAACGCAAATTACTTGCCTGCTTCTTTCGCATCAATTACTTGGCATTGTTGATGGTACTGCTTCTATTCCTCCTGCTACTGTTATTGATGCCTCTGGTCATACTGTTCCCAATGTTCACTTCTATGAGTATTTGCATATTGATCAACTAGTTACATCATGGATTTTTGCCACCTTATCACGTGATGTATTTGTGGATGTTCATGATTTGCATACTTCTGTGGATATTTGGACTAGATTACAATCTAGATTTATGCATGCTAGTATGGCCAGATCAATGGAATTAAAGGGTCGGTTAACTCGTATTAAAAAGACTGCTTCCCATACCATGGATGGATATTTACGAGAGATTAAGGTGATTGCTGATTCCCTTGCTGCTATTCAATATCCTGTGTCGAACCAGGATTTAGTGCAGTATACCCTTTTTGGTTTAGATCGTGATTCTGAGTACGATCATATAGTTACTACCCTCCTACATTATCCATTCCCAATTAGTTTTGATGTTGTTCCTGCATGAACAAAGATTGATCAATTCTAAGGATGCATCTGATCCATCATCCCATCATGCCTTACTTGCCGTTAAATCTACTGGTACTGGTTCAAGTTCCTCCTCCCAGCCTAATTCTGGAGGGAGAAACCGGGGAAGGAATAACAGAAACAGAGGTGGTAATAATAATCGTGGGGGCAACAATGCTCGGGGTAATAATGGTGGGAATGGAGGAAACAATAATAATCGTGACTCTGGAGGAAACAACAACAACAACAATGGTAATCGGGGACGATCAAATGGTATAAATAAATTTTCTAACTTGTCATCCTACAGTATGCCTTGCATAGATTATATTGCTAATAATTTGTCTTCTGCAGGGAGTAATTAATCAAATAGTAACAATGTTACTACCTCTACCCCTACTTCTGATACATGTGATTTGTGTTGGTTTCCAGGTCACCAAGTGGTAGGCGTGTCGCACACCTATCAAAAGTAATTACCTAACCAACTACCCAACTATGTAGCAGAGTAAGTCAGGGTCGAATCCACAGGGACAAACGTATCAAACACTAGCTATCTTGACTCAATTTAACTAAACGAGTGACAAACAATGATGAAAAGGTGTTGACTAAGACTAACACTAATCTACGATAATTACTAAGAACACACAAGATATAATCAATTAACTAAAACATCTAGAATTAAGTATCACCACTAGCATGACCAATACATGAATAAATTCCATCCCAAATAACATAATCAAGAATCCAAGAGGAGTAATGCACCCTATAATTACCAAAGATCTCTCCCGAGTACCAATGGCTACTCTAAACAAGCAATCAAACCATTCCCATAGAATCATGCACGAAAGAGGCA
Organism: Beta vulgaris subsp. vulgaris; assembly: GCF_026745355.1. Lineage (NCBI taxonomy): Eukaryota > Viridiplantae > Streptophyta > Magnoliopsida > Caryophyllales > Amaranthaceae > Beta > Beta vulgaris. Next base: position 4,109,103 of record NC_079205.1, on the reverse strand, counting down.
TTATGCATAGCATCACAATTAAATTCCTAGCAATCCCATCTAACTATTCCCATAGAAGATATTCATACCATTGATTAGATCAACAAAACCATCTAGATTCAATTCCCATTGAAAATAAGATATACGGAGTCAATTCAAAATCACCTATCCCTAGTATGATAATGAGCATAAGAACAATCCAATCAAACAAGAACAATTGATCATATAAATTGGGATTAATGGAGGAATTCACATATTAAATCATTGCTAGGGTTTTACTTAACCCTAGATTAATGGACTACTCACACATAATTGAAATAGCAAAACAAATAATGAACAAATTAAAAGACATGATAATAATGAAAAGAAAGAAGAGATTAAGAAAACTTAGTCTTTACTTGAAGGAATCAAAGCGTAGTAATCAATGTTCAACAAACGAATAAACTCAAAAGCTCCTAAAAATTAAAATTATTCTCCAGTAAAAAAGCGTAGTTTTTAACTCTAATAAATAGTATTTATATGTCTTGCAAATCCGGCGCAACACGCGCTCAAAACAGCCAAAAGATCGTCCCGCCCGACCGTCGGGCGGATTTCGCCCGTCGGGCGGTTGTCAGGTGCCATTTTCCTTCGTCGCGCCTGCCGGGCGCTTTTCAGCATTATAAATATTCGTCTCGCCCGACCGCCCGGGCGGATGTCGCCGGTCGGGCCCGCACGTAGAATTCGCCTGGCAGCTTTACTTTTCTGAAAATGCGCTAAGTAAGGTTCGCCCGACCGCCCGGGCGGATATCGCCCGGTCGGGCGCGGGAGCAATTTCGCTTGGAGTTGCAGCATCCAAATTCTGACTAAGTAAGAATCGCCCGACCACCGGGGCAGATATCGCCCGGTCGGGCGGTCATCAGGTTTTTAGGCAAATGCGAGATTTTCGCGCGTCCCGACTTCATGTCTCATGTAGCGATGTCAAGGATTAGGAATTGCACCAAAATATGCTATTTCCTACAAAAGTCAATCTGAAAACACAACCACACTACAAGACACATATTAGTACTAAAAAGGGCTCCGAAGAGCGCAATTAATACCAATAATCCATGGGAAATGGGGGTAAAATTCTATATAAAATAGACATATCAAACTCCCCCAAGCTAGACTTTTGCTTGCCCCTAAGCAAAGCCTGTCTGAAAATCAATAGTTCAAAGCATCAATAGTAGTTTCACCCCATCATAAAATTCTTGAAATGACAATAGATCGAATCCAGACACACCACAAGTCATAATCGATAAGGTTCGACAAAAACAAATACCAATCAGGGATAAAAATCAATGAGAGGCCCTAAATATGCGCTGCAAATCAATGAGAAGGATCTCACAAGGGGACTCACCACTCATTTGTAAAGCACTCTCCAAGCAGTTAAAATGACTGCTTCTTTCCATCCCCAATACCCGTCCCTACTCTCACACTCGTGTGTTTGAAAGGTGATATATGGCGCTCAATTGCTCCACTTCACCAAGTTAGTCCATAGGCTTGTATCATCTCTCCACATCAGGTAGTTATACATGCAAACAAATCATATGACTCAATTAAGGTTGTAATGGGGCTTAAGGTGGTAGGTGTGGCATATATTTGAGAATGTGGTGCTTAAGGTAGTGAAGTATTACTACAACTTGTGAACAAACATCCCACACATCAAATAAATTGCAACACAACTATGACCCATTTTTCTTTCATCTCACCTCCTTTATTCTTCATATAACCCAAGTAATGACTTCCAATATGACATCATTCAAATGAGATCTCTCTCTTAAAATTTTTTTTTTTTTTTTTTTTTTTTTTTTTTTTCTCTTTCAATTGATTTTCATAATTGCTCTTGGAAATCTTACTTGTCATGTTTTTAGGAGTTCTCCACTTTAGCTACTAGCTAATGAGGATAGAGAAGAATTTCTTTTGCACATGTAATCAATCATATTTGTTCTCTTTCTTGCAATCTTTTCATTCATACCAACAACCATTTTCATAATCCACAAGTTAATCAACCAAAAATTCCTAAATACTTCACTACCAATGGTAAAGAGACGTATTTTTGGAAAAATGAGGAGCTCATAATGTAGTTGTCAAAGAAACAGGCTCAGCTCAGAGTGGTTAACTAAGGGAAATGAATGCAGGGAAGGTCATTTGGTCTTTTGGTGCAAATTCCTACGTGAGTCATAATCATTTTTGTTTAGACATTGTATAACTAATGCATCAATGGAGAGAAAACACAAGTTCTAGCATCCCTCATGAAGTGGGCATACACACAAGAAAAGCATGACGTTAAGGCACAGAAGCTCACAGTTAAGCCTAAACATGCTTGCAGGACATATAGAGTGCCACAATCTTGATTCTTATATAGATCTAAGTACAGTTATGCTATGCCTTGGTGATCAATCATTGTTTCGTGTCCATCAACAATCCAAAGTCAAAACAGCATTATGATAGCATGGGGCACAGGGAAACAACTATTCAACCTTGACTTTGATTTTTCTCTTTTTTTTTTTTTTTTTTTTTTTTTTTTTTTTTTTTTTCAGCAGGCTTCACCATCATACATGGTGAAGCAAAACAAACCAAAAGAAAAGAAAGAAAGAGAAAGAAAAGAAAACAACACAAACACACCAAACACACAAAGAAAACTATGCTAAACTGAACTACAAAAGCTGTAAACTACCTAAGAAGGATAGAAGATACCATATGTGCAGTGAAGATCCTCCCCAAGCTGAACTTGGCAATGTCCGCATTGCAACAAGGAGAAGGCAAGGAACACGGCCCTCAGTCGGCCATAGAATCGGAATCAGAATCATCAGCAGCAGGATCCTGAGTACCGGTGCCTGTGCCACTCCCTCCAGCTCCACCATAGGCGGGGTTCCAGGTGTACCAACTGGGGTGGGGACCCGCCTGTGCGATCGTACCAAGCCTGCAATAGTCATCATACATAAGGAACATAGCAAGGCGCTGGTCATCGTAGATGGTGTCTACGCGGCGCTCTAGGCGCTCTAGCGCTTGAGTGTTTGCAGTCATATTCAGTTCCATACGCTGCAACACACTCATCATCCCCTCAAAGTCAGCAGTAGGGGGAGGGGGTTGGGAAGAGGAGGAGGGCATGAAGGAAGAGGAGGGCATGAAGGAAGAGGAGGCCTCTCGCCTACGGTAGACGTGTGGAGGCTCAGGTACGGGGCCGGTCGCAGGTGGGTGGTGCTGATGAGGAAGATTGGGAGACTAAGGAATACAAGAGACTTCTAGAGGAGACACGAGCCACTGAAGAAGCTGAAGAGCCTCTCCAGGAATTGCCGCATTCGGAGGACATTAAGGAGAGTACTACGCCTCCTAAGGTAGAACTAAAACCTCTCCCCTCTACTTTGAAATATGTGTTCATGGGTCCCAATGATACATACCCTGTTATTGTTAATGCTGAGCTTGATGACATTCAAATTGAAAAATTGCTCGTTATTTTAAGGAAATATAAGAATGTCATTGGGTACACCATTGATGATATCAAGGGTATTAATCCCTCATTTTGCATGCACAAAATCATTCTTGAGGACGAACATGCTTCCTCTATAGAATCTCAACGAAGACTTAATCCAAATATGATGGAAGTAGTCAAGAAAGAGGTTCTTAAATTGCTTGATGCAGGTATAATCTACCCTATCTCAGATAGTAAGTGGGTTAGCCCTGTTCAAGTAGTCCCTAAGAAAGGAGGTATGACCGTTGTCAAGAATGATAAGGGTGAGCAAGTTCCCACTAGGACTGTGACAGGGTGGCGCATGTGTATTGATTATAGACGATTGAATAAGGCCACCCGCAAGGATCATTTTCCCCTCCCCTTCATTGATCAAATGTTAGAAAGACTGGCAAAACACTCCTTTTTCTGTTGGTTGGATGGATACTCTGGTTTTTTCCAAATTCCTATTCATCCAAGTGACCAGGAAAAGACTACCTTCACATGTCCTTATGGCACCTTTGCATATCGAAGGATGCCATTTGGACTGTGTAATGCTCCTGCCACTTTTCAGCGTTGCATGATGGCAATTTTTTCCAGTCTTATTGAGAACTCTATGGAAGTATTTATGGATGACTTCTCCGTCTATGGAACATCTTTTGACGTTTGTCCCTGTGGATTCGACCCTGACTTACTCTGCTACATAGTTGGGTAGTTGGTTAGGTAATTACTTTTGATAGGTGTGCGACACGCCTACCAAATTTTGGTAGGCGTGTCGCACACCTATCAAAAGTAATTACCTAACCAACTACCCAACTATGTAGCAGAGTAAGTCAGGGTCGAATCCACAGGGACAAACGTCAAAAGATGTTCCATAGACGGAGAAGTCATCCATAAATACTTCCATAGAGTTCTCAATAAGACTGGAAAAAATTGCCATCATGCAACGCTGAAAAGTGGCAGGAGCATTACACAGTCCAAATGGCATCCTTCGATATGCAAAGGTGCCATAAGGACATGTGAAGGTAGTCTTTTCCTGGTCACTTGATGAATAGGAATTTGGAAAAAACCAGAGTATCCATCCAACCAACAGAAAAAGGAGTGTTTTGCCAGTCTTTCTAACATTTGATCAATGAAGGGGAGGGAAAATGATCCTTGCGGGTGGCCTTATTCAATCGTCTATAATCAATACACATGCGCCACCCTGTCACAGTCCTAGTGGGAACTTGCTCACCCTTATCATTCTTGACAACGGTCATACCTCCTTTCTTAGGGACTACTTGAACAGGGCTAACCCACTTACTATCTGAGATAGGGTAGATTATACCTGCATCAAGCAATTTAAGAACCTCTTTCTTGACTACTTCCATCATATTTGGATTAAGTCTTCGTTGAGATTCTATAGAGAAGCATGTTCGTCCTCAAGAATGATTTTGTGCATGCAAAATGAGGGATTAATACCCTTGATATCATCAATGGTGTACCCAATGACATTCTTATATTTCCTTAAAATAACGAGCAATTTTTCAATTTGAATGTCATCAAGCTCAGCATTAACAATAACAGGGTATGTATCATTGGGACCCATGAACACATATTTCAAAGTAGAGGGGAGAGGTTTTAGTTCTACCTTAGGAGGCGTAGTACTCTCCTTAATGTCCTCGAATGCGCAATTCCTGGAGAGGCTCTTCAGCTTCTTCAGTGGCTCGTGTCTCCTCTAGAAGTCTCTTGTATTCCTTAGTCTCCCAATCTTCCTCATCAGCACTACCCATCAAGACCGTTTGTAGCGAATCATCCAGTTGCAGATTGAAAGCCTCTTCTTCTATCACCTCATCAAGAGCATCCACTCTATAAACAGTTTCTCCCATAGAAGGAGAAGTCATGGAGTTTGTGAGTGTGTACTCCATCTTTTCATCACCTACTTCAAAAGTGATTTTCCCTTCTTCATGTCAATAATGGCTCCAGCAGTGGCCAAAAAGGGTCTTCCAAGAATTATGGGAATTGTGCATCTTCCTTCATCTCCATGACGACAAAATCACAGGAATAAAGAATTTACCCACTCGAAGAGGAACATCTTCAAGTATACCAAGTGGAAACTTCACTGTCCTGTCAGCTAGTTGTAGAGAGATGCGTGTGGGTTTTAGTTCGCCCATGTTGAGTTGCTTGCAGATAGATAACGGCATGAGACTAACACTAGCCCCAAGATCATAGAGCATTCTTGATAGCAATATCTCCAAGCTTGACCGGAATGGAATAGCTGCCCGGATCTCCTAGCTTTTCTGGAAGCTTTTCTGCAAAATAGCACTACACTCAGCAGTTAGTGAAACAGTGACATTTTTAATTTTTCGTTTGTTAGAGAGCATGTCTTTCAAAAACTTAGCGTAAGAAGGCATCTCAGATATGGCATCCAAGAAGGTATGTTGATGTGTAGCTTCTTCAGGATGTCAAGGAACTTCCCATATTTCTTTTCAAGTTTTGCCTGTGCCAATCTTTGAGGGAACGGAACAGGTGGCTTGTATGGTTTAATAGGAATGACAGTGGGTTCCTCCTTCTCAGGCTTCTTAGCTTCATCTTCCAAACCCGTCTTCTCTTGAACTTCTTCACTCAACTCTATAACCTCTTTTGCAGTGTTGTGTTGCTCAGTTACCCTCCTTGTAGGCTCTTGCAATTCTTTACCGCTCCTCAATGAAATAGCATTGATATGCCCTTTAGGATTTGGTTCAGTTTGCCCAGGAAGTTGGCCTGAAGGTTTAGAGAGGTGGCTATTTGTTGGGCTAGTTGGGTCATCTGACTCTCCATCAATTTATTATGAGCAGTGATTTGTTGGAGAGAGTTGTTGAAAAATTCATTCTGCTTGGCTTGGTATTCAACTTGCTTAGCCTGAGAGGAAGCTAAATTCTCCATGATAGTCTCAAGGTTGGGTCGAGAGGATGATGATGAAGGGTTGAATGGTGGTCTTTGTTGGAAACCAGGTGGCTGGAGTAGTTGGTGTGTGGAGGTTGAGGTTGGTTATTTTTGTAGGAGAAATTTGGGTGATGCTTCCAACCTGGGTTAAATGTGTTTGAGTATGGGTTGTTTTGTGGCCTTGTATTTGTGTTAAGGAGGGCATTGACATGCTCAGTTCCCGCTCCCAGATATTATATTGACACTCAGTGAAGGAGTGACCTTGCACTTCACAAATCTCACAAATAGGCGCTGCTGGTCCGCTACTCAACTGATCAACTTTAGCTGCCAAAACTTGCACAGTGTTAGTTAAAGTAGCAATAGCATCAACCTCATACTTACCTCCCTTTTTAGGGGCTCCACGAGATATACTCCAGTCATTCAGGTAATTGTTGGCAGCCATATCATCCAACAATGTCTTCGCGGCTTCTGGAGTTTTTGCCATGAAAGTACCGCCAGATGCGGCATCAATAGAACTTCGAACTTCATGCTTCAGACCATTGTAGAATGTCTGAATCAGCAACCACTCAGGAATGCCGTGGTGTGGACACTGCCTTTGCAAAGCCTTGTATCTCTGCCATGCTTCGTAGAGAGACTCCAATTCATGTTGTTGAAAGCCAGATATCTCGTTTCTGAACTTGGAAGTTCTCATAGGAGGGAAGAATTTGTAAAGGAAAGCCTTCTTCAGTTCTGGCCATGTGGCAATCTTCCTCACTTCTTCTTCCTTAAACCATTCCTTTGCTTCGTCCCTGAGAGAAAAAGGAAAAGCACAATACCGAATTAAATCGTCAGAAACATTAGTTAATTTCAAAGTATTGCATTTTTCTAAAAATTAGCCAAATGATCAGTAGGGCTCTCTTTGGGTGTTCCCGCATAGGAATCCTGTGAGATAAACTGGATGAATTGTGGCTTGAGCTCGAAATGATTGGCAGCGTGTTGTCGGTCTGTTTATGGTGGTGGTGGTCTCATCGGGCATAGCATATTCCCGTAGAGACTTTGGTGGTGCTTCGTCTCCCATTGTTGGTTCTTGTTGTTGTTGTCTTCTTCGACCTCCTAATCTCCTTGCTGTAGCTTCGATCTCGCGATCAAGAGTAATCAGATCTTGTGGACCCTTGCTACGAGTACGCATGCAACAAAAAGACTGAAAGAAAAGAGATCAAACAGCAAATAGAGTGACAATGATCGAACAAAGACAGTTTAGCTAAATAAAATCAAAGATAAACTAATCTAATACCGTTAGTCCCCGGCAACGGCGCCAAAATTTGGTAGGCGTGTCGCGACACCTATCAAAAGTAATTACCTAACAACTACCAACTATGTAGCAGAGAAGTCAGGGTCGAATCCACAGGGACAAACGTATCAAACACTAGTATCTTGACTCAATTTAACTAAACGAGTGACAAACAATGATGAAAAGGTGTTGACTAAGACTAACACTAAACTACGATAATTACTAAGAACACACAAGATATAATCAATTAATAAAACATCTAGAATTAAGATCACCACTAGCATGACCAATACATGAATAATTCCATCCCAAATAACATAATCAAGAATCAAGAGGAGTAATGCACCCTATAATTACCAAAGATCTCTCCCGAGTACCAATGGCTACTCTAAACAAGCAATCAAACCATTCCCATAGAATCATGCAGAAAGAGGCATTAAGCATAGCATCACAATTAAATTCCTAGCAATCCCATCTAACTATTCCCATAGAAGATATTCATACCATTGATTAGATCAACAAAACCATCTAGATTCAATTCCCATTGAAAATAAGATATACGGAGTCAATTCAAAATCACCTATCCCTAGTATGATAATGAGCATAAGAACAATCCAATCAAACAAGAACAATTGATCATATAAATTGGGATTAATGGAGGAATTCACATATTAAATCATTGCTAGGGTTTTACTTAACCCTAGATTAATGGACTACTCACACATAATTGAAATAGCAAAACAAATAATGAACAAATTAAAAGACATGATAATAATGAAAGGAAAGAAGAGATTAAGAAAACTTAGTCTTTACTTGAAGGAATCAAAGCGTAGTAATCAATGTTCAACAAACGAATAAACTCAAAAGCTCTCTAAAAAGTTATAAAATGTATTCTCCAGTAAAAAAGCGTAGTTTTTAACTCTAATAAAATAGTATTTATATGTCTTGCAAATCCGGCGCAACACGCGCTCAAAACAGCCAAAAGATCGTCCCGCCCGACCGGTCGGGCGGATTTCGCCCGGTTGGGCGGTTGTCAGGTGCCATTTTCCTTCGCCGCGCCTGGCCGGGCGCTTTTCAGCATTATAAATATTCGTCTCGCCCGACCGCCCGGGCGGATGTCGCCCGGTCGGGCCCGCACGTAGAATTCGCCTGGCAGCTTTACTTTTCTGAAAATGCGCTAAGTAAGGTTCGCCCGACCGCCCGGGCGGATATCGCCCGGTCGGGCGCGGGAGCAATTTCGCTTGGAGTTGCAGCATCCAAATTCTGACTAAGTAAGAATCGCCCGACCACCGGGCAGATATCGCCCGGTCGGGCGGTCATCAGGTTTTTAGACAAATGCGAGATTTTCGCGCGTCCCGACTTCATGTCTCATGTAGCGATGTCAAGGATTAGGAATTGCACCAAAATATGCTATTTCCTACAAAAGTCAATCTGAAAACACAACCACACTACAAGACACATATTAGTACTAAAAAGGGCTCCGAAGAGCGCAATTAATACCAATAATCCATGGGAAATGGGGGTAAAATTCTATATAAAATAGACATATCACCAAGCTGCCTACTGTCCTCAGCGTTTCAATCATAACTTTGTTCCCTCCTCCTCAGAAAGGGTCACTCGAGCCTTAGCTGCACTGTCTGTTGGTGGTGAAGCTAATGACTCAGTCTGGTATCCGGATTCGGGAGCTGCATCTCACATATGACTCCTCAGGATGGTACGTTCTCTATTAAAACTCCTTATACTAGGTCTAGTTCTGTGTTAGTTGGTAATGGTACCTTACTCCCAATTAAAAGTACTGAAAATTTAACTTTACAAACTGCAAGTCGTCCCCTCCGTTTATCATCTGTCTGTCATGTCCCTAAATTGAAACATAATTTATTATCAGTTAACAAGTTGTGTCATGAAAATGATTGTGTTGTGAGTTTTGATATGTTCTATTTAACTTATTTCAGATAAATAAGATGAGATAAAATCAGAGAAGTTCATATAAGATAGAATAAGATAATGATTCAACAAGATAAGATAAGATCAGATAAGATAAGAAAAGATCAAATAAGACAAAATAAGATAAGATAAGACAAAATAAAATAAAATAAAATAAAATAAGTTCAATTAAATGAACCCTAAGTCAAGCCTTGCTTGATTAATCATTTTAACATTAGTGATTGCTATAGTACCATATGAAATAATCGACTATGAGAATACCTAATTACATAGGATTATTTGCTATTGATTTAGTGATGGAGCAATAGTATCACACTTTCAACTTATCGTATGTTATACTTAATTTGTACGTTCTTTTTTTAAGATTAAGTAATAAAACGTTATCAATAAATCATGTAATTTTTGCTAACAAAGAAAAAAAGATTAATATTCTATTTTGGCTATGAAAGTATATCACTAATTTAGTTTTATATAAGTAGGAGGATATTAAATGATAAAATACCTAGTCTCTGTTTTTTTTTTTTGACGTTCACATGAGAAATAGAGAGATATTAAATTATTTCACCATACGAAAAAAGATTTCAAGTATTGTAGTCTTTATCAAAGAGTTGGAAGTGGGATAATTGACATAACTAGATTACGCATTTGATAAATTACGCGCTCTTACAATAACATAAAAAATAATTATTGGTAGTGAATTAAATTCCCTCACATGCATATTAAGAGGGTGTTTAATTTGGTATAGAAAATTTTGATATAGGAAACAGATTCAAATAAGTGTTTCCATTTCTAATTGTTTGGTATGAGTGTTAAGTAACAAATACCGTTTTCGGAGGGATTCACAATCCCCCCATTTGTTACCCTTATCAAACTAGTGGAAACAAATCACGTTTCGTTTCTCAATCATAAACTTCTCAATTGTTTCCATTCCACTAGGATACCAAACAACGAGTAAAGGTAACAACTATTATTTCCATTTCCCCTCCTTATCCAAATCCTTTCCAATCCGTTTCCATTAATCATACCAAACGCCCCCTGAATATATTCTATTGGTAGTGGGTAAACAATCCAATGTGTAAACTAAATTGTTATCCTACATAGTCCATGCCATCGAAGTTCCACAAAGAAAAGTCATCACAACTTTATATATCTGTTTTTACCTAGTTTTGTTTTAGAACACACTCTTAAGCGCAACACAATTATCTAGGTTTGTCATATTCATTTCCATTCCAATAGTATGAGTGTATGACGTTATGTAATCCTACACATAAAATGTGGTTGATAGCTCTAGGAACAAAGAAAAAACATTCCAGGAGAGCTCATCAAATAATAAAGCATAATGCACGTTTCCAAGTTTCTATGTCTATGAACATGAGACCATTCATGTCAAAAGAAATGAGAAAATGCACGTATGCATGTCTAAGGAAATGAGAAAATGCACGTATGCATGTCTAAGGAAATGAGAGAATGCGTGTTTTCCTTTGCCATAGATGAAGTCATAAAGAGATCTATCATCCATGTATACTTGTGATCCACTACTCTGCCTCAGAATCTTGAATTAGTCATGCATCTTTTTATAGGTCGGCAAACAAGAAACTAGTTAGCACTTAGCAAAATGCTCGGGACGGCTATTCTTTTTGCAAAAAAATTGATATTATTTGTTCAAATTGTTGTAGAAGTAAATCGAAGCTAGAGAATGTGCAAGATTACTAATTTTCCGAGATTAAGAAAGTGTCAAATTATCATATTAGTTATTTAAGATACTACCAACTGAACATGATTAATATTGAATGGAGGGCATACTAGTACTTTTTAAGGGGTGATACTCGTATCGAGTACGTAGGTACTTTTTTTGTCTATTATTATGCATGGAGTATGAAAAAAGAAGTTAAAAGAGATTGTTAGAATCATATCACCTAACTAGGAAATAGAGCAATATTATAGAGCAGCTATAGAGTGTGTGTAATGCCTTAGCTTGGTTAATATTGCAGAAAAAATAATAAGCTTGGGAGCAATAGATGATTAGATGGAGACATGTTAATAGAAAATGAGGTAATTAAGGAAGATGCGCCAAGAGACAAATTAGGAAAGAGAATCTCTTAATTAATTAAACACTTTGTGGAGCCTAATTCCTAAAGGCTTTGTTTAGATTTGCAAAGCATCAATGTATGTGTAGGCCACAAATAACTACTTAATGTTAATTAGCAATGATTTATTTTACACTTTACAGATTAAATAAGATGTATAGATATGTTATATATGAATAAAAAGAAATGAATAGAGTATGCACGTAGGCCGGGGAGCTCCTTTTATAGACCCCAGTTTTCCAACCGTTGGAGCTTTACCCAAATAAGTGGGACTTATCAGGGAGCTTCTTTCGTAGGAGGAAAAAGAAACAGTACACTGTTCTCATCTAAGAATACAACTATACAAGTTAATTGCATACCAATTGAGCTTTGGTTCATTGGTATTTGCGTATTTGGTATATTTTTTTATTTTTGTAAGTGTTACTATTGAACCCAAATCTCGCACAGGTTGATCTGACCCAAATATACATGCAAGACCCTTTAAAAGTGGGGGAAAGATAAGGAATCTCACCCCAAAATGCCTCTAATGACTGGGGTTTAATCCCACAACCTTGAGGTTGTAAGACACAAATTTTACGACTAAACCAAAGTACGACTTAGTGCTATTTGGTATCATATGCACACTTCATACACGGTGGCAAGTAAGCATGTTTAATTTATATATAATGGGCGCATAAGGATGAGAGACGAGATTTAGTCCCTAATCTATGATAAATTTAGGTAATTCTTATACTTGTACAAAAAGATACGAGTAACATTTCTAATGACATTATTAAACCTTCAAAAATATTGCCATGATGTCAACTTAATTAAATCTTGTCATCACAATCGTTAGAATTATTAGATTATATATCATCAAATTAAATTTGAACAAAAGTAACGGTAGAAATCTTATCATACACCGAGGTTTCGCCTTGAATATATCCAAAATGGGATCCAGAATAGAGCCTCGTTTTTGGAGGGGCCCCAAATTTTGCAAAAATTTCTTTAAACAAAATAAAACTGAAATTACATACTGATCGATACACAACAATACTTTGCACTAAGAAAACAGACAACAATACTACTTTCTCTATACAAAAAAAGTAACAGTAATACTTTCTGTTAAAAAAAATACTTTCTCTTAAAAAAAAAAGTAACAATGCTACTTTTTTTTTCTCTCTTTCTCTTTCCTTATTTTTTCCGTCTAAACATCTGAACTTTCTATCTATCTCCTTACCTATTTCTCTCTCTCTCTTCCTCTTACAAGCTGTTCCTATGAAGCTTTTAAAAATCACATCACCAATTTTCTTAAAATATTATTGTTTTTATTGGTGTTGGAGAAATAAACAATAGATTGAAATTGGAAAAAGTATAATTTGAGAAAATGAGAGAGAAGGGGTGCAAGAAAACGTGCATTTCTCTTGACGAACACCAATTCCTAGTGACTTCAATCTCATTGTTAAATCTCTTTTTTCAATAAAAGGAATGATGTTGGATTCAGAATTTTTAGGGAATTCTTATCCGGGTTTTGTGTAATTGAATATGAGTATTTGTTACATTGTACAGGCCTCCATTATTTTTGATCATATTTGCCCCGCCTCTGAGGGTGCTTCCCTAATAATAGTACACTTAAAATTCATTCCCATTACCACAATTTATTGACGACTAGTAAATCGACCGTTAATAATTATCTATATAGTAGGTAGTATATGTTTTTTTCCCCAAAATTATGAATTATTGCATGAAAGCATTAATTAATAAGTTAGACGGAGGTTAGCTAAATAAAATCATATGATCGACAAGCTTGTCAACCTCACATGAACATGGGAGATCCCTTATTATCCGTCTTATCCCGTGTCTGTAGACCTCCTCTAGAAGAAAGTTTACTTTATATGTGATCCCCCAAAAGTATGCACATGATTTTTAAAAGAATGTTCAAGTTGTTCATTAATTGTTGTCTTGTTGATATATACTTGTCAATCGTATTTTTATATTGATGGGTCAATCAACAAGTTAACGCCAGAAAGCTTAGCAAACAGTAAAGTTTTCGTCACTCATCTATAGCTTTGCTTTGTTAAGAACTTGGAAACTAGACCATTATTCATCAAGCTTTGTCTTTCCCCGAGTTTGACAGTAAGCAAGAACCATATAGGTATTTATATAGTGATTAACAGATTAACAAGGGAAGTCGATAAAAGAAATTCTTTATGACAAATTCGAATTTTAAGGTTTGGTTGGTTTCAATTTCTAGATAGTATGGTTCGTTAAATCAATGGCCATTAAACTTGGATCACGTACATTATGATCCTAATCATCCGTGTTAGAAATTTATTTTTTGGGATAGTTCGTTATCACTTTTTGTCTTCATTATCCACTTTAGGAAAACAGTCTGTTTTTTGGTATAATAGGCCACACACACAACAACCGTGCGGCTAAACCATACCCCATCCTCCTTCCTCCCTCAAAGCTTCAACTTCTTTACTGTACCTCTTCCTCCTTCCCTGCCCCAATTCATCTTCTCCTCACATTTGTCATTTTCTCTCTCCTCCTCCTAACAAAAATCCCACTCCCTTCTCTCTCTCTCTCTCTCCTCAGCTTCATCGCCATTAAAGCTGTAATGGCGGACCACGAAAAGGAGAACCACGAGTAGTCGTCGTTGATGGAGATCTCGCTCCGACAAGATTCACAAAGTTCTTTGAGTTCGTGAATCGTGATTTCCCCGGAGACAATAGATTGCAGGTGTTGGAGAACTTCGGCGGCGATTGAAGAGAAGTTTATGGCGATTTTGGTGCCGCCTTTTCGCCAATCGATGAGGTCATAGGAACCTCGTTTGCGATCTAATGATGGTGGTGCGGTTATGGAAGTGCAGGCCCCGCATTTGAATCAGTTTGACGGAGGACTTGAGAGGTCAGTGATGGTGGTTGGTTGTTTGAGTCGGTGGTTGTGGTGGTCATGGAGAGGAGGACGTGGTGGTTCCATGGTTTGAATAAAGAGAGGGGAGAGAGATTGAGAAGCGGTTGATAAAAAATAACCCCTCAACATTGCAAAAAAGTAACTTTTTGTATTTGAAAAAGTAAACTGTAGTTTCAATAAAAGTAACCCCTATTTATTGTGGAAATAACCCCTAATAATTACAAAATCTACCCCATACTTTCAGTAAAAGTAACCCCTTAGTATTACAAAACATAATCCCTAATACTAGTGGAAAAAACCTCATCTGTCACTTGGTAACAAATGTGTTTTTTAGAAAACCGCATCAGAAAATCAATTAGAAAAAGAGAAGGAAAGCTGGAAGGAAAGATCTGATGCGATCCTTTTTGTGGGCCGCATCAGATTAATAAAACTGATGCGGTTTTTTAAGAATCCGATGCGGTTCCTATGACCGCATAAGATTTTCTTAAAAAAACGCGCGACCCATTTTCCTCCCTTACAACCCCAAGCCACATAACCCTCCTCCTAAAACCTAATCCCCTTCCTCCTCACTCAACCCTAATCTTCCTCTCTCTTATTCACGGTGCCCTCACTCCTCTCTCCTCTCTCCTCTCTCCTGTCTCCTCGCTCCTCTGTTGTTCTCTCGTTCCCTCGTTCTCAAGCACCACCACCATACATCCTCCTCTCTCTTCTGTCATTCTCAAACACTAACGCCAACGCCAACGCCAACTCCAAGCCACGAAACCCTAACGACAGACCACCAACGCCAACACCACCAACCACAAAGGAAAACGACTGTGTTATAGTCTTCAACGGCGCCCAGATCTAGTCTTTACCTCCTCGAAACGCCGACCACCACCCACACATCACGATTTTTTTTTTCGATTTTTTAGTTGATTTTGTTAATTGTGGTGAATATTATCATGTAATTTCATATTATTCTAGACCTAGGTTTAATTTTGTTTAATTCTCGTTTTTCGTTTCTTATTTTTTTGTTAATTAGTTTATACTATGTAATTTTAGATTTGATTAATTACTTTATTTTTTTTCATTTATTTCGTTTGTGTAAATTAAAATTACTAACTTCGTTTGTATAAATTTCATTTAGGTAGTTTCTAGTGTGACGTTTGTATAATTTCATTTACTTTATTTTAGATTTTTGTTGCTGTAATATCAATATGTTTTCGTTGTTGTAGTTTAATTTCGTTGCTGAACTTTTTTTTTTTTAAAAAAAAAATGTGATGCGGTCATTCTTGAAAACCGCATCAGATTCTTACCATACTGATGCAATTTTGGACCGAATCAGTTTTTTTGTTAGCTGTTGCGGGTCCATCTCATGCGGACCAAAACCGCATCAGTGAGCCCGATTTTGACCGCATCAGATGGGCTTTTTTCCACTAGTGTAGTTTCAGTAAAATAACTCCTTAGTGTTCAAAAAAGTAACCCCTAGTTTCACTAAAAGTAACGCCTAAAAATTAGAAGAAAAAAAAAATCTAGACTTAACAAAAGTAATCCGTGTTACAAAAAGTAACCCCTCTGAAAACGGATTCAAAAGTAACCCCTGTTACGAAAAGTAATCCCTATGAAAACAAATTCGCGCTTGGGCTTTTTTTCAGGGGATGTGGCTTCATCATAAGGCCTAACTTGGGCCTTTTATTAGCAGACCACACCATTTGTTTAAGATGTGGCCTGCTTTATACAAAAGTTTGCCTTAGGAAAAACTAAAACCACATATACTAGATATGCTAAAAAAATTATTTAACAAATAAAGTAGTTTTTAGTTTTTAATATTGACATGATTAATACAAGTATGACTAATTTTAGATTTTATTATACTACAGACTTAGAATTATTTCTAAAATGTTAAAACCCAAAACTAAAAACTAATAGTGATGCTGCACGAACCTTGATTTTTTATTAACTTTTTTGGTGTTGGGTTTTTGGTATCAAATTCCCGAATGGTTGTAAACTTTTAACTTCAAGCACTATTAACTCTAGTATACTAAGATTGATGAGAAATTTCAGTATGTAAAATTTTGTTAGATTTACAAATAATCAACTTTTTATAATAGTATTAATAAAGATAATAAAATAATCATAATCAAAATTATACGTCAATAAGCATACAAGTCAAAATATTGCATTTATTAGAAAATCACATGAATACAAGATTATTATCACTTTCATTCATTGTCAATTGGGCATAATTCAATAAAGGATTCACGTAATAAACGGCCCAAAAACTAAGTGAGATTCAGACCCATCCCATATCATGGGCAGCTGAGGAGAAACCCGCATAAAAACAAGCCTACTTTCTCTTATTGGCCCAAAAAGTTATATCTTTTGTTGATCATTTTGTGACTCGGACACCAGCATCGTATCATCTCCATTGGTGTCTCCATTCTTAGAGCTGCCTGTTATCTTTCAATCTAGGGCTTTTTACTTGAAATTGAATTTATTTATTTTCCTTAAAAAGCTTTGTTCCATTGATTATTGAACAGCTTGTTTACTTAATTTTTTTTTGTTTTTAGATGACTTTAGGGTATAATTAGTATTTTGGCTTAGGCGATTCTCTGAGTAAGTTACTATTATTGAATTATTATTATTTATAAATTTCATAATTGATTTCATTAGTTTTTCACAATTCTTTGTCTAGTGCGAAATTGAAAAATGGACGTATGACATGATAAGATGGACATATGACATGATAAGTTGTTTAAAAAAGGAATTGGAGATAAAAATGACAATTTCAACGGAGTTGGGGGGGGGGGGTTTAAGAGAATGTTATTACCTTAATTAAACAAAATGTTGTAGATCAAAAGGTTTGTTTATATCTTTATAGTTACATATACTTATAAGAGTTTATTATGTTTTACTTTGAAACATGAAATATTGAAATAATAGTAGATTGGTAATTAAACCATCACATTTCATTTTAAAAATTATGTGTTTTATTCCTAGTAGTTACACATTGGTATTAAATGAGATCATAAATATATGTATTAAAGCTTGAAAAGAGTGTTATATGACATATTACTGGAGAGTGTCATGCGGCATCGTTGATTAAATGAGATCATAAATATGTGTGTTAACCAATCAATGATTAAAGATCTTAATAGCCGATTCGAGTAGTGTATTGACAATTATAAAAGTCAAACATATTACATGTATTGATAGATTGAGGTAATACACTTGTAGTTTCAATACGAGAACTTATGTATAGTTAAGAAAAGGAAAGTTGGTATTAGTTTGCTGATTAGATTGGTATTGGTTTGCTGATCACATGAGAATAAAAAATGCTCCTTAAATGAGAAATGAGAATGAATTTCAACCATATGATTGGATTAGAGTTACAATACTTGTTCATTAGAGTTACACCCCCTAAAAAAATTTGAGCCCAAAAAAAAAAAATTTTTTTGAATTTTTTTTTTCTAATATTCATTTTTTTGGAGTTACATCACTCATGCATAAGAGTTATATCTAGGGGTGTAAGTGGATTGGACTGGATTGGACTTTGTGTAATACTCCGTATTTTTAGTAAGTTATTAGTTATATTTTTAAAAGGTTTTATATACTAAAAAGGCTTTTATTAATTATTAAGGCTTTAAATAGGCCTTTGTATTAAATTAGGGGGTTTTCAAATAAATTCTAGCCCAAATTATATACTGGGCCTAAGTTTACAACTTGTAATCCAAGTAGTTAGAAGATATTTTAAAAAAGAAATTTCAAAAAGGATTTACAAAAGGTTTATAAAAGAAAAAAAAAAAAAATTACTTTATCACAAAGCAAACTCACGCACAGCGTGAAGTTTGTGATTACTTGGTTATTGGTTATCTTTTGGTTATTTGGTTGTTTATCTTTTGGGTAATTAGCATCTAGACTATTTATCTTGTGGAATATTCCTCTATTCTATCTATATTATCATAAAAGATATTTTATCCTAGCTAAAATTAATTATCTTTCTCAAAAATCTATCTTTTAGTTCATATTCCTATTCTTATCCTATTTACCCTAACTAGTATAAATAGGAGTCTCCACCCACCATATTCTTCACACCAAATTTGAGGAATAAATCTCTTTTCTCAAGTTTAAACTCTCTCCCCCTCTTAGCCTACCTTCTCTATTTTCCTCCCTAGTAGTTATTATTTTGAAGGTGCGTGTATATGTAGATTGTTAAATATTATTTCGCATACGTAGTTACATGTTTCTAGGATTGTTATTTTGGATTCATCTACATGTTTTATGTGTTTAGCATGAACAACATGAATTTTATCTATGCCGCATAAGAATTGTCAGCATCATTGTAGCCTACCGACTTCATTGCGTCAAGTATTTATATTTCCAAATTTTATGCTGCTTATACACTATGCCGTCCGAATTCAATGATAAATTCCCTAAGTATATACTGATCTCATATCTAAAGTAGTTATAGAAAATAGTTATGTTGACCAAATCGGCAGAACAAAGAATGTTGGTACTCATGTAACAAATCTCTAAGGGTCTTGAATCAATAGCCATGCTTCTTGCACATTACGATTACTTACTCTGGTATTATTAACATAATTATTATTATGTTCATAATGTATTATCATGAAGTTATTATTTTATGTATGATCAATAAGATCTTTTAAGGTTATTCTATGAACAAGTTCTATATTTTACATGCCTTTATATGGCTAAAGTTTTAAAAGAATTACTATTCTTATAAAGGAGGATTATTTCCGAAAGATTTTCTTAGTTATATGATCTTTTATGATCACAATTTATAAAGAGGCCACGGCTTGTTATTTATTAGCAAGAACGGTAGCTATTATATTTTACCCATGTACTTTTTTGTATAAGTCATGTGGACAAGGTAGTTCCCCTCGTAATAGACTCAGTAAGGAATACTAAACTTGGGGGGTGTGCACACTTTAAGAAAGGTATCTAGGCAAGGAAAAGAGTTTTATTAAAGTTAATTATATACTTTATATTATACAAGTTATTGCAAGTATCCAAGGAATTTATACAAGTTATTCCAAGTATTCAAGAAAGGTTTATATGAATATTCTTTTGAATGTTTAATAAAGTATTTAAATTTCCGCATATACATGTACTCAGTATTTTTACTGACACGCATTTTGTTTGTTTGTTTTATGGCTTTGTCCCTGTGATGATCCTTTTGGTGAGCAGATTTTTCAGGTTGATTGATGCATACTACATATGGGGAGCTAGTGAGGAGTACTACATAGCTTAGTTTATTAGTCATTATTTTTATATTTCCATTTGTCATAGTTGAAACAATAAATTTTTATTTATCAATAAAGAGAAGTTATTTTTATTAATTCCGCTGCATTGTTAAGTTAGTAGTTAGTAGTTTCAGCCTTTAACGTTATCACGTGGCGGTAATACTCTCAAGTTTCTCAAGTGTTTTATATTAAAATATATTATTCAAAAAGAGAGAAATTTGGGGGTGTTACACTTTGCCAAATCCAAATCCAGTCCAAAGTTTTTTGGACTCAAGAAATTGAGTCCAAGTCCGATCCAAATATTTTTTGATTTTAGTCCAATCCAGTTCGACAAGTTTTTCTTGAGCCCGAATCCAGTCCAGTCCAGTCCGATTATTATATTTTTTTCACGAGTTAGATTCAATGATTCAGAACGTTTTTTGAGATGCTTGAGCATTTGACATCTGAATTATCAATATCCATAAATTAGATTGAAAGCTTAAATTAAAGTAAAATACTATGAATAAAAAGTTGAATTAGATGCTTATCTTGATCTAAGTTGAGAGGAAGCAGAGAGATTGAGAATTAATCTGAGGGAGAAATAGAAAATGCGAGAATCGAGACAACGAGGTAGAAAGAAAATGACGAGTAAGAGGAAGTGAGTAGTAAGGACTAAGGAGTAAAGTGAGATAGAATTAGTCGGCTACTAGCCTACTACTGCAGTACTGCTAGTATAATTTACTTATTTAACAAATGGAGCTAAGTGCAATAGTCTGGTGCCAAGTTAAATTGTCTGGCGCCAGTTGAAATATTTAGAGAAGGAAGGTTGAAAACTCCAAAATTTTAAAAATAGTATCAATTTTTTAATATATACATTATATATGTATTAAATATATATTATATATAAAAATATTTTTGGACTGGACTGAACTTATTGGACTCCAAAGGGATGAGTCCAAATCCCGTCCAAAAATATTTGGACTCAAAAATTTGAGTCCGAGTCCAGTCCGAAAAATTTTCAGTCCAGTCCAGTCCGACAAATTTGGATTGGACTGGATTGAACTCTGGACTTTTCATAGTCCGCTTACACCCCTAGTTATATCGCGTAAAATTCATTCTTCTTTCTCATGTAAGTATGCATTCTCATATGTATGAACTCAATTTTATATATATATATATATATATATATATATATATATATATATAGGGTTCAAGTCTTACAATGAGCACTTTAATATCTTTTTTTTAGTTAGACATTGATAGTAGCTTGAAAATGAATTTTAACAAAAGGGACAGAGTGTCATATGACATATATATAGCAATATAATTTTTAATTATACATAATAATGTATCCTGAATTTGTGAGGTATATTTTTCATTGTTTGGTGTTGAAGAATTATCTATAAGTAGAGAGTGGATAAAGAACATAAAGAAGTCAGATCTCCGCAACAAGAACCAAGAGTGTGTCTATACTCCTATTGCTAAGGGCCAAGAGTATCATCACTAGGGACAGTTTAATTATTAATTAAGAAGACCCTATTTAATGAAAATAACTAGTTAGTAGTTTCGGGCTATGTTTCGGGTAAGAAAAAATTTCATTTATTAATATAATACTTTATGATAATAACACCAAATGCAACTTAACCTAGCGGTTAAAACTTTAGTATATGTCCATCTCAAAAAAAAAAAACTTTAGTATATGTACTTGAGGTATCGGGATCAAATCCTATACTATGCGATTTCTTAATTTTTTTATTGTACATGGATTACATGAACTAAAACTCCCTAGGGAGAGCGCCACGTGACACAGTTTCTTGTTCTCGCACGCCTTTAAATATATTTGTATAGATATTGGTCCCTTTATTAATACATTAAAAGTACAAAGATATCTAAAATTTAAATACTTTTTATCATAAAATAGAAATATTCACATATTAACTTTATTGAGGTAAAATCAAAGGCACCATATGAATAAGTTGTCTTTTTAGTTTTCGACTCCATCGACTTTAATTTGCATGCATCAAGGTAAATATTAATAAGCTCATGATTTTATCATTTCGCATAGGGAGGAGTTATTGTGAAATAAATATTGTTTCGAATTATTCGATTGTTGGGAGTGACATCAACTTTTTAGTTTTAGTTCAAGATTGTATTAAAATTATTACTTGATTTATTGAATTAGGAGTAATTTAAGGGAATCAAAATCGTAATCACATAATCATAAGTGACAGGGCCGTCTCATCAAATTAGGGGCCCTGTGCTAAATTAAATTATAAAAATTACATTTTTTTTTGGTGAATAGGAAGAGATAGGAGGGTCATTAATGGTCTTTTTTGGAGCATATGAGGAGAAGAAACATCAAACAAATAATTTTAAAATTTGCATCCAACATTACACTCTACAAAATTGGAAATGAATAGTTTGTAATTAAAGTTAAGTTTTTTTCTCCTTTAAGAGGACAACTAATAGAATTGCGCCTTATATTTTGGGGGCCCTGTGCAGTTGCTCACCCTGCACATGGCCTTAGCCGCATATGATAAGTGATCTTTCGATAAATTTACCATCCGGTTCCATATTGATCAATCATACTTCTACATTAAAAATATGCATATATGATATATTAGTGTTACCCCAGTGATGAAAAATATTTTATATAATAGTTGATATCTATAAATATAAAAATAGTATATGAATTCTACATTTTTCCAGGTCTTGTTGGTCACCACATAAACAAAAGAAATTTAGTTTCTTAAGCTTCCCCCCGACTAAGTAGAACTGGTATCAAATTCAAACTATATGCATTCTTCAGAAATTTTGAAGTTCGATGCTAGTTATAATATACTGCATTCAAAATTCTCTACAGTCTACACCTCAATGGAGAAGTAACAATGATCACACCTTATTGATGATTTTGGCATAATAGAATAGGATTGTGCACAATTAGGGAGATCATGTCGGCATAATATACAATATAGCAACCCTATTCTATTATGTAGAGATCTATTTGCGTACCTCAAGTCTGGGGATGAGGCGAGGAAGGATTACATGAGTTTGACTATGAAGATTCATGCTAATACTACATTTTTGTGGGAGGAGAACATTAGTTTTTGGGTAGAGATGGACATCTCGGACTCTTTAAATTGGTTGATGGATACCCAAGTTGCTAAGTTTATGATAAGCCATACAAATCGGTCCATACGCATATTGTGTTGTAACTTGTAAGAATGAGTGTGAGCATGGCTGCATGGGAATAGGAGTGTAAAGTGCATCAGATTGGATTGAACTTTACCAAATTCAAATCCAGTTTAAATTTTTTTGTGTTTGAGAAAAATTGAGTTCAAATTCGATCCAAACTTTTTTTGAGTCCACTCCAGTTCAGTTAGAATTTTATTTTTCTTGAGTTCGAATCCAGTCTAGTTCGATTATTATTACAAGAATCAAGAGTTTGTCCTACCCTCTCCAATATTTTCCAAGTGATTGAACCATTTTTAAACCACGTGACATGATTTTTATGGAAGTACTTCGAACGAATACACTATTATGCTAAGTTTGAAGACTCTTGCGACATCTTCCAGCCTAGTTTAGCCATATATACCTTATTCATTCTATCTTCATCACCTAAACCCAGCCTCCAAAATTTTTTGATAAGAAGGTGGTCGCTTTTCTGATCACAAGGTGCATTTTCTTCTTGTGCTGGTCACTTTCTCCCCACAAGAAATTACTACATATTTGGTCTAAATCTCTAATGGTTGAAGCTGGGAGACACGACGCTTGCATTTAATAAGCGGGGATTGAAGAGAGAGTAGATGTAACAAGGCACAATCTGCCTGCTCTAGATATATAGGAAGGTTTCTATTTTGCAAGTCTGGTCCTAACCTTATCTACCACAAATTGAACTTGAGTTCGAAAGGGTCTCCTATGAGGGATTGGTAAGCCTAGATATAACCCCGGATCCTGACTCTCCTTCATATTTAGGGTATTTTGGAAAAGGGTACAAAGGTCATCATGGGTATTTAGAGAGAAAGTTAGTTTACTCTTCCTTTTAGTGATTTTTTACTAGACATGACACAAAACTTTTTCATAATTTGGCGCACCGAGAACGTCGTAAACACATCCATACACCCAAAAAGGATAAGGTCATCAGCAAAGATAAGATTAGACACGGGGACCCTTTTACTCCCTGACCCCAAAAAGAGTTCATGAATGAATCTCACATTCTTTGTGAATTAATTGAGAAAAGGGTCGGGCTTTTAAGCAAATATTAAAGAAATAAGAAGACATGGGATCCCCTTCACGTAACCCTAAGTCAGTAAAATGCAATTTAACAATCTAGTCACAAAATTTTATAACATTATAATTAGGTGTAAACGGATTTTTTTTTTCATCTTTTAGATTGGTACTAGTTTAAGTTTTTCATGTGATTAAAAAATATATTTTGTTTAGTCGATTTGATTTGGTGAGCTTCCTACAATCCTCATAGAGCAATTTGCAAGTAGCTTGGCTCACTGGCAAACCTAGTCAAAGTCGTCAAATCTCTAAACCTTCTTAGATGTAAAAATAAAAGTTCTATAAATTTGACTTTTAGTAAGATATAGTAAAACTTCAAACCCTTCAAAAAATTTAAATATTCGCAAGTTTTGCTTACATTTACGTATGGATCATACATGTTATATATTTTACTTTATTAATTAGGATAATATCTAAGTAACTTAGTCAAGATAAATATTTTTCCTTTCAAAAAAAAAGTCAAGATATATATTTAGGTAAGTAATTATCGAAAAATGTTTGAGTAACCTTTAGGGTCGCCAACCCTCTTAGACACATTAGAATAAAATATTAATATATATGTAATAAATGAGGAGAAACGAGATATAAAAACAATACTTTAATATATTCCTAACTAATGAAAATTCAATAATAAGAGAGTTGGAAACCCTTAGGATCACGCAATTAATCTCCGCAATTATCCTAACATACACTTCACTATTTTTGAAAAGCCAAACAGATCTCCAAAGTTTTACAAACCCATAAAGAACCCTTCACACTAGCATCAAGAATAATTAATAAACTCCCTAAAGTTAAATTTATACACTTCTTCTACCATATAACACAATGATTTAAAAGTAAAAAAAAAAAAAAATCATAAATTTGTATATACATCAAAATACTAAGCTGATCAATAATACTAATTATACAGATGAAAACTTGTCAAATATAACCATATATATTAAAACCAAAAAAGAGAAGAAGATAAAAAATATCAATATTCAGGAATGCTTTGCAAACAAGGTTTCCAAGACCTCTGATGAGTCTCACAATGAACACTAACTTTCATCAATTGCTTCAAAGCTTGTTCAACACAACAGCTTTTTCTTTGCTTATCCATCTTCCTTAACCATTTCTCCAATTGCTTCTTTGTTACCTTCACCTTCACCTCTTTTATTTTCGACGTCGAACATCCTCCTCTTTTGCCACTTGCTAGTCCATCTTCTTCCATTTTCATGGCTAATTTTTCGACGTCGGTCATCAACGCCGGCGTCCAGTCTTCTCCTCCCCATTCCACTTGAGACTCATGCATTACGCAATTTCCCATTATATATCTTTCTTCAGAAGTTACGTACTATTTTAGTTTGTGTGTTGTTGTATCTATCTTTCTATATACTTTTAAAAAGTGTGAAGCTGTTTTTGCTAATTTGTAGGGTGTTTAATAAACAAATTTTGATCAAGATTTACAATGTTTATTCCAGCTTCTTGGGGATGCCTTTATATATTAGTTGCTACATCTATTATGGAGAAGAGAAGGTCAAAGTAAACAAAGTAATATATTTCCAAAAAAAAAAGTGGACAAAGCTTTTTTTTTTTGGGTGGCCACGTAGGATTAACATGAAAGAGTCTTGCATGGCAGTTGATTATAATTTTATATCTACAAAAAAACCTGACTTGGTTCTTGTTCAACTAGATTTACTGTACAGGTATGCGACCATTATGGATAAATAGATAATGATGGATTCGGGGAATTCAAAAGAAGGAAAAAAAGTTACATGTTGCATCATGTTCTAACTCGATCGATAAGAAATTATTAATATTCATATGCCTTTACATTTAACGTGATTTGGCATACCTAAGGTTGGCAATTTGCAAAGTCTTGTTTATACAGTGGAAATTATGTGGAATCATATTATCTTATCAATTATGATAATTTATTACTCCATCCGTTTCATTTTAATTTATATATTTTGACATTTTACACTGTTGACAAATTTCACTTTGACTATCATTTGTGATTTATACACGGATGAAAATATAGTCATGTGGGATCTTGTTAGATTCATCATAACATGTATTTTATTAATTAATATGTACTTTTTATAAATTTTACAAATACAAAACTAAAGATATATGTCCTCAAAGTTTTGCATTGACATGCGTGAAAAGTGTAAGTGTGTGTAGATTAAAATGAAATGGAGGGAGTATAGTTGATGTCAATTAATTTGATTGGTTAAAATTTTAAAAGGTGTTATTTGAGATTTGGTTTTGAATTCCGTCTATCTCATTAAATTATTATAAATTTGTGTATAGAGTGATATTTTTTTTAGTTTAAGAGAGATTTATTTATATATCAAAAATTATAATATATAGGATTATAGGATTAGCCTACAGTAAGACATTTTGTCAAACATGAACGATTTTGTTTCATATTCTCATCATATAGGTTTATCAACCAATAATTAGAGAGACCATGTGTTTTGAAGTTACGTTGACATATACTCTATGGAAATAATAAGTTTTAGATGACAAGGAAAATTAAGGAAGGAAGCTGTGTTAATTTTTTTTATGGAAAAATTATGCTAATAATATTCTAATTACAAAGTCATTTTAGAAAAGGTCAGAGTATATGGCCAACAAGACTATCTATTAATTTATACATCCTACTAAAAAATATATATATCTATATACTTTTCCTTATGTTCAAGTCTAATAAGACAATAAATTAAGGATGGAGAAAGCATAAGAAAAATAAATAATCATATAACATAACAAGATTATAAAGAAAGATCATCGTTCATATACAAGAGAAGTCTACTTAGGGATTTGGATCTTTTTATGCATAGCATTAGTGGACTATAGTCTATAGATGACTTTGAGTTAATGATATATATATAATTTTTTCTGAGGAAATTAAATTTGGATTGGCTTGACAGTGGTTTGGCCTTGCATCTTATATGTAAGAGGCTAATACATAAGAGATTTAATAAAATATGCACGTTTTTAGCATAAAAACTAATTATTTATCAGCAAGTGTTTCTTCAAAAAAAAAAAAAAGAGAACTTTTTCATTTTTATATGATTAATATATCTAATACGCCCTCCGTCCTAAAAAGATATGAACACTTGTCGGTGTACGTAATTTAAGGTGATAAGTTGTAGTGTGGTTATCAAATGTTATTTTTAAAAAAATATATGTGATAGGAGTTGATGGGTATCTTTTACTGAAAAAGAGAAAGATCACATAATAATAGTGGGACCATGTCAAAAATAAAGTTGTTCAAACTGAAATGGAACAAACAAACAAAAAATCATCTGACTGTCGTGGGATGAATTATGGATGGAGAAGTTCGTAATAAACAGATAAACTAATAAAATTGGAATATCGAAATATAGAATACACTTTCTTACCCAACACCTAAAATGAATCGTGAAATCTAGTAGGTTGTAATCTGTATACATTTAAGAAAATAAAAAAGAGAAGGAAAGTAACAGGACTACTGGAGAACATTTAAGAATCAAAAGAGAGCGGAATGTCATGAATCAGATTTGAACCCGCGAAGAAGTGCACATTCAATATTCACACAACACAAACTACCATCTTTGCCAAACTAGATAATTATCATATTAATACTAAACCAAATACTTGACACATTTCAGATTTCTGGGCCTGGGTGGGCACCCTGCCTGCCCTGGCCCAGGGCCGGCCCTGAAGACCTTAATATACACAAGTAACACAATAATACATGCGTGTGTGATCCGTTTGATAGGTTGATTTGTTGAGACATAGGTCTTCACCCTCACATCATTCATTATCTTTTAGTAGGTTTATAAGATTAAAAGTGAAATGCATTTAGTAGCATAAAATAACTTTATCATCCACTGATCGAATTGGTAAACTAAACTAGACAGAGGAGTGAAATACATAACTTTGAAATTTGCATTAAAAATTGAATCTCTACATGTAAGACTAACATGAAAACAAACACAACTATACAAGCAGTTTAGGTTGTTTCATCCATGATTAGGTAATATATACAAAAATATTAAAACGCGTTCCAATTAAAGAAATACGCCAATAACATTTTCCATTGTATGTGTCTCGTGGGCTCGTGGTACTCTCGTTAAATTTCTAATACACATGTTTCTGATCTCATTTAAAAATCTTAACAAGGTGTAGCTACTGAAAATCGAACACATGACCAATCTATTGCGATTTCAATGTTTCATATTTCAAAGTAAAATATAATAAAGTCATATAATTACATATAATTATGAAGACATAAACAAGTCTTTTGATCTCTTACAATTTTATTAATTAAAGTAATAACATTCTCTTACCCCAATTTCATTAAAGTTATTATTTAATTCCCAATTCCTTGGAAGTTTTTTTAAACAACTTATCATGCCATATAACGTCCATCTTTCAATTTCACACGAGACAGAAAATTACGAAAAGTTAATCAAACCAATATGAAATATATGAATAATATATACTTCGTCCGTTTCTAAATAAGTGCAACATTTGCATAGTGTTTACTATTCACAGTTCAAACTTTAATTAGCTTTGGTGGTTTACATTTTAAGAAAAACATACTCATGTGGGATCTTGTTAGATTCGTCTGAATGTGAATTTTTTAATATCAACTTTTTTATAATTTTTACTTATTGATAATTGAAGATATTAATGGTTAAAATTATGCATTGGCAAACGTGAAAACAAGAAATGTTGCACTTATTTAGAAACGGAGGAAGTATGTGATAATAGTAACTGATCCGGGGCATCGTCCAAGCCACAGAATACTAGTTAGTCATCATAACGCGAAGCACATTGAAAGGGACTTATTTAATATACTTTTAAATTTGTATATGTATTACCATCGAGATTGAAACAAAACTGAGTGGATAAGATATCATAAATCTCTTTCTGTATGATCCGCTAGGTTGCTAACTTTTTTTTTTATTTGACAGGAGGCTAGTTTACTCACTTTAAGAGTTAAGACATTCTGTTTTGTGCTTATTCAAACTTGTATCATAAAAAGTCAAGAAATTTTGAAAAGTTTAATTTAGATAAGCTCAAGAGAATGATGCGAATTTTAAAAATAATATTAGTTCCACAACTTTGGTACGTATGTAGCTAAGGATAAGTGGAAAAGGTACTAGTATAATGCCATAATGGTGGTACCAAGGTAGTAATAGTTAGTTTTTCTTTTTTTTCTTGAAAGTACGTACCTATCATAGTGACTAATTAATTACTTAACATAAATGTTTTACAATCAGCAAGATAAGTGTTCAAACTATAATTAGGGGATGGGAAAAATCCTAGTCTATACTAATATATTAAAAGTGTTGGATTATGCTCCAAAAGTAGTCAAATGATTTTCCTAACAATTTGGATTAGTGGCTAGTAGTAAGTTAGTGGGTAATTTATTTAGTAGTGTGGCTAACTTTTAGGTTAGTTACTTTTTATTGTAAGTCTATAAAAGGCACTTATTGTATTGAGATTAATTGAGCAAGTTTAATGCAAAACTTCTCCATATTTTATTCAATTTCCTCTCTACTCTAAAAACTATCAAAAAGGCGTTCCTAAGAACGTATATGTGCCACGTGTCACCCTCCCTCATCCAATAACATTATATCCACGTCTTTCTCATATAGTAAACAAAAAAAGAAGAATTGTTTACGTAAAGATTCGAACCCATAACATCAAGTATGAAAGTAAGAAATCCAACCATTACTCCACCATAACATTATCGATTTTGTAATCAAAATTAATGATGACATATGAATGGAAAACGTTTGAAATACATATAATGAATAAGATGACTTTTTTAAATGAGTATGAGAATACTTATTTAACTACTAATAAATTGTAGCAAATAAAAAATCTGGGGCATCGCCCGGGCCTAAATACTAGTTATATTCATATTATCCGCACTAGTCCAGCATTCTTTTGCAAGCCCATCCGCGACCATGTTGAGGCTCCGACTGCAATGTTTAATCTTCACTCCCGGAAGATCCTTCGACAACTTTCTGCATTCACATAAGTCACTCACATAATTGTCAGCATAACCAGCATGTTTGTATAGGAGGTTAACAATTCTTAAGCAATCTGAAAATATATTAGCCGTATGGATGTTTTGTTCTTTAGCAATTTGTAGACCTATAATTTGATAGCCCTTAACGGTAGTAATAGTAGTTGTAGGGGTGATAATGATATCGTCTGTTCGAGAATAGTTTGTAATCGGTTCAGTTAAAACTCGATAAGTTAGTGGTAGCTCGACTCGGATTTCAGACTAGACTTGATTGAGACTTCAATTAACGAACCGAGCTGAATTAGGCAAAGCTCGACTCAAAATGTTTGTGGACAGGCTTGATTATTTTTTTATATAGAAAAATAATATATTTATATATACATAAATGTATGTAATCAAGATATTAAACAATAATAAGTTAATTATGTCATTGTAAACACAAAAACCTACAAATCTCGAATACTGAAAAAGAAAACAAAGACAATATGTAAAATTAGGGATGATAACGTGTCAAGCCTGTTCGTAAATAGTTTGAACTCGGCTCGCTTAATATTCGGACAAAGCTCGGCTCGGTCAAAACTCGGCTCAGACAAAGCTCAACTGATAAACTTAAACGAACATGAGCCTAGCCGATCAGAGTTCGAGCTCAGCTCAACTGATAAGTAGCCCTAGTTGGTGGTACAATGTAGGGGAATGGTGGTGATTATGAATGTTGTTATCGATTTTATTAAATTTGCATTTTGAAGGATGTATTATTTGTTTTTCTGACACTTATTGTTTATCTCATAAAAACTACTAATACTACTATGTTTTAACAATCCTATTTTTAATTTATCTTCCTTGGTAGCTCCCAACAACAAGTACTCAATATTCCCTAACCTTGAAAACGTTAAAAAAATTAAATGTAATTATCCAAATAGAAAGAAGTCAACCAGTTACTATGATTCTAAATTTTTTTAGTTTTTATTGCCATAGAGGATCCTAAAATTAACGGCGATAAATGAGGTTAATTATTTCTATATTTAATTAATAAATTGTTGTTTTTGGTGAAAAAAAAAAAGTTAGTTAAAATATTTTAAAGACATTTGTTGCTGAACATTTTTACGATAGATTTTATAAATTGAATATAAAAAAAGTGGAGCAAAGACCAAGCAACTTTAACTATAAGTCTATAACGTTAAGGTTCGTAAAGAAAAACTATAATGTTAAGAAAAGTGGAACAATTGAACCTGGATCAACTATACTGATCAAATACAGTCATAATTCTTGATCTCTATAAGTCAAGTTCTCATATGAAACATGACAAAGATTATAACACGTGAAGTAACGCAATCAAGGAAACAGAAGAAAAAGGCAATGTTGAACAGCATAACAACTTTGAATGTTAATACTATTAGAACTGAACTTATCTCAAACACTTGTTGTTTTTCAAAGAAGATTGCTCGATATAACTTGAAAATAATAGATGTAAAAGTACTTGCTTTAGTAAAAGTACATTAATAAGCAGAATTTTATTGAGGGATCTCTCACCACGTGCGCTACTTTTTGAGGGATTCCTGTTGTTCTTTTAAAACTAATTTTTTTTTGGTCCTCATTTCCTTTTTCTTGGATCAAAGTTAACATACCCAAATATATAGGGTATGTTTAGCAAAATTAGTGGTTATAGTAGCGGTCAGTTGTTGCAGTAGTTATTGTTGGAATCAAGGCTTGAAAAGCCTTGTCTTCTTTTCATTAAATGTTCCACATTGCTTGTGGGAGAGAGAATACTTCATTGCTTTTATATTACCTTCTTTCTTACTCTGATTGACTTGATACTTGAGATGTTTTTGTGGTTGGATGTCATGCTTGGTTTGGGCTTGTTATCACATGCATCACCCAAATTGAGCTAGGGCTTTGGATATTAAACTTAACTAACTTTTTGGACCCAGGCTGGGCGCGTGTGTGACTGTTGAAGATTGTAACGTTTTGACTATCACGATATTAATAGCAATCCCGTGATATCCTCCCCGGTTATACTGCCTTCTGTTTTTGCCTGATTTCTTCCTATAAAATCAGTGCCATCTGATCAGTTCAATACACACAAAAACATTCTCTTCTTCTTGCCTTCTCTTCTATCTCTTTTCCTGGGTTCGTGCTATTCTCCAAAGTCTATACTACTAGTGGTGGCAGTCTAGGCTGCTGTGTTAATCTTGGGGAGCTTTCCGGCCAGATCGATTACCACCATTGTCGGACCGTAATTGCTTTCAAGTTAGTGGTCTCCTACAACGGTACAACCTTAAAATCAGTGTCTCTTTACCATTGCGAGTGTCAATTTCTAACAATTTGAAAGCAATTATATATTCGCAATGGCTGACGGTTCAAACAAATCCATGGCTGAGTCTTCCATAGATCCAACCCAGCATGAGATTTGGGTTGGCAAATTTTTGTCCAACTAATTAATTAGCGGAATATATTTAAGTCTCATATAGAACTATAGAAGTACTATGTACTACCTCCGTTCTTTTTTAGTTGCAACGTTTGACAAATTGCACTATTCATGTTCTCTTATTTGACCACATTTATTGATTCATATGTTAAACAAAATATAGTCATGTGGGGTCTTGTTTGATTCGTTTCGATGTAAGCTTTCATAATATCAAATTTTTATAATTTTTACTTACATACAATTAGAGATAAAACGATTTGAAATTATACATTGGCAAGCGTGAAAGTCAAAACGTTGCAACTAAATAAAAACAGAGGTAGTAGTATTTATACCTGATGTCTGATGATATCAAATACGACCGTTTGCGTATTTCCTACTTTAACCTGTTCAATTTTTTCATTCGTTTCTTTTTAGATGTTACACTTTCTATTTTAGGAAATTTTAAATTAGATGTTACACTTTTATTTTAATTGGGTAATAACTTCTCTCTATCTCTCTCCTATCACATGTTCACATGGGACCCTTTTGTTTTTCATTCTCTCTATCTCTCTCCTCTCCAAAAATTACCTAGGAATCCGTGATTTGAAAATTGTAACATCTACTCCCTCCATCCCGTAATATAAGTCCTGATTCTGTTTTTAAACGGGAATTAAGGTAAACTAGAATCTTATTTTATTTAAATAAAAAGATTCATTTTTATTGGGAAACACTTACATTGTTTTTTTCTTTTTAACAAAAAATAAAAACTTAACATTAATATTGCATAGTTTAATGTGTAGAGGAGTTTAATGGGTTATGAGATTCTATTTTATCATTAATAATGGTGCATTGGAAGATGAAATTATGAGGACTTTTTGGGAGTTAAATTATTTTCATGAGGGTATTTTGGGTATAATTATTGATTGAAAAGAGAAACAAGACTTATATTTTGGGACACTTTAAAAGGAAAGAGGACTTATATTATGGGACGGAGGGAGTAATAAAAAACGGAGGAAGTACTTGTCATCCATAGGTGATTGAGCTAAGACATCAATTTGAAGATGAAATGAAAGCTTAGAATTTTATGCTCTTCCTCACATGCATGCCGTATGACATACTTGAAACTGCTATATTAATAACTCTCCAGGAAAAGAAATGTTGAAATTTGATGATGCGCAATATCTAATTTGAGTGAGTATTTGCCAAAAAGAATTCGAGAAGTCGTTTGGGGCATACTATACGTAAGTTCTATCCTGATTTATGGTAGCGTTAACAAGTGGTATACTGGTATAATTCAAGGAGTTCGTAGCATACATGAATAACATGATTATGATAAGTAGCTAACTTAGGTCCTATTTTCCATTTAATATTTGTTGAATGGGACCGATCTTCAGATGATAAAAGAGAACTTATTCCCACGATATGGTTGACGATGATGAAGATATAGTCGATCAGAACTCGAAAGTGGGAATGTAAGATATAGTCATAATATGAAATTTAATTGGATATTGGACAAAGGTTCGGGGTTCATTTACTCCAATCACAAGGGGCTAAATACATAATTTAATTTATCAGTGCTATTTTCCAAACCAACGTGTATTTATGTATATAGTGGGTATGAACTATTATAACGATTTTGTTCCTTTTATATATATGAAAATTTTATATTCAAATAAACATACTATTTGTTTTTAAAAGCGAACTATAATATCATATATTATAGACAATTAGTCCCTTGAAATTATAATGAATTAAATGTAATTTATAAATCCAAACATCATTCATTTGTAAATCTTCCTTCAAAGATTAATGGATGACTCCTACATTCCTACGCAACTTCTAGTTCATGCAAAGCACATTCTCACGTGTTGTCAATTAGGTATCATTTTAATGCCTACATTCCCCTATTGCTATCCAAATATGAAACATGTATGGGTACGTTCTTTTCATCTTATTGGACCTGAACTTATCTGAAATGAACTTATTGAACCTGAACTGAACTTATTAGACCTAATTCAACTTATTAGACCTGATTGAACCTTATTGGAACTTATTGAACCTGATTGAAACTTATTGACCTGATAGGAACTTATTAGACCTTATTGGACCTAATTGAAACTTATTACACCTTATTAGACCTGATTGAAACTTATTAGACATTATTGGACCTAATTGGAACTTATTTGACCTTATTAGGGTGCGTTCTCCTCAACTTAAAAAATTAAGTTTCAGGTCGAATAAGTTCAGATAAGTTACAATAAGGTCCAATAATCAGGGCAATAAGTTCCAATAAGGTCTAATAAGGTCCAATAAGTTCCAATCAGGTCTAATAAAGTCCAATAAGTTTCAATCAGGTCTAATAAAGTCCAATAAGTTCCAATCAGGTCTAATAAAGTCCAATAAGTTCCAATCAGGTCTAATCAGGTCCAATAAGGTCCAAATAGTCAATGTTCAATAAACATTTGTATTATTGTCCATTATTTTATTATTCATAATTTCATATCACTATTAGCTGATTATGTTGTTATTAGCATTTCTAATTAAAGTACCACAATGATTATATAGTATTATACTTGTATTAGTGTCTATTATTTTATTAAATATTTATATTATTGTCTATTATTTTATTATTCATATTACTATTAGTTGATTATGTTATCATTAGAATTTTTTATTAAAGTACCACAATTTATAAAATTATACTTGTATTATTGTCTATTATTTGATTATTCATATTACTATTAGCTGATTATATTATTATTAAATAATATTATAATCATGGTCAAATAATTAAGGTTAACAATAATAATCATTATAATAACAATTCATTTAATTATTTATGTACCTCAAATTTGAAGCTCAAGTTTATTGGCTATCTATATTTGTGGTCGAGCTGAATCTCACTTTTGCAATAAGTCTCACTGGAACTACTACTCGCAAGTCGCAACTTGCAAGTGGTTTGGGCCGCTTGGCTCACCGCTCATCGCCAATCCCAGTCAAAGCTGTCAAATAGCTAACTCTTCTTGATTGGCCTTTCTTTTAGCTTGACTAAAAGGGGCATTCATTCTTCTTTTTTTTCATTGCATAGTATCAACAAAATGGTCAAAGTAGTCATAATTACCAAACATATGCGAAATATCAATGAAAGTAACTATGAAAAAGAATATCAATTTCAACAATTAATTATTTGTGAAGTGGTTTTGTTGGCATATACATACATATGTAAAATTTCTATGTGATTATTTTTATTTATTTCCAATTCGAAGTTCCCATAGGATTGCATGCTAAGTTTGCAAAAGAGTTGCATGATAACTTTTGAGATAGTGAAATATTTTTAATATTGTGCTTATCATTGTCTAATTTTAATTTAAAAGTAGGCGGTATTTTACAAGATAAATTCAATATCTAATGACAAGTATTATAGAGGAAAATTGAACGTCTGATAATTTATTAAACAAATTTTAAGTTCTTCTCAAGAAAAAAATTTGTAAAAAACAGAATTTTTTTACGGAGTCTAACTCTAACCATACAACCACTTATAATCTAAAACTGGAAAAAAAACAAAAGAGTATATATCTCTATTATATAAGCCAAGGGGAAGCAATGGTGTCCCCTTTGGAATATACTTAAATGCCCCTAACAAGTCACAACATAGATTATACATTCTTATTTTCCACAAACAACCTTCCGGCAGCTAATCAACCCCAATCTCATGCATGAACTTGCCAAAACAAATAAAATCAATAAAATCTTTACTAACCAAATTAAGTCATATAATGTTCAATCACATAAACTTGCCACTAAAAAATTCAATCAAAAGGATTCACTATCGATCAATAACTTACTAAACAGTAATACAACATACATAACAAAAAAAAAAAAAATCACAAGCCTCTCAAATCAAATTTTCTAGTTTACAAACTCCAAACAAAAAAAATCGATTCCCTTCATATATTAGAGCTTCACGACATTCTTATATACGAAACCCTCAAATTTGTCGATTCTTTAATGTTAATCAGGTACGCAGTTATATAGCACAAACCACAACTAAACAATCTCTCGAAATAAAGTTATGTGTACTATTATTTTATGGTCAGTAAATCTTAAAGATATGAAATATGTTCGAGTAAAATTATAACAACTATTAAGAATATGTATTGTATTAGATTTTTTTCAAAAAAAAAATAAACTTCAAGAATTCAATTGGAAAATAGTTGAAATTCAAATTAAAATTACATCGTAAATGCTCGAAAAAGAAATGGAATTTTGTCAAAAATATTTTTTTTTTTTCAAAAGTTTCGACAAAATATAAAGAACTCGAATTATTTTTGTACCCATATATTAAAAAGAAATGAAATTTCGTTTAAAATTCGATGAAAAATTGAGACAAATATGAGAACTCGAATTGTTTTGTGCCCATATATTAAAAAGAGTTTGAGACTTAAACCCATATATTGAGATCAAAAATTATTTTTTAAGAGCTTGATAGCATTTTTGCAAATGCACAAATTATCAAGGAAAAAAGGTTGTCAAGAACAAAGGTGATTAATTTTTTTAAAAAATAAAACTTCATAACATATATATAGGATAATGACTACACTAAAAACATTACATATGCTACGATATAGATTTATAATGGACGACTTCGAAGTGCTAATAACGCAAGAACGTAAGACTAGATGGATGGAATATAAAAGGCGACAAAGAAATTCAATGACCCCTGAACAAAGAGATTCTGAAAATGCAAGAAGACGAGCTAACCGAGAAAATGATAGTGTAACATCTTTAAATATTCAATTTTCGTTTTTGGTTTTTTTACTACTAAGTAATAGCATAGTTATCCCTAATAATATCGTCGCACGCATCGCATGCGTAAAAAGTTAGTATATATATATGAGATAAGTGCTCTTCACAAAAATCAGAAATAAAAAAAGGTAAGTGCTAATACTTGCATAGTTTTTTACTTGTCAAAACCAATGTAATTTTAATTAGGTTCTATATATGGAAAAACCATATACATTTCCGTACAAACAAAAAATAGGAGAGAAAGAAGAAACTCAACTCATAATCAAATGCAAACAAAACCTTCCCATCAAAATCAAGCTCCCTTAACAAAAAAATAACAACAAAAATCAAGCTCCTACATTCCAATATCCAAAAAATTATAAGTTTTCCACCATGTAATATATTATATGTATAGAACAACACAAAAATACATATGTACAAGCTACATAAAACCCAACTTCATCCACTGTACACCAACTTTTTGTTGGATCTATAAACCTAATAGGCTAATAAATCACCAAAAAAAGAAAAAAAAAAAAAAAAAAAAACAAAGAACTAAACTTCAGGAATGCTCTGTAACCTGGGTTTCCAAGATCTTTGATGAGTCTCATATTGAACACTAACTTTCATCAACTGTGCCAAAATCTGTTCTGTAGAAAACCCATGTTGTTGCAAATCTATCTTTCCTAACAATTTTTCCAACTGTTTTTTTGTTACCTTTACTTTTACCTCTTTTATTGTTGATGTATTATCTTTTTTACAACTTCCTAATTGTTCTTCTTCCATACTCATGTCCTTCATAATCTCTGGCGACCAATCTTCCCCTCCCCAATGAACTCGAGAATCATGCCTTAAGCAATTCCCCATTTCTGTGTAGTAGTTGTTGTTTTTGTGTTCTTGAGAGATATGAAGAAGTGAATAATAATAAGGTATATATTTGAGGTTTTGTTTGGAGGGTTAGTATGATAATGAACAACTAAAGAGGCCTTTTATACTCCTTTATTGGATTATTGGTAGTGGGAGTGGGTCAAGCTAAGCCAAACAAACTACTGGTCACGTTGGAACGAGTCCCACCTGGCTACAGGGACCAATGCTACTATTTATTACTCCCTCTGTTCCTAATTTTTCCGAATTTAAACTTTTTTTCTCGCTTAACAATATTTTAAATAAGGAGGGAGTCGTTGTTTAATAATTTCTCTAAGCGAGTGAGTTGACCTGGTTTTTCAAAATTAATATCTTCTGTCCCGCTTTTTGTGTACAACTTGTGTGTGAGTTCATTTATCCTACACTTAGGTGTACTATGTACATGGTATACATTGGAGTAAATTTTGCTCATTTAAAAATCTTTTTTTTAATACATTTTCCTAATTTAGATTATCTCAAATGAGCAATGAACGAAAAATAATTTGATTGTACCATGCTCATAATACTCATGACTCATGATAATTATATGATAAAATTTGTACTTGTGTGGCACTATTTTCTATTAGTTGTTATTATTACTATGACACTCCACTTTATAATTAATTTTTAATTAATTTTTGAAATTATTTTTAATTAACCCAGTAAAATTATAGCACACAAACGGTATAGAAAATATGGAAGAGAAGATTTGATAAGTGGATGTATAGTTCAAATCCAACTCAAATTCAATCTAATCTCAAGGAAAGAAATGCAATTCAAATAAAGAAATATCAAAAGTCTGAAAAGAATATAAAATTTGATAAATCCGATATATTAGATCCATTAGTTGGCAACTTGACATAATTCCAAGTTACTCAACGTCTCTAGCATTACCGTACTTATACCCATTACTATATGGATTATTTTCACGGATGGGCCCTTAAACAATTTTATTTTATACGGAAAAGAAAATTAGGGTGAACTCCTAATTTGAAGGTCAGATTAAAACATTCTTACGAATGATAAGAGAAATACAAATTGCAAGGAGGAAATTTGTAAAAAAATTAATGACTTCATATCCTTTATGTGCTATAAAATCTGTTGTTTGATTTACTTTTCTAAAACAATGAGTTAAATTCTGCCGAATTTAACAAGATCCACACTTCATCACTAACATCAGCCATCAAAGTGTTAATAGACAATCAAGGGGCCCTTAAACGATAAGAATGCAAATGCAACGTAGCTTGTAAGCTTGCATGTGATGACTCATTTATGTCCTTGAGTTTCTCCTGTAGTACGCGGCTGATTGCTCTGGCTTAGCTAATTGGCTAACTACCGACAGATGTGTTTTAGTGTTACAAATTACAATTACATCAAATCAGTAGTGTCATCCTCTCGCATATTTTTTAAAAGTATGGAGCTTTTTTCATATAATGCCAACGAAAAAGACGAAAAATGTTTGTATTTTTTTTTTTTTACAACTCATTAAACGAAATTAAACGAAATTAAACCTATTACTATGGCAATTTGATGCTATCATATGAGCCTGCTTGACTTGATCCCTATGTACCTTCAAAATGCGGCACCATTGGAAAGTGGCCGTTCCTTCCCGTATATCATTAAGTGTATGGTGAATTGTTATATCTGCATTTGATCCGGATCCCAAGTGTTTGACAAGTAACGTTGAATCCGTGATGATTAGTATTTGAGAAAAAAAAACGTTGTGCGTGCAAGCCCATCTAATAGTTGAGAAAAATGTTTGTATTAAGGTTATGTTCTTTTGAATTTATTTTCAATTTAGTTTTAATTTAGTTAATTTCAGTTTAATTAATCTTAATTTAGTATAGTTCAATTAGTTCCCTTTTATAGTTTTTATTCAATTTAGTTTGACTCAACTCAATTTATTCCAGTTCAGTCCAAAAGAAGAGGACCTTAATGTTACGTCAACATTTAAGAAAATTCCTTTCTGTCACACATGCACTTATATGGATCATTTGCCGAATTTCTTTTGTTAGATGATGTAGTACGTACAAGTGTTAAAAATAAATTAGGGAGCATTTTTCAAATAATACCAACGAAAAAAACGGAATTTTTCTATTGAATGTTACGACAATATTTAAAAAGATTCATGTATGTCACACATGAAGAAATATGGATTTTTTTGCCGAATTTCTTTTGTTAGATGATAGTATACGTGGAGCGTTAATTATAAATTTGGAAAGACTGAATTTCTAAGTTATGTATGTAGTATGTTAACACGGCTTTGATAATGTAAGTTGAAGGTGACACGCATGGGTTATCAAGGAAAGAGTGATATTCTATGTGCTAAATGGAACTAACAGCAGTAGATTGTATGAAATTTAAAACTTTTAAGTTTTAACTAATCGAGAGAAAAAGTGTTGAATTATTAATACTCCATTGAATATATAATATTAATTAGGAAAAATTATCAGAAATTATATTTTAAGGCACTTTTTTTGAAAAAATTAACTTATATCTCGTTTATTTTACAAAACTACCTTATAAGTTATAAGTGGAAAAACTTTAAGAAGCACTACTAGATTTAAAATTTTCTAACCATGATTAACTATTCCCTCCAAATCCCTCCAATGAGATTACGAAAGCAACTCCTCTCCCCTCTGTCCTTTGTCTTCTCGTTTTATTAAGTGTAATTGTGGTCCACGAATGACATACGCAAGGTATCTCATGGGTTGATTTATATGAGGAGCTTGTCTATGTTCAAGCTCATAAACAATTGGAAAAGCATCAAATTTAATTTTGCATCCAAAAAGACTTTATTTTCAAGCATAAAAGAGGCATATTTGGTGCGATATAATTATGCTAGCAAATCATGTAACTCTAAGTTAATTGTACACAGTCTGCCCCGAAATCAAAAAATTAGAGGGATTCAAAAGGAATAGTTAACCATGGTTAGGAAATTCAAATTTTGGTAGTGCTTTTTAAACTTTTTTCACTTATAAGGTAGTTTTGTAAACTAAACGTGATATAAGGTAGTTTTTTTTTTTAAAAAAAAGTGCCTTTGTGAAGTAGTTTCTCACAATTTTACCTATTAATTATTGAACCACATTTGTAATTTTACATACAAGGGTTATAAATTCTCAATTTATTTGATAGAAAATATAATTACTTTAATTACTACTCTCCACCTTGATCTAGGATAGTATTGTATAGTTTTCCTTTCCTTGTTTATATTCTCCATACATCATCATTGTATAGTCTTCCTTATAACAAACGTAGATTGTATTAAATCCCGCCCTTGATCAACCACCCTGCAATCACGAAAATTTGCTCTTGCTAAGATACAGATTAAACCTAGGTCTTGCATGAGGAAGATGAACTAGCTCAATTGATTTTAGCCATTAGAAGTATTAACATGTAACGAGTAGAACTGTAGAAATAGTCATTAAGCACAACATCACCTAATTAAATGAAAACATTTTTCCCTGCACTAATTAAAAGTCTACTCGACGATTGGTTAGTAGTTATAGTGGTAATGGTAATGAAATTTAGTGTAAATTTGTAAAGATTTTCACACGTCTATAACCATGGGAATCAAAACTTTATCACAAAACATGAGTTTTCCTTTGTAAATTTTCATTACCACCTAATACCACCTTCCCAAGTGGTAATGGATAGTAATGAGATTTTAGGAAGAAAATGGATATCTTGTGATTAAGTAGCATTACCATTGGTAACGTAACGACATTGAATTTCTAATACAAATTTACACTATAATGCATTACCATTCCCACCATTTATAACCTCTTACCAAACGAGTCGTATAGGTACCGTGGTGTAATGGTGTTCAACTTAACTAACTATATTGTTTCAAATACTTGCCTAAAAATAATTAGGTCTTCGCTTGACTTTTACTATAATAGGAAGCGAACTTTCAATATATGTGATCTATGATGAAACTAGTCAAAAACTCGAAATTTAAAGATTACTATTATGTTAACAAAATTTAGATTATAAATTGTAGTTTCTTATTTCTCTTTTTTCTTATTAGAGATTATCACAATTTTTTTATATGTAAATTAATTAAGGGAGCCCCTAGATGGTATACAAAAGGTATACTTCCTCGTTCTTTTAAGTATTACACTTATCATTTCATTAGGCCATTTCAAAACAGAAAAATTTGAAAGAGAAAATTCATTTTTTTTTAAGGTCAAAAGACATCTACTATAAGTATTACAGAAAAACAAAATACAATCAAATAAGATTAAAACTAACTTGTTTTAATTTTAATGAAACAGATCAATCAAAGTAGCGCAAACTCTTGTTATTTGCTGAATCTTGCCGTTATTAATGGAATCGTCTATCATTTTGACATAGTTTGAAGAAAATTATTCTTGATCTAATAATGTTGACTGCATGCAAACTTCTAATACGACCTTCATGTTGATAGTTTTAAACTTTAACTAATAATGAAAACAATTTCCCATATATACAAACAAGTAGATAAGACTCATAATTCTCATAGGGGAGAAGAAGACCTCCATAACAGAGGCAAAAATCCCATTAGTAGGACTCGAAAAACTCTCATAAAAAGAGACTAATTTTTTTCAACAAAACAAGAAAATAAACTAAAAACTGAAAAATAAAAGGATAAAAGGGCTTACCATGGATGATAACATCTATGTTAGCCCCTCATAGATGTAGAGGGAAAAAAGTAAAATAGGGGCGACGAGAGAGAATATGGGACATTTAGGGTGTTAGCAAATCATGTAACTCTAAGTTAATTGTACACAGTCTGCCCCGAAATCAAAAAATTAGAGGGATTCAAAAGGAATAGTTAACCATGGTTTGGAAATTCAAATTTTGGTAGTGCTTTTTAAACTTTTTTCACTTATAAGGTAGTTTTGTAAACTAAACGTGATATAAGGTAGTTTTTTTTTAAAAAAAAAAGTGCCTTTGTGAAGTAGTTTCTCACAATTTTACCTATTAATTATTGAACCACATTTGTAATTTTACATACAAGGGTTATAAATTCTCAATTTATTTGATAGAAAATATAATTACTTTAATTACTACTCTCCACCTTGATCTAGGATAGTATTGTATAGTTTTCCTTTCCTTGTTTATATTCTCCATACATCATCATTGTATAGTCTTCCTTATAACAAACGTAGATTGTATTAAATCCCGCCCTTGATCAACCACCCTGCAATCACGAAAATTTGCTCTTGCTAAGATACAGATTAAACCTAGGTCTTGCATGAGGAAGATGAACTAGCTCAATTGATTTTAGCCATTAGAAGTATTAACATGTAACGAGTAGAACTGTAGAAATAGTCATTAAGCACAACATCACCTAATTAAATAGAAACATTTTTCCCTGCACTAATTAAAAGTCTACTCTACGATTGGTTAGTAGTTATAGTGGTAATGGTAATGAAATTTAGTGTAAATTTGTAAAGATTTTCACACGTCTATAACCATGGGAATCAAACTTTATCACAAAACATGGGTTTTCCTTTGTAAATTTTCATTACCACCTAATACCACCTTCCCAAGTGGTAATGGATAGTAATGAGATTTTAGGAAGAAAATGGATATCTTGTGATTAAGTAGCATTACCATCGGTAACGACATTGAATTTCTAATACAAATTTACACTATAATGCATTACCATTCCCACCATTTATAACCTCTTACCAAACGAGTCTTATAGGTACCGTGGTGTAATGGTGTTCAACTTAACTAACTATATTGTTTCAAGTACTTGCCTAAAAATAATTAGGTCTTCGCTTGACTATTACTATAATAGGAAGCGAACTTTCAATATATGTGATCTATGATGAAACTAGTCAAAAACTCGAAATTTAAAGATTACTATTATGTTAACAAAATTTAGATTATAAATTGTAGTTTCTTATTTCTCTTTTTTCTTATTAGAGATTATCACAATTTTTTTATATGTAAATTAATTAAGGGAGCCTCTAGATGGTATACAAAAGGTATACTTCCTCGTTCTTTTAAGTATTACACTTATCATTTCATTAGGCCATTTCAAAACAGAAAAATTTGAAAGAGAAAATTCATTTTTTTTAAGGTCAAAAGACATCTACTACAAGTATTAAAGAAAAACAAAATACAATCAAATAAGATTAAAACTAACTTGTTTTAATTTTAATGAAACAGATCA
Source organism: Beta vulgaris subsp. vulgaris (assembly GCF_026745355.1). Classification (NCBI taxonomy): domain Eukaryota; kingdom Viridiplantae; phylum Streptophyta; class Magnoliopsida; order Caryophyllales; family Amaranthaceae; genus Beta; species Beta vulgaris. The sequence goes on along the minus strand of NC_079205.1, from coordinate 4,064,772 downwards.
ATCAAAGTAGCGCAAACTCTTGTTATTTGCTGAATCTTGCCGTTATAAATGGAATCGTCTATCATTTTGACATAGTTTGAAGAAGATTATTCTTGATCTAATAATGTTGACTGCATGCAAACTTCTAATACGACCTTCATGTTGATAGTTTTAAACTTTAACTAATGAGAACAATTTCCCATATATACAAACAAGTAGATAAGACTCATAATTCTCATAGGGGAGAAGAAGACCTCCATAACAGAGGCAAAAATCCCATTAGTAGGACTCGAAAAACTCTCATAAAAAGAGACTAATTTTTTTCAACAAAACAAGAAAATAAACTAAAAACTGAAAAAAAAAGGGTAAAAGGGCTTACCATGGATGATAACATCTATGTTAGCCCCTCATAGATGTAGAGGGAAAAAAGTAAAATAGGGGCGACGAGAGAGAATATGGGACATTTAGGGTGTTGGCAATAATCAGTAATTATCTTAGGACATTTCAAAATAAGTGTCACTTTATTTGTCATTGAATTCACTTTCCTTCTATTTAGGTTCTCTTTTTTTATTTACAGTTTTTTCATTAAGTATCTCCGAGTTTTCAAAAAATCCACCAGTTACACTCGCACTTTTCAAAATTCGTCAGGTACCTCTTCATAATAATATATATATCCAGATGCACTTAGTGACTAACGACATGTAACTATATATGTTAGTCATCACTAGTAGAATAATTGCTTATTGTTACGGTTTTACCCATACACAGCAATAAACCACATCAAAAGAAAAGAAAAAAAATCGAAAATTAACCTATTGCTACGGTTTCCGGGTGGAAACCGCAGCAATAGATGTCAACGGGAAATTTTCAAAAATGTTTGACTAGTTTGACCAGATCTATCATTGCGGTTCCCACCCTAAACCGCAACAATAGATTAAAATATTAATATCTTTATCAGCAATAGATTAAAATGTTAATATTTTAATCTATTGTTGCAGTTTCTTTAAAAAAAACGGCAACAATAAACGCCCAATAGTATATAACAATATTTGAGTTGCACCTCCCTCACTAAACCCTAAATCTAACCCGCGCCTCCCTCATTTCTTAGTTTTTGCAGAGATTGCTTTAAAAGGTTTATCTTTAACAAAATTGAAATTTATAATTTTTTTGGCATGCATATTTTTCGAAAATTTTAAAAGAAAAACATAATACATGAAGTATACCAAGTACAATTGTCAAGCCTAGGGATGGCAATCTAGTCCTGATCAGACCCTAGTCTATTCTGACCTGAAGGAAATAATCCGAGTCGGAAGAGGGCTGGAGTGGCGTCCCATAAAAAAACTGAATCCAACTCTGACTCCGACTTTAAGACGATTAATTCTTTTTTAAATCATATTAATTTATTATGTATGTATAATGTGACTAAGACTTTAAGGCAATGGTATTATTTAAGATTTTTCCATTGAAGAAATTATTGTTAAAAATAAAAATGTTTAGATTATTTATATTTTATGTGATTTCAATATGATTATTAAAAAATAGTAATAATTAGATTTTTCTGTTAGAAAATGGGGAGAAAAAAAATGATGGTATCATAGTCGGAGTCGGATGTTCGGATTTTAGGTCGGGTGGTCAGAGTCGGATTCGGATGTTATGCTTTTATATAAGTCGGATCAGACTCGAATTTGAAAGGAGTCGAATTATGCATAATCCGATCCAATTTCGATCCAGTGTCATCCATAGTCAAGCGCAGTCAGTCGGCTTAAGAGCTAGAGAGCCAGCCACATCAGCCAGATGAAGCCGGTAAAATTTCAACTTGTCTCGTGTGAATGCAATTTTGGGAAAGGTATCTTTAGAATTTGGACACTCGAGCAAAGTGTGAACACACAAATTACAGGAATCTTCACCTAATATGTTATTTACGTGTGTGCTTACTGCTTACCTGGCCCCCCTTTTTTAATAGAAAATATGCAAAAAAATTATAGTTTATGGTTTACCTAATCACTTGTGTATCATTAAGAAAAGGGAAATCTTTCGTGGTACTTTCAAGTTTCATCCACTTAAGGATAAAATCAAAGTAACCGTCAAAAAAAAAAAAACCATGAATATAATATAATCAAAGTAATATCTAATCATTCCTTTCCCACTAATTAGTTTCTCTAGATGTTTAGTTTTAGCATTATAATAATAGAAGATTAGTCATTAATGGTTAATTTTCATAGGTGGAATGATTAAACCTTCACTTTGTCTACATGAAGTCACAAAAAAACAAGCCAAACTCGATCAATTATTCAATTCGTAAAGTTTTCTCAATCTAACTTCGTATCAATCACTCAACTCTAGCTTCCTACCTCAAAGGTCATTTATTTAGGTTTGAAATGAATATAATCATGTAACATACTAATTGTTTTTCTATTTGTTATGGTATTAGCTTTTACACTCGTGTAATACATGAACTACAATTAGATTACAAAAGATATGTATGAGACGTTTTTGTTTTCTAAGATCATATTAATATAGCAAAAGCTAACGGATGTCTCGATTTGCATTGGAATTATATAGTATTCTATTATTTTGTATAAATATGAGTAATTAAGTAGAACAATATATTTCTTATCTAACACCCCGGGGCATCCGTTAGCGGGATCGTATTAATATATCATGTTCCTAACGTAATTTATATACTTTTTACTATAATTATTACGGTTTCATAGTTACTACACATTTGGTATAGCTTCCGTTGTGCTCTTCTATTCTCTTGCTTTAAAATTGGAAAATTCTTGTGTCCCCTTTTTATTCAGCATTACCACTTTGTATGCTGTTGATCTTTATAAGTTTGCAACTATTGTTTAGCTTTTTCTTGTTTTGAGGAAGCTCACGTTGGAGGAGAGATGCCACATACAAAGTTAGTAGGGTTCTATCCTAAAACCAATTGGTGATAGGTGGAGTAACCCACCGATCTATATTATCAGTCATTTGTCTTTATTCCTTTAATGTGGGACAACTATTTTCTAACTCACACGTGAGTTATACTCTTAATAAAGTCTCACTATCTATTACTCCCTCCGTTTTTTTAGATGTAACATATTGACTTTGGGCACTATTCATCCAATACACTTTGACCACTAATTGTTATTTATACATAAAAAAAAATATAGTCATGTGGGATCTTGTTTGATTCGTCACGGTATACACTTTCCAAATATATATTTTTTTATAATTTTTACTTTTATACAATTAGAGATACTATCGGTCAAAGTTGTGCCTCGGCAAATGTGAAAAGTCCAATGTTAAATCTAAAAAAAAACAGAGGGAGTATTTTGTATACAAATATTGTGTCATGAGTAATGTCAATATTTAGTAAAAGTCTGAATCCTCATTTAACAGGGATATAATAAGGTCTTTTCTTATACTTCCTCCGTTTCATAATAAGTGAAACATAGGAATTGGGCACAAGATTTAATAAACATCACTTTCAAAAGCCAAAAAGTCATAAAATACCCTTTTTAGTATCAAAAGGAGGAGAGAGAAAAGCAAATCACACAAGTTTGTGATGGGCACTCTTGTCATTTTGTCACTTTCTTTTATCCATTTAAGGTATGTTTCACTTATTTTGAAACGTTCTAAAATAGTAAGTGTTTCACTTATTATGGAACGGAGGAAGTATGTAATTTCCATGAGTATGTACGTCGAGAATTCACATTGTTCCTCTACCATGTCCAATATCTCACCAAATTCTCCACAATACTTGTGATTCTATAAGCGTATACATTATGCTCTTATGGTCATTAACTCACCAATAAATTCCATTAAAAGTGTTATATACGTTTTAATCTTCTTTAGGGATATGAAAGATTCAATGAGTTTTAACTTCTTGTTATGAAGTCAAAAGAAACTGGTTAAAGTTGAATATTCCCCCCTCTATAAACGAAAGTTAGATAATAAGTTAGTTTTAAATCTTAGTATATTAGTTTAGAACACATGGTCACATGGAATATCTTACTAACAAAATCATTAACACACTGATAAAACCACTGGGATACTCCGCAAACTTTTGTAGAGATGAGGGTACTATCAATGTTTTCAGGATATGGATCTTACTTTAGATCGTAGAGGTGGGTAGGAATGAAATGGTGGGATCGGATGGTAATATCGAAAGATTCTACAAATTGGACAAAATAGAGAAAATTATGCTATAATATAGTGAATAATTCATGTTAAAAATCTACACATATTCATTATGACTTGTTTCGTTAGCAAATAATAGTGATAGTAATTAATATTCTAGAATATTGAAGTACCATGAGACCAAAACCTATTAGGAGAAAAATAATATGTGAGATAACTTTATGATTTTTTTACATATGCTAATTAAGATTAGATCATAGAGTCGTAGGTAGGGATGTTAGTGGGTAATGGACCCTATACGGATCTGCGGATCCAAATCCGTTTTTAACGGATCTAGATCCTCAAATTTTGGATCTGACGGGTCCATGTAGCATCTGGATCCTGGTTTTTAGAAACGGATTTAGACAAAGTCCTAAATTATTACCTAGCTAGATTCGGATCCGTTTGCCCATTTTTTTAAATATTTTAAAATATACAATTAGAAGGGTAGAACTTAATGTTATTTATGCTTGGATTTGTTATCAACAAATGAAATGCTGAATAGCATTGTTTTGTTCTTTAAAATCTTTAATTATTATGAAAATTATGGTCGTTTGAAGAAAATAGGGTTAGGATCCGTTTTAGACCCGGATCCGCAGAATCAATTGGATATGTATCCCCATATTTCTTACCCAGCGGATTCAAGTCGGGTTTGGATCCATGCCTGAAAAAGGGATTTGGATCCTATAGGATCTTGTCCAGATCGTACTCATTGAAATCCCTATTCGTAGGATTGTAGAGTTGTATTCCTATCATGTGATTTTTTGTGGCTGTGCTGGATCGTAAGATCCTTCGAGATCGATGAAAGCCTTGTCAATCGTTTAATCGTAAGATCCGGATCAAAATTTTAACAACAATGGATACAATGTAGATTTTTAACAAACACAAATATAAAATCATTTCTATTGAATTGTAAATAATCACTATGAGGTCTTTATCACCAAACTATCATTTTGTATTGTTTTTCGTTTAGGATTCAAACTAAGAATTGCACCTGGTCTCCTCTTCAGTCTCCCTCCCTCATGTTTTCACTATTCAGGTTCCTATTAATTAGGGATTTAGGATAGTATAGATATTCAGACATTTTAATTATCATTTTGAACATAACAAAGAAAAAGATGATATAATAAATAATAATACGTGAAGTAACTCAATCAAACAATGAGTTAGAAGAAAAGGAGAGAAATATTGAACAGCACGCATATCAACTTTGAATGTTAACTGATAATAATGTTAATATAAGCTAGAGGTGTACTTATACATCACATTTATCACAAAGAAGATTACTCTACTCAATAAAGTTTGAATAATATTTATTTGGTAAGTACGTAACAACGTACGAACTTGCTTTTGCCAGTGAGTCCAATGATTCTGACTAACAAGTCTAATATTGGCACCTCGTTATGCAGCTAATTAATTACTCCAGGTTGTGCTTGAAGACTCTTCAACTGAGTGTGCATGTCCTATTAGACTATTACCACCTACTTCGCCACTAAAAGTAAATACTCATTTTAATTTGATCAAAGTAAGTTTTGTCAGATCTTTCTTTTTTTCTTAACATGATTTTGCAAAAAGTCTAGCTAGTTCGTCATTTCCATCAATTTATAGATATTTGGATTGTATCTGTGTGGTTTTGTTAGTCGATATCAAATGTAATTTTTTGGCGGAAACAATGAACTAATTAAGATATGCATATGCAAAAGAGTTTTCTATGATGAAAACTTCCTAGGATGTATAAGAAACCTCAATCATATGGGATTATAAACTTGGACTTACAAAGAAAAATAGAAGAAAACTGAACAAGAGTTACTAGATATAATATCGTTTTTGTGTGTATAAATGAGCGACTAATACGAGTGATGTTAACAGGATTCAATTCCAGGTCTTGGATATCATCTTTACAAAATTCAACCTACTAAATTAGATGACATTCACATACATACTAAATATCATTCACATACATACTAAAAAAAGAAGCAAGACAAAACATTTAGGCGCGCAACTTTTGATTTCAGTTGGAGTAAAACCATCATCAATGTTGCATTGTTGTAATTCTATATTAAGGCCTAAGGTTGAAGAAAGTCGGAAACTGTAGGTTTCTGAACTAAATAGTCTCAAAATTTGTACTCTGCTGCTTGAAACATTCAAGATAAGTAGATTCAATTGGGCTTAAAATATTTATAGGGCCCATTTAGTTTGAGGCTTTGATGCATTTGGTCCGAACAAAGGCTATTTAGTCGGCCTTGACTTGATCCCTTGACTTATATTTTATCGATTTCAATTTAGATGTTACATACAAAATATAGAGTAATTATTATTTTCTTTTATCATAATTAAAGATGATATTACAGATTTGTAATGAAAATCAAAGGTTGAGCTACAATATTATTAACGCATATTATGAATAAGATTACTTATTTCTTTCTTTTACTAGAGAAAATCTTTTTACATCGTATAACATTAATGGAAACACGATAAAGTTTCCCATGCCCAGAAACTAGTGTAATAAACAAAAATTTTGGTAAGTGATTTCAATAACTCTTAATCGCTTCTTTCTGCAAAAATACTAAGGAAAGAGGAGAGAGAGTAAGATTTGACTCAATTACCCATACTTCTTGCATGTGGGAGTAGGTAAAGTGAAGATAAAATGGTCATATTACCCAAAAAGTTTTACCAAGAAAAAAATGTTGCATTTAAATAAAAACACATATAAATGAAAATTGTTGCAACTGAAAAACAGATTAAGTATAATAGTAAAGTACGCTAGCACTAAATTCAAGCGTAGGAAAATAACTTGGTCTGAATTGAAAGACATGTCCCGTAATATTGACCTCCCTTGGTTAGTAATAAAGGAATTTTAATGAAGTGTGTAGCCAAAGTGAGAAATTAGAAGGTAATCCAGTTAAACAAAATAGATGCATGTCCTTTAACTCTTGCATTTCTGAGTCCGGGAAAATTGATGTGAGAAATTCTGGATCGCGTTTCACCTGGACAAACAAATTAAAAATTAAGTGAATTCAAGAAAATCTCGATAGAGCTTTGATAAATGGTTATTGGTTACATGGTTGGCCGAATACCCACTTCATCAATCTCTCCCGACTAGACTCTGATCACTCCTCTGTCCTTACAATGTGATCCTTCCACTACTCCTCCAACCCACCTCCACCAAAAACCCTTCAAACTTGAACCCTTATGGTACTATAAACCCACATTTGTTGACCTTATCACACACCACTAGAAATCCTTTCCTCCCAACCTCCAACTTAAACTTAGCCTCCTTTCTAAACTATCATATCTTGGGCAAGAGTCTTAACAGGAGATATTTTCCATAAGAAAAAAAGATTGTTAGCTAGATTAGCTGATGTCCAAAAATCCTTGCAGTCAGATCCTTACAATTCATATCTTTGACCTGGAAATATCCTTATCTACTAACCTAAATGAGATCCTTGACCATGAGGAAATGTATTGGATTGTGAGATCCAGAGAAGGGTCGCTAAGTGGGGGGACAAAAACTCAAAATTTTTCCATCAATCTGTAATTATTAAACGAAGTAGGAACAAAATTACATCACGAAACTCGGACATTGGTGAAGAAATAACAGACCTAGTGCAACTTATGAACCATATTAGACAACATTTCCATAACTTCTTCAACACAGGGAAAACCCTATCTCCGGGAACCCAAAAGGAGTATGGGCACCTAAATCTGGTCAAAATTGGTACCAAATGGGAAGTCAAAAAAGCTGTATTTAGTATGGGATCGGAGTCCTTAAAACCCCTGGAGTACATTGATGGTATGGTCAAATAAGACTTGTCAGGACTTATCTTGGACCCTCTTTACCTTTGGAAATCTAAACTCTCTGTGTCCCACTTGCTCATTGCAGATGATATATTGTTTCTTTGGAGAAGCAAATATCAGATTAACTGATGCTATGGTCCATTCTCTAGATATGTTCCATAGCATGTCTGGTCTTCAAATGAGTCCCCAAAAAAGCTTGGTGTATTTTTCCAAGAACACTAATAAGAGATCAGACTCCAAATTCAGCCAAGCATGGACCTAGGCCTATACTTCACTAGTACTGAAACGGCGATTTGCGTCGGATGTGAGGCGCCTATTTGCGTTGGACATGGGTCCAACGCCAAAGGCCTCGACGCAGATAGCCCAGACATGATCTGCGTCGTATGCTGAATGACGCAGATATATTAGTTATTTGCGTCGCACCGTGTATATGGTGCGTTGCAAATTGGTCATTTCCGCCCATACAAACTACAGACGATTTATAAAAGGGTATAAGTGGAATTTGCGTCGCACCTTGGGCCATGTGCGACGCAAATGACATTATGTGAAAAATAAAAAAAACGCAGTACCAAAGCATGAATGCTTTAGTACTGCGTAGGAGGAAAAAGAAACGAGCCAAATCTCATCAAAAAACCAGATCTAACATACAACAAATGATGATAATCAAACAAGACAAATCTCATATCAAAAAATCAGATCTAACATACAACAAATGATGATAATTAAACAAGTGAACCTTGCGTCAAAAATTAAAAAACAGATATAAAATCTAAACAAAAAAATCTAAACAAATATCAAAAATTAAAAAATCAGATCTAATATACAACAAAGCACGAAATTAAAAAACTAAACCTACAATATATACAAAACAAATTACATTGTAAAAAAATTAAATAGAACGGTTCAATGTATTCGAGGGAGACGACTTTGAGAAGAACCAATTCCAGATCTGAAAATTATAGAGTAAATTCTAAATCAGAAAATAAACCCTAAAAATGCCAAAAAGTAAAAAAAAAAAATAGATATAAAAAATAAAAATAAAAACGAAAGGATCAGAGTTTTTAATTTTCATTTGCATGAACTAAATTTTTAGTTTTTCAGATCTGAATATGAAAAACGAATTTTCAGATTTGAAAACTAAAAAGAAAATCAGATCTAAAAATGAAAAAACATATCAGATTTAAACATTGAAACAACTTCGAACCTGTCAAAGCGAGAGACTTAGTGTGATTCGCCGGAAACTAGAAAATCATAACTAAGATGCGCATAGGTCGCCGGAAAATAGAAAATAGAAGTCATCCGTTTAGTTCGCTGAAATCGTTCGCTGAAAACGTCCAATATGATGAGAATCCGCGTCCAGGAAGATGAGAATTTGAGAAGGAATGTGAGAAGGCCGGATTTGAGAGGAGAATTTGAGAGTTTGAAGCGGCGGAGTCCAATATGATGAGAATCCGCGTCCAGGAAGATGAGAATTTGAGAAGGAATCGTTCGCTGTTTGGAGAGAAGCGGTTGAGGACAGAGAGATAGAGAGAGAGGTGAGAATTGAGATAGAGGGGCGCTGAGAATTGAGAGGGAGAGGGCGTGTGAGGCGTTAGGGTTTATGAAATAAGAAGGGTAGGTAGTGGGCCTCATGGCCTATGTGCGTCGCACACTCAATAGGTGCGATGCAAATTAGGTATTTGATTTGCATCGCATGAGTCAGGGTATCCGACGCACATTTGGCTTTTGCAACGCATGAAAAGCAGGTGCGACGCAAATGGGCCATGTTGTGCGTCGCACTCCTCCCACATGCGATGCAAATCCCAACTGTGCGTCGTTTCCGTGTCTGTGCGACGCAAATCAGGGGACGCAAATCGTCTATTCTGTACTAGTGCTTAGGCTACCCTCTCACCAATAAAAGGCCTACTAAACACCAGCTTGGTCACATATTGAAAAAGATCCAAACTAAGCTTGCCTCTTGGAAGACTAAATACTCGTCTAAAGTTGAGAGAGCACCCTTAATAACTTCTACCCTCACTGTCATCCCTGCCTACATTGTGAATTGTATTAGCCTCCATGTCTCTCTCTCTCTAAAGCCATTGACTCTACTTGCCGCAAGTTTTTTATTTTGGGGTGCTAAAGAGGGTGGAACTAAGGTAGCTACCATCTATTGGAATAAGATTAGTAGACCTAGAGAGCTAAGGGGTTTAGGCCTGAGACAGAATATCATTATAAATAAGATCGCCCTTGTAAAATTGTGTTGGAAATGGACTCCTCTAATAACCTAGCTGCAAAAGTAATTTACCAGAAATATTATGCAAGAAGAGACTGTCCTAAGACTTTTAGCAGAGGATCCCATATATGGCAAGACATGGGAAGAGGGTGGGAGATCTTCTCTAAGTACTCTGGCTGGAGCATCAGGAGGGGAGAACATATTTCCTTCCGGCATGACATTTGGACTCCCTTTGGTGCCTTGAAAAATCTTGTTCAAGGACCCATGACATCCTAGGAGAATTGTAGAATGGCGACCAATACCATCAATGACATGTCTTGAAATCTAGAAGACTTATCCCTCACCCTTCCCACTGATATAGCCTTTTGGATTTCAAAAATCCTTCTCCTACCTGACCAAAAAGACACCCTTGTATGTTGTGTAGGAACTTAGATGCATAATGCGGAAAGCCAAGTATCATATACTTGTACATCTATCCCAAGATTATTGCATAAATTAGTATGAATCAAACAATAGTATAGAATTATACCTTTGATGCGTATGTTCCTATTGTCCACCAAACTTCTAGTGGAGATCACCTTAGAACGTCAAGCGCCGTTCCTCTAATGTTGGTCCACGAACAACACTTGGATCACCACGTATGCTAGTACGGAAGAGAGACAAACTCACTTGCTTTTGGTGGTGTATGAGGGCCGAAATATGGGAGGAAAACTAGAGAGAAAAATCAGATTTTTCTCTAAGAAGATGACACAAAAGATGATCAACTATGTAACTCCTAATATAAATATATAGGAGTGGTTACAAGTGAACTTCATGAGGTTTTATTGGCCTCATAATGTGATACATTATGAGCCTAATAAACTCATAAGTTACACATCTTTTCCATCCACCATAAAACCGTCCAACCACTTTTCACAAATGGGTTTGGATATTATCCAAGTTTATTACTTGTGTGACCTCATAGGACCCAATAATACTAGTAGTTGGCCCTAATCATATTAGTCCAACAAACACAATTAGCTTCTAGCAAAACGTTGTGATCATCTAATATTATTGAATATATTATCTCCATAACTTATCCTAATATTATTTAGTTTATTACACTTGATCGAGGACAAAATCCTTCAATCTCCCACTTGTCTAAGAACAAGTGTGTAACCTTCAAACTCCTTAAGTCGCTTAATGTCTAACTTGATGATATGATAACATCATATGTTCATCATACCAATATTCAAGTCGTTCCTTGAAATCTGAGTTCGAACTGTCAAACAAATGATTAACTTCTTAATCCATTTGAGCACGGCCATGCATTTTCAGTTCTCACTCTTCAAGAGGCCAAGACACCAATCCTAACTCTTAGGAGGACTTATCCAATCTTGTATGACCAAAGCTCCCACTAATTCATAGCAGTTCCGATCGCTGCTTTTATGAACCTCCTTTTACGGCACGGCGTTTTGCAGCGTCAAGAACATACTAATCCTTAAGTAAGAACAGTTTCATACTCATGTCAAAGGAATCCACTAAATAATTAATAAGAGTCTCATAAACCTTTTAGAGAACTCCCACTAGGTCTGCCCAGCGTGTATCAACTATACAAGCCTATGCAAATGACTAGACATCTCCATGTCCCTATAGCCCATGAAACTGCGCTATCAATCAACTTGCAATCTAGTCCATGAAATTGAATCATTTACGTTCAACTTAATGATTCGAACTAGGGACTAAGGTATATTATAACTCCTGTTCACTGGATAGAGTTCCATTTGTCAAATCACGTATTTGACAATTCTATCAAACGTTATAAAATACTTTGAACGTTTTATTTAATACTAAACCAAGATTAAATAAGAACAAAACTTTTATTGATAAACATAAACATAACATATCAAAGCGAGTAATTATAACTGTGAACTAATTAAAAGTAAATAGTACACAATTAAACCCACTCTCCTATATGCTTAAGCCCTATAGCCCTAGTATGACTCTCATGCTTGGGCTGTGGCAAAGGTTTAGTCAAAGGATCAGCGACATTGCTATCCGTATGAACCTTGCAAACTATTACATCCTTTCTCTCAACGATTTCTCGAATGAGATGAAACTTTCTAAGTACATGTTTACATCTTTGATGTGATCTTGGTTCCTTAGACTGAGCTATGGCACCATTGTTATCACAATGTAAAACAATACCATCTCCAACACTAGGCACTACTCCTAGCTCCAGAATGAACTTCTTCATCCAAACGGTTTCCTCTGCTGCAGCAATATACTCAGCTTCTGTGTAGAATCAGCGACAGTGCTTTGCTTTGAACTTTTCCAGCTCACTGCCCCTCCATTTAGACAAAAGATGAAACCAGATTGGGATCGGAAATCATCTTTGTCAGTTTGGAAGCTGCATCTGTGTAACCCTCAACAATTAACTTACTTTCACCTCCATACACTAAGAAATTATCCTTAGTCCTTCTCAAGTACTTTAGGATATTCTTAGCTGCACTCCAGTGTGCGTCACCTGGATTTGATTGGAATCTGCTACACATGCTCAAGGCATATGAAACATCTGGGCGAGTACAAATCATGGAGTACATAATGGACCCTATAGCTGACGCATAAGGAACATTACTCATTCGCTTAATCTCATCAGGCCCAGAAGGACACTGAGTCTTGCTAAGCGACACTCCATGTTGCATGGGTAGGAAGCCTCTCTTAGAGTTTTCCATGTTGAACTTAGTGACGATCTTATCTATATAAGTTCGTTGGCTAAGTCCGATCATCCTCTTAGACCTATCCCTATAGATCTTGATCCCCAAATATTACTCGCGTTTCCGAGGTCTTTCATAGAAAAACAACTTTTTAACCATTCCTTGACTGACTCAAGCATGGGAATGTTGTTTCCTATGAGAAGTATGTCATCTACATACAAGACCAAGAAGACTATGTTACTCCCACTTTCCTTCTTGTAAACACAAGACTCTTCTCCGTTTTAGAAAACCAAACTTTGATTGCTCATCAAAACGAAGATTCCAACTCCGTGATGCTTGCTTCAATCCATAAATGGATTTTTGAAGCTTACATACCTCCTAGGATTTTCTGGATCCACAAAACCCTCCGGCTGTGTCATATACACATCCTCTTTCAAGAACCCATTCAAGAAAGCGGTTTTGACATCCATTTGCCAAATCTCGTAATCATAAAGGCGGCGATCGCTAGGAGTATCCGAACGGATTTAAGCATGGCTACCGGTGAAAAGGTTTCGTCATAGTCTATACCATGAACTTGCTTGAACCCTTTTGCAACCAACCTTGCTTTGTAAACCTGAATATTACCATCCTTGTCTGTTTTCACTTTGAAAACCCATTTGCAACCAATAGGTGTGATCCCATCGGGCAAATCTACCAAGTCCCATACTTGATTTTCAGACATGGATGCCATTTCGGACCTCATGGCTTCGAGCCATTTTTCGGAGTCTTCACTCATCAAAGCTTGCTTGTAAGTAGTAGGTTCCTCAAATTCTAAAATCATTATCTCAGAATTTTCGTTAACAAGAAATCAACAAACCTCTTGGTTGGTATTCTTGTTCTACTAGACTTACGAGGGGCTGCAACAGGAGAAATTTTCTTCTCAACAATTTGAGAATTTTCGCACGAATTAGATTCGAGTGGGACAATAGGAGGTTCGTGTACGGGATGCACGTCCTCCAACACTTGGTCAGTTATGGGAGAAGATTCCTCCAAAGGAGGAACTACTTCAAGCCCAACATCTGGCTCTTGTGTCGTTGTCTCTAACATAGGATGAACTATGTCCATTTGTTGCTCTTCTCGAACTTCTTCGAGAAATACATTACTCCCACTTGCCTTTTTGGAAATAAAATCTTTTTCCAAAAAGACACCACGACGAGCAACAAACACTTTGCCCTCAGTGCGATTGTAGAAGTAATAGCCCTTGGTTTCCTTGGGATAACCCACAAAGAAACACTTATCTGATTTAGGGGCGAGTTTATCGAAAGTAAACGCTTTACATAAACCTCACATCCCCAAATACGTAGAAAAGACAAGTTTGGAACTTTTCCACTCCATATCTCATATGGTGTCTTATCTACTGCCTTTGATGGAGTTCTATTAAGTGTGAAAGTAGCAGTTTCGAGAGCATATCCCCAGAAGGATATTGGAAGATCAGCAAAACTCATCATAGACCGAACCATATCAAGTAGAGTTCTTCCTCCTTTCCGAAACACCATTCAACTGAGGTGTTCCAGGCGGAGTGAGTTGTGAAAGAATTCCACAACTCTTCAAGTGATCATTAAACTCTTGGCTCAAATATTCACCACCACGATCGGATCGCAGTGCTTTGATTGTTTTGCCAAGCTGGTTTTGGACTTCATTTGGAATTCTTTGAATTTTCAAATGATTCCGACTTATGCTTCATTAAATAGACATATCCATATCTACTTAAATCGTCCGTAAAAGTAATGAAGTATCCAAACCCTCCCCTAGCTTTTGTGCTCATTGGTCCACATACATCAGTATGTATTAGGCCCAATAGATCACTGGCCCTTTCACCCTTTCCAGTAAAAGGTGACTTTGTCATTTTACCCATTAAACATGATTCACACACATCAAATGGCTCAAAGTCAAAAGATGTTAGAAGTCCATCTTTATGCAACTTCTGAATGCGTTTCGCGTTTATGTGTCCTAAACGACAATGCCATAAGTAAGTAGGATTAGTATCGCTTGATCTATGTTTTTTGCTGTCTATGTTAAGGACATCTTTGTCTAAGTCTAGGTAATATAGACCATTAGACCTCTTAGCAGTGGCATAAAACATTGAATTCAAATAAACAGAGAAACAACCTTTCTCAATTGTAAATGAAAACCCTTCATTATCCAAAACAGGAATAGAAATAATGTTTTTGGTAATAGCAGGAACGTAATAACAATTATTAAGCTCTAATATTAATCCAGAAGGCAAAGGTAGACTATAAGTCCCAACTGCAACGGCGCAACTCTTGCACCATTTCCAACTCGCAGTTCCACCTCTCCTTTAGCCAAGGTTCTACTCCTTCTTAGTCCCTGCACATTCGAAGTAATGTGAGAAACACAACCGGTATCAAATACCCAAGAAGTAGAGGTTGCTAAATTAATGTCAATGACATAGATACCTGAAGAAGAAGCCCCAGACTTCTTATCCTTCAAGTACTTTGGGCAGTTACGCTTCCAATGACCTATTTGATCACAATAGAAGCACTTGGCATTTGCGGCCACCTTTGGCTTTGCCTTTGCCTGTGGCTTAATAGCAGTCTTAGTGGCAACTTGCTTGCCCTTATCTTGCTTTTTCTTGCCAGCCCATTCCTTCTTAAAACCCTTTTCCTTTTGAACCATAAGAACTTCCTTCTTAGGTGCAATAGTGATGTTTTGCTCGGCAGTCATGAGCATCCCATGAACTCAGCAAGGGTTTTCGACACCCCGTTCATATTGAAATTCAATCGAAACGTATTGAACCCCTTATGAAGTGAGTGCAGAATGATGTCAGTAGCCAACTCTTGGCTATAAGGAAAGCCCAACCTCTCCATGGCTTCGAAATAACCAATCATTTCGAAGACATGAGTGGCGACCGGCTTGCCTTCAACTAACGAACACTCAAGAATAGCCTTGTGAGTTTCATACCTCTCTATCCGAGCTTGTTGTTGAAACATGGTTTTCAACTGTCGGATAATGCTATAGGCATCCAAGCTTGCAAACCTCTTTTGAAGGCTTGGTTCCATAGCCGCTAGCATAAGGCAAGTAACAATTACTGACCTTTCTGCAACGGCCTTATGGGCCTCTTTCTCAGCATCAGTAGAGGTAGTAGTTAAAACTGGGATCGGGGTTTCAAGAACATCCTCTCGACCTTCGGACCTAAGAACAATTCTTAGATTCCTTTCCCAATCAAGGAAGTTGTTCCCGTTCAATTTATCCTTCTCAAGGATTGAACGTAAGTTAAAAGGTGAATTATTGTTGTTACCAGACATGATATCTACATAGAAGATGCAAAAAGTATAAGTATGTTTATCATAATAGCTTTTAACAAATTTTAAACACTTTAAAATAAAAGCTATGCACTTGACCAATTTTAAGTGTCCCTTTTGAATCAAGTGGTTCTAAGATCCTATCAAACATGATTTATAAGTGGACTTTGGCCTCAACTTAAAACCAAGTTTAAAAGGTAAGTAAACTCCTTTACTAATTACAACATTTGTAACTCTTAGTTAATGGGTGTTTGCTAAGGTGATTACGCTCCCAGGTAAGGAAGTTACCCACAACGTTGGGGAGAGCCTTCCTAATCCTAGACAGAGCTGTCACCCAAACACAAAACCCAAAACTTTGCTACAAAATCCAAAACCGTTTTGATGATTTTGTTGGGCCAAACCAAACTAAACTTGCAAATTTCGGAAATTTACTCTACTTAGCCCAAGATTGAAAGTAAACTCTGCTTTGGCAGAACCTATTACTAACGATCAAGTTTTAGTAGGTGTTTATTTGGAATAGCAAAAACCCAATATTTTATTTAAGGGACCTAAGTAAATTATTATGTTGATTTAATTACTAGTGAACATTTAAATAATTAAATCACAAGCATAATAAACTTAGAAAGCATTTAAAAGCAATATTTAAATGCATAAAATAAAATGTGATCCTAGTATGGCCCCTAAACCTAAAGACTACTCTTTAAGGCTCCCTTGTTGAATCACCATGGATCTCCATCCTTGTGCTTCATAGGATAAGATTGAATCACCATTCTTCTTATTAATACTTGAATAAATATTTTTGGAATTATAAACTAAAATATTACAAAAATACCAACGATGCGTAGATCGTATTTAGATTACAAAAATACATTAACGATACGCAGATCGTATTTTCTATCCAAGTTTTGGGCCATACTAGTCACCGCATGCATTCATAATATCAATATATAAAACATGCATTTTAATCAACTATTAAAATAAATTATCATGTTTTAACAACTTTAAAACATAATAACACCATGAAGATTTAATCACACATTAAATCCTATGGTTGGTACCTTAAGACAAAATTTAATCATATTAGAATTTCGTCTCACAAAGGCTTTAAAATATTAATCTAACAAATTTAATCATATTAAACTTAAAGAAAAATTAAAGCAATTGTAGGCACCACATATAATTTAATCATATTAAAAAAAAACTTAACATGATGACTAACATAAATAGGCATGGAAGAATTAATCAACTATTAATACTAACAACCTAAAATGTAATTAACATCATAAATAATAATAAAAAATAGTTAGTTACTAACTCCTTAGTAACCCCTTTAAAATTAACTAGTCAATTATCACATATAATTAACTAATAAAATTAAAGCTCATTATTTTAATTCAATTATGACTTAAATAAAAATTAATCACCATTAATTAATTTATTTGCAAATTGGAATATACTCAAAAAAAAAAAAAAAAGTAGGCTGCCAAGGCAGCAGTGTACACTGCCACCCCAGCGCCGGCCACCACCGCGACCACCAGCAACGACCGACCGCGCGCAACAGGTCCGGTCACCACCGGCGGTGCTGGCGGCCACGACATTTCGCTGGCAGCAGCAGCAGCAATCTGCGCGGCAGCAGCAGCGTCAAGTGCACGAAGCAACCCGCGCGCACCACCACGCCGGCCACATTCCGGCGGCGCCTCTGCCACCACGCCGGGCGACACCGGCCTTCCCCCTTCCCTTTCAATTATCAACAACCCTTGTGCATAATTGAATAGAAGTTACAACAAATTGATTTGGGGAAAAAAAATTAGGGTTCATATGAATTTTGTTTAACAAAAGCCCAAAAAGGATATAAACTAATACACAAAATCTGATATTTTGTGATGTGATATTTCAATTTTGAGTATAATATATATTTTTATATATACATAAAAATCCGATTTTTTATGTTTCCAATCAATTAATATCATAATATTAATCTTGCAAATAAACTCATATATAAAGCCCTCCCTTAATTGAATTAAAAAATGAAATAAAACATGCATCAACATGATCATATTAATCTATGCAATAGGCTAACTGATACCACTGTAGGAACTTAGATGCATAATGCGGAAAACCAAGTATCATATACATGTACATCTATCCCAAGATCATTGCATAAATTAGTATGAATCAAACAATAGTATAGAATTATACCTTTGATGCGTATGTTCCTCTTGTCCACCAAACTTCTAGTGGAGATCACCTTAGAACGTCAAGCGTCGTTCCTCTAATGTTGGTCCACGAACAACACTTGGATCACCACGTATGCTAGTACGGAAGAGAGACAAACTCACTTGCTTTTGGTGGTGTATAAGGGCCGAAATATGGGGAGGAAAACTAGAGAGAAAAATCAGATTTTTCTCTTAAGAAGATGACACACAAAAGATGATCAACTATGTAACTCCTAATACGAATATATAGGAGTGGTTACAAGTGAACTTCATGAGGTTTTATTGGCCTCATAATGTGATACATTATGAGCCTAATAAACTCATAAGTTACACATCTTTTCCATCCACCATAAAACCGTCCAGCCCTTTTCACAAATGGGTTTGGATATTATCCAAGTGTTATTACTTGTGTGACCTTATAGGACCCAATAATACTAGTAGTTGGCCCTAATCATATTAGTCCAACAAACCACAATTAGCTTCTAGCAAAACGTTGTGATCATCTAATATTATTGAATATATTATCTCCATAACTTATCCTAATATTATTTAGTTTATTACACTTGATCGAGGACAAAAGAATTTCCTATTGATCTGCCTCTGGGATAACCTACCCACTAGAGCCTTCCTCCACAAAAGAGGGCTTCTAGATGATCCAAACTGCTGATTTTGTCAGAAGGTTGAAGAAACCAGAGAAAATATCCTTGGAGACTGTCCTAGAGCTAAGGAAATCTGGAATAAGTTATCTCCCCACCATCTATAATACACCCTTGAATGAATGGATCTTGATCAATATATCATCTCAGGATCCAATAACAAATCACCACAACATACCATGGGCAACGAACTTCTCCTTTATGTGTTGGAGGATCTGGATTAGAAGGAACCAGTGGGTCTTTAATTATAAGGATCTTAAATTGGAACATTTTTTAAAAACAATCCCTTTTCCTTGCTGTTGAATTCTCTTGTTCAAGATCTGGCCCCAACATAAAACCACAAATAAATATCTTTGAACCATCCGAGGACCATTGTTTTACTATAGTGGTGGATGCCTCTTTCTACTCTTCTTCTCTCCCAGCAGGTATGGGGGCAGTTTGCAGAACTAAATCAGGTTTATGGATTGAATTAAGGAATATGTGGCAAGTTTGCAGCCAATGACTCAAATCTTATAGAACTCACTGCCATCAAAGTGGTCTTGGACTGGGCAAAGGAGAGAATGTGGCCTGACTGTATCATGTTATTTGACTCTTGGTGTGAATAATGTTGTGGGGGTCACCAGAATTCGTGATAGATATTTTAACATTACAAGCATATGCGGGGAGTCCCTGAAGGAAGGATGGGTGTTGTGGGTTCAAAAGTGGAGAGGGATCAAGTCACCGAGGTTAACAAAGGAGGATCCTCAACATCATGACTTCCTCCAATTTTCTACATCTACTTAGAAGAAACTAATCTAACGAACCTAAATATTTTCTTTGAACAATTGGCAGTCATTTGTATTATTAGGGCCTAGAGGCCCCTAAACTTTGGTACTTAGCTTGTAAACTTTTTATTTTATTTTATTGCATCCACTTAACTAAAAAAAATAAAATTTGTTTAAGGAGATGGGAATAAAAGGGAGGATAAAGATACATATAGAACTTCTCCTATCCCTCCAAAATAATACACTAAAGATAAGGGTATTTTTTCTTTATTGCATCTATTACTTTTCTATCTTTATTCCACTCTCTTTTCTCAATAATCCTTATCAAGCACCGCAAAAGCGACAAAGCTTTTAGGTAAAAAAAAGAAAAACAAATTAAAAGGGACAAAGATACACATCCACACATATCTACTTAATGAATCACCCATATAAGATGTAAAATTGAACAGTACTTCCTTCGTCTCAATTTATAGTGCTTGTTTCTCATTTTGCACAAGAATTAAGCTAAGGAATATCATTTGCTTTAAATATTTATAGTAATTGCATTGGGAAGCACAAGCATCAAATGTAGCCGCTACAACTTTTTATGTAAAAATGATGACAAATATTAAATAATGTGGGTCCTTTAGCTACAATTGGCCATATGAAAATGGTGAAAAATATTAAATATGGGTCATATATAGCTACACTTTTTCATGTAAAAATGAGCACAAATGGTAATTATAGGTCATGTGGTTTCAACAAGAATAAAAAATGTTTAGTGAGAATATTTTAGAAAAATGTACCATCTCAAAAATAGAAACATTAGAATTAAGAATAATCGAGGGCGGACTTAAGTGGACTAATGTAGACTTAAGGGGGTGTTAATGAGCCTAGCTGTACCCTAAACTATTCGGATCGGTTCGAAATTTTCTAGAACCAAGTATAGCAAAGTTCGATTCGAAAATTTCGTGAACAGACTCGAAATATGTTTTAGTTGTATTATTTCCCATATTATACAAATTAAATGAAAAATTATACTTAAATTATGCACAATACTTGTGAAAAAACTCTGAGTAAGTAGTCTAAACTTATTTATAAAACATATATAATATAATTTTTTAACTCAAGTTGAGTTTATTAAGATAAAGTGAACTAGAAAATTTAAGCTCGAAAAAGCTCGAGAGTCGGTTTGAGTTCGAGTAAAATGTAACGAGCCGAGCTGAGCCGAGCCGAGCCGAGCAACCTCGAGCTCGGTATTGATTCAGCTCGTTAACATTCCTTGACAAAGATTCGCCACTGCGTAGCATCAAATTCCACCCCATAGGGGACAATCTATCAATAATCAATAATGTCCACACCAACAACAACAGCAATAATCGTCATCATTATTGCTAAAACATAAAAATAACAAGTCAAAAAGTATAAGGCCTTAGACAACTTCATAATTTTATTTTCGCGAAATTACTCTCGAGTCTGTCTTTAGTTAGTAATTGTATATGCAATGTGCAAGCACCCTCAGCTCTTTAGGTAGAAACAAAATCTTCATATTCATAAGAAGATAACTTTTTTTCTTTCTTTTCATTGTCTACATGGTAACCTTTAAGTATTTTACTTGACAAAATCTTTTTTTTTCATTAATTTTGACAAATACTGGCGGAAATAGAAAAGTAAGATAAAAAGTTTGAACAAAAAGGAATATCTAGTGTGCTAGAAATCATAATGTCAACCACAATGGAAGCAAACTCATTTAATTGTCCAATTGCTGGTTGGTTACTACAGTAAACAGTGAACTTAGGGTCTATTCTCTTCGGCATAAAACAGCTGAACTGAATTGAACTGAACTGAATTAAACTAAACTAAAATGAACTGAAATAAATAGTGATATGTAAGAGTAAAAGTATTGTCCAGAGCTGAACTGAACTGAACTGAAAATAACCATACACAAGTAAACAGCGTACTTATTGGAGTACAACACTAGATAACCATACACAATTGCATAATTGAAGAAAAACACGAAGGAATGAAGCCATTTTACAAGCATTCATGTATGGTTACTTGCAACCAGGAAATGGGCCACCGCAGAGACACTTATTATGAGAAAATATGATCGGATCAACCCTTTTGAAACGTCGACCATTTGGAATCGGACCACAAAGTTGATTATAACTCACATCAATATTGTCAGGCCGCAATAGGCCGAATCGCATAGGAAGAGACCCATATATCCTATTATGGCTTATATTCATCGTTACTAAATTTCTGGCCAAATCCACATGTGAGAAATCAAACTTTAGACGATTCTCCTCAACTTCCAAAATCAGGATGTTCGTGTTCGCCTTCTCAAACAAAAATGACGCATTCCCTGTCAATTTATTTTGTCCAAGATAAACAAAATATAAATGACCTCGTCCCAACCATTTTGGGATCGACCCACTTAATTGATTTCTAGTAAGCATGATACTATATAGTTCGGGCAATAAGCCCAAAGATGTTGGGATTGTCCCCGACAAAGAGTTAAAACCGACTTGTAGCACTTGTAGATTCTTGAGTTTTTGGCCTATAAAATCGGGGATTTGGCCACATAACTTATTTGAATCAAGTTTAAGCGATTGTAGATTGGTTAGTTCCGCCAAAGCCACAGGAACCGGACCAGTAAGTAAATTGTCGGAGAGGTCAAGATAAATCAAGTTTTTGAGCCGTCTTATAAAATTAGGGATCGACCCAGTAAACTTGTTAGACGAAAGGTAGAGTTGTTCCAACTTTGTAAGCTGGCCTAAAAATTCAGGAATCGGGCCAGTTACATTGGTTCGAGAGATCGTAAGTTTAATGAGGTTGTTGAGCTTACCAATGTAAGGTGGTATCGAGGTGCAAAAATTGGGAAGTTCATAAAAGTAGAGTTGATTGAGGAATGGAAGTTGATCTAAGAAAGCCGGTATGCCGTGGATATCTTGAGCTTTTTTGATTCGGACCATGATAACATGGCCTTGATTGTTGCATCGAATTCCTTCCCATTTGACGCAGTCTGTGTTAGGGTGCCACGACGAGAGCGAGGCTGGGTTGCCCAAGTCTTTTTTGATGCGGAGGAGAACATTTTTGTCGTGGGGATGACATATATCTGGGAGGGGTTGAGAGTGAGAGATGTGTGCAAACAATGGGAGGAACAAAAGAAGTGAAACTATTAGGTGGTTATTGTGAGTCATTTCTAAAACGTTTTTAGCAACTTACATACACTATACTAGTAGGAGTTCGAGTGTAGAAGTAAGTATACAAGTGAGTTGATGCAAATAAGATGAGCAAGCTAAGGTCAACTCTTTATACAGAATTCCTTGTTGCCGTGTTGGTAACTTATGCATATATATATATAATCTCCCACTTGCAATAAAATGAAGATGACTGTCGAGTGATCTGTTTATGTCTTCGAAGCATTGTAAATCACCCACTCGCGATTGTCAATGGTATGTGAAATTGAGATGCATCGTGCATGCATATACATGGATTGACGCCTGATTTTGTCATAAAAATGTAAAGAAAATATTTTAGAAAATGCAGTTAATGCTTATAGTTAGCCCTATGATCTTTATATGTCAAATACTTCCTCCGTTTTTTACTTGTAACACTTTTTTTTTTTCATGAACTCTAATGCAAAATTTGGGTACGAGAGAGGTAGAGAGGAAAAAAAAGAGAGGACCTACCTCATATGATTGGAGAGAGATAGAGAGAAAGGAAAAGCAAAAGTAGAAAATGTTGCAAATAATAAAAACAGAGGAAGTAAAATAATTGGGCGTTTTCATACTTTTACGTGATGATATGCCTTTCTTCTTATTGTTAGTTTTACGATCGAGCTGGAGATATAAGTTGATACCTAATTAGAGTTAAGTTTTTATCAAATTAGAGTTAAGTTGGTGTTAAATATAAGAGTCAAATTGATACCAAATCTAAACTCGGTACCAACTTGACTCTAATTTAATATTAACTTGGTTTTATTTTGATATCAACTACCTTTTCAACACATGAAAGACTCGATCAAGCGGAGGTTTATCGAATTCGAAGCTCGCAACTATTCCAGCAAGGTGACTCCTATATACGGGAAAATTAGAATAATTATGATTTTCTTTAAAAAATAAGAAGCGAGTTTACGGAAGGTTTACCTAGTACACACATATAGTATTTATTTTACAGGTCAAGGGGAGCATATCGCGCAACACATGAGAGATTTACATCTCTCTATCAATGTTATTTGACCAGCTCCTTGTTTTGTTGTTTATCGATCACAAATTCCAAAAGGAAAAAAAAAATCCGATCCCAATTCACAAGTCACGCATATAGTATTTCAAGTTTACTATCGTGTTATTTCCGTAGATCCTGAGTTACTTATAACCGGTTTAAAAGATAAGATTTTTAATTTTCATTATATTCGAACACTTTTAGCAAATGACAGAGACTTATAAATTTGGACCAATATTTAAAAATCTTACCTTTTAAGCCAGTTATAAGTAGGTCATGACCTATAAAAATCACAAGATGGTAAATTTGGAACCTTTAAGGAATAATCCGTAGTTGGGATTCATAGAAGAAAATGGATAATAGTAGGGGTCCTTCTTATGAATATTTTCTATTTCTTATATACACAAACAAGATTTGTTACAAGAAAACTTGTGTCTAACACATCTACCTGTTAGAGATTTATCACGCTTTTGTACTCTAATAAATGTTGGAACATTTATAGGGTAATGGGTTTTATGCTCATATGGTCATATAATAGAAGAGGATGAGGTCTAGTATGCAAAATATTAGAGTACACAAATTGCAAAGGCACGTGGAAAACCAAGGAAAAACATAAGCTGGTACAGGCATCGCGGGTCGCGAGCTTTTTCGCGAGTCGCGACCTGTCTTCTGTCTTGGAACGTGAAAAGATGCTTTAACGGTTTCCAACCATTGTGATGTGTATGTTATCCATTTAATGACTATTAGGATCCTTAATTCAGTGGATTAAAGGTCCTTAATCAGTGATTAAAGGGAGGGTTATGAAAGTGACAATTCTAATCTATGAAAGATATATTTTCTATATAACCTTTGTGATTCCGATGAGGAGGGGGTTAGAAAAAAAGGAGATTTTCAACACTCTAAAGTACTTGCTATTGCTTGAGAGAAACATTGCTACTTTCTCTTGAGTATTCTTCATAAACTCTAAACACAAGTTCTTGTTGATTCACTTAGAAGATCATCTAATAAGTGGATTGTTCTCTCCATTGTATCTCATTAGTCATTTCGTGTTAACCCGTGATCCTACAGGGGCGAAATTAAACTAATAGGAAAGCATAGTTTCCGTGCCATGGAGTGATATAGCTGGTTCTCTCGTTGATCACACCTAACAGTAAATAAAAAAAAACATTAAGTACTGATCTGGAAATGCTTACCAATGTTCTTATCCAGGGGCGGATTTACTATGGGTTCACTGGGTTCAGGTGAACCCAGTGATTTTTGGAAAAAAATTGCCCGTTTTTTTTTTAAAAAAAATTTAAAATATTTTAGATATTAGATATATACTATATGCGTGCAAAGTAAAACATAAAAGAAGCATGTGTCCCAGTGGTTTTGAATCTCTACACATGTGCGCGCGAGACCAGAAGGTCTGGGGTTCGAAACCTCATACAACCTTTTTTTTTAACCTTCTCATTTCTTTTCCCCCACAAACTCAGTCAACATTTTCCGACTTTTCGTTTTTCTCTCCCAAACCAAAACCCTAACTATTAAGTAGTAACTCCCTAGAAACGAGCGACGCTGCGACGGCCACCGTGACTAGGCCTGTCAATCAGGTCGGGTTGGGTCGGGTTCGTGTTCGGGTCAAGTTAATTCGGGTTGAAAACCCCCAACCTGAACCTGATCTGTTTATATTTTCGGGTCAATATCACTAACCCTAACCTGATCTGAAAGTTATCGGGTCAACCTGACCTGATCTGTTTGACCTGATTTTTTTTAAACGGGTTGTAAATGGGTCAACCTGAACCTGTTTGACCTGATTTTTTCAGGTTGACCCAACCCATATAACCTGATTTTTTTTTTACATTCAAAACAATTGCATAATTCAATGAAATTTCAATAAACTTAGCCAACCAAGTTCATACTTGGCAATAACATATATAATACTAACTACTAAGTACCAAGTTCATACTTAAAAATATTACAAACCAAATATTACAAACCAAATCCTTAATGTTTTAGAGTTAAACAACCACAAGTTCACAAGTTCACAAGACCACAACTCAACCACAAGACCACAAGTTCTGCCTCTGATGAGAGCTCAATCTGCTCCTTGAAGTCTTCATCAGCCATATTAAGCTGGAAACCAAATAAACAAATAAATAAAGAGTAGAAAAACAGAAAACAGAAATTTAACATAGCAGAAGAATAGGAAAACAGAACAATAAAAAAACAGAACATTTAACAAATAAATAGGAAAACAGAATAATAAAAAAACAGTTTCAATCAATGAGAATGTTCTGTTTTTGATTATGAAATAAAACTCTCCTGCTGCTAAAAACGAAATGAAATTCTCATTGAAAAAACAGAGAAACAGAATAATATAGCATATAAGGAAACAGAGAATGTTCAGCTTCAATCAACTTTAGAAGGAAACAGAATAATAAAAATAGCATAAAAAACGAAATGAAAAAGCAGAAAGAAAAATGAAATAAAATAGCATTAAAAAAATGAAATAAAATAGCATAAAAACGAAGGAAAAAAAAAGGAAAAAAAAAGCATAAAAAACGAAATGAAATAACAGAACAAAAATGAAATAAAAATAGCATACAAAAAACGAAATGAAATAGCAGAAAAAACGAAATGAAATAGAAGAAATAAAAACGAAATAAAATAGCATAAAAAACGAAATGAAATAGCAGAAAAACAAAACGTAATAAAATAAAATGGCAGAAAAAAATGAAATAAAAATAACATAAAAAAATGAAAGGAAATAGCAGAAAAAAAATAGCAGAAAAAAAAGAAAGAAAAAAGAAGACGAAGATAGCAGAAAAAATGAAATAGCAGAAAAGAAAAAATACCTGAATGTTGAAGAAGACGAAGAAGAGTAGAAGACCAACGAAGACGAAGACGAAATTTCTCGATTGAATTTCTGTGATTTGTTCGGCTTCCACCAGTTGAAGAAATTCGGACTGTTGTTGCTAATAATACTCGTGGCGAGTTGTTGCGGCGGAACTCAGAAGACCGGCGAGTTGTAGCGGCGACGAAGAAAGAGAGTGAGAGAGTGAGAGACAGAGAGAGAGAGAGAGAGAGAGAGAGAGAGAGAAATTAGGGTTAGAAATTTAGTGAGTGATGTCGGCTGAGGAGTGAGGACAGGAGGTAGATTTTTAGGGTTACACTTTAGAGACTTAACGTTCCTTTTTTTTTTTGGCTGATATTAATTTATGGGCCCAACATCTTTGGGCTGGAAAATGTCTTTTTAATTAAATTATTCGGGTTAAGTTATACGGGTTGACCCGACCTGATTTTGACCCATTTACAAATCAGGTCAAGCGGGTCAATTTCAGGTCAGAAAATTCAACCTGAACCTGACCCATTTAACTTTCAGGTCGGGTTCAGGTCGACCCATTTAACTAATCGGGTTGAAAATCTCAACCCAAACCCGCTAATTTCGGGTCGGGTTCGGGTCGGGTTGTCGGGTTGGGTCGACTTTTGCCAGGCCTAACCGTGACGGCGTGACACCATCTTCCTCACCGCGACGGCGAACCAGCAAGCAGGCGGCAGCACCTTTCCGGCCGTTTGAAAGGTAAACCCCAAACCCAGTTCTTCAATTTTAAATATGAATTTTACTATTTCAGATTTTAGTCTTTTACACATTAGATTAGATGATTAAAATATGTAATTATAGTTAATAGTTATGTAATTTTGTTAGTTAATCATTTAAATGTTGATTGTTGTCTTGTTGAATAATGAATACTTGAATGAATGAATGTGGAATGTTGAATGAATGAATGTGATTTGTGAATGTTGAATAAATTTTCAATGAATGAATGTGGATTGTGGGTTGTGGAAGAGTGAATGATTAATGTGATTGATTATTGAACTTTGTAGTGTCTAGACTCATGGAGTTGAAATTTCTTGCTTGTGTTATTATGTAGATTGTATTGTGACTATGAAGGGTTTAAAATTTTTTTGGAAAGATCGTGCGGGAAACAAGTCACAAAAATCATCCTCTTGTTCTTCTCCTAGTTCAAGAGAACCTCTAAACCCAATACAAGAAGGTGAAATTCGTGATAATGAGCCTTCAACATCCATACCACCACTTCAAAGTACACCACAAAGAGAAGATAATTCAAATGCTAGTGCCGATGCTCACACTTATGATGTTGATCTTCTTCCACATGACCCTGGAAAAAAAATCCCGATCTTGGCATTTCCATCAAATGATCAAGATGCCGCGAGGAGAGGATACATAGCCAAAAAAACGTTGTGTCCCACTCTTGCATGACTTTCCTCAAAGAGAGATAGGAGGTATGCGTCGTTTTAATGTTGCTTGGTTTAATAAGTATGATTGGCTTGAATATAGTGTTGAGAAAGATGCGGCTTTTTGCTTTGTGTGCTATTTGTTCAAAGACAAAATCAAGTCTTTGGGGACACATGATTGCTTTGTTAATGGAGGCTTTAGAGGTTCGAACAAAACTGAAAGATTCGAAATGCATGTTGGGGATCTAAATAGTTCTCATAATAAAGCTAGAAAAATTTGATTTTTTCACTAAGCCAAAGTCGTCTGTGATTGAGTCATTTAGCTCTTATACTGCAGAAGCTAAGATCCTTTATAAATCTCGCTTAACATATTCATTGAAATGTTTAAGGTTTCTTTTGGGTCAAGGGTTAGCATGTCGTGGACATGATGAAAGTAACATCTCGAATAACAAAGGGAACTTTCTTGCACTTCTAACATGGTTTGCTGAAAATAATAGTGATGTGAGCAAAGTTGTCTTAGGTAATGCTCCGGGGAACACTACCATGACTTCTCCTATGATCCAAAAGGACCTTATTAACTCTTGTGCAAAAGAAACTACTAGGCTTCTTATTGATGATATTGGGGGTGATTATTTTGGAATACTAGCTGATGAATCTAGTGATGTGTCTCAAAAAGAACAAACGGCCCTTTGCTTGTGTTATGTTAACAAAAAAGGGAAAATAAGTGAGAGATTTCTTGGAATTGTGCATATTAAGGATACCATGGCTTTGACATTAAAAAATGCAATTGAAATTTTGCTTATGGATCATTCATTGAGTTTGTCTGGAGTTCGTGGCCAAGGTTATGACGGGGCTAGTAATATGAGGGGTGAGATAGACGGTCTTAAAACTTTGATCATGAATGAAAATCCTTCTGCTTATTATGTCCATTGTTTTGCTCATCAACTTCAATTGACTCTTGTTGCGGTTGCTAAAGATAATGATGATTGTATTTGGCTTTTTGAGCAACTTGAAATTTTATTGAATGTCATTGGAGTTTCTTGCAAAAGATCTTTCTATGATGGTTGTTGAAACAAAAAGTATCATTCTTATAAACTAGTTTACTTGCTCATAAAACTAGTATTAATTCTTCCGGTGGCAACGACAAGTGTGGAACGAGTCTTCTCTTCAATGACTTATGTGAAGAACAAATTGCGGAATAGTATGGGTGATCAACTATTATTGATAATAGCTTAGTCACATTTTTTGAGAGAGATCTTTTTGTTCAAGTTAGTGATGATGATATATTAAAATGTTTCCAAAGTATGAAAACTCGTAGGATGCTTTTGTAATTTTTTTATTGATGTAATGTAATGAATTAACATTCTATTTAGCTATTGTAGTTTGATATTTGAATTAATGTATTGAACTTTGATTAAATGAATGTATTTTTTTTACCGGCTCCGAACCCATAGGGTTGGAATCCTGGATACGCCCCTGCCTCAGATTCCAACTTTACAGACTTGGAGCCTTGGAGGCATACCATCTCTGGATTCCCGCAGTTAATAAGGACCATAACAAATAAAACAGGAGGTGGCTACATCATATTCATATTATTATTAACCATGAACATTATTACTTCAATAAAAAAAACCACCACTAACATTAAACTAGTACCACATATAGGGGTGATGATGAGTTTGACATGTTCGCGAACAGTTCAGGTTCGCCTTGGTCAAAGCTCGGCTCGTGGCAGCTCGACTCGGATTCGGGCTTGCCTCGAAACTTTAACGAACCGAGTTGAGCTAGACAAAGCTCGGCTCAAAAAGCTCGTAAACAAGCTCAATTATTATATTAATTAAAAAATTATAATAATTTTATATATCTTTAAAAATTACCTGTTAAATATTATTATAACTTAATATATTAGCTCATAAGACTAATCACTAAAAAGCCATATGCTTTTTTCAAAAAAAAAAAACAAACCATTCCAATACAATGGTAGAGCCAGGATTCTAAAAAAAACTCAATTTTCAAACTTTTCTCTCCTTCCTTAGTTTTTTGGTTCCTCAAATTTTCACTTAGTTTCAACTTTCACGCGTCTCTTTATTCTTCAAAGTCCAGTCCACTGCCAGTGCACAACGTCCTTCCTTCTCTTTTTCCGTTTTTTTTTTTAAAATTGTGAAATACTTTTTTTAAAGTGGCAAACATCTGTCCCCTTGTCCTCCTTGTTGGCTCCGCCACCATTCTAATATCATTATTCATTACTCAAGAGTCAAGGGCCTTATATTAGATAGTTAGATCCATTTCCCAAAAAGAAAAGGAAATTTACGTCTTAGAAGAACCCTAAGCACCTACGAGGGAAACATGAAAACAACAATGGTGAAATAACGTTGCCAGCCACCAGCGAGTGAAGGCCATTGGCAACCAGCAACCAACGAGGGAGCTGCAAACTGCAAGGTTGGCTTTGGAGTTTCTTTCTTTCCTTTTTTTTTTTTTTTTTTTAATTTTAGTCTCTAAAATTTTGATTCTCCATAATATTCACTCTCCTTTCTATCAACTCAAAGATTGTAAAAATATAATAAGAACTCGTAGAACAATTATATCATTAGAGGAATTTGTTATACCAAATTTTATTAAAATTTTCGGAATTTTTAAAAATTTCTCCGTAAACGAGCTCGAGCCACAAGATTAGTTCACGAGCTTGAGCCGAGCTTAACTTCCTCAAGCTCACGAATTGGTAAACGAGTTCGAGCCGAGCCCGAACACTAGCACCCCTAACCACATATCACTTGAAAATAACGTATTTTTATGTTTTCATCTTTTACAAATTTTAATGTTTTCAATTTAATATACATTTTGCCTTTTTTATTTTAAGTACACGACAAAAAATATAGCATAACTCTTAACAGAGAAGGGCTACTAATCTATGTATCTATCTATCTATATTAATATATGAAAAGGTATTCTTAACCAAGGATATGCGCCACATGACACTCACCTATAGGTTATTTTACTACATGTGATCCATATACAACAAAAAAACAGATAATGTATTGCATATAATTTAATCCCATAACTTTAAGTTTATATACTAAAGTCTTAACCACTAAACCAAATGATATTTAATGATATAATTTTAAAGTAAGATATTGATACCAATGAAAACTATAAGTACCTAGGACATAACTCGGGCGTACAAACTAGCTAAGTACTCTTAGTAGCTTTTATGAAAGCATCCACCATCTTTTGCAAGCAGGTAATGGCCCACAACATAGGCACTTATTGTGGGCAAATTTCAGCG
The DNA here is from genome assembly GCF_026745355.1 of Beta vulgaris subsp. vulgaris. Taxonomy (NCBI): domain Eukaryota; kingdom Viridiplantae; phylum Streptophyta; class Magnoliopsida; order Caryophyllales; family Amaranthaceae; genus Beta; species Beta vulgaris. The sequence continues at coordinate 4,033,254 of NC_079205.1, read as the reverse complement.
GGTCAACCTGCTTAAAGCGTTGACCATTTGGGATCGGACCACAAAGTTGGTTGTAACTCACATCAACATGATACATGAAATCAATTTGCCCAAACCACTCAGGAAGAGACCCATATATCATATTGTGGCTTATATTAAAACTCCATAATAATAGGCCCAAGTTCACATTCGAGAAATCAAACTTTAAAAGATTGTTGTTGATACTAAGTTGGGACACATCAAATAAAAAGGAGGCATCGCCAGTGAGTTTATTGTTATCGAGTGCAAGTTTATCTCTATAAATGCTTCCAAGTGACCTGGGGATCAACCCGATTAATTGGTTATCGGACAAAGAAATAGTTGTGAGGTTAGAAGGTTGGCCCAAAGATGTTGGTATTTGGCCCGAGAAACGGTTAGACTCGAGTTTGATTGTAGATATACTCTTGAGCTCACGGCCTAAAAACTCGGGTATTTGGCCACTCAACTTGTTTGACCCAAGACTCAAGACTATGAGATTCTTCAATTGGGCCAATCCAAGAGGAATTGGGCCGGTGAGCTTATTGTTAGAGAGGTCGAGATAAGTCAAACTCTTTAATTGACTTAGAAAATCAGGAATAGGGCCCATGAGTCTATTAGAAGAGAGATCAAGATGATCCAAACTCTTAAGACGTTTAAGAAAAATAGGGATTGGGCCTGTGAGCTTGATACCAGAAAGATTAAGAACTTTTAACTTTATGAGTTGGCCCAAGAAGTTAGGGACTGGGCCAGAAACATTAGTCCTAAAAATTACAAATTTGGTGAGGTTGGTTAGCTTAGAAATAGATGATGGGATGAGGCCAAATAAGCCAGGGGAATCAGTAAAGTAGAGCTCAGTAAGCCATGAAAGCTCATTCAACAAAGGCGGAATGTGGCAGTGGTGGTATTCATCAATGTTGCTGATATGCAAGGATACAACATGGCCGTGTTCGTCGCATCGAATTCCATCCCATTGCAAGCAACAATCTGTTATGGTGTCCCAAGAAGTAAGGGAGGTAGGCTTGCCCATGATGTTTTTCATGTTAAGGAGGATTTTTTTGTCATGTTGGTTGCAAGTGTTTGTAAGAGGTTGTGACCAAGAAATGTTGATGTGCAATGATTGAGAATATGGCTTACCTAGGATAGGTAAGCCTGGCAATATATATACAATAATGTAATAGTTGAAAGAGAGAGAGATGAGGAGAAGCAAAGGAAGTGAATACAACAACATAGATGACTTCATAGTTTTTTAGTGAGTAGATGCAATTATGCCAGTATGTGGAGCTGTTTATGTAGGAACAGGAAATTCATAGTCAAATGAAGAGGATTTTTCATGGAAGTCTATGAAATTATATTGTTTCTTCAAGTAAAATAATTGTAGGCACATGGCCATGAGTCAGAAATATATCTTCAAGCATATTACAGCAATTTGACAATCATTAGTACGTTGAATGTAATTTATAATTGTATTTCTTACATAACACTTAGTCAACAGTGGACTTTGTGACTTACTAGCTACTACTCTCCCTGTCTCAAAATATAAATTATTCACGTTTTACGAAAATTTACTTTAACCACAAATATCTCTCATAATATGATATATTAAAATTATAAAAATTATAACATTAGATTCGTCTTGAAAAATGCTATAACTATTTTTTAAATTTTTCTATCAACATATATTGAGAGCAATTAACAGTCAAAACTCGATCTCAAATGTCGTGCGTGCCTTATATTTTGAAACGGAGGGAGTACAGTAAATCATTACTCAATTGCTTAGTCAAACATAAACACCAACTTAACAAGAAAGCCTTGAATCATTTGACAATGACAAACACTCATTGTTACTTGCAACCCGGTAAAGGGCCACCACAAAGGCACTTATTATGAGCAAATATGATTGGGTCGACCCGTTTAAAACGTCGACCATTTGGAATCGGACCACAAAGTTGATTATAACTCACATCAACAGAATCCGGGCTCAATAACCCGAATCGTAAAGGGAGAGACCCATATATCATATTATGGCTCATGTTCAACATTGATAAGCTTGGGGCAAGGTCCACATTTGTGAAATCAAACTTAAAAAGATTGTCTTGAATTTCTAAAATGAGGATGTTGTTGTTGGATTTTTGGAACAAAAATGAGACATCTCCTATCAATTTATTTTGACCAAGATAAAGAAAGGCTAATTTACCGCGGCCCAACGATGTTGGTACCGGCCCCCTTAATTGGTTCCCGGTAAGAGCGACAGTTTGGAGAGTGGGCAAAAGGCCCAAAGATGATGGGATTTGGCCCGACAAAGAGTTGAAATCGAGTTGTAGTACTACTAGTTTTTTGAGTTTTTGGGCTATAAATTTGGGTATTGGGCCCGATAATTTATTTGAGCTAAGAGCAAGGATTTCGACATTGGTTAGTTTGCCCAAGCCCATAGGGATTGGGCCGGTGAGTAAATTGGAAGAGAGGTCGAGATGAATCAAGTTCTTTAACTTGCCTAGAAAATTGGGTACCGGCCCAGTAAAATTGTTGGAGGTGAGGTAGAGTCGGTTCAAGTTTGTAAGTTGGCCCAAGAATTCAGGGATTGGGCTGGCTACATTGGTTTCGGAAATAGAAAGTTCAATGAGTTTAGTTAGCTTACCAATGTAGGATGGTATTGGGCCTGAAAGATTAGGAAGTGTTTTAAAGTAGAGGACAGTAAGAGACGAAAGTTGGTCCAAGAAAGGCGGTATTGGACCATGGATATCTTGGGCTTCCGTGATTTGTACCACTTCGACATAGCCTTGGATGTTGCATCGAATTCCATTCCATCCAGCACAATCTGTATTTGGATCCCACGACGAAAGTGATGATGGGTTGCCGAAGTGGTTTTTGATACGGAGGAGCACATCTCTGTCGTGGGGAAGGCAAAGATCTGGGAGAGGTTGTGAGTGAGAGATGTTTACAAACAAGGAGAGGAGCAAAATGAGTGAAACTATCACGTTGTTTTGAGTCATTTTCATGTGGAACAACATACATACACTAGTAGAAGTGCAAGTGTTTTGATGTAAATTAATTGTAAATGAGCAAAGTGAATACTATATATAGAGATATTCAAAAGTTATAACAAATAAAGATTTCTAAGGGAACTTAAAAGCTATACGCGTAATAATGTTAACGTGTACATCTCCCACTTGGAAAATAATTAGAATAAAACAAAGAAGAAAAACAACGGCCTCGTGGTCTATTCAATATTTGTGTCCTCGTGATGTACAGGAATAGATTGACTACATACATCAGTACATGTACATCTCCCACTTGCAAATTGGGAAAGATTAGGATAAGCACGACAATAATCCATGCAAAAACAATAAACTATTTTTCACGAGCTACTTTAATGTAGTAATATACTTATCATAAAGGGCGTTAGTTTGAGATAGATGGGATCATGATCGGGGGTAGATGAGGGTGTGCAAGGAGCCCAACAACACAGGGCCTCCAAAATTTAAAGGGCCAATATATTATTTTAAAAATTTTACTTCATAGTTGAAGAAATTACCCTTGTTTCCCACCCTTAATAAATTTGTCAATGATTTATATTTAGATTTTCAACTTTCCATCTTTAGAACTCTAACCTTCCATCTTTACTTTCTATAAATTAGGGCCCAATTATCATGTTAGATCAACAGGGGCCCCAAAATCTTCAAGACGACCCTGATCATGATATATATATGTTTTTTTGGCTGTAAATGAGTCACATGAACAGAGATGAGAATCAATTTTAGGATTACTTAAAATCGGAAGGAAAGCTCTAATCAATGATATATGTAGATGTAGTATGTAGTTGATCATTTTATGTATATCAATCTACATTAAAATCTCAAATAAAAATGGATTTTATTTTTATAGAAAGAGCAGTTTATAAGATGTCAGGGCAAAGACTACTAGAATTTTGGAACAAAAATTCCAACATTTGTAACTTTATGAATACATCAGCTTTAAGGTCCTATTATCACATTATTATCACTTAATTGTGTTGGTCAAAGGTGCAAGTGAGTATTTTTTTTTTTTTTTTTTTTTTTTTTTTTTTTTTTGAAACGAGGTGCAAGTGAGTTTTATATTACTGGTTATCAATTAGTAAATGGGCCCATCGTAATTTTGGCATAATTTTTTTTTGTTTGATCCGATTTTGTTTTCTTGCCTCTTTGCTTGAGGTTGCATTTACACCATTCTCAGTTGGTTATAATTAAGAGAAACTTTTTACTTTCACATTATCTTTGAGAGCACAGTATCAACATGTAATCTATCAACCAGGAGTAAATGTATATAGTAATATAGAGAAAGACGTGAAAAAACTTTGTCTATCCACCATGTACAAGTGTAGAAAATAATTGTGTTAACCTGATTAGGTTAATCCTGACATTCAATATAAATAGTGTTTACAATACAGATCTAAGACTATGCATGTAAATATAGACTTATTAAAGGTTGTGATAATGGAATCCAACTCAACATAATTATTATCAATTTTTTATTAGTAATAGGTTGTCTACTCAATGAGTAGGTGAAGCAATCTCCAGAAAGACAAACGTGTATCACCACTTTTTTCAACAATGAGAAACAAACTCATTTAATAACACAATTGCTGGTTAGCTAGTGCCGTCGACACTCTAACACTGGACTTGCACTATTACAACACCAAACAAACAACAATTACAATCTCCAAGACACAAAAACACCTACTAAAGAGTAAAGATACTATCAAATTGTTGTAACCTAAGGGAACACTCAAGAAGGGGGGGGTTGAATTGAGTGACGAAATCTATTCGATTTTCGCAAAAACCCTTTCACAGCTCAGTGCCAGGCTCTGAGCTGAACACTCGAAAATTGCTATTTTGCGTTTTTGCGAATAATAAACTTAAAAGATATTAGATTTGACACAAGATATAACGTGGTTCAATCTCACCTCTGAGATCTACGTCCACAAGAAACAAAAACTCTTTTATTTCTTTGAATCATATAATACCAAACTCTTGATACAATATGATTCCCCTCACTACTAACCCTAGCAATGACTCCCCCAACACTTAACTCTAAGTGTTGGCACTCTCAATAATGTAAAAGTTACAAGAAAGAATGATCCTCAAAGATGTGCTTCTTAGTCAAGCAAATAGAGGACAATTACAATTGTGAAATAGTAACTTAACCCTAACAGCTCAGTGCTATGCTCAGTGCCAAGGAAATAGTTTTCAGCTTTTTACTTAGACTCGATTTCTCTCTGAAAACTTAAGATCTAAAAGTGAATTATGAATCCCTTTTATAGAGTATGGACTGGACGAATATCCTTCCAAAGGATATCTTTCAATTCCTTAATTCAAGGGATTTAATTCTCTTTTAGAAAATCAATCTTTATCTTTTTCATCTTTATCTTTATTCTTAAAAAGATATGTTTTCCATAATAGATTTTCTTTTCAACTCAAAAATTATTTTCCAAAATAAAATCTGATTTTATATAACTTGTTTTTAGGAAATTCCAGTTTTATAAAATCTCTTTGAAAAACACGTTTTTTAGAAAACACGTTTTAAATAAAATTATTTTATAAAAAATCTTTTTAACACGTTTTAAGGAAACTCGATTTCTGTAAAAATCTTTTTTCTAAAATTCTTTTATTTTGTAAAACACATTTTAAGGAAATACAATTTTTATAAAATATTTTCTAAAGCTTACGTTTTATCAAAACACGGTTTTTATCAAAATCTTATTTTTATAAAAATCTTTTCCTTAACTCGGTTTTATCAAAAACTTATTTTCCTAATCCCTTTTGATTTCTGATTTTAAAAACTTATTTCCTTTTTATATAGAACTATAATTTTAATATAATCATTTACTTTTTAAACTCAAAGAAGATAATAATTATATTAACTTTATATTTCTATATTGAGCACATTGCATATTACTAAGCATATTACATTTGAATCTAAAGTTACTATTCTAAGAAATTATAAACTCGACTTCATTCTTGATTCTTCTTTTCTTCAAAGTCTTCGTTTATCAATTTCTTCTTCTTCATGCATCTGTTGTAACTGTTACATACTTTCATGCTATAACATATTATATTAATTTTCATCATCAAAACATAACATGTGCATAAAACATAACATGTACATGCACAACAAATTCCCCCTTTTTGATGATGACAAACTCATGAATATAATATTGTTCATAAACATTTGTTCCCCTTAAAGTATGCATATTGACTTTTGTTCCCCCTCAAACAATGCATGGTTTTAAACATTTAGTATATCCCCTTTTAGAATCTATCCGTACCTTAGATTAATAACTTCAATCATTCACTTGTCCCTACATGCTCATTTATATTTTATTCACATTATCTCAACCTAGGATATCATCAAGATTCTAGTCAATATTATATGCTTTCTTTTCCCCCTTTTGTCATTCTCAAAAAGCATCAAAAAGACAAAAAAGCACACATATAGGCAGAATAGATCCAAAATAATCCAATAGCTCAACCGAGTGGGCTAGGGATGCTGGTGCTACAACCAACACCAATTCACAATCATCAGAAACATCCAAAAAAAACATCCAGAAAGTACCAAAACAGTTTTTTAAAAACTACAAGTTTAGTCCAAAAAACTACAAAACATCATCAGAAATTCAGAGGAAGACTACGACAGGTTTAGGGCTTTGACATGAGTTGACGGTGTCTTTGGGCAGCAATGGTATCACTTGCTCTCTGACGAGCTGAAATCTGCTGCAACTGCCGGCGCATTTCACGCACCTCCTCCCCGAGCCTCAAGCACCCGACACAAGCGTCCTTAGGAACACAACCCCGAAAATCTTTCTTGACCAATTCACCATTCATAACACATAAGTCCATCTTACTCAGCAGCCCAGTACTCATAACATCAACACAAGTGACCCCTTGTGTGTGGGGACAGATCACATCAAAAGCATCAAAGATTTTAGTAAGCCAAACACCATAGGGATAGTACAGAGAAGATTGAGAAAGATTCTTCATATGGTGAATCATCAGATGTGGCAGACTAATAGGGAGGTCATGAATAACAACCAAAGAAGGACCTGGTCCATAATGAGACATTCACCACGGTTTTCAATGCGAGGCAAAACAGACTTGGTAATCATGTTACGAAGCAGCTTATGTGGAGCAGAAAGACGGGAAACCGAAAAAATTTGGGCATGAGTGAGGGGCTGATCTGATAAGGTCCGGCTAATCGTGGCGTTGTCAATTCCCGACAACAACGGCCATGATTGATGAGGTAATTCCGAAAAACCCGAGCAAGGTACGCCTAAAATCTGAGCAAACTCAGTCACAGTAAGAGTAATCATGGTACCATTTACGAACGAACTTAAAACCAAATCCTCATTAACAGACAAATTTTCATAAAATTCAGCAACCTTAGATTCATACACCCCAGCGTTATAACTCATCAGTTTCACCCAACCTTGTGATTGTAAAGCCTCCAAGAAAAACTTAAATGCTGGTTGTGCAACCCAATCAGTGGGAAAAACCCGACCGGATAAAACTTTGACGGAAGTATCTTGCGGTTGTGAAGCAGAAGACTTACCGGAAGGTTTTTTTCGTTTCCTTGACGGAGGCGCTTCGGAGGAAGCAGCGGAACTTGACGGACCAGAATGTGGTGGCCGGCGAGGAGAGAGAGGCGGGTTCGACTGTGGCGCGGAGTGTGTAGCAGATCTGGTGGTCGGTTTTCGGACAAAGGGTTTGGAGGCCGGAGATTTTGAAGCGTAGGTTTTGAAGCGGCCTTTTGTGAAGGTGGGGGGTTTTGGCAATTTTGTTGGAGACGGAGGGGGCGACGGTTGTGGTGGAGGTGACGGCGGGGGTGTCGAAATTCTTGGAGGTGATGACGGGGGAGTGGGGGTTGGTGAGGGAGAGGGAGTGAGTGGATCGACGGTTTTCGAGAGGAATCGCCGGCGAGCCACTGTTTTCCGGCCCATGACTGTGTGGTGGGACGGTGGTTAGAGGAGAGAGAAAGGTAAGGTGAGGGTTTTGTTTAGGGTTTTGATTTTGAAAAACAAGGAGGGGGGGGCCGGTTATTTTCAAGTGAGTAGGGTTAGGTGGGGTAGGTATGGTAGTCCACTTTTCCTTTACAACACATGCCTTGCATAATTTTTTGAAAAATTTTAAAAAATAATTTGAAATTCTTTTAATTTAGTCAAAGCAACATCAATGGAAATTTTCAAAAATTGTGATACTTTTGTTGGAATTTTCATGGAATTTTTCTGAAGCAACTTAGGTATCAGTTATCAGGACAGCATCAATAGCCTTTTCAGGAGTCTTGAATTAAATCAAACATCTGACTTAGTGTAGGTATAATCTTTTGAACTCTTAAGTTTGCAAAGGGATCAAATAAACACATAAATCAACTAGGCACTAGAAATCAATCCCAAGGCTAATCTAAGCTTTTCAAATCTTTCACGAGCAAGTGGTTTAGTGAAAATATCAGCTATTTGGTCTTCAGTACAAATAAATTCAAGGGCTACCTTTTTCTACATGATTACTTGTTTATTTTAGGAACCCATATTTGCTTGGGTCCCTTTTTCTTACGTTGAGCATCTAGTATGTCTTTCCTAACCCAGATTTGAGTAACATGTTTAATGTTCTTTGCAATTCGATTTTTCTTTTTGTTACAGTCCTCAATTAGGTGTCCATTATTTCCACAAAAGTTGCAAATAAGATATTCAGGAAGGCCAACATATTTTCTTTTTCGAAAGTCTCTTTCGAAGGGTCTGGCACCTGAGCCTGGACTGAGTCGCTGGTCAGAATATCCTAATCCTGTTTTGTTCGTGTTGTTTGTGGTGCAAGTTAGATAATTTAGAGCATTCTTCCCATTGGTCCATTTTTCGTGCATCTTTCGAGCAATAGAAAGTTGTGATTCCAAATATTCAACTGAGGTATTCAAATCACTACTTCTTTTTCGGGAAATCTCTAAGTCCTTTTTAACCTTATCCAGTTCTTCTTTTATTTCTCATCACTAGGTAGCGTGGTGGACAATTTCAGATTGTTGTCTTGATTTTTAAGTTCATTCAACTCGTGATTTAAATTTTCAATTTGTTCCTCAAGACTAGACTTTTCAGCTTGGAACTCAGTGACTGGCACTGAGTTTGTTTACGAGATTATCAACTAGAGTCTTTTCTTGTTTTAGTGTGTTTATCTCTAAGTCTTTCTCGTCAATCCTTTTTATTAGAGTTTTTTTTCTTTCAGCAATTCCTTATATTCTGTTTCTAATCCAATTTTTAGCCTGGTCAAATTTTTTATTTCCTTTTTCATGTTATCAAAATTATCATTCATGTTTTGACAATCATCAATTACGTTTTCAAGCAATATGACAAGCTTACTTTTGGAAAGAAGATGAATTGAAGGTTTTAAAGAAGTTAGACTTACCTCACTGTCTTCTTCCTCTTCAAGAGGGTTCGAACTTTTAGCCATCAAGCATAGATGTGAGTCGTCATGGCTCAGTGCCGTCTTCAGAGTGGTCTGTACAGCATTCAGACATAATTTTGCTTCGTGGCTCTGAGCGTGGCACTGATCTTCGTCAGAATCCGAGTCTCCCCAGACTGCTGCGATCATGGCTTTCTTGTACTCCTTTCTTAGACTGCTCTCGTTTTTTCTAGGCTTTTCTTCATCCCACGAGGGCATTCTTTAATCCTGTGATCATACTCACCACACTTGAAACAACCAGAGTTAGTAGCACTTTTCTTAGGGTTAGAAGTAGTGCCTTTACCTTTGAAGTTTCCACTTCTCCTGAAGTTGTTGCTCCTGTTCTCTTTTAAGAAATTTTGAAACTTTCTAGTTAGAGACGCTACTTCTTCATCACTTTCACTATCTCCGTTTCTACTTCAGTTTTTAAGGCCAACCCTTTATTCTTTGGTTCATTTTGTTAGGATCTAAAACAAGTTCATGGTCATTAAAGAACCAATTAGTTGTTCTAGTGAGAGTTTTGTTAAATCCTTAGCCTCTTGAATAGCAGTTATTTTGGGAAGCCATTTATTAGTCAAACTTCTTAACACTTTTCTAACTAAATCTTCAGAAGAATAGATTTTTCCTAAGGATCTTAGTTCATTAGTTATTAGTGTGAATCTGGTAAACATATCTTTAATAGATTCGTCCTTATTCATTGTGAACAATTCATATTCTGGACTAGTAAATCTATCCTAGACTGTTTTACCTCGTTTGTACCTTCATGGGCCAATTCCAATGTGTCCCAAATTTCCTTAGCAGTGGTGCACGCGAGATTCTTGAATATTCATCAGGTCCAATTCCAGATTGGAGAATACTCATAGCTTTGAAATTCTTTTCGGCCTTTCATAGTCAACAGAATTGTACTCATCTTCCTCCTTGTCGATCAGGTTTCCTTCATCATCTTTGTTTTGAATAGGAAGAGGTCCAGTCTTTATGATTCTCCAGCATTGAAAGTCAGAACCTTGAATGTAGATCCTCATCCTAGTCTTCCACCATCCATAATCTTTCCCGTTGAAAATTGGACACCTGGAATACTTGTCACGAAAGTCATCTTGTGTGTTCATGATTTCTATTCTCTAGATGTGAGTCTTACGAGAATAGCCTGCTCTGATACCACTTGTTGTAACCTAAGGGAACACTCAAGAAGGGGGGGTTGAATTGAGTGAGAAATCTAATCGATTTTCGCAAAAACCTTTCACAGCTCAGTGCCAGGCTCTGAGCTGAACACTCGAAAATTGCTAATTTGCGTTTTTGCGAATAATAAACTTAAAAGATATTAGATTTGACACAAGATATAACGTGGTTCAATCTCACCTCTGAGATCTACGTCCACAAGAAACAAAAACTCTTTTATTTCTTTGAATCCTATAATACAAACTCTTGATACAATAGATTCCCCTCACTACTAACCCTAGAATGACTCCCCAACACTTAACTCTAAGTGTTGGCACTCTCAATAATGTAAAAGTTACAAGAAAGAAGATCCTCAAAGATGTGCTTCTTAGTCAAGCAAATAGAGGACAATTACAATTGTGAAATAGTAACTTAAACCTAACAGCTCAGTGCTATGCTCAGTGCCAAGGAAATAGTTTTCAGCTTTTTACTTAGACTCGATTTTCTTCTGAAAACTTAAGATCTAAAAGTGAATTATGAATCCCTTTTATAGAGTATGCTGGACGAATATCCTTCCAAAGGATATCTTTCAATTCCTTAATTCAAGGGATTTAATTCTCTTTTAGAAAATCAATCTTTATCTTTTTCATCTTTATCTTTATTCTTAAAAAGATATGTTTTCCATAATAGATTTTCTTTTAACTCAAAATTATTTTCAAAATAAAATCTGATTTTATATAACTTGTTTTTAGGAAATTCCAGTTTTATAAAATCTCTTTGAAAAACACGTTTTTTTAGAAAACACGTTTTAAATAAATATTTATAAAAAATCTTTTTAACACGTTTTAAGGAAACTCGATTTCTGTAAAAATCTTTTTTCTAAAATTCTTTTATTTTGTAAAACACATTTTAAGGAAATACAATTTTTATAAAATATTTTCTAAAGCTTACGTTTTATCAAAACACGGTTTTTATCAAAATCTTATTTTTATAAAAATCTTTTCCTTAACTCGGTTTTATCAAAAACTTATTTTCCTAATCCCTTTTGATTTCTGATTTTAAAAATTATTTCCTTTTTATATAGAACTATAATTTTAATATAATCATTTACTTTCTTAACTCAAAGAAGATAATAATTATATTAACTTTATATTTCTATATTGAGCACATTGCATATTACTAAGCATATTACATTTGAATCTAAAGTTACTATTCTAAGAAATTATAAACTCGTACTTCATTCTTGATTCTTCTTTTCTTCAAAGTCTTTGTTTATCAATTTCTTTCTTCTTCATGCATCTGTTGTAACTGTTACATACTTTCATGCTATAACATATTATATTAATTTTCATCATCAAAACATAACATGTGCATAAAACATAACATGTACATGCACAACACAAATCATCTAACAACATTCGTGGTTACTTGCAGCCAGGAAATGGGCCACCACAAAGGCACTTATTATGTGCAAATATGTTCGAGTTAACCCGTTTAAAACGTCTACCATTAGGAATTGGACCACAAAGTTCATTATAACTCACATCAATATCATCGGGCCGTAACAGCCCGAATCGTTTAGGAAGAGACCCATATATCATATTGTGACTTATATTCATGCCTACTAAACTTGGTGCTAAATCCACCTTTGTGAAGTCAAATTTCAAAAGATTGTACTCAACTCGCACACTAAGAATGTTGGTGTTTGTCTTTTCAAACAAAAATGACGCATCACCACTCAATTTATTTTGACCAACAGAAATAAAATACAAATTACCACGGCCCAACCACTTTGGAATTGGGCCACTTAATTTGTTCCCAGTGAGATCAATGGTTTGGAGTTTGGACAATAAGCCCAAAGATGCTGGAATTGGGCCTGACAAAGAATTGAAATTAAGTTGTAGCACTGCTAGTTGTTTGAGTTGTTGGCCTATAAAGTCGGGTATTTGGCCCGACAATTTGTTTGAGCTAAGAGAAAGGACTTTGAGATTGTTTAGTTTGGCCAAGCCCACAGGAATTGGGCCGGTGAGTAAATTGGAAGAGAGGTCGAGATACATCAAGTTCTTGAGTTGGGCTAGAAAATTAGGGATCGGCCCAGTGAACTTATTGGAGTTGAGATAGAGTTGGTCCAAGTTCGTAAGTTGGCCCAAGAATTCAGGGATTGGGCCGGCCACATTGGTTTCAGTGATAAAAAACATAGTGAGGTTAGTGAGTTTACCTATATACGATGGTATTGGGCCGGAAAGATTGGGTAATTTATAAAAGTTAAGCGTAGTAAGGAATTGAAGTTGGTCCAAGAAAGGCGGTATTGAGCCATGGATATCTTCGGCATCAGTGATTTGGAGTGTAGTGACATGGCCTTGAATGTTGCATTGGACTCCATTCCATCCAGCACAATCTGTATTTGGGTCCCACGACGAAAGCGAGGACGGGTTGTGGAAGTGGTTTTTGATACGGAGGAGCACATTTTTGTCGTGGGGGTGGCAAAGATCTGGGATAGGTTGTGAGTGAGAAATGTGTACAAATAAGGGGAGGAACAAAAGGAGTGAAACTATCACGTGGTTGTGAGTCATTTTTATGTGGAGTGACTTACATACACTAGTAGAAGTGCAAGTGTGTTGGTGCAAATAAATTGAGGAAGGTGCAAACTATATATAGAAATTTATTTGCTATAATGCTTAACGCGTATATGTCCCATACCACTTGCAATAAAATAGTTAGAGAGGAGAAAAAGAATGGCCTCGTGGGGAGATTCAATGTGTATATAGTATATATATATATGTCCTCGAAACATTCTACGTTTCCCACTTGCATATTACAATAGAATATTGTTAAGCGAGATATGATAAAAATCTAATGGGTAGATATGTTAAATATTTTATATCTTTTTTCGTTTTTTTAGATGTAACATGTTGACTGTGGGCACTTTTCATTCAATATACTTTGACTATCAATTGTTATTTATACATAAGAAAAAATACAATCATTTGGGATCTTGTTTGATTATTACGGTATTCACTTTTTCAAATATATATTTTTTATAATTTTTATTTTTATGCAATTAGAGATATTATCGGTCAAAGTTGTGTCTCGACAAATGTGAAGTACAATATTACATCTAAAAAGACAGATGGATATTGTTTGTGTATATAACAAATATTGTTTGTGTTGTTTTGCCCTTCTTTGTTACACAAACACAAACAATATTTGTTATATACACGAACAATATTTATTACACGAAAAATTGAATATATATATCCACGGATAAACACAAACAATATTTGTTATATACACGAACAATATTTATTACACGAAAAATTGAATATATATATCCACGGATATACCCGTTAGAGATTTATTATCACTCAATTTCAAGCAGATATGATAGTAATATATGCAAAAGAAGAAAGAAATTTTCACTTTTCATGAGCTACTCGCAATAGATTATTGTTTTGTTTTTTGACGGGTGCAATAGAATATTGTTAAGCACAATAATAATACAAGTATATCATAATGGGCTATTTTGGATTATGGGTGGGGGGGGTGCTCACAGGTGGAAATGTCCCACAGAGTATCATGATTCATGATATATAAGTATGTATTTGATTATTTGATGTCTGTCGGTTGAAAGTCATAAAAGAAAACGGTATGCTGCAAGAGAGAAATTGCTAAATAAAGAAGTTAAAGGAGGGAATTTCACAATGAATTATAGTCAAACGAGTTATTTGTTGGACATTGGAGGAAAACTTTGTACCAGTAGCTACAATAATATTAATTGATGTTTTCTTTATAGGAAAGATTGATTAATGTTGGTGTGTAATTATAATTTTATTGATCACGTTTCAGAAATGAACTAGTTATTATGCCCGGGCTACGCCCCGGGTAAGAAAATTTTCATTTATAAATATTATAAATTAATATGATAACACTAAATGTTATTTAGTCTAGTGGTTAAGACTTTAGTATATGTTCTTGAGGTCTTGAGATCAAAACCTATAGTACGCAATTTCTATTTTTTTAAATGGTTGTGGATTACATGGAGTAAAACTCCCTTAGGGAGAGTGCCACGTGGCACCGTTTCTTGTGTGCGCACGCCTTTTAATATATTAGTATAGATACATGTACTTCCTCCGTTTTTTATTAGATGTTACACTTTTCAAATCACAGACTTCTAGGTAATTTTTGGAGAGGAGAGAGATAGAGAGAATGAAAAACAAAAGGGTCCAATGTGAACATGTGATAGGAGAGAGATAGAGAGAAGTTATTACCCAAAATATAAGTGTAACATCTAATTTAAAACTTCCTAAAATAGAAAGTGTAACATCTAAAAGAAACGGAGGAAGTATTAAAAAAATAGCAAAAAACTAAAATTTTGACAACCTTTAATTTTAGAGTAATGTACATCGTAAACCACTCTTAATATTGTAACTAGTGAGTGTCTCGGGCGATTCCCCGGATTGTTACTTTTCGTAACTTTTTGTCAAGTGTGGAAAAATTGACGTAATGACATGATAAGTCATAAGTAATTGCATGATTTTTGAAAAATAAATCC
The DNA here is from genome assembly GCF_026745355.1 of Beta vulgaris subsp. vulgaris. NCBI lineage: Eukaryota > Viridiplantae > Streptophyta > Magnoliopsida > Caryophyllales > Amaranthaceae > Beta > Beta vulgaris. Next base: position 4,018,098 of record NC_079205.1, on the reverse strand, counting down.
TTAAAAGTTTGGCGATGAAAAACAATCGCTTAATTCTTTCTACAAGGAATAATTGGATTAAGAATTTATGTCTATAATAATCTCTTGCTATTATCGTAAAAAGATTAGGTATTTAACTACTAAAATTTTCACTTTTCGTTTCAAAGGTCACGTGTTCGATACCTTGTACAACAGCTTTAGAGGAGAGTGTCACATGGCACACAGACTTTCTTATGAACATCTTTTAATATATTAGTATATGTAGAAGTTTATGCCTTGAATGTGTTTGTGGAAATGCGTTAAAATAAGTCGAAGCGAGTGGTGCACCGCCCGATCGGGAAGTTTGGAGTGTAAAGTGAAAGCTCCCGATGGCTTTGGGCGTGTTCGCCCGATCGGGCGAAGTACCGAACAACGACCGGGCGACCTCGCCCGATCGGGCGCGCAATGAAACTGGGGAGGAAGAAAATTACCGCCCGATCGGGCGGGTTCGCCCGACCCGATCGGGCGGCTGCCCGGTAAACGCGGAAACGCGTTTTCTGACGGGAATATAATAAATATGTTATTTATATTTTAGGGTTTTAGACTACGAAATTCACTCTATTCTCTCTGTAATCTGTTCTTCTCACATAATAAAATATTCTCCCTCTCTTTGCCGTGGATGTAGCCAAATTGGTGAACCACGTAAATCTGTTGTCTGTTTTTATTGTTTTTGCATTCATAATTTGTTTCTCTCTCACGTCCGTTATAACAGTATACCTCCTGAGTAATTTTAGAATAATGTACGTCGTAAATCACCTCTTAATATTGTAATTATAATTTTATTGATCTGAAAAGGTTCATAAATGAAAACATGTAGTATTTAAAAAAAATCACCCAAACTAAAACTTTGACATCCCTTGGTTATACTCCGTCAATAATTTTAGAGTATTGTAGGTCGTAAACCACCCCTGGAGCCTTAATATTGACGAAAGCTGATGGCATCAACATAAAACACAACAACAATAAGTTGCCTCGAGACTCTGTCTTTGGACATCCATGGAGCACAATCCTTGTTGTTGTTGTTCCATTTGGCATTTGGAATTGCAGTCTCCTGGATTGCATTCTGGATAGTCAAAACAGTGCAAGTTATGTTGCATTGCTTGAGGTTGCATTAAGCTCCTTAAGGAACCCTCAATTCTGGTGCCTGTGAGCCAAAACATGATCTTATATCAACATAAAAGGATCAATTCTTAGCTTACAATATTGTATCCATTCTATCCGTAATATATATGACCTCAACCAATTTTATCCGTAGTATAAGGTATCGAACACGTGACTTTTGAAATGAAAAGTAAGAGCTTAACCATCAATACACTATGATTTTGTTGTTTAATGTTTCAAATAAAACATGATAAAGTCTTGTAATAATTGTAGTTAACTAAAAAAACTTAACAAGTATATGATACCTCTATTTTTTCTTATTGCTACATTGTTGTATGCCAACAATTTATGCAATGTCACTTTCAAGCTTTTTAGAGTGTACTTTTTTATCCATTTAATTTAAAATAATGATAAAAAGTGAAAAAGTAGTATTTTTGGGTTGAAAAAGAGAAGAAGAAATATAAAAGTATTACTTTATGGTGGGTCAAGTACCCCAAATAAGAAAAATGTAGCAATTAAAATGAAACAACCATTTAAGACAATGTAGTAAGGATGAGGAGCTAGCTCATGTGGTAGAGCACTCCCCTCTGATCCTTGAGGTCAGGGGTTCGATCCTTACCCCCAGCATTATGTTGGGGTATTTCCTTAGCATGCTTTGCATGCTTTACCAGCCAATGTGCTGGTAGTTCCTACAAGGCTAGTAGCCTTGGTAGGGGTTAGCCCTTGGGCTGACTTAATTTCCTAATCAAAAAAAAAAAAAAAATTAAGACAATGTAGTAATTCAAAAAAAACAGAGGGAGTACATCTTTAACACTCTTATTACGTAACTTATAAAAGAATATTGATGTCATATTCTCTTACCACAATTCCTTTTGAGGTATTGTTTTTAAACTTAAAGCTTTCAAATTTTTTTACTTATCACGTCGTGACGTAAAATTTTCAATTTCTTAATAGACAAAAAATACGAAAAGTAGCAAAATAAATTATGAAATAAAAAATAATAACATATTTGTTTGTAACTGATCCGAGGCATCGCCCGGATAAAAAAAACTAGTTAGAGACTTTAAAAGTCAAACTAAATTATTATTCATGGACAGGGAATATTAAAGACTTAAGCTAGAAATTAGTTCATGTGCATGAACAAGGAAATGTCTGCGTACTTCATATAATGAGAGAGTGAGTTTAGGATAATATAAATAAAACTAGAGTTATATAAACACTCTAGAAAATCCGAACTCAGATAGAACTAGAATTGAAAAACAAAATGCTTTTTTCATGGCTGCAAAGATGGTTATAGTTGAGATAATATTGAACACTTCCTTGGAATAACTACTACCCACAAAAAGTAGGGGAGGGGCGAGGGCAGAAAATGTTAGCTTAATTGCATATGTATAATACGAATCGTGTCACTTACCATTAGAAAGGAATAGGAATAGGACTAGAAGAAGAGGAACAAAGGCAAAAATTCTCATGATGAGGCTTGAAATCTGGAAGAACTCTTACAAGCAAATTATGATACTTCCCGATATAGACGATTATTTCACAACCGTTCGTCTTCAATATACATATATATAGTATTCAATAAATCAACAAAGCTAGTATTGTGATGATTTCACATTGTTTACTATCTTAAAATGTACGATTACATATATGGAGAAAAATTATCGTTTTTAGGGTGCATTCACTTCACCTTGAAAAAACTGAGTTTTAGGTTGATTCTAAATCACTTCAATACAGTTTAGATAAATTTATGAGAATTTAGGTTCCAATAATCCACTTAGTAAACAAATTGGGCGCTTAAAAATATTAAAATTGTGAAAATGAGTTAAGATTTTAAGTTCGAAAAGTAAAAATTGCAAAGTTGATACAAGGCTGTTAGGTGCAAGTATGAGTAGTATTTGTCCCACATTGAAAAAATAAGCAAAGAGCTTTCACTTTATAACCCAAGTGAGCTACTCCTCCTATTGCCAATTGGTTTTAGGATGGAACCTCGCTGTGGGCTCTGGTTTGTGGGCTTCCGGGTTTCTCTCCCTTGTGTTCTCCCCAACCCGTTATAACAAAGGCGACACATAACATGGAGATTGTCATGTTATAAAATACCTAATTTGTTTTTTAGTATATGTATTGACTTTATATATTATTGAGACATTCACTATGGCTATTTTTAATTACTAACTAGTTATTAGGCCCGAACTATGCCCCGGGTAAGAAAAAAATTCATTTATTAATATAATATTTTAGCCTAGTGGTTAGAACTTTAGTATATGTACTTGAGGTCTCGGGATCAAACCCTATACTATGCAATTTCTTAATTTTTTATTGTACATGGATTACATGAACTAAAACTCTCTAGGGAGAGCGCCACGTGGCACAATTTCTTGTTTTCGCATGCCTTTTAATATATTTGTATAGATTCATAAAGATAAATGTCGTTACTTAGATTGTCATTGGGTTAAATTCAATGGATATTATTAAGATCTTATTTTTTATGATTTTTAATATTACATAATTGAAGATATTAATTGTCAAAATTGAACATCGACAAGTGTGCTCAATCAACCTGATCAATCTATTACAAAACAGAGAAAGTAATAACTAGCGTTGTTGTTTGTGCTAATCAAGTAAGAAAGAAAAAGATTTATTAGCATCAATGTTATGATCATAGGAGGTGTTGTTTATGCTAATCAAGTAAGAAAGAAAAAGATTTATTAGCATCAATGTTATGAATTTATGATCATAGTGATTCTTTTCAAATGGTTATTTTGTAAACTTTGGAACGATTTTTATAATTTGGTAGTAAAATCACATAGTATTTCTATGTTTCTTTGTAAGTAAGATTTATTTAATACTAAGAATCAGTGTATTCATTGAACAATTTCGTATTGCTATCACGCAGTTTTCTCACTTCGTATGTTTCAAAAATGACAAAATTGATTCTCAAATTCCACTCCTACTATAAAAATAAGACAACCTAGCTAACGGCTAACCTGGAATTTTCCATTATCTTTAAGTAGGAAGAAAATAAAATGGATAGGTTCTCAAATTGGTTATTTTTGGCAATCCTCCTAGTAATCTCATCAGGTTTTCCTTCTTAAACTATTGTACTATACTTGTAAAGTTTTAGGTTTAACTTTTTGTCTTGCCTTTCTCATTCATTCTCCTCCATATATATAGTACATGTATTAACAGTAGGAAGGGATTCTTCCCAAATATAAATACAATACATAATTCTACTTGCCTAAGATATCTAGCTCAATACCCCCCCTCAAGTTGGAGCATGGGGATCAAAAATGCCCAACTTGCCAAGTAGAGCGTCGAATTGAGATTTGCCAAGAGCCTTGGTGAAGATATCGGCTAGTTGTTCGGTAGTATGCACATAAGAGGGAGCAATGAGACCGTCGGTGATAGCATCACGAACAAAGTGACAGTCGACTTCAATGTGCTTAGTACGCTCGTGAAATACCGGATTTTTAGCAAGGTGAAGAGCGGATTGGCTGTCACAAAATAAACGAATGGCCGCAGGATGATGAATGCGCAGACTTAAGAGAAGCCCTTTTAACCATTTTAACTCACAAGTGATGGCGGCCATAGAGCGATATTCAGCCTCGGCAGATGAGCGCGACACAGTTGCTTGCTTCTTAGTCTTCCAAGCAATGGGAGAAGCACCAAGAAACACTAGCCAACCAGTAAGGGAGCGACGAGTAAGGGGGCAAGCAGCCCAATCAGAATCACACCAACCAGAGAGAGTAAGATCATTGTCAGCACGCAAGAGGATACCTTGGCCAGGGGTACCCTTTAAGTAGCGAATAACCCGCAAAGCAGCTTCCCAATGATCGGTACGGGAGCCTGCATAAACTGAGACAAGATATGAACAGAGTAGGCCAAGTCAGGCCTAGTAACAGCAAGATATATGAGACGACCAACAAGACGTCTATAGGGCTCAGGATCATCAAGAAGAGCACCGGCAGCAAGGCCCAGGCGATGGTTCTGCTCAATAGGGAAACCAGCAGGCTTAGAGCCAAGAAGACCAGCTTCAGAGATAATATCCAAAGTATATTTGCGCTGACAAAGAAATAAACCAGAGGCACTCCGGGCCACCTCAATACCAAGAAAGTACTTCAAAGGACCCAAGTCCTTCATTTTGAAGCAGTCACAAAGATAGGCCTTGAAAGCCCCAAAGCAGCAGAATCATTACCAGCAACAATAAGATCGTCAACATATACCAAAACATTAATCTGAACAGGGCCTTTGGTATAAGTAAATAAAGAGTAATCAGAGTAAGATTGTAAAAAACCATACCCTTTCAAAGAAGCCACAAGTTTAGCAAACCAACACCTAGGAGCTTGTTTAAGGCCATAGAGAGATTTATGAAGACGACAAACCATATTGGGTTGAGAAGATTCAAACCCAGGAGGAAGTTTCATGTAAACCTCTTCCTCCAGATCACCATGCAGAAAAGCGTTATGGACATCCATCTGATGAAGCTCCCAGTTTTTAGCTGCAGCAATAGCAAGAAAGGCCCGAACAGTGACCATTTTGGCCACGGGAGCAAATGTCTCGGTGTAATCTATGCCTTCCTTTTGATGATTACCAAGAACCACCAAGCGAGATTTCTGTCGATCCAAATTACCAGCAGAATCAAATTTATTACGATAGACCCATTGGCTACCAAGAGCGCGCTTTCCCGGTGGTAGAGGAACCATAGTCCAAGTGCCATTTTCCTCCAAAGCCCGAATCTCATCATTCATAGACATTCTCCAACCTGCATCCTGCATGGCTTCTTTAAAAGATTTCGGCTCGGAGATAGAAGTGACATTAGCAATAAACTTTCTATATTTCACAGAAAAACTTTGACAATTGATGTAATGTGTTATGGGATAGGACGTACCTGAGGAATGCAGTGGAACAGTGGAAGACGAAGATGGACTCGCTACTGAGATGGAGTTGGTAACATAATCGCGCAACAAAACGGAAGGAGTTCGAGACCTAAGACCACGACCCAAATGAGAAGATGTGGAAAGTGGCCCAGTAGAAGGCCCGGTAGGAGGCCCCGTAGACGGCCCATCTGAAGGCCCAAGGAGAGACCCAGTAGGGGGCCCAGTAGACGACCCAGCAGAGGGCCCAGTATGAGACCCAGTAGGGAGCCCAGTAGAAGGAGGGACAAAGGAAGATAGGTGTGTAGCAGCGGAAGTAGGAGCATGATTGGGCTCAGGTTGGGTAGGAGGGGGGGAGATTAATTTTTGTGAGGGAGAAGTAGTTTGGGCCGAATTGGAGTTGGTAAGAGGTGGCTCATGTGTAGTGGGTTGGGAAGAGAGACACGGAATTGGAGTGGGTGGGGTAGGAATGAGCGGATTTGTAGTGGGTGGGGTAGGAATGGGCTCATGTGTAGTGGGCTGGATAGCAATAGGGTCATTTGTAGGAGGCTGGGTAGTAATAGGTGCATTTTTAGTGGACTGGGTAGAAATAGTCTCATTTGTAGTGGGATGAGAAGGTGATGAAATAGGATTGTGGAATGGTAGAGGGACACATGGAGTCTCAAAATCAGCGAAATCAATGTGAACATCATCATAGTGAGTAACCAAGACATGAGGATCAATATTAGCAGCTTCGGGATCACAAAAGGGAAATGTGCCTTCAAAAAATTTAACATCCCGAGAGACAAAAAACTCTTTGCTATCAAGATCAAATAATTTCCAACCCTTCTTCCCAAGAGGATAACCAACAAACATGCATTTACGACTACGACTGGCAAACTTATCCCCTTAGATCGATGATTATAAGCAAAGCATAGAGAACCAAAAACCTTAAGGGCATCATAGGAGGGAGGATGGTTGAATAAGAGCTCATAAGGGGTTTTATTGTGGAGTAAGGGTGTAGGAGTGCGATTTATGAGATGAGCGGCAGTGAGAATACTTTCTCCCCAAAAATAAATAGGAAGATTGGCATGAAAGCGAAGGGCACGACCGACATTTAAAATATGTTGATGTTTACGCTCAACCCTCCCATTTTGTTGTGGGGTATTTACACAAGAAGTTTGGAAAATGATGCCATTGGCGGTAAAATAATCCTTAAGACAGTTAAACTCAGTTCCATTATCACTTTGCACAATTTGAATAGTTTGGGAAAATTGACGATCAATCATAGCAATAAAGGCCATAAACATAGAAAAAACTTCTGTTTTATCAATCAACAAATAAACCCAAACAGCTCTAGAATAATCATCCACCAATGTCAAAAAATAGCGAGCACCACAAGAAGAAACATGTTTATATGGGCCCCACAAATCACAATGAACCTTGCCAAAAATTCTATGAGCTTTATTATCACTAATGGGAAATTTAGTGCGAGGATGCTTAGCACGAAAACACACCTCACAACCCTTATTCAAACTACCCTGCAAATGACGAACGGGAGGGAGTAACTTGACTATTTTCTCTGAAGGATGACCCATGCGATGATGCCACAGTTCCAAGGAGGAGGCAACGTCACCAACCGAAACATGAAGCGCAGAAGGTCCACCTCCAAAGTAGTAGAGTCCATTTCTTCTAACCGCTGTTCCAATCAGATTCCTCAACGGGTCCTGTATAACACAAACATTAGTATTGAATTGAACAATACAATTCATAGTCGCAGTTAACTGAGAAACAGAAAGTAAATTACAATGTAAGTGAGGCACATATAAAACATGAGTAAGAATAATATCGTTCGAGAGACGAACGGAACCCTCTTGTTTAGCCAAAACAGTAGCACCATTTGGCAAACCCACAGGACAATCCGGTATACAAGTGATATCAAATAATAGAGAGGCGTCTCCTGTAACATGATTAGAGGCACCAGTATCGACAATCCAGTCATTAGAAGAAAACATACCATGCAAACGGTCATCGGGAATCTTAGTATTACCAAGTAGACCTGCTAAAGCTTTCCACTGATCTGCGGTAAAGAGAGAAGATGGCGAGGCAGCAGCCCCAAGAACCACACCGGGAGCTGTAGCAGTAGCCACAGCCGTGGCATTAGCACGAACCGGCTCCCGAACACGAGCAGTAGGTGCTGCAGTAGGTGCGGCAGTAGGACGACCACCCCCACGCAAGGCAGCAGCAGCCTTACGTTCCTCCCACCAGGAGGGATAACCATGAAGTTCAAAGCATGTACTCATTTCATGCCCCGACTTCTTGCAATGGGAACAATGAAGGTGAGATTTGTCCTCACGAACCCGAGGACGAGAATTTGATGAAGAAGCTGCAACAGTGCCGCGAGTGTTTGTGCGAACAGCAAAACTGACCACGTCATGGGAGTCAGTGAGATTTGTTTGAGCCAACCGAACCCGTTCGGCTTGCACAAGTAACTGGTAAGCTCGATCAAGGGAGGGCAGGGGTTCTTGAGAAAGAATATGGGATCGAACAGTGCTATAATAATCAGGGTCAAGGCCCATTAAAAACTCATGAAGTTTACCAATAGAACGACGTTCTTCATGCAATAAACCGGCCGAGCAATACGAACAACATTGACAATCAATAAGAGGTTCATGATTATGAAGTTCTTCCCACAAAACAGTTAATTTACCAAAGTAGGTAGCAATAGTCATAGACTTAGTTTGGACGCAACGAGCAAGAGAAACTTTTAATTGATGAATACGGGGACCATTAGCCATAGCAAAGCGAGATTTTAAAGAGTCCCATAATTTTTTAGCATCACGATACTTCGAAAGCGTACCTTTAATCTCCGGAGATATTGTGTTCATAATCCATGAGATGAGCATGGCGTGAATGGTACTCCAATCAGAAAGAGTACATGGTGGAGAAGGTGATGTGATCGTACCATCTAAGAACGACCATTTTCGGCGAGCTTCGAGAGCCATTTGCACGTCGGAAGCCCAATGCTCATAATTATCAGCAGTGAGACGTGTGGGAGTAATAAAATCACCCGGGCGGTCTTGAGGACCAAGAAAGTAAGGAGAATTGGAGGAGATAACAGTAGGTGGAGGTGGTGGCGCCACCTTGGCAGAGTCCGAAGCCTCACCTGTCATGGTGAGAAAGTAGGGTGGACGGCTAACCTAGCCTGATACCATGTAAAGTTTTAGGTTTAACTTTTTGTCTTGCCTTTCTCATTCATTCTCCTCCATATATATAGTACATGTATTAACAGTAGGAAGGGATTCTTCCCAAATATAAATACAATACATAATTCTACTTGCCTAAGATATCTAGCTCAATAATACTACTATGCATATTAGTTTTTCAGCTTGTGAGTATTAAATAATCTACTTAACTTTTTTTCAAGTTATTTCGCTTAACTTGTAACAATTTTGCATAACTCATTTAACTCCTATATTTTTTATGCACAATTTTAAAGAGTAGCAGATATTCTTGGTACTTTACCATAAACAAGTTTATTATTTTAATTTTAACATAGTTTATCCGATTATCACCCGATCCATCCGTTTCACCCGTGGGTGATGGATGGATGGATTCAGGTGGATGTTTGATCGGGTGATGGATGGATCGGGTGGGGTGGATGGAGGCGGGTGATGGTCCACCTGCCCCGAACCCGATCCATTTCCAACTCTACCGACGACAATAATGTCTTCCGACAAGATGATTTTTTTTAAACTAATTCCATGGACTAATGTGTGGCCTCGATAGAAATGGCCAATAGTGCGGGTCAATCCAGCCCATCCCACTTCATGGACCATGTGGGGCAAGCCCGCAAAAAACTCGATCCAGCCCAACTCGAACCGTGAAATTGGTGGGTTGGTCCTGGGCCAGATTTTCTTAAGCCCAGCCCACTAAATCCCGCTCAACCCGGACCATGCAACCGGTCCAGCCCGACCCAATAACCGAACCGAACAGTCCAGTCCAAGTAAATATTGAACCAAATTGTGTATATTTTAATCGAATTGTATATATTTTAATCAAATTCCATATAGTATCATTCAATCAAATTTAAAAATAATGAAATTATTCATTAATATTAATGATTGGATATATTTTAAATTCATAAAAAAGATTTTATGTAGCAATAATGAATAATTTCAACGATTAAATCATTTTGAAAAAAAAATCTCATGCCAGCCCACCAGCCTGGTCCAGCCCACTAGACCCACGAACCACCAGAACTGCTTTCCGAACCATGAAAACCGATAACAGATGGTGTGGGCCAAGATTTTTTAGCCCGTGGACCGGCCCCCCCAACCCATGAATTCCAGGGTCCGGTCCTAGACCGTGAAATCTCAGCCCAACCCTCTACGGCCCACGGTCCGGCCCGCACCAGAGGCCATCACTGGGCCTGAACGTTGCATCCATGGACACAACGTCAAAGCCAGACGTTGTGTCCTGGAAGTTGTGTCCATGGAGATGTTGTGTCTATGCATGCAACGTCTGGCTTAGACGTTGTGTTCATGGATACAATGGACACAACGTCCGGGCCACAAGTTATGCCCCATGGACACAACGTCAAGGCCATACGTTGTGTCTATGGAATTCATTCTATTTCTCCTTGCGAGGCTGTTTGGATGATTTTGGGGTTTAACATTCACTATATAACTACCCGATGAACAAATGGTTATGTTTTCTGATGACTCACATGTTGAATCTGTCCTTGAAACGCCAAATATTGAGAGGACAAAGTTCTTATCTTGGATGGAATTCAATAAGAAATATGATGAGAGAGTTAAGCTATATGGAGTTCCCAACTAAATTCGTATGGAAGAAAGATAAAAGAGAGTGGATGCCACGTAAAAGAGGTTTGCAATTGGTAGGATTTACCACGTTATGACTGGCGCTGGTGAAAAGTACAATTTGAGAACCTTGCTGAATTTTATGAAAGGTGTTATATGTTATGAGGACATGAGGATAGTTGATGGAGTCCTTTATGATTCTTAAAGAAGTTTGCTATGTAAGAGGGTTATTAGATGATGACAAGGAGTATGTTGATGCTATAACTGAAGCAAGTTTTAGAGAGTCAAGGTTGGCATCTTAGAAACTTATTATGCATGCTACTATTATCTGGAAGTTTATCAAAACCAGAAGATGTTTGACATAAGACTTGGCATCTACTATCAACTGACATCCTTCACAGACAAAGAACCATTATGCAACATCAAGGTATTTTCGTCTACAACACAATATCTATATTTTATCTAAAATGTATACCACTAGCGTCTATTATGACTAATAAATACCTTTGTATAGATAGTATTTGAGGAAACTTATATGAACTTGGATTTTGTGTTGTAGATCTTAATCTAACTGATAAGAAGTTACAAATGTATGCTTTAGCTGATATTGAAGTAAGACTACAAAGTAATGGGAGCACCCTTTATAAATTTAATGTTATGCCTTTCCCTGATGAGTTGATCACATCCAAGGGTCAAAACAAGCTCATATATGACGAACTTTCTTATGAAAAAGAAGATTTGAGAAAAGAGCACGAACAGCTTTCATCATGCTTAACTTGCGAGCAAAGGAGTTTATATGATGAAATAATGATGGTTGTTTCACGAGGCCAAGGTGGTGTATTCTTTGTTTATGGTTATGGAGGAAAAAGGAAGATTTATGTTTGGAAAACTCTTCGGGTTGCCATAAGGAGTAAAGGAGAAATCGTTTTGTCAGTGGCCTCGAGTGGTATTGCCTCACTCCTTCTTCAAAGAGGAAGAACTGTTCATTCAAGATCTGGAATACCGTCAAATGTTAGTGAAAACTCAACATGTGTTGGCATCAAACCCGGTGCATACTTGGTTGCGCTACTCGTTAAAACAAAGCTTATATTATTGTTTAGAATGAAGCGCCAATGATGCACAAGTATTGCTTCGAAGCACTTGATAAAATTTTGAAATACAACATGTAGTCTGTGGATCCTTCTAATAAGTACAAACCATTTAGTGGTTTGGTTGTTGTTCTCGGTGGTGATTTTAGGCAGATATTGCCTGTAATACCGAAGGAAGCAGACAAGATATCGTGTTCTCAACCATAAGTTCTTCTTATCTATGGGATTCATGTAAGGTGTTCAAACTGGCAAGAAATATGTGTCTACAAAACGGATCTTCTGAAACAAGAAAAAAGTGAGAATTTTCAGAATGGATACTTAGTGTTGGAGATGGAAATGCAAGAAGAATGGAACGAAGGCGAGGCCAAAATCAAGGTGTCAAATGATATTCTCATAGAAGGGGAATCTGATCTTATAGCGGTAATTGTGGAAAGCACATATCCTTTCTTAAAGGATTACTTGTGGGAGCCAAATTATTTCCAAGAAAGGGCTATTTTAGCTCTAACACATGAGATAGTTGAGATGGTGAATGAATACATACTATCCCATTTACCAGGAGAGGAGAAAGTGTATCTCTATAAGCAATGTGAAGGCAATTTAGGATCGAGTGAAATTTACTCAACTGAAATTCTAAATACCATTAGATGTTCAGGCCTACCTAATCATCGTTTAAGATTAAAGATAGGTGCACCTGTTATGCTGTTATGAAATATAGACTAGACATCTACATTGTGCAACAGTACGAGGTTGGTGATTATGCATCTTGGGAATCGCATTATTGAAGTTGTAGTCATTTCTGGAAGTAACGTGGGGGATAGGGTATTTATTCCTCGCATGAATCTGACTCCATCTGATGCAACGAGATTTCCAATTAAGTTTTAGAGAAGGCAGCTCCTTTTGGTCGTTTTATTTGCAATGACTATAAACAAAAGTCAGAGTCAATCTCTATTATCGCAGGAAGGTTTGTATATCCCTAGACCAGTTTTTGGTCATGGTCAGTTCTATGTTGCCATTCCTAGAGTAATAAACAAATAAGGCCTCAAGATCTTAAGGGATCAAATACCACGAGTAAATTGTTTATAAGAAAGTGTTTCAAAACTTATGATTTAATTTGATTATTGATGTAAGTTACTCACTTTTTATTATATGTTTATTTTCTGTAAATCGTATTCGTTAGTAAACGTTTGTTCTGCTTTAGTGTATTATAAACTACTTATTACATAGTAGTTAATCGTTCTTTCTTAGATTATACAGATTTCAATTCCATAAAAGTTATATGTTACTAATTAAATTGGACTTACAAGAACACTGCTCTGTCATATAAATTTGTTGTTTTTAAATATTCAATGATAATAGTAGGTTGATTCACAATACACTACTATAAAGAGTTAAGCGAATAAGAAGGACCCCAAGTTTGCACTTTTTCACCCTTTGGGACCTATCCTTTTTTTGTGCACCATTTGGGACCTGGGTTAAGGAATCCGGTAAGTTAACCAGACTTTAACCCACCGGAGGTATAATAATAATTAAAAAAAAAAAACAAAGCATTAAATATTCAGTAAAATCCAAAAAAGTAACCGTTGCTTCATTCAATGCATAAATACATGGGTTCCATGGAACATGGAAGAAATGAACCAGTTTTCTTCATCCAAAAAAATCAAAAACACCATGTTAATTCTTCCCAAAAAAACTGTATAACCTATAACCCAAAAAAAAAACTCCATTGCAGCATCTCTGAATTAGTATTGGCAGTCCTGCAGTGAAGAAGATGAATCACAGTCAAGTATTATGCTACTGTGCTAAGGTTGCCAAAAAAAGGGTGTCAAAAACCCTCAGAAATCCATTCATGAGGTTTTATATTTGTGAAAATTTTAGAACAAGACATGGGTGTGAGTTCTTTGAATGGATAGACAGTCCTCACCATATTGAATTGAGCAACGAAATGGTGGCATATATGAGGAAGAGGATGCAGCTTGAGGATGAAGTGCAAGAGCTGAAAAGAAAGATTAAGAAAATGAGAGTGTTTATTGTAGTGTTAGGGTTGATAATTGCAGTGTTTGTTAAGAAAATGTGAAGTAAAAATGTAGTGATTACCTTGTAAGCTTATCTTTCAAAATAACTGAGTTGGTCCTTTGTATAATGAACCAATTGTCCTTGCATTGCTTGACTGTGATTGAGTTATGTTTGATGCATTTGACTGTGATTGTGATTGTGATTGACTTAAATTAAACACCTGCCAAATGATAACTAATTAGTCTGTTGCAAATTAAAAAAAAATATTCTCTTGCAAAAAAAAATTAACACAAGCATACAGTTCTTACCCTTGCTTCTGTCTGGAATCCATTTCCACCATGCTTTTGTTTCTTCTGTTGAGTTGGTGGTTGAGGGGCTGCTGGTTCCTTAGGTGTGCCTTGACACTTTCTCTTATTGTGTCCTTGTTCCCCACAATTACTGCACCTATTAATCACTCCTTTCTTTGACAACTTTGTGCCACAAGTAGTTACCTCTCCTAAGGATGGCTTTCTTTTAGTTGTGCGTCTGTTGTGAATTTTTTTCAGTGGTGGTGCAATGATAGGTTGGTAGGGTGATGTAGGCCATTGTTGAGGTCCATTTAGTGGCTCTAGTGGGAATTGGTAAGCTTTGAGGTAGGTTTCTTTAGAGAAGTAATGGGACACATAGTGTTCAGGCAGCTCATGTGCTTTCCATATTGCAGCCACTGCATGGTTGCATGGAACACCACTGAGTTGCCAAGCATAGCAACTACATGTTCTATCTAACAAGCTGACAACATACCTTGTTTGTGTAGCTCCTTCTCTAACTCCATAAGAGAAGTGTCCATCCCAAAATGCAGACCAACCTCTTGCATCAACCTTTGATTTTTCCAGCCTTACTTGAATCCTCGGGCAGATTTCAACTTCCTTCTTTGAGATGAAGTCTCTCTTCTTGTGCAACCTCTCCATCAAACCTTCTCTAATGTCTTCCAACATTGTTATTATAGGTTTGTGCCTTGAAGATAAGATGTATGCATTGAACACCTCATTCATGTTGTTATCAATGCTATCACAAACTGAAGTTGTGGTCAAGAAGGCCCTGACCCATTTTTTTGTGTTCCTTTTCTTCAAATCTGCTGCAGCAGCCTTTGATATATCACCAAAAAGCTCCATGTGTCTGTTGAAGTCAGCCTCTGTTGTGCTTTTAGCAACCTTCCAAAACCCTCTTCTATATTCTAACCCACCACCAAAGACTTGCCTGAAATTGCAATAAACATGTCTTGCACAGCACCTTGTGTCTGCTTTTGGCCATATTTGGGACACAGCATTTAGCAAACCTTTTTGTTGGTCAGACATGATTGTGTAACCATGACCATCACTTGTCCCTAAATCATCTGCCAAGAGCTGTAAAAACCATCCCCAACTGTCTGTGGACTCCACCTCAACACATGCCCAAGCAATTGGGAACATTTGGTTGTTCCCATCCCTTCCAACAGCTACAAGTAATTGCCCACCAAATGGACCTTTCAAAAAACAACCATCAATACCAAAGAATGGTCTGCAACCAGCAAGAAACCCTCTTTTAAGTGCATCAAAACAGACATACAATCTTTCAAACACACCTTGGGTCAGTTTAAACTTTATTGTGTTATTTCTATTTGACTTTAGCAACTCTTGTGCATATCTATGTAGTAGACCATACTGCTCCTCATACTCTCCTAGTATAAGTGCTTGTGCCTTTCTTCTGGCCTTAAGAGCAAGCCACAATGAAGCTTTAATTCCTCTTTCAGCCCACAATGTATCTACTATCTCCTGACATTTGATGTAAGGATTAATTTTGAACTTCTGATGGTAGGTTTTAGCAATCCAAGCTGCCCTAATTTTCTTCACAGTGGCTAACCTTCCACAATTGTGTGTGGGAACCAGGGTCTTAACAACTAGGTGTCCTTTTCCCCTTTCAAGTGAACACCAAACATAAAAAGGACACTTCTGTGATTTGCACCTAGCCCCTACCTTCTTTGCATCATTTTTGCTAAAATATGTGTCTCTTCCAACAGTTAAACAATAGTTGGTTACTGCATCCCTAAACTCATTTGCATTCTGAAACTGTTGTCCCAAAAAGAAAGGGCATTCCTCCTGCAGCAAACCAACTTTTTTAGTAGTTGGATGGTTGTTCTTCTTGTTTATAGGGGCAGAGGGTGGTAGAAGATAGCCACAATCACCCTCATCTTCTGAATTAGGAGGGCTATCTAAGTCAGATGACTCACCTTCATAGTCAGAGCCATGGCCATCAGTTATACCCTTCCTCTCAGCCACTCTGTCAAGTGACTGAAGCTCCTGATTGTATGCCATTTCTTTCTTTTTTTCAAATAAAATGATGTGCCTTGCCTCCATCACTTCATCATCCTCATTGTCAGTTCCTTGGTCATCATAGTCTATTTCAATTGATTCAACAGACCCTAAGCTAAGTGATTGAGTCCTATTTGCATCAACATCTTTCACCACATGACAAGTTTCCACATAAGCATTCCAAACTACATCATTTTCATCCAAATGAATTAACTCTCTATTATGATTGTCACTTTCGTCAACATTTATAACTTCAGTGGGAAGATCCTCATGCTCTGTGAAAAGATCAAGCATCCTACACTTCTCCAATAAACTTAAGAACATGCCAAAAGTTGTACTATCATAATCCAAGAATCTAAGACCAAGCTTTAGTTCCTTAAATGGATCACAATAGTGTAACTTTATCACATTCTTATGTCCTAGAGAGTTTATCAGGGACCTAAGATAATTAACATCTAGATCAGATGGTAAATCATCTATTATCCTCACCTCACCCCCTTCATATACCAAATCTGGTTTATGCACCCATCTTCCACCATGATGGACCACAATGCACATACTTATTTCCATGTTTTTAGTCCACAAAACTACAAATTAACAAAACAGGTGAACAAAATAAGTAATAATTAAACACAATATGAGATTTCCAATGATTTCATTCCATTCAAATATAAGTTAGAATACATATCAATTCACTTACTATTGGAAATGGATTCTTACAATTACAAAAGGAATCCATTTCCATCATTAAGTGCAACTTCAAATCATTCTGATATTAAAATCAGGGCTATCTATCACCAAAAAACAACAAGAAGCCCTATACTACCAACCCAAACTCCCTGCTACAACAACCAAATAACCCAAAAAAAAACCTACATGTACTACTTGCAAGCAGGGGACTTCAACCTATCAATCATAATCTTCATCATCCAAGAAAAAATCAGCATCATATTCAGCCAACCATTCATACAAATAAGCAGAATTGTTCTCAATTATGTCCCAACAAATCCAATTGCGGAAACGGTTAGCCCAAGCAGCAGCCCTTTCAGGAATCCACCACTTCCAATTCCACATGTCCCTCCATTCCCTACATACAAGTGAGACTACCCCTTTGTCACGTCTGCTCAGCCTTGGGAACACATGAAAAGTCATAATCTCAGGCATCAACAACACTGGGTGGGTAGCTTCACTTTCTTCAGCCATTTTATCCTTTAAAAAATAACATCTAAAGTTAAATATGGACTAAATTAAAAAAAACCTAATACCCTCTGTTGTAGTTAGTTCATTTCATAACTAAAATCAAACAAACCCTAAGTGTTCATCATAGTTTTTAGCAGATAAACATGCAAAACAAAATAAAACCACCATACAAAGTATAATCCGAACAAAAAAACAACAAACATGAACAAAAATAAATTTTAGAATTTTGAATTTCCAAACTTACAAGAACCAAAACCCCTCCAACTGACCCAAAAAAAAACTGAATTTTGCTAAAAAAGACAAAAATAATAGAGTTTAGATGATTACCACAAAGATATAAGCAAGAAAAATCCGAAAATTTTGGAGATGAAGCTTCTTCTACTAAGCCCTTGTTTTCGCCTTTGAGAGAAAGATGAAGGAGAGTTCTGAAAGAAACAGGGGAGTGGAGTGTAGTGGAAGATAGAATGGCGCCAAGTACAGGTAAGGTAAAAGATATCTTTAGCGTTTTTTTTCTCTCTCAACTGACATGATTTTTTTTGGGAAAAACAACAAATGATAGCTTTTTGGGGGTTTTAATTGTCAACTGGCCCCACAAGTTAACCAAGGTTAACTTTAATGCTCATAATCCCGTTTTGGGTCCCAAACGGTGCAAAAAAAAAGAACAGGTCCCAAACGGTGAAAAATTGCAAACATTGGGTCCTTCTAATATGCTTAACTCCTACTATAAAGATTAAACATTAAATCGAGAAGTACATCTTCATCATGAGGACAAAATACTTATAAACCAAATTATAATTTATACACAATCTTAAATTTGTAGAAAAAAATACTTCCGTGTATTTTACACGTGTCAAAAACTAGTAACTATGTATAGAGATATTCATGAGAAATAAAGATTTCGAAAGGAACTTTAAAGCGATACGCGTAATAATGGTAACGGGTACATCTCCCAGTTGGTAATTCATTAGAATAAAACAAAGAAGAAAAAGAACGGCCTCGTGGTCTATTCAATATTTATGTCCTCGTGGTCTAGTAATCTAGTTACAGGACTAATGATTCCATATACGGAAACATCAGTACATCTTCCACTTGCAAATTGGGAAATATTAGGATAAACACGACAATAATCCATGCAAAAACAATAAACTATTTTCCACGAGCTACTTTAGTAATACTAATACTAATATATATATATATATATATATATATATATATATATATATATATATATATATATATATATATATATATATATACTTCCTCCGTTTCAAAATAAGTGCAACATTTGCATAGTGTTTACTATTCACAGTTTAAACTTTAATTAGCTTTGGTGATTTACATTTTAGGAAAAACATAGTCATGTGGGATCTTGTTAGATTCGTCTGAATGTGAATTTTTTTAATATAAACTTTTTATAATTTTTACTTATTGATAATTGAAGATATTAACGGTTAAAATAATGCATTGGCAAACGTGAAAACAAGAAGTGTTGCACTTATTTAGAAACAGAGGAAGTATATCGTAAGAGCTTTTGCTTGAGATAGCCACGTAACTGTAGGTGTAAATGTGTAATCGTCCCACAAAGCATCACGTTGGAGCTTTTTTTTTTTTCTCCTTAGGGGTCATGCACTCATGCTATATCATAATTTATATACGTACTTTATCATTTGATTTGTGTCGGTCTAAAATCTCCAAATAAAAACGGAATCTTTTTTGAAAAGAGCAGTTTATATAAGCTGTCGGGTACAGTAGTCAGTAAAATATTGAAGGAGTAAGGAGTTGAACATTTCACAAGAATCTAAATTTTTTCTTATTATTCTGTTAAAGGTTTATTCCGTTTTTTTGTTAAGTTGTTAAAGATTTGATAATTAACTTAAGATAGTGTTTGGAAACTTTTATTTTGTTTCAAATAGTGGAATAGAAGTTTGGAACTCAAAGTTTGTATTACAATTCTTGATCACAGTTTGGAAATGATAAGGATTCTAAATCCAAAATTTTAATTTCACTATGTTAAATATGACTTGAAATCTTGTGAATGGCATAAGGCTAACTTTGAATGCACATATCTCTCAATCTATAAATGATTTTGATGTGATTCAAATTGGAGGTGATAGCTTGTTCAAAGAGCTTTCCAACGATAGGTCATATGCCCAATTTCGATGAGAAACGAGAAAGTTATGACTGTTTTACGAAAAACTGACGAAGCAGTTTTGTCTCGGGCCCGATCGGGCGGATTTGGCCCGACCCAATCGGGCGGTGCGCGATTTTGGGCGCTGAACGCGTTTTTCCGATATTTTTCGTTTTTAGGTTATCTTTTAGGGTTTGTACGGGTTCCTTATGATTATAAAAGGGCTCTTAGTGTTCATTATTATTAACACAACTTATGAAACACTTTTAGCCTCTAGATTTAGGACTCCTTGTATTATTCTCTCTGATTTTCTCCATTATAGTGAAGAAGCTCTAATCCCCCACCTGTGGATGTAGGTCAAATTTGACTGAACCACGTAAATCCTTGTGTTATTTGTTTGTTCATCTTTATAGTTTTCTCACCTTCATTATTTCATTGATTTTCTGTTCCGCATTAATCAAACTACAACACCGATTTCCTAACACACTACATTTTTTGAAAGGTGATTGTAAAGGGGGTTTGATGGAGGAAAGAAGAAAAAGAGGTTCGTGGAGGGGAGAGAAAAAGGGAGATTGATGGAAGATAGAAAAAAGTATGGGTGTGGTAAAGGAGAGAGAAATTAGTTTTAGAGAGAATGTATAAAGTTGGGATATAGATAAACTTGTTAATGGAGTTGGGAGAGATATGAGGAGAGTAAGTTCGAGTAACTGGTCATTAATTTGAACTAGTTGTTGGCTCGGACGACGACCCTATCATTTACTAATGTGATTTGAATTTTTAAATCAAACATTTTAAGAAAGTGAAAACCAAGAGTTATAAGAAATGAATTTTGCTCAGGAAATGATGTTCCATCTCATTTTAAATTTCTAAATAGTAAATTATAATATGAATTATTTATTAATGTAACTTTCGACTTTAAGATAGTATATATATATATAACTACTTGTAAAGAATGTAATACAATCTTGTTTATGATAGGTTAATGTGTAAGAATATAGCCGATGCAATTAAATGGTGTACTAGTGTTGATTATGACTCACACTCTCTCGCTCTCTTCCCCCCATCCCCCTCTCTATCATTATGCATATTATACAATAAGTTATGGTGTAAATGCTAAATTCAAGACATACTCTTGTGTTTATGCTAAAGTGGATTATGATATCATAGTAACACAAAAATAGGTGAATGGAAATTGTTAACTAGTGCATGTGATAAGAAACAACAAGGTAAAAACCCCAACCTAATTCATCACTATTTTATAGTAGATTGTAGGGGTGTTTGGTTGAGAGAGTTTTACGGTGAAAAGAGAGGTTTGACTAGTCCAAATTTCTGACAGGAGTGTTTAGTTGAGAGTAGATTAAAAGAGAGATTTAAGGCCAAAAATCTAACTTCGAAAAAGCTACTAGTAGGAGATTTTTGGAAAAGAGGTTTGTGAATTTAGTTGTGTAATGACTAATTCATCCAGAAGTTGGTCAAAATTACCTTTTACTTAAAGAAAACCATCAATAAATTATTCCAATATCCTGATTGGTCATTTCATTAATAAAGTACCAATCAGCTAAAGTTTATCTACCAAACACTTTCACACAACCAGCTAATACAATCAGCTAGTCAAACCAGCTAATACAACCAGTTAGTCAAATCAGCTAATACAATCAGTTAACCGCTAAGAGCTAATGCAAACACCTAACTGCTAACAACTAACAGCTAAGCTTTACTTGCTAAGTAGGATATATATATATATAAATAGATAATTGAACACAAACCACTCTGTATTTGCTAATTTAAAGCATTACCACTAATTGAATCCTTTTTGAGGATAAGAGAGTGCACTCCATGCTACTTTGCTTGAGATTGCATGCATAAATTAACACCATTCACAACTGATCATACAAGCCTTTAACTTAGGAAAATCTTTTTACATTTACATTATTATTGAGAGTAATAACATACATGCAATCAACAAATCAGTAGTAGATTTATTTAAAGAGAAACATCACCCTCTTTTTCAAAAAAAAAGGGAAAACAAACTCATTTAATAGTCCAAATGCTGGCTACTATCGTTAACCTTGGACTTGATTGCACTATTACAACACTACATAAACCCGAAAACACCGATTAAAGTAGAAAGCCTTAAATACAACCAATCATATCTGATCTGACAAACATTCATGGTTACTTGCAACTAGGAAATGGACCACCGCAAAGACACTTATTATGAGCAAATATGTCGGGGACCCTTTTGAAACGTCTACCATTAGGAATTGGACCACAAAGTTGATTATAACTCACATCAATAGAATCGGGCCGTAACAGCCCGAATCGCTTAGGAAGAGACCCATATATCATGTTATGGCTTATGTTCATGCCTAATAAACTTGGAGCCAAATCCACCTTTGTAAAATCAAACTTTAAAAGATTGTGCGCAACTTCCAAACTAAGGATGTTGGTGTTAGTCTTCTCAAACAAAAAAGAGGCATCCCCCGTTAGTTTATTTTGACCAAGATAAATAAGATTCAAATTACCGCGACCCATCCACTTTGGGATTGTACCACTTAATTGGTTCCCAACAAGCGATATCTTTTGGAGATTGAGCAATAATCCCAAAGATGTTGGTATTGTGCCCGAAAAAGAGTTGAAATCGAGCTCTAGTACTTGTAGATTCTTAAGTTGGTTGCCAATAAAATCGGGTATGTGGCCAGACAACTTATTTGAGCTAAGAGTAAGGACTTTAACATTGGTTAATTTACTCAAGGCTACAGGAATTTGGCCAGTGAGTAAATTGGAAGAGAGGTCAAGAAAAATCAACTTCTTAAGTCGGCTTAGAAAATTAGGGATCGTCCCAGTAAACTTGTTGGAATAGAGAAAGAGTTGGTTCAAGTTCGTGAGCTTAATTAAAAATTCAGGGATCGGACCAGCTATATTGGTTCCGGAGATAGTAAGTATAGTGAGGTTAGTAAGTTTACCAATGTAAGTTGGTATTGGTCCCGAAAGATTGGGAAGTTTATCAAAATAGAGTTCAGTGAGGTACGGAAGTTGGTCTAAGAAAGGCGGTATTAGGCCGTGGATATCATCAGCATCGGTGATTAAGACGACCTCGACGTGGCCTTGATTGTTGCATCGAATACCATTCCATCCAGCACAATCTGTATTGGGATCCCACGACGAAAGCGAGGGAGGGTTGCCGAAGTGTTTTTTGATACGAAGGAGCACATTTTTGTCGTGCGCAAGGCAAAGATCTGGGGTAGGTTGAGAGTGGGAGATGTCTACAAACAAAGGGAGGAGTAAAAGGAGTGAAACTATCACGTAGTTATGAGTCATTTTTAGATGGAGTGACTAACATACACTAGTAGAAGTGTAAGTGATTTTATGCAATATTCGATGAATGGGGTGGATACTATATATAGAAATGTTTATAAGCAAAGAAAATTTTAAAGGGAATAATCGCAACTTGCAAACTGTATTAAAATTGAGAAGAATAGGAACGGCCTCGTGGGGGATTCAATCTATAATATGTCCTCGAAACACTCTACATCTTCCAGTTGCAATTTGCAATAGAATATTGTAAGGTACGATAATAATATATTCAGATCTAAGAAGATAGAAATTTTCACGAGCTACTTTCTAAGTAATATATCATAGAGGGCTCTTTTGGGATAATGGGGGTGCATTTATAGGTGGAAATGTCTCACAAAAGCATCATGATTCAAGATATATATGTATTTTATCATTTGATGTCTGTCGGTTGGAAGTTTATAAACAAAGGTAATCTTCTTCGAAATTTTTTCTCCCTACTTGTACATTTTCAATATTTAGTTGATTAAAAAAAACTTCAATGAACCCGATCGATTTGAAATTCTTATGGTGCACTAGGTATCTTATAATAGAGTTCGTATTGTGTCGGACTCGTCCGACACAATATTAAGCACTTGTGCTTCAGTTAGACTTACTTGGGTTTCAGTTGGTCTTTATTTTTTTTCAGGTAGTCTTCATTTTTTTCCAGGTAGTCTTCATTTTTTTTAGTTAGTCTTCTCTTTTTTTTTTCAGTTGGTTCTTGTGCTTCAGTTAGACTTACTTGGGTTTCAGTTGGTCTTTATTTTTTTTCAGGTAGTCTTCATTCTTTTTCAGGTAGTCTTCATTCTTTTTCAGGTAGTCTTCATTTTTTTCAGGTAGTCTTCATTTTTTTTCAGGTAGTCTTCATTTTTTTCAGTTAGTCTAAATAAAAGTAACTTAGGTCTAAATGAAAGTAACTCAGGTCTAAATAAAAGTAACGAACTGAAAGAATTAAGGGACGAACTGAAAGAATAAAGGAATCAACTGAAAAAATAAAATAACCAACTGGAAGAATAAAGTAACCAAATGAAAGGATAAACCAACCAACTGAAAGAATAGACCAACGAACTGAAAGAATGATTCGACTAACTGAAAAGAAAAATTCGACTAAAAGAAAAACTATTGAACTTGAAAGAAATTCATTCACTCTTACACTGAGTTCCTTAAGGAGATTGACAATGGCAACATCAAGAATGTTCCTGCTCATGCCATTGCTATTGACTATTGGAGGTTGTCCCCTAACTCTACTCTTAGGGATGTTGTCATGGTTGTTCGGCAGATGAGGCTCACCTTCGCGATGTTGTCATCGGTAAGTCAGTTTGTGCCATTCCCCATTAGTATATCTTCAAATGATGTGGCTAATCTTACATAATTTACATAAATATGCTTAATTTCTTCAGCTATGGTGGAAGAGCAGGAGGAGAGAGAAATCGACGACGGCGATGACGAAGGTCCGACCAAATGTATTGTGTCAGACGGTCTGACACAATACTTTACCTTATAATATAGTCCGTTTTTATTTGATATAGTCAGTTTTAGTATGACATAATTTGTTTTCTCTATTATAGAAAGCTTTTGTGCTAGTAAATTTGGGTTCACAATAACTTAGGGGACTTTTGTTTGGGGTATTTAGGAAACGGTAAAAGAATCAAGTGAGTTGTTTTTCTTACTTGTTGTTTGTTACAACACTCTAATCATTCCCTTTACCTCCTCCTTTCCCTCATAAAGTCCTCTACTTCCATTACCTATGTACCACCCCCAAGGTTTCACTTGCCCTTTTTCCCCCTTTACTCCATGGCCACCTTGACTAGTTATTGACCACCACTCATGCTACCACAACCACCACTTTTGACATTAAATCTTCACATCGGCTAGTCATTGAACCACTCATGCTACCACAACCGCCACTTTTGACATTAAATCTTCACATCGGCTAGTCATTGAACCACCACTCAGGCACCCCACATAACCACCCAACCACGATAAAACTAAGACTCATCATCGGCGGCTAGCGCACGGAACATCCTAGCCACCAGATTCCAACACCAACTAGCAACCTTACCACCACCCAACAATTTTACAACCACCCCACAAAAACACCCTGCAAAACAACTTACACCCACCATGCCACCAGCACACCACAAAACCACTAACATCCACGTATATGTCACAAATTAAATCCTAAATTACTACAAGATATTTTTCCTTACTATATTATTTCCTTGACCTCCAAGGATTAAAGACCCTTGGCCTCCAAGGATGTAATACTTGCTCTCCAAGGCCAAGTACCTCTTGTAGTATAAATACCCCCTATGCTCCCCTTGTATATATACACACACGAAAAATACACATCAAACACTTACTATAAGCTTATAGAGAGAATACAATTTCTAGCTCATTAGTGAGTTTATCTGCTCTCTTTGAGAATTAGATCCAATATAATTTAGAGAGTCATACCATTATCTTTTTAGCCTTTGGGGTTGTACTCTCGTACCGTATTTCATATATTGGATAATAAGTGCTCGTCGTTGGTGGGTTGTTTACCTCGTTTGAGGATTTTTACCATGTTAAAATGTGTGTTATTTATTTCTACTTTTCTTGTCCATCTTTTATCCAATTTTCTCCATCTCTAAATTTGCTTCCGCTTGCGCTCCTAACCCTAACACATTTTTCCAAGAACAAAAAGGGCAATGACTAAGTACATGTGAGGGGATTACAATATGTTGGAGTACAAGGTGACACTTAAGAAGGGGGTTGAATTGAGTAACAAAAACTAATCGTTTTTCGCAAAAACACTCTTACGGCACACAATGTGCTATTCACTCGTAAACTCTTCGATTTATGTTTTTGCTTGAACTAAATTGTATCAAAACACGAAAACAATGAAATCAAATAATAATAAGACACAGGTTTTTAACGTGGTTCAATCTCACCTCTGAGATCTACATCCATACAAACTACACTTTTATTATTTGAGTCCTAAATACCAAACTATTGATACAATATGATTCACCCACTACTAACTCTAGTAGTGCTCCCAACACTTATCCTTAAGTGTTACTACTCTTTATAATAAGTGAAATTACAGAATGAATAATTCCTCAAAAACGTGCTTCTTATTCAAGCAAAATAGAGGATTGTTACAATCATAATGTAGTAACCTTAACTTACTAGAACTTTGTGTTGTACACTGTGCTACGGGGATCAGTTTTCAACTCTCAAAATTTTTCGAAACTAAATCTGAAAATGTGAGTTCTTATTGTGATTTTTCTATCCCCTGTATAACTTATTAACTGAATAAAAAAATCCTTCTTCAAGATGTAATTATCTTCTTAAATAATTTCATTCCTAAGTTTAAGGGATAAAAACTTTTCCTTTCTAAAGTCAAATTTTATCTTTTATAAAAGCTGATTTTTTCTTTCCTTATAAAATAACAATTCTCCATATCCTATGTCAACTAGTAATCAACTTTTATCTAATTAAACAACTTTATTAAAAACGTTTTATTCAAAAATTAGTTTTCCTTTTTTTCTTTTCTCTTTTCTTTTATTATTAAACATCCTTTTGTTTTCGAAAATCTTTTAAAGAACGTTTTGTTTAAATCAGTTTTTATAAACCTTTTTTATCCGAAAATCTTTATAAACTATTTTCCTTACTAAGAACATGTTTGGTAAAACTAGCGATTCTAATAGCTGTTAGCGGTTGCAGTAGTTGTAGCTGTTGGGGTAGCTGCTAGCTGTCTACTAGTAGCTGTCAGCGATCAGCGATTAAGTTAGTTGTTTAATTAGAAGTGTTTGGTAAAAGTAGATGTTAAAATTGTAAAGACAATAAATAACATTTATTCTAATATGAAATGAACTACAACAATTTCATATGTTCGTTCAATAATTAAATTCAATATTTATTTTTTCAAAGAAGTTACACAAAAAGGAGTATACAACTTTTTAATTGCTCAAAGAAATGAATAAATCTAAGAAAATATTCAGCCCTTGAAAAAATTATATTACCAATTTTGCTAAAATACTTGTAAAATATCTTATCTTGCTATTGTAAAATAAACATTGAATTTCCTCAAAATAAAACAATTAATAAACAATAAAAGGAAAAAGAAATAAAAAAAAATTGGTTAATAATTCTACCTTATACTATTATATAGTGTTTATTTGCTAGACTGCTACCTCTAAATCTCACACGTTACTTGCAGTAACGTTCCACAACTGCTACTCATAATCTACTCCAACTGCTACTCGCTACTACAATCGCTACCTTACCAAACACTCATAATTTTTTTAAGTAGCGTTTTAATCTTGTCAAACCGCTAACCGCTACCTCAAATACTAGTGCCAAACAGGGCTTAAACTAATTTTCGAAGCCAAAACTCACCTTTTTGTAATCTTTAAACATTGACACATGAAATTAATATACTTACCTATTTTCTTAACTTTAAGAAAATAGATAACCATCCTAATTTCACATTTCTAATTTAGCACAATGTTTAGCACAAAGTCCAATACGTTAATTACATTGCATAAACATGACTAAGAGCATAACTAGACCTAAGCTTCCATATCTTCAAGTTTTTTATCTTTCATGAACATCCAGTCTTGATGGCTTTCTTAGATCACTCTTATACACATATATTTTATAGCATAAACTGTTTATCATCATCAAAATTACATTGACTTAGAGTCAAAATACAGCCAAAACATCATAGTGAAGCCCATCATAAAGAAGCATAACCCTTTCTCGTAAATTCACACCTAAAAAACTTACCAAAAATAGAAAGTTTAGAATTGTTGCATCTAATTTGAAACTTTTCAAATAAAAAATTGTTGCATATAATTTGGAATGGAGGAAGTATAGTTGTTCATTTGATGTGTGTCGGTCTAAAATCTCAAAATAAAAAGGGAATCTTTTTCGAAAAATGAAACTTCCCATGGAAATCAAATCCCTGTGTATACCAGACAACTACTCCCTCCGTCCCAAAATATAGTATCCATTTCCATTTTGGCTGGGTGTCCCAAAATATGGTTCCCATTTTCATATTTAGTTCTACCTTTTTCCATAATTTGTCTAGAAAAACGTGTCCCGTCATTTTTTTGCTTCTTGAATTTTGTTTTTTCCTTTGTTTATTCAACCAAAATGTTACAATCAATGCTCTTCCACCAACTATTCTCCATTCTCTCTCCTAAAATCATCTTTTTCCACACAACATTTATTTAAATAAACAAAAAATCTTTACTATCTCTCTTAGATTCTACTTGCATAAATTATCGTGAAAAAAGGGAAATGAGAACTATATTTTAGGACGGAGAAAGTACTAATTAAGTACACTAACACAAGAATCTTAAGCAACTAACACATGCTCCTAAATAATATCAACTAACCCATTACCCCTAATTTAAAGCAATATTCCAACAATCTAGTCCAAATAATTGCTTGTTACTGTCATCAATACTAGACTTACACAATTATAACAACACAATAAACCTACACATCACAACTGCAAACTCCAAAACATAAAAAGACCGATTAAAGAAGAAAGTCTTACATAATATGAATCATCTGACAAGCATTCATGGTTACTTGCAACCAGGAAATGGACCACCGCAAAGGCACTTATTATGAGCAAATATGTTCGGATTAGCCCGTTTGAAACGTCTACCATTAGGAATTGGACCACAAAGTTGATTATAACTCACATCAACTTCATCTGGCTGTAATAAGCCGAATTGCTTAGGAAGAGACCCATATATCATGTTATGGCTTATATTCATGCCTAATAAAACTGGGGCCAACTCCACATTTGTAAAGTCAAATTTCAAAAGATTGTTCTCAACTCCCAAATTGAGAATATTGATGTTGGTCTTTTCAAACAAAAACGAGGCATCCCCCGTTAGTTTATTGTGACCAAGATAAAGATAGATTAAATAACCGCGACCCAACCACTTTGGGACCGGACCAGTTAATTGGTTTCCAGTAAGCGCGAGATTTTGGAGTTTAAGCAACAAGCTTAAAGATGCTGGGATTGTGTCTGATAAAGAGTTGAAATCGAGCGCTAGTATTATTAGATTATTAAGTTGTTTGCCTATAAAATCGGGTATTTTTCCAGACAATTTGTTTGAACTAAGCGCAAGGATTTCGAGATTGGTTAATTTGCTCAAGGCTACAGGAATTGTGCCAGTGAGTAAATTGGAAGAGAGATCAAGATAAGTCAACTTCTTCAATCTGCCTAGAAAATCAGGGACCGGACCAGTTAACTTATTGGATGCGAGATTTAGTTCGTTCAAATTCGTGAGCTGACTCAAAAATTCAGGGATTAGGCCGGATACATTGGTTGTAGTGATAGAAAGATGAGTGAGGTTAGTGAGCTTACTGACGTATGATGGTATTGGACCTGAAAGATTAGGAAGTTCAAACAAGTAAAGCTTAGTGAGGGACGGAAGTTGGTCTAAGAAAGGCGGTATTGGGCCGTGGATATCTT
Source organism: Beta vulgaris subsp. vulgaris (assembly GCF_026745355.1). Taxonomy (NCBI): domain Eukaryota; kingdom Viridiplantae; phylum Streptophyta; class Magnoliopsida; order Caryophyllales; family Amaranthaceae; genus Beta; species Beta vulgaris. The sequence goes on along the minus strand of NC_079205.1, from coordinate 3,988,730 downwards.
CGGCAGTGTTGATTATGATTACGGTGACATGGGTTTGATCGTTGCATCGAATTCCTTTCCATAGAGCACAATCTGTATTGGTATCCCATGACGAAAGCGAGGGCGGGTTGCCGAAGTGGTTTTTGATTCGGAGGAGGACATTTTTGTCGTGGGGATGGCAAAGATATGGGATAGGTTGAGAGTGAGAGATGTTTACAAATAAGAGAAGGAACAAAAGGAGTGAAACTATCACGTCGTTGTGAGTCATTTTGATGTGGAGCGACTTACATACACTAGTGAAGTGCAGACTTGCAGTGCAGTGAGTTCAGGTGGATGCTATATATAGAAAAATCAATGAACAAGAGCGCTTCGCGTAATGTTGAACGCGTAAATCTCGATCTCCCGTGCCACCTGCAAATTGCAATAAAATAGAGAAGAATAGGAATGGCCTCGTGGGGAATTGAATCCGTATGATTTCGAAGCATTCAACATCGATCTCCAACTTGCATATTTCAATAGTAGAATATTGTTAAGCACGATACTGAATCAATAATAATATGTCATAAAAGGGTTTCTTTTTGGGATGATGGGTGGAAATGTCCCACAAAGCATCATAAAAGATATGCTTGATCGTTTGATCATTTGATGTCTGCGCCTGTGTACTTGATCCTGCAAATTTCCCAAATATTTTTACTACTTCTAGGCTTTCAGATTTGAGTTTTAACAAGTACACCCAAGTGGCTCTAGAGAAGTCATCAACCAAGGTTAAAAAATACCTATGTTTGTTCCTTGTATTTACCCTATAAGGCCCCCAAATATCCATATGAACAAGGCTGAAAGGTTCAGATGCCACAGAGTCACTTAAGTTATATGACAGTTTGGTGAATTTTGCCATAGGACAGGTTAAGCAAACACAAGTAGATTCAATAACATCACCTTTAATACAACCAATCAACTTTAATTTTTTTAAAGGAGCATGCCCAAGTCTATTGTGCCATAAGGCATATTCTTCTTTCCTACTTTTTACATGATTAGCATACTTTACACAAGTTTCGGGTTTGCTAACCAATTTTCTTTTCTCTACAGCTTTTTCTACAGCTTTATTTTTATCTCTTCTCTCTGCCTCTGCTAAAGAGTGAGATCTTCTCCTTGCTTTTTCTACTATCTTCTCTCCTGGCTCATCTACCAGTAAGTAGAGACCATCCTGGACTCTTCCAACTCCCTTGATCTTCTGAGTAACACAATCCTGAATCACACAAATATCATTGTAGAAGGTCACTTTGCAGTTGTTTTGCAATATCAACTTGTTTATAGATAACAAGTTGTGTTTGAATTCAGGATCACACAACACTTCCTTGAGCACCATGTTATTTTTCAGGCTCACCTCTCCTGTGTGAGATATGTTTACAGTTTCGCCATTAGGAAGATTAATCCTAGGTCTTTTAGGACTTTTAACAGCTTTGTCAAGCAAAGTTATGTCAGACATCATATGGTCAGATGCTCTTGTATCAATTACCCAATGTTTCATTTTAACAGAATCAGTATAACATGTAATCATACCTGCAAAGCTACTGTCAAGTTCTTCTTCTATTTCTGATCTAGGTTTTGATGTAGATGGTAGAAGTTTTAAGAGTTGCTCAATCTGATGTTTTATGAGATTTTGAGCACTTTCACTTTCTTCAACTTGAGCATTTTCAGCCATTTTCTGCCCCTGTTTCCTTCCTTTACTCCATTTGTTATCCTAAGTCCACCCCCTTTCTTCTTTCCCTTGATTTTACTTTTCTGATTGTGGATGCCATTTTGGATGTCCTTTAACATACCAACACTTGTTAGTTGTGTGATTCTTCTTTCCACATATACTACAATTCTTCTGTTGCTGACCCATACTATATTGCTGAGGATTCCAAGCTTAGGTTAGAGAGGCTTAAGACATCTCTATGCATCTCTTCTTGCTGCAATGATGCACAAACCTCTTCTACAATAGGAAAAGGACTCTGAAGGAGCAGTTGACTTCTTTGAGGACTATACTTCTCATGGAGTCCATTTAGAAATTAGAAGAGTCTTTGCTCCTCCTTGTATTTGTTAAGAGTTTGTATGAAGTTATTTACCTCAGTATTAACTTCAGTGATGGGTGGAAGTATGTTGAGAGCATCCTGTTCTTCCCAAATACCTCTCATAGTAGCATAATACTCATGAATCTTGGCATCGTTCTGCTTCATTTCATAGATATCCCTCTCAATCTTGTACTTTCTTGAGCCATTTGTAACATTGTACATGGCTTCAAGGTGTTTCCAGACCTCTAGAGTTGTATTGAAATATAGTATAGTGTTCTTGATGTGTTCAGACACAGACCCATGGAGCCAAGCTATGACAATGTTGTTGCATGTGTCCCACTAGTCATCTTTTTCTGAGCATCTTCACTCTCCCTTTTTATGATTCCTGTGACAAAATCCAGCTTCCTCTTAGCTGCCAGGGATATTTCCATAGACCTTCTCCAGGCTCTATAGTCATTGCTCCTTGAAGCTTTTCAACTTAGATAGAGTTAGGACCATCAGAAGGATGGAGATAAAGAGGATGTTGTATATCAGAAAGGCTGATCTTTTCTTTAGACATTCTGACTTGAGAAAGAAGGTTTCAAGGTACAAGATGAATATGGAGAAATATGAACTAGAGGAATTTTCTAACGATTCTACTCTGTAATCAGGCAGTCATCTTGTAACCTGCTCTGATACCATGATGATAAAATAAATATGAATGCAGGAAGAGAAAGATGAGTTGACTGAAAAAGAGAGGAATGTTTTTGTATTTCCCAAAGTTGATTCTCCTAAATACATTCCTTGTTCTTCTACTACTTGCTAGTTACTACAAGACAAGAGTAGGAAATTACTAGGAAGCTACCTAGCTAGAAGGACACCTGGACTGAAGCTAGTACACTTATTACATCAGCAGCAAGTAGTGAGCCTTTACACCTTTACAAAGGTACAGAATAACAAATGACAGAGACCAGGTTACAGAGACCAGAACATGCATCATTGATCCACTAATTTCATCAAGCATAATGAATGATCTTTCTATAATAAAGGGTTTTATTTTCAAGTATCATTTATATTCTTGGAACTTAACATGACCAGTCGTCTGCGCATGCTCCACAACCTCCTGATAGAAACAATAGAATTTCAAGCATCATTAAAATCAGATGGTGGCGACGAATTTCGACGGGTGGTTGGGAAAAATTCCGAGGATGGTGGAGGAGAGAGAACGTGGTTGTGGGTGGGGGTGGGGAGAGAGAGAGTGGTGGTGGGTGGGAGTGAGTAGAGAGAAACTTAAGGTGGGTGGGAGTTAGAAGAGAGAAACTTAAGGGAAGTGGTAATGGAGGTTTAGATGATTATTACTAGCTTTGAAGTTTGTGTGTTGCATGGATTTGTTGTTGAACGTAGGAAAAACTAGGTCGTTAATAACTCCCCTAATGTCAAATAAAAACCTAAATATTCACCTAAACTATTTAAGTGGTAAGCAAGGGTCGAACCACAAGGATCGGAGGGTCTCACTAAGATAGAATCGCTAAGAGTAAGCTAAGTCGAAGAAATGGTCAAGTCTTTGTTGAACTAAGTGATTAAAACTATTAGAATCAAATTAGAAAAAGCACTAGGAATGGGGAATCACTACAATCATAAGTTCACATCCAACAACCAAGTAGAGATAAAAGGGTTGATATGTATTGGGAATATGCAAAGAGAATAAGCAAACCTAAACACCTCCAAAATCGTTGTTAGGGAGTTTAGAGTCCTAACTATGGCAACAAAACCTATGTTTCGAGTAGGGGTGAGCAGAAATCTCGAGTACCCAGACCCGGACCCGGTATGGACCCGTCGGATCCGGACCCGATCTCGATTCAACTAGGTCCGGTCTGGGTCCAAAAAATTGGACCCAGTTGCATATGGTTCCAATTCTGGGTAGAATTTTTTCAGACCCAGTACCTAGTGGGTGCCCAGTTTGACCGGTTCCAGCTCTGGGTACCCGGTTGGACCGGCTCTAGGTCCGGGTACCCGGTACTTAGAATTGGTTTTTTCATATACTCATATAGAATTGGTAATAGGATAATAGTTGTTAAGTAAAAAGTTAGTACTTAGTAGGCCTTCAGTCCCATTTAATTTTTTTCAAAAATTTTATAGCTTAATTGGCCCATCTTAGTATGTTGTTGAACTTACAACTGGGTACCCAGTTCTGAACCTGGTACCTACCGGGTCCGGGTCTGGGTCCAAAAATTTAGGACCCGGTTTGACCAATTCCAATTCCAGATTTTTAATACCCACTGGATCCGGGTCTATGAAATTCTATTGGGTGCCCGGTTGTGCTCACCCCTAGTTTCGAGGCGTTATCACCTAACTAGGCCAAATTAGGAATTGAAATCAAACCCAAGTTAATAACAATCAACAAGTGATGTACAACAACAAATCAATCAATTATGAGGGTCATCCACATAAAAGTAAACCTTTAAATGGGCAAAAAGGATCAAAAGGTGATGGAGCTCACATCAACTAAGTCACCAATCAACATCAAAAATTGAAATTGCACAAATCTCAAGCATAATAACCAACCCAATAAACTCTACTCATGCAAATAGGATGGAAACAATGATTGGGCTACTCCCAATCCTAGTTGATTGACTACTCACTACCTATTACTCTACTAGGAATTCTAATCATGGAGAAAGTAGCAATAAATCAACAATCTAAAAATAGCAAAAAATCCAACAAAAATCAATAATTTAAAACAAGAAGAAACAAAGAGAAAAAGAAAAGTCTAATCTATTAACTATTAAACATGAAGATTAAACTATGAAAATATGAAATTAACAAAGTAGAAATGCATAAAAACAATGAGAAAGAAAGAAAGGCCAGATTGAGAGGATTACTAAGGAAACAAGACACTTCAAAGAAATTGTCACTTTTTCATTGATTTTCAACCTCCAAATTACACCTCTTGAGCCAAGTTTTCTCCCTCCTATATTAGTAAGTAAGATTAGGGTTCTAAAAATCTGGATCCTTTCCCCAAAAAGGATATAGAGGTATTTATACCCCCCTTAATTACAGCAGTCGTAAAACAAAAGAAACCCGAAAAAAAAAATCCAACGGTCAGAGGCCTGGGTGGGAAATTAAAGCGGGACCAGGCGGGCAAGTTTATGAGTCCGGGCGGTGCAGGGTAGTCAGGCCCGGGCTAACGTCTCGGGCGTGCTCCAATTTTCACAGGCGAGGCAGAAACTTTTGGGGCTTAAGCGTCTGGGGGGGCGACCACATAGCCCGGGCGGGCTGTAATCCCCCACATTTTTAAAGGATTTTCATAAATATATTAAGTTATTTATGTAGTTATATTTAAATCCAAATGAGTTTGGAAATGTTTGACTTTTAAAAAGGGTTGACTATTTTTAAAAGTCAACTAAAAATATTTTGCATGACTTAATAAAATTTGAAAATGTTTTAATTAAGCATGTTTAATAAAAGTCTTTAAGCATTAAAAATATTTATTTAAAAAGAATTTAATGGAATCGAAACTCCTAAAAGGATAAAAAGGAAAAGAGCATTGATGATTAAAGTCCTAAGTTGACATCTTTTAGTCATCAAATAATTTTAAATCTTATCTCTTTTCCTAAATTCTAATTTATCTCTTTTCCTAAACCAAAAGGATTAGTCTTTGTAAATATCCTAAAACCCAATTATTTTATCCAACCAATTATTTTCTTTCAAAACACGTCCTTCATACTCTTCCCTCACTCGACATTTTCTCCTCTCCTCCTTTTGTGCGTGATTCATCTTTTCTCTCAAAAATCGTTTTCTTCTTCGCTAAGTAACGTTTCTTGTTGAACAAGAAACGTCACAAATATTTTCTTGAAGCCAAACTCTTGCTGCCGCCATCCTTGCTGCTGCCTTCAGTCCGCGCTGCCTTCCTCCTCTTATTTTGGTTGTTTTTCTTTACTTCTCCTTTAAGATTCCATTAAAGTCCTAATTTTTTTATTTTATTACTATTTACATGATTATGATTTGAGTTATTATTTATTATGAAGAAATTAGTTTCGGTCTCATATGTATAAAGAAAAAAATTTCAGATTTATTATTTTTAGTTTTAATCATGAAAGATATGGTTTTTAGGGTTTTAAATCACTAGAAACCGTATATTTAAAGTATGAATATGAATTTTGATTGGAATACGATTTTTATATGCATTTAAAATATTTTCAGAAGTTTAGAAAATTTTATAGATGCTGGAAATTCAGAAAGTTAGTATTTTAAGGTTTTTAATGATTTTTAATCACTAGAATAGTTGTACTATACTAGGGATTAAAAATAACGAGAGTTTAAATTATAAAAACGATTTTTAAAGACGTTTAAAAGGGTTTGGGACGTTTTAAAGTTGCTGTATTTTTTTTAGTTCAAGTATTTACTTGATTATTTTATTGTTGTAGGCGGAGAATTTATAGTAGGGGACTTTTAGAACATAAAAGTGGCCTACCGTTGCTTTATACAAGGTACGTACATAGTCTACGTGCTATATGGTTAGAAACATGCTTTAGGGATGTTTTTATTTTGTAGTATCATGTATAGGACCTTGTTGTTCATATATATGATTTACTGAGATTGCTTTACATGTTACTTGCCTGTGTGCTACATGTAAACTAAGAATATGTATAGTAAGATTGTTTGTATGGAAGTTTGATGCAAGCAGATAAGTTTAGTTTGGTATTAATTCGTGAGTGAATTAATGTAAGTAATTGGAATCATGTGTTACATAGATTCTTTGAAGTTATTTATTTATCTTATAAGAACCGTGGATCTTATTTGGTAATTATGAGTTATACCTAATAAAGGTACAGTTTACTGTTGGCTAGGTTCAACAGGCAAGTTAGAAAGAATAAAAGAAGTTAAGAGAGTCTTGAATGATAAGTTGCGAACTTGTTAATTCTAAGATAAAAAGGAGTTTTGTGATCTTATGTGATTATTAGTTATATATGTTGTGTGCTTGTATAAAAATGAATGCAACGTAAAGTGAAACGAGATAGGTTATAGACTTTAGACTGGTGCACGTCTAGAGTTGGACACTAAGGGTTGGGATACATAGTCCGCCGTGATATGTATTTTCCTAGGATTGGATTGATCACCTTTCCTTTTAGCTCAAAGGTTCCTCGATATCGCAGGTCAATTGGAATATGTGGTAGCTCCCATATTCCTACTTCAGTATAGACAACTCGTCCCATAACTATTCCATTTAAAGAAGAAATAAAAGTTTAGAGTCTAGTTCAGTAAGAGTCATCTGCAGTTTGTTATATGCTTATTATTATTTATGTTGTAGTATCATGTTTAGGATTATTTATGCCTGATATGTAGTACTCAGCTTTGCTGATTACGTGCGTGTTTGTGTGTGTGATCATGGCTTTGCCTATTGATCCTGTGATGATCCTTCTGGTGAGCAGAGTCAGTATTGCATTGACATTACAGGTTTGCAGATGCATTGATTGGGAATCTGGAATGGAGAGGCTTATCTTAGTATAGTTGAAGTTGTTTTCGTAGGGACATCTTTACTAAGTTTGAGGTTTTTAGTTGGTGTGCTTTAGTTTGAAACAGTTGTCTTTATTTCATAAGTTTAATAAAGTTGATTTGTTTTAGTAATTGTTTTCCGCTGCAAAATTCTGAGTAAGCCGAAACGTTTTCACACGGGCGATAATGCCTGGGTAATTCTCTAGATTTGTTATAAAAGTATTTTCTAGAAAGAGAGAATTATCGGGGTGTTACACGGGCAGTCTGGCTCGGGCGAGCCCTCTTGAGCTCGGACGAGATGCTTTGCTCGGGCAGTGCTTTAGCTTCCCGGGCGAGCTTCTTCTGCTTTTTTTTTGGTGAAAGTGGAATGCATAGATAATTAATTAAGAGAGCTTCTTCCTCTTCGCTTCTCTTTCTTTACTCCCCTCTAAACTTGTAAGAGCTTGAGCTCCTACACACCAAAGATCAAATAGAAGAATAGGGGAGGGGGATGCAAATACACGTACACGTACTAAAAGAGAATTAAATAGATAAAGAGGTGAAATTAAAGAGGAGAAAAACTAAAATGCAAAAAAACTACCCTAAGAGTGAGATAAATCTCACTCATCCGTTGTTTATTTTACTTTCTGCAAATATTTTTTACATTGTTGATTTTGTGTTGTTGTGAAATGATATTTTTCAACACCGATGTATTTATATACTTCCTCAGTTCTTTTTCTATTCAAACAATTAGTTGAAGATCTATATAATCTTCTAAGGTTGTTTTTTAAAATCAAAATCTACTTATTCATCATCCAAACTATAATATATATGTAACTTTTTATCGATATATAGTTTTTGTTGTAACAACAAAATTTCCTTAACAAAATTTGTTGCAATACTAAATTGTTTTGTTTCGTTGAGTAAGAATGAGGTTTTAAAAAATAATATATTTATAATCCTATAAATTGGACCTACGATCAAACGATATAATCAGACATATATACAGTTTACTATACTTATAGTAAATATTATATTTATCTAAAAAAAGACAAAATAATGTCTTACAATTCATCTAAATAAATATATTTTTATGAGTTGTAAAATTATATATATTGTACATAGATATTATTTTGAAGCATATTACAAATACTCTCCAATGGTAAAAAAAATTAATGTTTTGAATTAGGTAGCAAAAGTTATATTTAATTACATAATACAATAGTTTACGTTATTTGTTCAAAACGAAATACTAATTTCTCTCAATCCAAAACTCCTTTTATGTATTTAACTATATGTAGAACTCTACTTTTTTTAAATATCTAAAAATTAATGACATGACAATCCTACGTGGAGCTCTTTATTTCATAAGTTGTAGAACTATATTAAATGGATCTTATTTCGAAGCATATTTCAGGTACAATCCAATGGTACAAAAATTATATTACTTCGAATTATGTAGCAAAAGTTATATGTATAATTTACATAATATAATAATTTTGGTTGTCCATACAAAAACCAAACGTTGATTTTCCCTTATCTACAACTCATCATATGTATTTAAATCTATGTAGAACTCTATTTTTTTTTAAAAAAAGTAAAAATAAAAATGCATGACATGACAATCCGACGTGGCGCTCTCCATTTTGTAAATTATCGAACTATATTGTAAATGGATCTTATTTCGAAGCATATTTCGAGTGCTCTCTCCAACGTATAAAAATCATAATATTCTGAATTACGTAGCAAACGTTATACACAATTTACCTAATTTGATAAATAAGATTGTTGATTCAAAACAAAACTCTAATTTTCGCTTATCTAAAATTTCATATATGTATTTAAATCTATGTAGAACTCTAATTTTGTAAAAATTATAGAATATAAATTGATGACGTGACAATCCTACATGGCGCGCTATATGAGCTCGAAATCTTGAGGAGCTCTCTATGGTCCCGAAAAGTTCCTCCTTTACATATATATATATGTATATATATATGTATATATGTATATATATATGTATATATGTATATATATATATGTATATATGTATATAAGTATGTATATATATATATATGTATATATATATATATATGTATGTATATATATATGTATATATATGTATATATATATGTATATATATATATATATATATGTATATATATATATATATATATATATATATATATATATATATGTATATATATGTATATATATTCATTAGGTATAATTAAGTGTGGTTTAATGTTTTAATAAGGGTTTTCTCGTAGAATCATACCTAAAAAACTTACCTAAAATAGCAAGTTTGGAATTGTTGCATCTAATTTGAAACTTTCCAAAATAGAAACTGTTGCATTTATTTTGTGACGGAGAAAGTATAGTTGATCATTTGATGTGTGTCGGTGTAAAATCTCAAAATAAAAAGGGAATCTTTTTCGTAAAAATGAAGCTTCTCGGGAATACCAAACAACTACTAAGTACACTAAAACAAGAATCTTAAGTAACTAACACATGATCCTAAATAATATCAACTAACCAATTACCACTAATTTGAAGCAATATTCCAACAATTTAGTCCAATTAATTGCTGGTTACTGTCATCAATACTGAACTTGCACAATTATAACAATAAAACTTACATGTCACAACTACAAACTCTAAAACATAAAAAGATCGATTAAAGAAGAAATCATCTAACAAGCATTCATGGTTACTTGCAACCAGGAAATGGACCACCACAAAGACACTTATTATGAGCAAATATATTCGGGTTAACCCGTTTGAAACGTCTACCATTAGGAATTGGACCACAAAGTTGATTATAACGAATTCTTAATCTATGGTGGAAAGAAATAGTATTGTGCCATGGAAGATGGCAGAGATAGAAGGAGAGAGATAACAGAGGAGAGAGAAAGTAGAGAGAAGAAGAAAGATGCAATGTGTATTATTTTCTGTTAACCAAAGTAAAGTATCTTACAACCTATTTATGCTAACTAATTACATTCTAACTACTAACAACCTATTACTTGTATTAACATACTAAGTCAAATATACTTTGACTAAACCATGAACTCTTAACACCCCCCCTCAAACTGGAATGGGTGGAACAACCATTGCAGTTTGAAACGGACCAAAGAGAAACAATATACATCATGTAATAGTAGAGTGACCCTTGCTTTGAAGAAGCTTCAATAACCCTTCTGGCTTCAATGGACTTGATCCAATTTCAATGCAGCATGTCGGTGTACAAGTCATCTACTGAAAATGAAGATCAAAAGCAAGAGGCAGGCAGTCCAGCACTTCATGGTCAATCCATAATCAGAATCATCAAATGGGAGGATCCATCCAATACACTACGACACCCAACATAACCCATGTGAAAGCCACACTTCAACAAATCCAATCACCAACAACCAAACCAAACACATATTCAAACAACCTCCAACATCTACACCACATCAATGATCTCAACAAGAGAACCATCACTACCTAATTCCCCCCCTCAAGCTTAGAGGGGTTGAAAAGCACTCGAAGCTTGAAGAAGAACAACCATAGAAAAGACATGGAAAGAGAAATGAACTTGAGAATGTGTAGTAAAAAAATATATGTTTAGGAATTTGTGAAGGAGAGAAATACGAAATGAGAAAAAAAAAATTGTGAGAAATATGAAATGACCACTTTTGGGTCTCAAAGAAATGCCTCAATGGGCTTAAACTTGATCTCAATGATCAATCAAGAGGTTAAAGTCATAAGACTATCAAAATTTGGAGGTTAAAGTCATAGGACTATCAAAATTTGGAGGTTAAAGTCATAAGACTATCAAAATTTGGAGGTTAAAGTCATAGGACTATCAAAATTTGGAGGTTAAAGTCATAAGACTATCAAAATTTGGAGGTTAAAGTCATAAGACTATCAAAATTTGGAGGTTAAAGTCATAAGACTATCAAATGATCTCTATGGATCTTCAACAATGACCACTATGGGTCCAAAAATGACCTTCTATGGGTCCAAACAAGTCATTCACAACTGACCTTCTTGATCACACCAAAAAAAAAAACTTCAACAAATCATCATCATCAATTCTCCCAAAAATCCATCAATGACAAACAACTTTTACCATCACTCAATATCACAAAAAAAAAATCAATCATACTACACCAAAACAATCCCAAAATGATCAAATCAACCCATCATTATTCGAACAATTTAAACAGCCTTGATTGCTATTCATCAATACCAACTAACAACTCACACATCAATAATACCAACAATTCAGCATACTCCAAAAATACTTATTATCTTCAAGGATTAACCATCACAAAAACAAATCACTCAAATTTCACTCAAACTGCTAATCTGTTGATATCTTTAAAACCACATAAGCTGAAAGGTGTCTCGAAAATCCAGGTATGCAGCATATCACACTGGTCTCTAATACTACATTCATATTAACACAGCAAAATATACTTGTCTGATACCCAGTTAGACAGCTAACTAATACAGTTGAAAATACTGGCATGCAGTAACAGATAATCGAGAATCAAATGCAGAATCTAAGCTGTTCTGCACGTCTTCAATGAACCCGAGAAAGTAGTCGACACAACCATCAACAAAGTATCAATATGCAAGTCATCACCATATCACAGAATCATTATTACTACTTAAGGTACTAAACACAATATGACTAAGAGCTCAATAATCATACCCAACTCAAGGTATAGTCACCAACAACAACTTGAATTTAACAAGAACCCATAAATTCTTGATTAAATCTTCAAGAAACACCAACTCGCCTCCGATTTCGAAGATCGCAGAAGTACAAAACCAAAACCTTGTATCATGAAGCGGAAAATGTCGAAGTAGAAAATTCAAGAAACCAAATCAAGAAGCACCCATGAAGTCTTCAAGAAACACCCATGAAATCAAACTCACGTCTTCAGCTCAAAAGAATATCAAACTTCATCAATTTTATCAGGAATTCGCAGCTTTATGAACCGCGATCAAACCCAGAATTCAGAAATTTGGAATTTATACCCATCAATCGAATGTGTGAAATTGGATGAAAATTCGACCCGAATGAACAAAGATGAACCCAGAACATTGAACAATTCCTAAATCAATTAACCCATAAAATTGTCGAATTCAATTACCCAGAAAATGAATCGGTTTTCAACTGGACGAACCCCTAGAAATTGGGGAAAACTCAAGAAACCCAGAAAATTTGAGGAACTCGAAATACCCAGAATAATGAAGGGTTTCGATTCATGAAAGTTAATGAGATATTCGATCCAAAAATGAAGAAAGAAAAAGAAATTAGTGAGAAAATGAGGGAAAACAGATCGATTTGTGATGAACGATGTGAACTCAAAAAAAAAAAAAAACTTGGAGCTTGAGAAATTAGGGTTATTTCGGGAAGATCTTAACGAGATCATAGAGCCAGGAAACGTTCCCGCTCTGATACCATGTTAGAATTCTTAATCTATGGTGGAAAGAAATAGTATTGTGCCATGGAAGATGGCAGAGATAGAAGGAGAGAGATAACAGAGGAGAGAAAGTAGAGAGAAGAAGAAAGATGCAATGTGTATTATTTTCTGTTAACCAAAGTAAAGTATCTTACAACCTATTTATGCTAACTAATTACATTCTAACTACTAACAACCTATTACTTGTATTAACATACTAAGTCAAATATACTTTGACTAAACCATGAACTCTTAACACACATCAACTTCATCTGGCTGTAATACTCCGAATCGCTTAGGAAGAGACCCATATATCATGTTATGGCTTATATTCATGCCTAATAAACTTGGGGCCAAATCCACATTTGTAAAGTCAAATTTCAAAAGATTGTACTCAACTCTCAAATTGAGGATGTTGGTGTTGGTCTTTTCAAACAAAAACGAGGCATCCCCCGTTAGTTTATTGTGACTAAGATAAAGAAAACTTAAATTACCGCGACCCAACCACTTTGGGACCGGACCAGTTAATTGGTTTCCAGCGAGCGCGAGATTTTGGAGTTTAAGCAACAAGCTCAAAGATGCTGGGATTGCGCCCGACAAAGAGTTGAAATCGAGCGCTAGTATAAGTAGATTATTAAGTTGTTTGCCTATAAAATCGGGTATTTTCCCAGACAACTTGTTTGAGCTAAGCATAAGGATTTCGAGATTGGTTAATTTGCCTAACGCTACAGGAATTGTGCCAGTGAGTAAATTGGAAGATAGGTCAAGATAAATCAATTTCTTGAATTGGCCTAGAAAATCAGGGACCGGACCAGTTAACTTATTGGATGCGAGAAATAGTTGGTCTAAATTCGTGAGCTGACCCAAAAATTCAGGGATTAGGCCGGACACATTGGTTGTAGTGATAGTAAGGTGAGTGAGTTTAGTGAGCTTACCAATGTACGATGGTATTGGACCTGAAAGATTAGGAAGTTCAAAAAAGTATAGCTCAGTGAGGGATGGAAGTTGGTCTAAGAAAGGCGGTATTGGGCCGTGGATATCTTCGACAGTGTTGATTATGATTACGGTGACATGGCCTTGATCGTTGCATCGAATTCCCTTCCATAATGCACAATCTGTATTGGTATCCCATGACGAAAGCGAGGACGGGTTGCCGAAGTGGTTTTTGATGCGGAGGAGGACATTTTTGTCGTGGGGATGGCAAAGATTTGTGGTAGGTTGAGAGTAAGAGATTTGTACTAACAAAGGGAGGAGCAAAATGAGTGAAACTATTACGTGGTTGTGAGTCATTTTGATGTGGAGCGACTTACATAGACTAGTACAAAAGTGAGTTGATGTAAATACGATGAGCAAGATTATAAAGCGCTTCGCGTAATGTTTAACGCGTATATCTCCGGTGCCACTTGCAAATTGTAATAAAATAGAGAAAAATAGGAATAGCCTCGTGCGGAATTCAATCATTATGTCCTCGAAGCATTCAACATCTCCCACTTGTAAATTGCAATAGAATATTGTTAAGCACGATACTGAATGTCTGAATCAATAATATACTAAAGAAGATACTCCCTCCGTCTTAAAATATAGTTTTCATTTCTATTTTGGGAGTTAAATTTTAAAAATTTTGACCAGATATTTTTACTTATGTATACAAAAAAAACATATTCATGAGAGGTCTTGTTAGATTCGTCTCAATGTGTAAATTCGTAATATCAACTTTTTATATTTTTTTACAAATAACAAATAGAAGTATCATAGGTCAAAGGTACGTCTTGGAGACTGTGCAAAATGAAATGGAAACTATATTTTGGGATGAAGAGAGTAGAATTTTTCACGAGCTACTTTCTACATTAAGTTATAAGTAATAATATGCCATAAAAGGGTTTCTTTTTTAGATAATGGGTGGAAACGTCCCACAAACCATCATGATTTATTATATGCTTGATCCTTTGATGTTTGTCGCCTGTGTAGGTGGAAATTCGAAAGTCTAAAAAAAAGTAAACATCATCCCAAAATTTACTGGGGTTAACTTTTGGTCGGATGTAGATTGGTTTTGAATTTTGTTATTTGGATATAAGTGAGTTCGGATTAAGTTTGATCGGTAACAGATTGAGTTGAGTTCTGATATCCTCGGATATAATTGGATTGGGTTGATTCCTGATCATAATAGATCAGGTGAGAAACTTGATTATGTCAAATCGGAACAAATAGAATGCGAATCGAATACGGGTGGACCCATAAGTCGGGTCTATTTTTGACACCCCTAGTTACACCCCTACCTATGTGGTATCTTGGTATCCTGAAATTTATATTGGGCCTAAACTTCACAATTGGTGACAACAAAAGGCCTGATTGCTAAATAGAGAAGTCAAGGAGAGAATTTCACACTGAATTAAAGTCAAAGAAGTAAGTTGTTAGACATTTCGACATAAATTTTCTACCAGTAGCTACAATAATTTATTTTTAAAAAAAAAAAAAAAAAATTGGTGTATAGTTTCCATTTTATTGATTTGAAACCGTTCATAAATAAATACATGTATGAAAAAAAACACTTAAAATAAAATTTTGACAACCCTAAATTATTCTCCCTCGATAATTTTAGAATAATGTGACCCATTTCAAGAGGTGGGTAACTATTAAAAAAAATCGAATAATGTGGACCGTAAACCACCCCTTAATATTGAACAAAGCTGATGGCATCAACATAAAACACAACAGCAATAAGTTGCATCCAATCTTTGTCTTTGGACATCCATGGAGCACAATCCTTGTTGTTGTTGTTCCATTTGGCATTTGGAATTGCAGTCTACTGGATTGCATTCTGGATAGTCAAAACAGTGCAAATCATGTTGCACTACTTGAGGTTGCATTAAGCTCCTTAAGGAACCCTCAATTATGATGCCTGTGAGTCAAAAAATATCTTACTTAAATTGTTATATCAATATATATTAACATAGAACACAATTAGTTTCTTAGCTCATACTATTGTTCCATCATATATAAGACCTCAACAAATTATCGAAACTAATAATATACGAAAATATGTGCATTTAAGTACTAGATCCCTCCATCTTCAAATAATTATTTTGTTATTTGTAATTTTATGTCAAACCTATCTATACATTTTTTACCGTTAATACTCACTAAGATTATATACAAAATACTATGACCAAACACTTACCAGAATCATCTCAATGTAGATATTATCTCAACATATAAAAGTTTGATTATTTTCATAATATGGTACTAAAAAAATTTAATGAGTAAAGTAGAGTGTTAGAGACTTGAAAAGTTAAAACTAATTGTAAATTGAGGATAGGGAGCATTATTAAAGATTTCGGCTCTGTTTAAGGAGGTATTTTAGGTATTTAAAATGATAAGTTCCTAAATATTTAGGTACTAAAATGAATTTAACTAGAAATTAGGCTCATGTGCTTGAACAACGAAAAGTTTGCGTACTTTACATAATCATAGAATGAGAGTAGTTTAGGATAATATAAAGAAAACTAAAGTTCAGACAAAATGTTTTTTATGGCAATATTCACTGCTGCAAAGATGATTATAGTTGAGAAAAAATTGAACACACTAGACTGCCACTTAGACACTTACCATTAGAAAGCACTAGGAATAGGACTAAAAGAAGAGGAAGAAATGCGAAAATTCTCATGATGAGGCTTGAAAGTTGGAATAACTCTTACAAGCAAATTATGATACAACCCGGTATGTACGATTATTTCACAACCCCTTCGTCTTCAATACACACATTACATATATATATAGTATTCAATCAATCAATAACAAAGCTAGTATTGTGATGATTTCACAATGTTTACTATCTTAAAATGTACGATTACGTATAGATAGATCAAAAGATTCATCGTACCTAGGGTGCATTCACTTCGCTCTAAAGAAATAAGTTTTAGGTCAGTTCTAAAAAGTTCAGATTAGTTCAGTTCAGTCTTGATAAACTTGGGAAAATTTAGGTGAAGAGAATGCACTTAATAAACAAATTGTATGCTTAAAAATATTAAAATTATGGAAATGATTTACATACATGGCCAAAGTGAAAGAGTGAAAGACAGAAATTGCAAAGTTGAATTACAAGGGGACGCGTGGCATGGATATTTTCCTACTATATAAAATACTTCCTCCGTTTCTTAATGAATACTCCATCTATTTCAAAATGTAAGGCATTCACGCTTTACGAAAATTTGATTTAACCACAAATATCTCTCAAATACGAGAAATAAAAATTATTAAATTATACCGTTGGATTCATCTTGAAAAATACTATAATAACATTATTTTTAAAATTTTCTATTAACATAAACTGAAAGTAATTAACGATCAAAGTTCGACATCGAACATCGTGCATGCCTTATATTTTAAAACGGGAGAGTACATTATATTGACTTTATATACTATTTAGACATCAACTATGACAATGCTTAATTTATTATTAATTTATAAAGATAGATGTTATTATTAATGCATATTTTCAAGATACTAATTTTCTATTATTGAATATATTAATAGTCAAAATTGTGCATTTACAAGTCTGTTTAGTTAACATGATGCATCTATTAAGAAACAGAGAAATTGGTACTATAGATATAATTGAAGATCATTGACTCTACAATTGTTGTTTGTGCTAATCAAGTAAGAAAGAAAAAAGATTTATTATTAGCATCAATGTTATGATCATAGTGATTCTTTTCAAATGGTTATTTTGTAAACTTTTGGAACAATTTTTGCAATTTGGTAGTAAATCACATAGTTTTTCCTTGTTACTTTAAAAGTAAGATTTAATATTACTAAGAATCTGTGTATTCATTGAACAATTTCGTACACTGCTAATCAGTAATCACGCAGCTTTCTCACTTCACATCTTTCAAAAATAACAACTTGATTTTTAATTCCATACTTCCCCTATAAATAAGACAACCTAACAATATGAAATGTTTCATTATCACTAAGTAGGAAGAAATAAAATGGATAGGTTCTCAGTTTGGTTATTCTTGGCAATCATCCTAGCAATCTCATCAGGTTCTTGTTTTTCTTTAATATCTATTGTACACTTGTACTATGCATATCAATTTTTCAGTTTGTTTCTATTAGATAATCCACTTAATTTTACTTATTTCACTTACCCTGTATATATACTTTTGCATAACTTCTTTAACTCCTATATTTTTATGCACACTTTTTTGATTGTGTAACTTATAAGTTATAATGTCATTTTTATAAAATTTACTTCTTTTTTTGTCAAAACGAACACACTATAGTATGATTGTTTTCTTCTCTTTAGTCTTTACAAATTGTATATAGCGCATAGAGGATGGATTGTAGTAGGTTGAATTGGCCAAGAAAATACTGGCCCAACCCAACTTGATCGAGTGAAGGTGTGTGAGTTCCTAGCTGAAATCCTATCAAATATTCTAACAAAATAAGTTAATCCAACATTTTAAAGCAAAATTACTTAATAAGTACAAGAAAGATTTTCAAAACATGATGCCCACAAATAGTATCATACACACGGGTATATCGTGTATATGGTACTCGCGAAGCTATTTTCTTCTTTATTAGATTTGAAGTCCTCTAAATGAGCAAGATAAATGAAATACGGAAAGCCTTTAGTAGTTGTTTGAGGGAGAAATGAGGAAAGTTTCAAATGAGCATTTAAGTATAAAAAACTCGAATAGCCTGTTAACACACCATGTGCATGGTACACTCAGATGTATAGTAAATGCATTGCTACTCATGGTGATTAAACATCACTACTTCTCATAAATCTCCTTGTTTTCTTCTTTGTATCGCAGCGAATGTAGTAGCAGCAGAAGGAAATTGTGGATATTCAGCAGTGACTGGAGGAGGATGTCCAGACATGAAAGCATGTGCACAAACATGCAGTCCTTGCTACAGAAATCTTGGCCAAATCATGGCAACTTGTGTTAATAATGAATGTAGATGTTACTTTTACCGTGCACCAACTGCTCCTCCTGGCAAAGGAATGCCTTGTATGCCACCCAAATTATCCTCCTGATGATTAGCCTCTAATAATAATCAAGTTCAAGACACAAATTTTGTGGAGATGTCTCAAGTCTTAAGGAGATGTTTTGAGAGATTTATGTAGTTCTTATATCCACAATACATTGACAAATTTATTAATACAATTAGGAAATATATAAATTAAAAGTTTCCTCCTTTTTTTTCTAATGGAAACTTTCTACATAGTCCTGCAATATACATAAACCATGATTCATTGATTGATTTATACTGTCATGACAAATTGATTTTCCACTAAATTCACATAAGAAAACAAGATCAATCTATAATTTCTGAAAATTGGAGTAATAACAACATATGATCCCATTTGTTTGCTACAACAGGGACTTTCTCAATTTGTTGATACACATGTTACAATATGAATGTTCTTTGGCAGCACAATGAATGATCTTTCTATAATGAAGGGTTTTTGTTTTCAAGTATAGTATTACTTATATTCTTGAAAGTTGACATGGCCAGTCGTCTTGGCGTGCTCCATAGCCTCCTGGTAGAAACAAAAACAACAGAATTTCAAGCATCATTAGCATCAGATTTTCGGGTGAGCATACCAAAATAAGTGAGATACTAATGAGAAACAAAATTCAAACCAGATCCTACCTTCTGTCCTTTGACACCGATTTGGCAGACGCCACACCGCAATGTAAAGTTGCCAGTGTCGGTAAACTTTCTCTGCCTGAAATATGGCAGAGTGAAATTAGACATGATTAAACTAGGCAAACAAGTAAATCTTATTACTAATATCAAAGCCACAGAGTAGATCAATTAGTACAATCAACATCTTTAGAAGTTCGCAACATCCTGTATACAGCATATCCGTAAAACTTAAAAGCACAGGTGCACCCAAAGTTAAGGTGCCAAATCAGCATGTCACAGTAAACTGTTTAAGTGTTTATGATCCTAAAGTTGCAGAGTTTTTCCATGCCAAGAAAATATAGCAATTATTAGCTCCAAAGAATAATATGCAAGGGGTCAAATAATACCTATGCTGCGACTTCACGAAATTCTGAGCAAGCCCCTCAATACCTATGGTTCTGTCATTGCGTACAGAAAATACTGTTTGATCGAACTCCTCCGGAGCTCCTTCAGAGGGAGACATCTGTTGCACAATACAAAAAAAACGAATTATAAAATTAGCTGCAAGAGAGATACAAGGGTTAATCCTATACTCCATCCAATCGTCATCATCTAAATAAGGATCATAGGGAGATAGTTCGTTAAGAATTTCTAAAAGAGAATAGGACAATTCTTGAACTCACATATATGTGAGTCCCACATCTATGGAAATATCTAGCTGGTTGTATTGGGATAGCAATGGACAGATGGAGGGACAGAGAAGGAAAGGCAAAAGAAAAAGGCAGGGAGAGTGGACTTGTGTCTTCACTCCAAATCTTCCAACTCCGGAAAGATCTGACATATTAAAAGAAAGGGGATTGGATCCTTCCCGTGTTTCCCTTAATCCATATGGACCATATCCAAATAGAAGTGGATCACTCTCTCTTGCCTTTCTTTCTGTTCAGATCCTCTTATCCAAACACATTGTAAGTGATCAACACAGTGAGAAACATAATCTATTTTCGAGTGTAATCTTCCTGAGTCATTTTTCCAAGAACGAAAACAGCAATGACTAAGTAGAGGTGAGAGGCTTACAGCCAAAGCATCATAGTGAAGCCCATCATAAAGTAACATAACCCTTTCACTGAAATTACGGTCCTGTTTTAACACCCAAACACAGAGAAATAAGTAAACACAAGCTTCCCGCTTCATCAACTATCAAGAATCAGATGTCATCTACTGCATACTAACCTGACCGTACAAATCACATCGATTTGTCTGGATGTCATAAGCTGCTATTTCGCGTCCATAATAATCAGCTAATATTGAAAGTTCTATGGCACCTGTTGAGGAAAAAAAATAGCACAAATTGTCAAGCTTCACAAACAACTCCAAACGTATGAAGGTGATCCTTTAAACTCTAGATCGTGATAGCAGAGGGGATATGCAAATATTGAAATATATACAGAATACCACTCAATTAACATGTGAAACATGTAACATCCTTGGTTACAGAAAAGAAAAAATAAAAGAAGAAAGAAAGAGCCGCATGTTATACATCAACCCAGGCCACAGCCACCGATCCATTTTACTTACAGAAGGCACATGGGAAAGGGCAAGTTGGGTAGTGCACATAAGATCTGTTGGCTTATTAATTATGTGCCTATTGCGGGAAAAAGAGGCCACTCAAGGAATGTTGCCTAGCAGTTAGTTATAGTCTTAGAACAATGTAAGCAAGGAAGGGAGTACACATACGAGGAGGTAAGACGAGAGAATTATCCAAAGAACAAAAATAAGCAGCCACACGGAGGTCTGGGGTAGTTGTGTAGAATTCACTATTTCATAAGATCAATATTGCAATCGAATTATGGTTTACTCTAATTATTTTCTTTCTTACCTCGCATCTCTCTTTCATTTCTCTTCATTCAACTCAATAATTAGAAATTGGTTTCAGAGCGGAACATTGTTGAGAAAAACAGATAGTTGGTCTCCAACTCAAACTTTGCAACAACATTTCTTCCTTCAATGGTAACTTTGTGTATTCATCCATGATGGCAAGCCCGCACCAGGAGTTTGAGAGTGCAACAGCAGTGGATTTTGGGTTCCAACAGCTGCGACGGCGGAAATTGGAGGTTCAGGAAGCTTGATGTGCCCCTCCCTCTTTGATGACAGCAACCCAGATTCCTTTGAGCTGAACGCTATTTCCTTTTCTATCGCCTGGATAATGAGGAGAAATTGAAGGCCGCGGTGGTCGGACTGGAGGGAAAATTCCTCATGTTTATGTGTGATGTTCCATGGGAGTAGGTTCACGAAGCAACCACAAAAGATATTTTCATCAAGCAGCTCAATTGTAAACTTTTTGAGGATGGCAAACCATATCTGGTTTTCTTGGAAAATGAGAAGCTGCTCTACAAAGGGAGACTAATGGTGCCAGGGAACAAGAGCGCTTGATTGTCTATCCAAATATGCCCGTTTGAATGGCTTAGCACATCCCAGTTCATGAGCCTCTTCTGGAAAAAATTGTTCCAAGCAAACTGCTCTCAAACAGAGATTCAGCATGTTACCGCAATTTGATGGTCAATAGATAATAGTCAAGAAATGCTTACAGACCTCTCTCAGTGTCTTGGTTGCTTTCTCAACAGGGAACCTCGATTCTAGGCAGGGTGGCTTTTGTGGGACAAGTTCTGTGCAACACTTCACCCATGCGTCTAGCAAGTAAATTCCATTCAGGGTCTAGAAACTCCGCACTTGACGAGGATGGGGAAGGAGGATAACAACGTGAATTCATAGGCGGAAGAGTTCCAGGAAAGAGATGCAATGTTAGATGAGCTAAAGTTCGATCTTCTCAAGGCCCAGGATGGGTGAAAATTATGGTTGACAGGAAGGGAAGAGGAGCAATTTAAGGTAGAAAATAAGCGTCTCAAACTCCAACTCTATAGATGGAAGACTTTGGCCAAGCGCCCTTTTAAAAAGTTAGCAGCACGGATCTATGAGCCTTACAAAGGTGTGCAAAAGGTGGGTAGTATTGCTTACAAGTTAGATTTGCCTCCTGCTTGTATCCATCCAGCTTTCAAGTTTCTCATCTCAAACTTTCTAGAGGAAAAGGGAAAACTGTCGGAGGTTACCAAGTGAACAAAGACTTGGAGCTGGAAGTCACACACACAACACTCTTAGGCATGCATACAGAGAAGTTAGGGGATGGCACTGGCCTTGCAGTTCTCCTCAAATGGAATGGACTGCCAGAGTATGAAGCCACATGGGATGACTTCTCAGCCATCCAACTGCATTATGGTCTTTATCCTACTTTTCACCTCAAAGACAAGGTAAGGTTTGAGAGCCGGGTAATGTTATACATCACTCTGAGCCACCAATCTGATTACTTATGCGACCATGGGAAAGGGAAAGTTAGGTAGTGCACATAGATTATGTTGAGAATTTCGTTATGTGTTGCCTTGCGCAGGAAGAAGAGGAAATTCAAAGAACTTTGCACGATGTTTATTATAGAGTGAGAATGATGTAAGCGTGCAGGGAAAACAGTATACATAAATAGGAGGTGTAATGAGAGATTCATCCAGAAAATTTTGTTTTTAAGCAACGATGAGCTGGAAATTTAAATCAGAATTAGTAGACGAAGAAGAAGATGATATTGATTGATTAATTGGGAAGTTAAAGAAACTATAGGATAGATTCATCAAGCTTTTGAGTGACTCACTCCCAAAACTAGCAGAAAGTAATTTTCAACATTGTTCTTCATGATCTTCTCTCTGAAATCTCCTCTATTTATACAATTACGATCCTTTTCACTCTCTCTCCTCTAGCAACTCACTTGTCTTCCTCCTCAATCTACTACTAACTAAATTACAGTGCAATTTCCTAAAATCCCCAGTCCCTTGGCAAGTTCATTACATTTTATCTTTCTACTTATAAGTGTAATCAACCCTCTGAGGTCTGGGGTGGTTATGTGTAATATATGAGGTTATTGTAGCGATATTGCAATGGAACTATCAGCTTCTCTGACTTTCTTCTTCTTACCTCTCATTTCTCTTTCATGTACCTTCATTTCAACTCAACCTATGACACCACAGAACAGACACAATCGCAGCTAAAGCTCCTAAATACTCATTGCTAACAATAACCTGACAAGATATAATTCAACTTCCCATGGTTGGGAGGCCTCAAACCAAACCCTCCCATACACCTAGAGGTTCTCGAATCTCGTCTATGATATAGCTGTATTTTCAGCAGTTGTTTCAACTCCTCAATGTTAGTGAAAAGGAATAAACTAAGGTACAAACATATGACAGAAGACTCTGTATTTATATGTGCATCAGACACTGCTACGCATACGAGCCCACATAGACAGGCTACCTGGTGTGTCAAGGTAAAATTTGGTTGCCAGACGCTTCAGTTCATTTCAATATCACAACATGCTCATACAAATGTAAGCAAGTATTTGATATATCATGCTCTAGAGACCATCATACATAAAAATGGCTCGAATAAATCACTCCTTTCACTTCAACACTTTCTTCCTTGTATGCAGAAATGTTTTCATTTTGACTTCCACCTCCCTGTTTGAGTAAGCATAAAAGTAAAACAGCATACGCCATGATCTTCGTACACCTTGATTGTAGTGGGATCCTAGATTGGTTCGTCTTTTCGGCATGTTGGTTTCTTATAGTCCAATAAGGCCCATTGTGACAGGTCCCTCATACATTAAGAAACCTTCAAGATTTTATGGCCAACTCAAGACGAGTTCTACATTTTGATCCCTCAGTCTTATGTCAACTAAACTACATAACTTCTTCTAGGCCAGATTAAACCAGATACAGTGGAAAGTAATAGAAGTCACTTTTTACAAGCTAAAATTAACTTCAGAATCTCATGCAACCACAGCAACTTCAGCAGAAAAAAGAGATGACGACCCCTAAGTATAAATAATCTATCAGAACTTAAATTATGCATCTTTTACAAAAAAAATTAAATCAAAAAAGGAGTTTACCAACCTCCCCATTTCTCTGAATCGAGAATCCATGAGCAATATGCTTCATTTGGTTTCCCAAGAAACGCTTCAGAGTATTTCACGGGATCACTACACACAGTTGCAGCTATAACCTTCCAAAAATAAACAACAGGTTATTTAGTAACACGTTCGTCAAGAGGACACCGAAAGAAGAACAAACTATTCAGTATAAAGGACATGTAATAGACGTAGCAAATAATTGAATGGATCAAACTCCTTTTATCATCCAAGTAGAGAAAGCCAATGTGTTATCCCACAATTTTTACTTCGATAGCAAGTAGTTTCCTCCTTAAGCCCAAATCTTTTTTCGGACAACGAAAACTTCATCAAAATTATTTCTTGTACCAAAACCACATTGATACATACTAAGCTTGGGTAATGCACATACATCTATTGCAAAAGACCCATGCATCATACTAGCAAAAGAAATGTAAGACCCACATTGATGCATCACCCACAACGTTGATCCATTAAAATGTAAGATGATATTAATGTTGGCAAATGAAGTGAGTGAGCCATATTGATTCTTGAGCAAGAGCATATTATCTAAAAAGAAACCATTATATTGCTACAAATAGCAAAAGCAACTAGAAAAATGAGCCACGGTCTCCTCATGATCTTTAGTTAAGTTCATGTTTTCTTCCCATAATAGGAATGACATACTACCATAAACGAATTCAACAAAAGTGGAAACAGAATATTTGATGATGAAATAAGGCAAAAGCATTTTCAATGCAGATGAACTTCGTTTAATGCACAAGATGCCTTGATTCTACTCATTCTAACAACTTAAGAATAAGTAGACACCTCACCATAAGAAATTAGGACAGAAAAACTCAAAACCACCAACATCAATACTTAATTAGGAGCATAACCTGTCTTAATTCAGAAGCTTTCTGTTTATCATGATCCATAACATATCTGCAAAATATAGAACATTATAAACACTTGGCAAAGTAAGCCATGATCTATAATTGCAAGGGGGAAAAAACGAATCTAGCTATCTATGGTTTGAAATTTACCCAACAGCATTAAACAGACAGCTATTGTCAGACGGGATTACACGCCTAACAACGGTACCTTCCATGTTAAAGAAATAAAAAGTTTACACCTGCAACAACAAATTCATAACCCATGAGTCAAATTCATACTGAAGATAATGTCGAAACCACATCACTAGAGCAAACACGAGGCGTTGTTGAACAAAGAAAACTCAGATTGAATTCGGAGAAAATCTCATTGCATGGCATACAGTAATTCATTTCCAGGCATGCAAACTAAAGAAACTAACACCAAAGCAAATTATCCTCTGAAAGCCCAAAAATTACATTCTAGAGATTGTAAAAATAACAAAAAAAACTAAACAGAAAATGGGAAAACTAAATTCAGGGACAACGGAAATTTAACACCAAATCATACAAAAAGAAAAAGGGGTTTCAAAATTGAGCAAGTAAAGAGTAAAGACAACATCTTTTGATTCATCTAGGGTTTCCCCTAAACAGAGAAATTTCTTAAATCAATCCATGTAATTATCCATTGGAAATTACATATAGCTAGGTATTAAGTAACTTTTCACACTACTAAATAAAATTAGATAGAACATAAGTAGGGGAAAATGAAATGAAACTTAACAAATATCACAAAATAACAGCACCAAAATCAAAATGCTCAAATTCCCAAATCTGTTGGCAAATTATACTCAAAAAACACAAGAACCAACATCTTAAGCTAAATTATACATACAAGAACTATATTGTAGGATCCAGTAGAAAAGAGCCCAGAACTTATTTTGCAGCAAAAAATGAAACAAACTGAAAATCACAATCAAATTTCATAAATTTGATGAAATTACACAGAACAAAATAGAAAAAAGAAAGTATAAACATAAAGCAAAGAATTTTGGTATAAAGACTTACACTTGGAATCTTTATGCTGCAATATTCTCTCTCCTAATTTCAGGAGTGGGAACAGATTTGTTGGTGGTATTTGTATTTCAATTTTAGTATGATTATTCCTGTTAATTCCTGTAAAAGGAAATTATCTGGGTTTTTTTATCTGAAAAAGCTGCCATTAATATAAAATATGGAGACTGTATGAGTTGGTTGTATGAATGGGACCCACTGTCGCTTACCGTTTTAGGAAGGAAGATGCGGGAAGAAACGAATTTCTTCATCTTCCATTTTAATTTTTGATCTCTTTTCTTTTCACCGATTTTCATCTTACAAAAATTCCCAGTTATTTGCCAAAAGAAAAAAAAAAACTATTATTTAACCAATATTAGTGATTTAACTAATTTCAGTAGATTGAAAATGCATTCATTAATAAGCCATCATACGGGATTTATAAAAGAGGTCAGAAATTAAAAAAATACAGATCAAATTGAAAGAAATTTAATTTTAATATGACAAAACCACGATCGTTGAGCAGAATTAATCCGTTTGAATACCCTTTTTCACATATCTGTATGATGCAGCCTGCTGCGATGAGGTATAATGATACGATGGAGTTTTGACGTAAAAAATTGGAGTTAATTCAACCGATTGTACGCGAAATACTAACCGTAGTTGCAATCCCGTATAAAATCCTAGATCAACCTTCAACTGGAGTCAGGATTCAAACTCCGCCTAACACAAAAAGAAACCAAACTAATACACGCACCATGAATGGACTACAAAAAAAGGACTAAAACATTCATACAAGTAGGTCTTAGGTCTTGTTCGATTCAACTTATTTTAGAAAAAAAATAAGATAAGATCAGATAAAATAAGATCAAATAAGATAAGATGTTATACACACCTAATAAACTATAAGATAAGATAAGATAAAATAAAATAAGTTGAATCAAACAGACCATTATTGAAAACAACGAAAAAAGTAAGAAGCAAATTAGACACTTCAAAATGAGAGAAAGAGGGGCTTACCATGAACAAGAACATCTATGGCATCCCCTATAGAGGGTTTTCTGTGAAAAGAGAAGAGAGAGAAGACGATAGGATAGCGGCTATGTTTTTCCAAAGATATGGTATTTTTGCATATTGAAAGTGAATATATTAATATGTATATTGAGCAATGACCAATCATTTATGTCATAGGCGATGAAGTATAATGTGTAAATAACACAATATATTTTTGTTTAAATCACTTTTGTAAAAGTATACTTCATCTATAACTTTTGTCAATTGGTTTTAGAACAGAATCTCATCTTAGCTTATGTGTGATTACTCTCTCCTCATGTATGGGCCCTCTGCAAGCCCAATTATGTATTTATCATGTTTGGAGCAGACGGTCTTAGCCCATTGTTGTTCCCACGTAGGAAGGGCCCAATAAGTTGAAAATTGATTGCAACATGTCGCCCAACAATAGTGTCATGTAGGGGTGTTATTTAATAGTTTCAGATGGGCTCACATGTGGAAGGAAGTGTTAATGTGTTAACCCACATGTGAGCTTGTCGCACATTGAAAAAAAAAAAAAAAAGAGGATGATTAACATATAAGCTTAATGAGTTACTCCTATTGTCAATTGGTTTTAAGATGTAACCTCATCTGAACTTATATATGGTCACTCTCTCCTCGTGTATGGACCTAGTGCAGGCGCGAAACCGTCACTTACCAGCATGAGGCATACAAACTGGCTGAGTACAGATGCAGGATGGACCTAGGCACAAAATAATCTGCCAGTAATCTGATACTAAAATATGCATGAAAGCTGCGTTGTTGTCTACTAAATGATAAATTAGTCCAAGAGAAGTTTGTGTTTCCGCGGCATTAACTTGTTTTGAAAGTGAGTCAAACAATAAAGCAAAGCAGCAACTGGAACACATATAATGGCCATTGAAGATGGAATCATGAGTGCTTCATTAAAGGAAAAACAAATCGAATAGCACCCACTGTCTTTACTAAAGAGATAAGATTCTCTAAGCTCAAAGGTCAAATTATACGATGAGTGGAATGCATTGAGCTGTGTACATCCAGCAGAAGGTAGAGGGAAACTAATATAAACATGGCAGGATGCTAAAAGCACCAAGATGCTCGTCAGTCGTAACAACTTTATTGACCTCTGCTAAGTCAGTAATGATGATGAACCTAAAGAGCAGCAATGCACTCAATTTCAATCCTCGCATCCAGGGGCAATGCCGCAACCTGGTAAGTTGATCGAGCTGGAGGTGTGGATGAGAAATCTGCAAGAACAAGAGTCAATTTTTCAAAATTGCAATGCTTTTGGCAACTAAAAAGGTCCATAATGAACAATTGATCCATAGGCTATATGATTTACTCACACTTAGCATATATCTCATTTACTTTCTTGAAGTCTTTCAAGTCCGCCAACCTAAGATCAATATCGAACAACATAATATAGTCAACATTGCTCTACATGGCTTTTATGTCCAACATCCAACAAGTGATGCAAATGCACTTACATGATAGTCGTTTTGACTACAGATGAATAATTTGCTCCACTAGCTTTCAAAATTTCACCCATGTTTTTGAGAACCTGAAAACATAAGATAATTTGAAAATGTCAACTCATCTCTCACTTTATAAAGAGAAGAGTTAAGTGCACAATAAGGTGTACGTCCAGTATTCCGAATTATATATTGTCTTTCCCTCTCTCCATACGTAAGGCTGGAAGTAAGAACATTATATACATAACGTCTACAGTTCAGTTAAAAACAAAACCTCCATCCCCCAGATATTTGATGAAATGAATTAAATCAACTTGACGTGGTGACATGGAAAAACTATAAACAACTCACATGCACACACCAAATTACAGTATATAAAGGGCCAAGGTTATCCTTATAGAATATGGTCTGAGAATTTAGATTACAATCGTAATCACCTACAAAATCATTGCTGAACACAAATATCAAGTCATATCCATGGAAGTTCTTTTACAGAAAGATCACCCACCTGTTTAAAAGAAAGGTGAAAAATTCTTTGAGCAGTATGCTCTAATTCAACCATTCAATTGACCACAGGAAAAAAAACATCTGGCCTTATGGTGCTGACAAGCATCTGATACTAGTAGGCACTGAAAGCTAATTTGGTATTTGGTAATTGGTAATTGGCAGTTTGGCACTGATACTTTGACACGTGGCTTCAATGACCCTCCTTTTTCAAGAGCGCTGAGAAAGTCCCTTACTAAGCATGAATTACCAGCTAAGATAATGTAGCACACTCCTGATTTATGTAGCAGAAGGCCACTTTCCACTCTGACCAAAAATGTGCTGCACATGCTGTATTTCACTAGTAAAGAAGGCAGTGCCTCAACAAACTCAGTAAGGCTGTCTAACAACGTACAAGTCCCGTCACACGCATTACCCAGCCATATGAGCTCAAAAGAAAGTAACCAAATCTATTCACAATTCCTCATAAAGTCCGGCAAGCAAACTTGTTTTTGTATACATAATTGGGCACATAAATTCATTTACCATGCAGAGACTTCCACAATTTCTAGACATTTAGACCATAGGCCATCTGCACATCCATACACCATGACAATTTCCCAAATTGTAGAAATCATAGGCAGCAAAGTTTAGGAGAACCATGATAATTTCTTTACGCAGGTAAAATGTGCTCTAAACCAGGCTTATGGTGGAGGAATTAGCAAAAATCCTATTTACCTGTTCAGTTTGCTCCTCCACATTCTCTGAGACAAACTTTCCAGTCTGCATTCAAACAGGTATCATTCACATCAGCAATCAAGCATAACTATAGGTAGACAAACAAATTAGCTAAAGAAACGACTCAGATGCGAAGCACAAACCTCTGGCACAAGACCCAGAACACCAGATACAAAGACCATGTTGTTTGCTTTGATGGCTTGAGAATATGGTCCCAATGCTGCAGGAGCCTTGTCTGTTTTGACAGCTTCCTTTAAACCTATATTATATGCAGAAAGGATCAAACACACGTATTTTCACAGAGCATGCAGTCAATCACCAATGGTCACTAATTCAAAAAAATACGATCACAATTCATATAGCTCAATCCCTTTAGTAAGTATCTCATATGTCGTATGTCAGAATCAAACGAAACCTCGTAGAGCCTGGTTTCTGAAGAGGAAGTACTCTTCCACGCAAGTTATCTAATTTGCTTAATGTAATAAACGTTCAAAGAGCTGTTTTCAATTCCTCTAGCCTACTCAATGCAATGTGAGCCTCAAGTAGATGAAAATTCCCACCTTACATAGAATAATTATAAGATACGACCAAAAACATAAATAGAAAGAGAGAAATTGTACTTTGCTGCTGCCTCCATTGTAAAACAAATGTCATATTTGCCTTTGGTGATCAAAACTTCATAGTAAAATTTGTCAAAACGCATTTCGTACATCATTACATTGTCATAATGTGAAAAATATTACAAATTTAGATTTATCTTGTAAAGTATATTCATCACGTTATGGTTCTATAGTTTGTTGAATGGTAAATGACAAAAACTAAACGTCAAAGTTAGACAATTTTCTTTCATATACTAATGTGAAACGTGCCTATTATTGCAAAATTATGAAATAACAACTTTGTTGCGAACAGAGAATCCTTTCCTCTCAGACAAAAGGTTCAAAATCCGTCTCAATAACAACATTTAACAGAAGGAATTATGATCCACTACACAAGCAGCTTCCAGAATGAAGAAATCTCACAACTAACTTCGAATATCATAAAAACTCCACTTTAAGCAAATAATCCCACCATTTTTATCCCCTTTTAGTCCAGAAGAAAAACCCTCTTACCAAAAACATTCCCGCTTTACGCCGAATCTCTCCATGCTTAAGACTACAACATGAATTCACAAAGAAAATACATTTCACCAGATTATGAAAAATACCTCACTCTACTTCTCTAAATTAGGGCATAATCCACATCCTCATTGAATTGTAATTCTTCATCCCAAAAAACCACTTGACATTACCTTACCTCCCATTATAGCCCAAAAGACAGAAATAACATTATTAATCCTTTGAATTTTTAATTTTTTTTTTGTGTTATATAACTAATTCCTAGAATCAATCATCCAAAATGAATTGCAAATTCCACTTGCATTTCAATAAATCAGCCAAAAAACAAATTACAAGTACTACAATATAATTCAACATTCGAGAAAGCGTAGAACAACACAAAATTCAGCAATTAATAAATATTAAGTTAATCGGAATAACCCAAAATTTAAATAAAAAAAAGAGGTGGAGAGAGATTACTGGCATCAGTAGAAATGGCTAAGCAAGCAAAGGGTTTAGAGCGCCAAATGTTGGTGCCGGCAAATGAAACACAGCCAACTCCGGCGGCAATTTGGCCTTTCACGCGAAGTGCGCCGGCGTCTATCGCCGGTAAATGGAAGCTTCTTGCTGCGCACCACGCCATTTTTCTCTCTCTCTCTCTCTTCACTCTGTGACTGTGTGTGTGTGGGTGATTCTGACTTTGTGAATGTTGAATTTGTTGCGGTCTTTTTGGGTTGGAATTGTTGTAGGTTTGATAAAGTCAAGTCGGATATATGGACCAAGACCATAAAGTGGCTTACTTATTGCCGTTATTGGGTTAAATTGAAGTCCAATTTCATTTTGCCCATTGCTTACTCCGTGGAATTTCTACTATAGTACCATCTGTTTAGTACCATCATCGTCAAGGATTCGAATTTCTACTATAGTAGTTTAGTACCATCTGTTTAGTAACATCATCGTCAAGGGAGAAATAGTAGTTCAGTAGAGTATCATTCCGAATTTCAAGGCATTGTCTAGGATTCGAATCCTCATCTCAGCCTTTGGATTATTCGGCCTGTGAGCTAGCCTGTCCTGCAGGCTAGTAGCCTAACAGGGGTTGATCTTCGGACCAATTATCTTTCTTAATAAAAAAATAATAGTACCACCATCGACATTCGAGACTATGTTCTTGTGGGTACAGGTTCAGTCTACTTTAGTTCAGCTTAATTTTGTTAAGTTCATCTAGTTTTCTCTCGTAGTTTTAGTTCAGTTTAAATTTAGTTCAACCTAAAAGAATAGGGCCTAAGTCATCCGCTTCTCTAGATATTTTCTCACCTCTGGAAAGACCCTAGATGTAATATCCCGAAAATTTTAAACTTGCTTAAACTAAATAATAATAATTAGTGGCTAAATTTTTCCTTTAATAATAAGTTATAATCGAAATTTCGTTATTTTATATCCGAGTAATGGATAATTAGTTCATTAAAAGATAATATATATTATGTATGGCTAGAGTTGCTAATAATAACAAGTTATGTTAAATGATTTCATTAGTTAAAGTAAGAAAACAAATAAATAACAAATTGATGGCATAAAAAAAAGGAAAAGAAAAAGAGAAAAGAAAAGAAAAGAAAAGAAAAAGAAGAAATTGAAGAAAAACAGAAAAACAGAAAAACGTTTTCTTCTCCTTTGACCCATTTCAGTTTTCTTTTCTCAAACAACCCACCCATGAATTTCTAACTCTAAAATGAATTATTCTTGCTCACTCAAACTCATGTTCATATAAAATTCATTAATCAAACCAAATCACACAATAACCCATTTTATTCTCATTCAATTCATCAATCTAATTGGGTAAAGATTGGAACTCAACAATGGCTATAAATAGCCATGTTTACTTCCCTCAAACCGCACCACCATTCCTCACTCAGTCATCACTAACAAATACACTCCATCCTCCTGAGTTCCCACCGGAAACGCCACCCCAACCACCCCTCAAATCCCCTGTTTTTTTTTCGCACAACCCATCTCGTTTACCCCTCTGTTTTTATTCAACCACCGTGACACCACCTCCTGTAGCTGCCGCCGGTGCTACCTCCTGTGCGCCACCTACTGTACCTCCAACCACCTGCCGCAAATACCCAACCGTCCTTCTCCGTCGCTCAGCTCCTCCTCCCTCTCGCCCAGTTCTTTCTCTCTCCTCTGCTTGCTGCGCACACCGCCAGACCACCGCTACAGCAACGACGAACCCGAGCCCAGAGTCGCCGGAGTTTCGCGCCTTCCGCCGCTGCCGTCGGAGCCTCGACCCACTCCCAACGACCTCCCTATGCTCTCTTGTCGAGTCTGCTAAGTTGGAGCAGAGGTATAAACATACCTCCCTACTGTTATGTTTAATTTGATTTAAGTAGTTGAGCCCAAGAATCACCTATTGATGACTCATAATGTTGATTTTAGTAAAACTAATTGATTGGTTGGGCTAAGGGCTCTGGGAGTCGATTCTAGGGGTTTCTCTTGCTTTGTCCATGGATTTAAACGAATTACCTAAGCCAATTCTGCCAGATGGTTCTTTTGTATCCCAAGCTCAAGTCATGGAAGATGTTCGCCATCCTTCGGTTTTGAACAAAATCTCTCCTAAAGGATCTTTTAAAGAAGTAGTAGCGAGTTCTTCTCAATGGTTTCAGGAAGCTAAGGCTATCTATCTTA
Source organism: Beta vulgaris subsp. vulgaris (assembly GCF_026745355.1). Lineage (NCBI taxonomy): Eukaryota > Viridiplantae > Streptophyta > Magnoliopsida > Caryophyllales > Amaranthaceae > Beta > Beta vulgaris. The sequence continues at coordinate 3,954,741 of NC_079205.1, read as the reverse complement.
ATTCTATGGATTGGGATGAGCCAGAAATTGAGATCCCTAAAGGGGATAATGTTGTCTCCTTTTCGGCTGAGAAATTACAGGATCTTAGAAAGCCCTGGAGTCTAACCTTAATGGGAAAATGCTTGGGAATAACGGTTAGACCATCTTTTATGACACAAAAAGTTAGATCGCTATGGAGGCCTAAAGGCACTGTCGAGGTTATTGATTTGGGAAAAGGAGTCTATTTGTATCGATTCAGCCTCCAAGATGATTATGAAAGAGCATTATTTGGTGGCCCTTGGTACATTATGGATCACTATCTAATGATAAATCGCTGGAAACCAAACTTCAGACCAACTGAAGATCGATTCGATAAACTTACGGCCTGGGTTCACTTTCCTGAACTTCCGGTGGAGTATTATGACAAAGAAGCCCTTCATTCAATAGCAAGTAAAGTGGGAAAACCAATTAGAGTTGATTATGCAACGAACAACTTAACAAGAGCACGCTACGCTCGTGTTTGTGTGGAAATCATGCTAGAAAAGCCAATCTTAACCCGAGTCTGGGTTGGTAATCATTGGCAAACAATTCTGTATGAGAATTTGCACCTGCTTTGTTTTCAATGTGGTCGTATAGGGCATCAGAAATCTCAATGCTCAGGATGGAAAGAGGAGAGCGTGGTGTCTCAAGCTGGAGCAGGATCGTTGGTGCTAGACTCGTCTGTTGCTGGTAACAGCTTGGGACAAGTGTCACATGAAGCAGGTACACTTGGTATAAATCCAGTTTCACCAAGACAGTTGGCATCTAGCCAACTGCAGTCGAAGTCAAATGGAAATTCTCTCATGAAAGAAATAGAGCCCAATTCTCATTCTGGGCCTGGGCTGGATGCGTACGGACCTCGGACCACGGTGTTGCACAAAAAGAAGATCAACAGTGGGCCACAATCGGGTTATCAAGCAAGAATTAATAAAGGCAAAGCTATTGTTAATTCCTCCCCCTTTGTTCCCCAAGAATCAAGAAAACATAATAAAGTCAATCAATTAAATAGCAATGGCGCCTCCACTAGTAATTATTGGAGAAGTCTAAAAATCGCTGATGAGGATCCTCAAATCCATTGCACAATAACCAAGGATGATTGCGTCAATACCGAGGCTTCCAAACCCTCTCCAGTGCCTCTTTCTCTCCCTGTTGCTAACCCTAATTCTCTGGCTCCTTCGCATAATTTGAGACACTTGGCGAAACAGGGTTCTTCTAACTCAACCATGATTAAATCTTCTCCTTATCAAACTGATTACATGCAAGAAGATCTTTCCACTTCCATGAAATCTTCTCTCACTGTTATTTCTTCTTCATAGCATCATGAAAAACACCACAGAAAAAACCTCTCCTCCTCCAGTGAACCAACATGCAATGACTCCTCAACTTCCATTAAGACCTCCTCAACCCCCATCCCCGCCAATTCAACCAATTCCTCCCCTGAATCCTCGTCCATCATCGTCCCTCCTTCTGCGACCCCTGATTCCATCTTGCATCCCATCATCACCATCCATTCCTCCCCAACCACTTCCGGCCAACCTGAATGTATCTCAGTCTCAGATACCGAACCTCCTAAATTTATTTCCAGCTCATCCTCAACCCCTCCTTTGGAGTTCGCTTCGAAACCCACTTTCTATACCAAAACTGGAAATGATGGTAGGAACTCTCAAAAACTTAACTCCCAACAATCCATCTCTAAAATCTCTCGTGGAAAATCCATCTCCTCGCAATCAGGGTCAAAGAATTCTTCAGCCTCCTCCCTCAAACATTCCCACCTTTCCCTTACTATTAAAAAGTCACGTGCTAGACCTAGAGTTGACCCAGTTCAATATAGTCATGTTTCAAGTTCGAAAAGAAGTAGTGGGGTTACAACTAGAAACTCGACACTCATTGTTTGTGAAAGACAAGCTGGAGATCAACGCAATGATAACACCGATAAGTTTGACGGACACTTGGAGCTTGGGAATGTCACAAATATGGAACGACTGGGAACAGTTCATGCCCGGGAAGTCGAGGAAAGGGAAAGAGTTGATGAATAGTAATGCTTTGCCTCTTTCAAAGAATTTACCGGATTTAAAAATGAAGATAATAACCTGGAATGTTAGGGGAGCCTCAAACAATGCTTTTGTTCCCCATGCATGGGACGTAGTTCGTATTCATAAGCCTGCTATTCTTATTATTTTCGAAACCAAAGCGGAGGAATGCCGTGCTAGGCAAGTTGCTAGGCTTTTAGGGTTTGATGACTTTAAGGCTATGCCCCCTCACGGGCTAAAAGGAGGAATTTGGCTTATGTGGAAGCGTAATGTGGAGCTGGTTAGCTGGAGTGAAGTGTCCCCGTATTATTTTCATTCCTTGTTCAAGTTCAGCCCTAATCAGCCGGAGGTCCTCATTACGGGTATTCATGCCTCATCTACTGCTAAAGAAAGGCACCAGATTTGGCGCAATATGGAGCAAAACCTCCCACCAGATCATGTGCCTTGGTTAGTTGTTGGCGATTTGAATGAGGTAAGGAGTCAAGGTGAGAAATCGGGGGGTAGAGCGTTTCATCCCACTCAATGTAGGGATCTTAATTCCTTTATGGACGCTGCATGCCTAGTTGATCTCGGATTTGATGGTAATCCGTTTACATGGACAAATGCAAGAGAGGGCACTGCCTTGATTAGGGAGCGTTTGGATAGGGCTTTGGCTAACCATACTTGGATCTCGGAATTTGCCGGAACTCAGGTAAGTCATTTACCTAGAACTCATTCAGATCATTGCCCTCTACTGATTAATTTGAATACGTCTAACTCCTCCTTCAAAAACTATCCTTTTCGTTGTAAAGAGGCATGGTTAGGTCATCCTGATTTTAAAACCTTTTTTGTGAATAACTGGTTGCATCCTAAAGTCGACTTCTTAACTGGGAGAAGCAAATTCCTGAGTAAGATTCGATCATGGGATGGGAATGTTTTTGGTAATCTGGCTTTGCAGAAAAAAAGAATTCTTGCAAGACTAAATGGAATTCAACTTTCTCTGTCATTTCGAAACTCGGATTTCTTAAGTCAACTTGAAAAAAATCTTCTTGTGGACTTAAATAACATTCATCTCATTGAAAGAAGAATTTGGGCTCAAAAGGTGGGGATTTACTGGCGAAAATTTGGGGATTATAACACCCGCTATTTTCATGTTTTGGCTAAGATTAGAAAATCAAAAGGCAAGATTCATTCCCTTCAAGATTCAGATGGAAACTGGATTCAAGATGATTTGCTTCTAAAAAACTTGGCTAGGGATACTTTCATCAATATATTTTCATCAAAACATATTTTTAGTAAACGCACTTCTTCTTTCGTGCCATCAAATTTTATTTTGCATGAAGATAGTCTTGAGTTGATTAAACCGTTTTCTATTGAAGAAGTAGGGAACATGGTGAGTTCTATGGCTGCACTGAAAAGTCCGGGGCCTGATGGTATCCAGCCCATTTTCTTTCAACAGTGCTGGAGCAATCTCAATGAGCATTTAGTTACCTTTTTAAACAATTGTCTAGATGAAGGTAGGGTGCCGGAAGATATTAACAAGTCTTATCTTTGTCTCATTCCTAAGAAAGATGCCCCTACCACTATTAACGATTTTCGTCCTATAGGCCTTTGTAATACCATTCTTAAGCTGTTAACTAAAACTATTGCTGCTCGTATTCGAGGTCTTATGCCCATGTTGGTTAATCCTTTACAAACTAGCTTTGTCATGGATAGGACCATTGATGAAAACATTATCATTATCAAAGAAGTGGCTCACTTGTTTAAGAAAGTTAAAAGAGGTAAAAATATAATGGCTCTTAAAATTGACCTCACTAAAGCTTTTGATAGCCTAGAGTGGGCCTTTATTAGAGAAACACTTCTTGGATTTAAGTTTCCGGTTAAGCTTGTTAACATTATCATGAGTGTTATCACTACTCCTTCAATTTCTGTTTTGTGGAATGGTGAGATAACAAGTGATTTTCTTCCATCAAGGGGGATTCGTCAAGGTGACCCCCTTTCTCCTTATATTTTTGTTCTTTGTATGGAAAGATTTAGCCAATTAATCCAGGAAAAAATTAATCTCAAGCTCTGGAAACCCCTGATGATTGCAAAAGACATTGGTCTTTCTCACCTTTTTTATGCTGATGATGTTTTCCTTTTTGGCAAAGCATCGTGGGCTAATATGGATGTAATTCTAGAGGTCTTGCATGAATTTGGTCAACAATCTGGCTTATTCCTCAATGTTTTAAAATCCACAATCATTGTTCCAAAAAAGATGGATCATAATGTTCGGCAATCTATTTCTGATCATTGTAATCTTCGCGTGTCCTCGGACTTTGGGAAGTATTTAGGGATCAATATTTCTCCTAACAAACTTAGGAAATCTGATTATTTAGGCCTTTTAGACAAAACTAAATATAAAATTCGTGGTTGGCAAGCTAAACTTCTAAACATGGCAGCTAGATGTACTCTTATTAAAGCGGTTCTTAATACCTACCCCCTTTATGTTATGCAAACTAACATTATTCCCATAAGTGTTCTTGATGATATCCAAAAGGATATTAAACGTTTCTTGTGGAACAAGGTAGGTCAAAGGCATTATATCTCCAGAACTTCATGGACCCAGGTTTGTAATCCTATGATGGCGGGGGGACTTGGTATTAGAGACCTTAGGAAATGGAATACCTGTTTTATGGCCAAACTGGGGTGGAAATTTCTTACTCAAGCCTCTAAACTTTGGGTTCAAATTTTGAAGGCTAAATATTGTAGAGGGTCAAATTTCCTAGATGTTATTCCTAATCAAACCCAGTCGAGTATTTGGAGGGACATGTTGAAGGGGAGGGATCTCCTAAAACAGGGTCTTATCTATAATGTGGGAGATGGGGAAGACATTTCTATTTGGTATCATCACTGGGTTGGCGATGGTCCTCTTTATAAGCATCATGACATTGTTATCCCTGATTCTAAAGCTCATTGGAGAGTTGCTCGCATTATCCGTAATGGGTCTTGGCATTTAGACTCTATCATTTCCTTACTTCCTCATGAAATTGTCAAGTCTATTAAAGCTATCCCTCTTCCTAAAATTGTTGTGGTTCAGGATGATATAAGATGGGTTTTTTCTAAGGAAGGTCAATTTGATATCAAATCTGCTTATCATAGTATGGATCAGAATGTCCAATCCACTTGGGGCATTCCTAATCTTTGGCAGAAACTTTGGAAAATAAACGCTCCTTTTAAATACAAAATGTTGTTGTGGAATGTTGTTAATGGTATTCTTCCCACTGCTGAAAATTTGCAAAAGAAAATCTATCAATTTGATCCCCAATGCCAATGTTGCCTAGAGCAAGCTGAAACTCATCTGCATCTTTTTAAAAATTGTTCCCATGCAAACATCCTTTGGAAACTAATTTTTCAGTTTTTTGACTTAGCCAAAAAAGTTGATGTAGCAAGTTTTTTTAATGGTGACTGGAAGGAATGGATTACACTTAATTTTATGCAAGAAAAAAGTTGGCTGGAAATCTTTGTGATTGCTATTTGGCATATATGGAAGAACAGGAACAAAGCGGTCTTTGACAGAGCAATGTCGAGATCTTCAACTCAATATAATCTTTTCCTTATTGATTACTTGCATAATACTAATGTATTCCAAAAGCAGAATATCACTAAGCCAAGGAGCAATCAAGTTCCTGTGTGGAAGCCACCAGTTCATGGGTATCTGAAACTGAATAAGGATGGGGCTTGGAAAACAAACAACAAAGCGAGCGGTGGTGGTGTAATAAGGAGAACAGATGGATCTTGGTTTACGGGATTCTCAATCAAATTTGATGCCATCAATCCCGCAGCGGCTGAACTAGCAACCATCAGGGAGGGCCTGACATTAGCTAAAGACCATAAAATCAGTAGATTGGAGGTTGAAACGGACGCCCAAGCATTGAAAATCATGATGGATAGAGCTGAGAGAGTGCCGCACCATCAGCTTAGTGCCATTATCTGCGATATTGTGAAGCTTTTGAAGACAAACTGGGTTGTTGTCTTTCTCCATGCAAAAAGGGATGCCAATATGCTAGCTCATAAATTGGCCAGGTTAGGAATGGATATGGAAATGGAAAAGATAACGCATACTACCCCTCCACAATGCGTTTTGGAAGATTACATGAAGGAGCTTGTCAATCCAATGGCGTAACTTTTATTAGGATCCTTTGTTTTGGTTTTTCTCTTTGCTCTAAACCCCTAAACTCCTATCAACTGGACACTTTTGCAAACTTGATTTCCAGTTGTAGTATTGCTACTTTGTTATGGTGTAAACTGATGTTTAATTAATATATATTCCCTCGTTTGTGTTTAAAAAAAAAATTGATTGGTTGGGCTTAGTGTTTTGGGCTGATTTCAATTAAATCAGTAAATGAAATAGATTAAATGAGATAGTTAAACTTTTTAACTCACTTGGATTAATATTGATGTTTAGTTAAAATATAATAAATGATTCACTATATAATACTTGTGATTCGATAATTAATAAACGATTAAACGATAATTTATATGATAATACTTAACAATATATGTCATATATATATAATCCTTGCAATCTTTTTATTACGATATTAGATTGTGACTAATAAACGATTAAATAACGATATGCTATGCGATAATCTTAATATTATACGGAGTATTTCATATAACTCTAATATATCAACTAAAGAGTAATATTAATTAAGTATAGTCTGCTTGTTAAATTTAGAATAAATTAGCAGACACTTACGTATATAGTTTAGATTTAAAGAATGGAATAGTTATATTACGAGGTCTATAGTTACAAGTTATTAATTAAGCTGGATTCATAAATCATGGAATTGATGGCTATTGTACGTTTCGATAAAATAACGAATATGTTTAAAGGGGTCTTATGACTAATAAATGATTAAGTGACGATGTAGTATGTGATAACCTTAATATTATATTTTATGTAATTATAATATATCAACTAAAGAGTAATAGTAAATAAGTATAGTTCACTTGTTAAATTTGTATATGTTAAGTTAGCAGTTAATTATATACAAGAATGAAAGAGTTCTATTATGAGTTTTATAATTACAAGTCATTAAGTATATTCATGAACCATAAGATTAATGACCACTATTTTAATTTATAAAATGAAAAAATATGTTTAAAGGGTCCCTATGACTAAATTGACTTAAAGTTTAACAAAACTATAACGTTTTGAAATTATAAACTACGAAATGGTTATGGTAGGATGTCGTCTATAAATAATGAATTACGACTTAGGCGCTAAGTTGTTAAGTGGAAAGGGCACCTACGACTTTTTTTATCAACCACCAAAGACGTTAACATATAAAACTCCCACACACTTCCTAAAATGGACACATGATGGAAATGGATCAGTAAACTCAGAATTCCGAATAAAATATTAATAAGTCTTCATTAATTCCTGAATTTATTATTAGATTAAAAAGGAAGAGATATTACAAGTCTTCCCCTACGATCAAGGTTGTTAAGCAGGATTCTAGGTAACGTCTACTGCTAACACCCGCACTCCCCTTCCAACCATGTTTTATAGTCATTTTATATAATGTTTATGCTATGTTTTATATGGTGTGCGGGATATAAAATATGTGACTATGTAACGTCTACTGATAACACCCGCACTCCCCTTCCAACTGCGTTTTATGGTGATTTTATATAATGTTTATGCTATGTTTTATATGGTGTGCGGGATATAAAATATGTGACTATGTAACGTCTACTGCTAACACCCGCACTCCCCTTCCAACTACGTTTTATGGTGCTTTTATATAATGTTTATGCTATGTTTTATATGGTGTGCGGGATATGAAATGTTCTGTAAATGATTTGATGACCTTATGAAATGACTTTATAATGATTTATGAAAACTACTCAAAAGAAACAAAACATGATAAATGAAAGTGAAAGATGGTGAATGGCAGTACTATGTTCCCTAGGCCGTGCACGTGTCATTTTGTTATCTGGCGGCAACGCCACCTTCTGATGGGGGACAACGTCCTCGGTGGCACCCGCATTATGGCATTATATGCCACCTTCTGATGGGGGATGAATGTCCTCGATGGCTTTGCCTTCTGTTATGATGTCTGGCATTATATGCCACCTTCTGATGGGGGATGAATATCCTCGGTGGCTTTGCCTTCTGTTATGATGTCTGGCATTATATGCCACCTTCTGATGGGGGATGAATATCCTCGGTGGTTTTGCCTTCTGTTATGATCTGTGATGTTATATGTCACCTTCTAATGGGGGATGAATATCCTCGGTGGCTATGCCTTCTCTGTACTCGCCAAGTAACCAAATGAAGTTTTTTGATAATGAAATGTGATAATGGAGATTATATGAATGAAAATGACTTTTAAATTCCTGATTCGAAGTGTATGTTTACGAAATGATTTTTACTATATTCTCTTCTCCCTGTTGCAAATAAAATGAATTGAAATGAATTTACGTTGTTAGAGTAGTATGTTACTGAGCCTCAGCTCATGACGTTTTGTTATCTGTTTTAGGTATGCTTACGAAGATGGGATGACGTAGCAGTGAGGATTAAATTACTTTAACTCATGCGACTATGACGGTTATGTAGTCCAAGTTTCTGATCACTAAATTATGTAACATTAGCTATGCTTAAGCTATCTATATATATTTCTAGAATTACTACCACTATTATAGAGGTTTAATTATATGAAAGAATGTTGCCTTGTACTTTCCTGTGTGGAGAGTACGGCAGTAACGCGCCAACTAAGCTAGGAAGGTCTTCCGCTGCTAATCTTTGAAATCAATTAACCTAATAGTGATTCTTAGAAGTCGGGGAATTACACTAGACGTTGGTCAGCCCTTGTTAAATCCGTTGGTCAGCTGTTAAGAGGAGAAAAGGTGGTCCCGGTAAGGGTGGTCCCATTTATATGCATTTGCTTATCTGCTACGTGCACTAAATTTTATTATTATATGATCATGGCTACTTTTGTTAGAAAGTTATTTTCACATGATAGTGATAACTCAAACATAGTACAAAGTAAGGAAATATCATTTCTGATTAATCTTCAAAACTAGACTATACCTAGGAAACATATCGATACAATTTATCAAATAGGAAAACTTGATTTTAAGACTGCTTTTTCTATTAAGCATCATGAGAAAACTACGAGTTTAAATCAGGAATTTCAAAGTATTAAATTACTTAATAAGACATCTATAGATAAATACTTGAAAACATATAGGTATTTTCATTTTGGTATGGTCCAAATAGCCTTAAAACCACTGTCTAGAGAAGGTCTTGATTGTCCAATATATATAGCTCTTAGAGATAATCGCTTAGTTGGCTATAAAGATTCCCTTTTAGCTATGATTCAAACTAATATTTGTAATGGCCCAATCTACTTTAATTGTTGTCCAAACTTTACAGTAGACTTAACCGATCCATAGATACTAGACACTGTAGTTCTAGATGTCCATCTTTCAAATAATTTAACAGTACAATTTAGGGAATATGTTAAAAATTTTGCATTAATTTACCGTGTCTATTTTAGACTTTTATCTTCTCAACTTAATCCAAAATGTTTACTTCATCCCACTATATAGATGAAACTATACTCTTAAAAGTTGAAACTGAAAGTGCGACTACTTTTACTCCTAAAAAATTAAAATGGAATGAAATTACTATTCCTAAACAATTAATAATGTTAGGTACTAATTATGAAAGAGCTAGACCATCAACCTCCTATGAAAATGCTCGACCTTCATATGAAGATAATTCTTATAATAATCCTCAAACATCTGCTTCAAAAAATTTACATTTTGAAGTATCTTCAAAATTTTGCTATAAAAACCCAATACCTGAACCAGTAGGAGAATCTTCTACTAATTTTAATTCACCTACTTCTTCAGCCATGAAACCTCCTACCTTTTCCTCTATTAATGTTATTAAAAAGGAATTTCAAATAGACTTAGAATATATTCATAATGACTTTTATTCAATACAAAATAATGATAAAAAAGATTGGTTCTTTGGATGTTTTGATCAAATTGCTAGAAATCACGTCAGACTAGAATGGATTTCTGATATGAAAAAATTAGAAATTAATATCCTTTTTTCATCTGGTTCTCAACTTACACCATAAAAAATAATATATTTTATCCTTTTAATAAAAATCAAATAAACATGACAGGTAGTTTAATTCAAAGCTGGACTTTAAAAGATGGAAGTATAATTAAGTCTATTCATCCTCCGTTAACTGAAATTCAAGTTAATAATAATGAAGGATCTTTTGTTATGGCTCCTTTTAAAAAAGGAAGAGAAGATGACAACTTCTCCTCTGTCAATTTAGGTGACATAAAAAAGATATATCACCAAAATAATTATTCAAACCAACTTCTCACTACCATTTCAAAACAAATAGAAATATTATCTATGCAACTAGAGTCAAAAAAATCTCCTGATATTAATGACCCTACATTTAAATTAGAAACTTTATCTATAAATAAAAAGGAAACAAAATTTCCCTTCGACATAGCTGCTCCGTATATTAATACTTCAAGAATTCCTATACATCGTCAAATTTTTTTCTCTCTATTTTTTGTACTGAAGAAAAACACTTAATACCTACGGAGATACAATACAGGCTATTTATAGTACATGGATTCTGTTTATTTGTGGAATGTATTTGATAAGTTTTGCCGCTTTGCGTTTGATAAGTTTTGCCGTATGCAGACAGAGGCAGCCTTCCCTTTGAGTTGATCTGGTAGCTTTGAGTTGATATGATAGCTTTGTATTTTGTAAGTATTCTTTTATTGATAACTTTGATTGTGATTTTTGGATTGTGCTTAAATGGAACTTTTGGATTCATGTGGCTTTATGTGGAGTGGTAGTTTGTGCATGCCCGTGGCTTCTTTGTACACTTTGTAGAATAATTCATTTGTCTTCTTGCGATATTACCCTTTTGTGCCTTTGAGTGATGGATGTACAATTCATCAGATAGTCAGGTGGCATACCGGATATTTGATGAGTCGTCATAGGAGTACCTGCATTGAAAATGTTAGTAAAATATGTCCCTTATTTTTGCCTAAGTGATATTCACTTAGCGGGATCTTTCTATTTTTTAATGTCCTAATTTTTGCCAGGAAGATCTTGCGGGCAATTTTCTAATAATTTGAATAAGAGTATTTTGCCTTCTTGAGAGAGAAATTTGCCAGCTCCGAGTTGAGATAAATATGGAGTTAATGGTTCAGAGTGGTTAACACCAGTAATGAAATACTCTTGTAGCCATGTACGAAAAACAACTGTTGTATTTTCGCAATGGATAAAAGTAACAGGGTCTTTGTCGTTTTTTCGGATTAATTCTTCAATTTTGCGGATGATGTTGAAAAACCCATATGCTCTTGCTTGAGTTGGATGTAAGACAGCGGGATCTTTGCAATAAAGATCACACTTTATTATATTAATGAGTATGAAGTAGTGGGCTGGTTTGATTTTGCCGTCCACCATTTCTATGTTGGCGCAAATGACTTCTTCATAAATCCACTCTTTCCTTTGAAGAGAACATACTGTTGAAAATATATATTGCTCGAATTTTGTGAACTCTTTGAAAATTTTTGTGTCTGCTTCTGGTAATAGTTTTCTCTCGGAGTTTTAGTTCAGTTTAAATTTAGTTCAACCTAAAAGAATAGGGCCTAAGTCATCCGCTTCTCTAGATATTTTCTCACCTCTGGAAAGACCCTAGTACTATCTCTTAATCGGTTTGGGATGTGGTTATATAGAGAGATCCCTTATTAAAACTATGTGAGAATGGTAGACACTATTAGGCTGCTTGATTCAACAAACAAGTGAGATATATTGTATTGTCAGATCTAGTTCATTATTTATTTGATCAAGTTCGATTTTATTTTGGTTTATTTTAATACTTATCGTAGATGTTCTATCTTTTCTCCCAAAAAAAGTTCAATCTTTCACACACTCTTTGATACAAAACATTGATCATTATTACCTATTATCAATAATTACAAAAGAATGATATCTGAAAAATATATATTCAAGCAAATCCAACTAAAACTTACATAATAATGTTCGTTTTCTTCTTATTAGTATAAGAAACCGGATCAAATTTTGTTGTGACTCTATAAGTCCATATGTATTAGTAGCATCCATCAACCATCATATCTATATTTTATCTAGGTTTTCTTAATGAAGTTCGAATTTCAAATACGTTTTATATTTTGCGTCTAAAAAATTGGAAGAAGTATATCATAATAACTAATAAGTACTTCTTTATCATGTTAGGGAGTAGATATATCATATATACTTAGTTTCTTACTCCTACTTTCTCTACTTCAATGGAGCAACCTTGGCCTACAAAAGATTTTTCAGTTGTTTGCCCTTTTACTAGTAATTTGCTTATCAACGCAACCATCTAAACCACCAAAATCTTACTACTTGGAGCAAGATCTTCAAGAACATAATTTGCTGCTGGTAATATTGGTAATGTCTAGCAAGCTAACTACACGCATCCGTTCTTTAGCGGAATTTAGTAGTTGGTTATTCATGGAAAATCATCAATGGGGCTGTCATATCAATTCAACATGGTTTGTTATATATACGTGACGTACCAAAACTTGCCTCTATATGCTAATTGCTAGCTAGGGTAGACTTGCCAAGACTTGCCTCTATATGCTAGCTAGGGTTGTACGAGAGACTTGATTAATTCGGTCAAAAATGCTCTTAAATTAGGGTTAGCGAAGTATGACATGATAATTTGATTGACCGAAATTGAATCGACACAATCAGAACATAATATAAATGAGAGAAACAAAAAACTAATATAAACATGAATATCGAGTCAAACATGAATACATGATACTTTTTCCGTTTCATACTAAGTGAAACACTTCTCTACAAAAGCTCTCACATAAAAGAAAGAAATATTTCACTTATTATACTAGAACGGGTGAAGTATATGTTTTTCTATTAATTTGTCATATTCAATACTATTATATAATTTTCATATACTTTGAGAATAACACAAAATTGACACAAGACTTAAGACTAAACAGTAAACGCAAACACAATCTGGTTAACTAAATTATGAGCTCTATCTTAAATTGAGTATACTGCCTGTCGTTGGTAATTTCTGCTGACTTCCTTGGCACAAAGCACAAATATATATATAGTACGATTCATATATATTTTGAGTGGATTGCTGTTGTGGAGGGGCCCGATTTTAAAGCAAATTAAAAGATAAGTTGATGGGGAAAAAGTCATTGAGTGAATTGATAGGAAGAGTAGAGCCAGCAAAATTAAGACAATTGTGAAGTACTCCTTTTTTTAGTTTTTAATTTATAAACTTGTTGTTTCACACAGTTTATAATTTTATACAAAAACTATTTAAAAAGATGGTCTAATTTTCATAAAAAATTAGACCTAGTTATTAACTAGATTAAACTAGTCACGGAAAGAAATTAACCTAGTCAATATTGGGCTAATTCTCTTTTTAATATTGAGCTTAACATTACCTAATTTTAATTTAAAAGTATGCGGTCTTTTACAAGACAAACGCAATTTTATATACTTTACTTTAATCATTATTTGTAGTTTAACATATGAAAAAAAAAATTATATGTGATCTTGATAGATTTGTCTTAAGTATATATTTGAAGTACCAATGTTATATAATTTTTATTCACTCATAACTAAATATGAGTGGTCAGTAATGTGTATGCTTTGACAAGTTTGAAAGACAAATACTATGATTAGAAAGAAATAAACATAGCATTATGCAGGCAACACTCTTAGGATAAGAGTGAAAATTTTAACTCATAAATATAGCTTACTTGTAAAATGCTTTGATAAAGGATTTACTTTAATTTCATACATACTAATTTCTTAGTACAAGAAATATATAATTAAATTTTTAAACATATAGAAAAAGAAAATAAATATGAAGGGAACATAATATACTTCTATAAATACACAAAAAATCATGATTCAAAACTATTGAATTAATGAACAAAATAAATTAATAATAAATTACTCACTTTCACAAGCATATACCAAGAAATTATTTTCTTAAGAACTTGATTCTTCAAAAGAAAATTGAACAAACTATAAATTCTGGTCCAATTAGTTTTATGTAAAAGTGAGGAGTAGAAATTGTGTAATTTGAGATAATTTAGAGACTAGAAAAAAATTCAGAGTGTGAAAAACATAAACAAACTATAAATTCTGATCCAATTAGTTTAATGTCGTCAAAAACCTAAGAAATTTGTTGTTTGAGGTTTTTGACCCATATTTTCATTTTAGAGACACCTAAAAATGGGTAAAATTATGTACATTACTAAATGGATTTTTAACCACTAAATTTTAAGTGAATCTGTAATCTTGTTTCAAAAGTTTAGATTAATAATAATTCAACCTTTTCCCTTTAATCTATTTTGTCGTAATATCATACTAAACTAGCAACTTAAGGCTAAATTTCCTTTTATATCCTTTGTTTTAAGTTAATTGAACTAGTTTTTATATGCACGCGATGCATGCGAAAATACGTAGAAAATTAATTTATTTAGGGGATTAGAAAGTTAAATTAATTGTTAATTATATCGAATAAATTATGGATATTTGAATTATTGATGTTTTTTTAATGTCTTTTTTTATTTTTTAAATTAGTTAGGTAGTTTCTTTTTTTATGTTTAAATCTTTTATTTTTTAATTAAAGTAAGTAGTTAGAATAGAAATGTAATGAGAGTAAAATAGGATTTCTAATATTTTGGTGCCCTACCCCTCTTCCCATATATAATAGAGATAATATTTGTAAACATCTACGTGGTATTACCACCAAATATGCTTATATCTCTCCGGCCTCCTTGATATATGCACCTAAGGTAATCTGAGGATTTGATATTGGATTATGTAAAAAAAAAAATTAACAAATTTTGGATTAAAATTGGTTAAAGGACGACTTAGCTTTGAGAAGACAATTTGTCATATATGGGTGATTTAATCATTTAAGTTAAAGGTGGCTAAAATAGACCCTTATGTTAATTATGTACTTGTGTAAGTTACCAATTTCTCAGTGTATCTTAATTGTGGATAATAGGAAAGACTTGGCATGAAATTAACATGTAAATTAATTATGACTTTTGCACCTAAAAGTGATCAAATTAAATAATCAGGCTCAAACATATGACAAGCATAACCCATATATAATGAATTTAATAGACTTTCTAACTACATGGTTTAAGCTTGCATTAACACATTTCTCTTTTGAGTTTCAGATTCATGAGACTAAACTCCGAAAATCCTTGCAAAAGGGTCAGAAGTCACCAAAGGACGTGACTTCTTTGTTACTTCAGTAGAATCCCAGGAGGTTATATCCGTTCAAGGACCTCGAGATTTTGTGTCTTGCAGACATTGGTGGCTACTAGATGGGATGCGACGATCCACTCCTGAAGATCGTCTTTGTTTCGTCTCTCAATAGGTTTCCTCTCATATCGGGTTTTTTTTAAGACATTCAACCCAACTCTGCCTTCCATCACCTGCGACAAGTTTCGATCAGTTGGACTTGATTTGTAATAGTTTGTATTTGCTTCATAGAGTATATAAGAACAAATGCAGCTCCTTTAACTTGTTTGCTTTGATTATATGTTTTTTGTATTAGTTTTAGATTATTATATTTTCTTTATTATTTAATGGAAGTTTTCTCGTTTTTTTTTTTTCTCTTTTTATTTTGACATGATGCATCATACAAATGCATAATAGGCATATATATATATATCACCAATCAGCATCCAACCTTGTACATCATGCCCTGGAATTTGGATATTAAAGTTGACATGAGCACGATATATATTTTTGTCAAAAATCAAAATGTGCAAACCATTATCTGCGTGTAATAGTTGAAATGGTCCTCATAATTGGCACAAGAATACAACACATAAGGTCCCACAACATGCAAGCAATTTAAACGAGTTCTTGGAAGCAATCAAAAGGCGATGCCATAATCTATTAATCTCTATGACTTCGGTGTTTCGCCGGTTGGTCATTAAATATCTGCAAGGTATAAATTTCATAATGTTAAATAAACTTAATTCAATGGCCGGTGAAGCAGAAGTACGTATAAAACCTTATACGCATAATTTAAACAAGTTACGAGCTACACTTGGTAGTGACGTTTAGTTTGTATGCATGTATCATATCTTAAGAATTTATCTATATAAATATATTAGAAACTGTGCTATGTGCAGGCACTCTCTCTAGGGAGTTTTAGTTTATGTAATTCATGTATAATAAAAAAAAATTAGAAATTGCGTAATATAGGATTTGATCACAAGACCTCAAGTACATATATATACTATTAACTACTAGACTAAGTTGTATTTAGTGTTATTATCATAAAGTATTATATTAATAAATGAAATTTTTCTTACCCGAAGCATAGCCGAGCCTAATATTTAGTTCTTCTTAAAAGTTGCTTAGAGAACTTATTAACATTACAAGTCATATTAGGAGATTTAGGTAAATATATATTGTTTGATTAGCATAGAAAATCACAAAAACTAATAGACCTTGTAAGGGGAAAAATCCATCATATGATTTTAGATAATATATATATATATATATATATATATATATATATCATATGTTTATATTAGCTATTTTCCACTTCTTAGTCATTCAATGTTTGAATTTTTACTTCTCAATATATATTTATGCTGAGTGTCACATATAAATATAAACTATTGAACTTATTAGTTGTTATAGTCTTATAGTAGATATGTATTGAGAAGTGATACAAATGCTGTGTCATAAAGAAGAGTAAAATGATTTCTATGTCATAGATTGAACTACATCTAGGCCCTAGCATCAACATTAAGTCATTTCATATTTCAAATAACAATGATAGATGAAACAACATTATCTATCCAACAAATTAAAGTAAGGTATTGTGGTGTATATATGTTAATTGATTGTTTGCAAGTGATGTTATATTTGTGAATGTGACTGCTGGAGTTGTGGAAACAATAGTTAAATTAGATGCTAAGACAGAGTAAACTTAATACATTGAGTGCCATAGTAACCAAAACAAGCTAAGCCAAACGAGGATGTAATGGTGTCATGGTGATAGTAGATGGTGATCAATGTGATAGTCCTAGTTAAGTGATTCTTTTAAGTACCTGTTTAAAGAATTAAAGGAGATATATTATATTGACCATGATGTGACCTACTAGATTAAATCTTAAGTAGATCTGGGTGGCACAGATATGAAAAGCAAAGGTACATATGTTTGAGATAGATGTGTGTAAATACTTTAATGAGGCGTTTGGTTGGGGGTGTTGTGAAAAGGGTAAGGGAATCAGGATATCTGATTCTCTTACTAGTTTGTTTTCTCAAATCAATGAAATCCTTTACCCTCTCCTTACCTCCAAAGTCCTCTACTTTCATTCCCCCACCTCCCAAGGGTTTCACTTATCCTTTCTTTGACTCATAATTGACCATGTCTTTGACCACTTAACCACCACTTGAACCAATGACTAAACCACATCTGACCACACAACCACCACCACCTGCACACTCTACCACCACAACTCGACACCTCAACCCCAACACACCCTACCACCACAAACCAGTCGCCAACGGCGTAGAGAAGGGGAGGGTGAAAACGACGGTGCAGGGGAGGGGGTGAACACGACAGCGCGGCGCAGGGGAGGGAGGAGGTGAACGCGACGGCTCGGGGGGGGGGGGGGGGGACACGACGCGGATCAGGGAGGAGAGGGGGTATACGCGATGACTCAGGAGAGGGAGGGGGAACATGCGACGACGGGAAGTGGAGGGGGTGATGAGGTGGCATTATTGGGGTGGGGAGGCAGTGGGGAACAGTAAAAGAGGAAGGAGTGGTGGTGCTATGGTGGAAGAAGGGTAAGAAGAGGAAGAAAGAGGATTGACATTATACTAACCAAACATCATCTAAATCTAAGGGTTTTGATTTCCTTTGCCCTTCTATCCTTTTCTTGATTCTATTCCCTTTACCTCATAGCAACCAAACACCCACTAAGTAATAAAAGTTAAATGTGGATATTCAAAACAGGCTAAGTTTTAGTTACACGTATAGATGATAAGTTAATAAGAGAGATTTGACTATATATGTTGGTTTTGTTATGAATATGCACCACCAACGAGTGGACAACCACATGATGGGTATAACATTAGATATAAATGAATGGAGGAGGCTAAGGATCTAAATTTGTGGACTATTACACCAACTACATAATGCATGTAGCGTTATATAATGTTATTTACTTTATTTGGTAAAGTCTTGTGGGACTAATACTCAAAATTTGAGATCAAATTTTTACATCAATGTGCTTAACTGATCTCCGATCCATCGCCAAAAAGTTTTGAAACATATATAGGGGCAGATCCGTATCCGGATGAAAAACTAGAAGTTTTGTGCCAAAAAAAGACATAGTAATATATACAAAATGTGTAAGACGGATGCATATACTACACGTTGGCCGGTCTGCTGATCGGGATGGTTTATTTTATCACCTGAATTCCATTTTTGATTCCCTCTCTTCTTCGTTGTTACTTTAATTTGTTTTTTAAACTTTCTTCCCTAAAATACTTTTACTATTTTCCCTTTTCTTTCTTTGTTAATCTCTCCTCTCAAGCTCTAAAGCCCCAATTTCTAGAGCCAAAAGTGACAAACTTTCGTCATTAAACAAATCCCTTAGCCAATTAATGTCAAGCAACAGTAGTAGTTTGTCTCTAATTGTTATAAGACTTACTTAAGATGTTATATCAGTTTTTCCCTAATTATTATAATTTTTATTGTTTAAGACTTCCTCAAGACCCAACTAAATTTATCAATTCACCTCTTAGACTCAACTAATATATCTAAACACATGCATGCACATATATGCAATAATGAATTAGTGATATCATTCAGTTTTAGGGTGACATCGCGTATGTGAGTAGTATGTGACGTCGTTGAGTTTTGAAAGACAAAGAGGGTGATCTTACCACTTGTTTGGTATAATAAATCTTGTTCAAACTACAAAATATCAAAATTTTGTGTGTACTTTTGTGATTTTTGATGGAACTCAACTCACTAGTTACTACTATTAGAATATTAGTTGTATTTTAAAATTTTGACCTATGTATCGGATTTTGGAATAATATTTTGTCCTTGAATTATATATTTTAAACCCACGTGTTGTAAATTCTGAATTTGTCATTGAACATATAGCATTACACAAATAAATAGTAAGCATGCCCATCTTTTGAGATTAAGGCTTAATATTGTTGTTGTTGTTGTTGTTGTTGTTGTTGTTTTGTAGATCGAAGTGAGCTACCTTTTAGATGAAATTATATGGCAAAACTATAATTTAAAGAAATTAAACTATTACAAAAACAATTTGTTACATAGGGTATTTAATTAAAATTAATAATATTGGAGTAACAACGTAAAATAGTGTTGAACGAACACAAGGTCGTAAGACTTTGGTGTAAAAGAATTTCAATTTCAAGTATAAACTATTATCATTTAAAACTTTATTACCAACTAAATTAACTGACATATATAACAATATCAATTTTATTATTTATTGAATGCTGCAAAGTTCTTTTCTCTTGATAGCTTAATAGGCTCTTGATAAGTTGTACTATAATCATAAGCATATCCCTTCAATAATACTATACACTATACTCACTATAAACTATTTCATCCTATCGTTTGGACTTGGTAATAATTATATGCCCAGTTTCTTGGAATAATATGACTGGATTATTTCAATATATATACTTTCTGTAAATCGGTGCATGCATGGCTTATTATAAGGTTGTTGTACCGTAGTAGTAGCCAGTTTTGACATTAATATATTGACATATTGTATAGGTAGTACATAATTGCTAATTTATGGGGAAATTTCACATGCATTGTCAAGACGTGGACATATACTTAAAGGAAATCGTCGTATCTGTCACTAAACTTGAACTAGAAAAGTCTTTGCCCCCCAATATTTTTGTTGCCGTGAAAGGTGGCTAATATGAAACATCAGTCATTGTGGTCCTGAGATGATCTTTAATTTGGCCTTATGTTAATTAGCTTACTGTTAGCCTGTTAGGTTTGTTAGATCAGTGTTTCACTGTATTTCTGTATGCACAATAGAAAGAGGTAGCTAGCAGCCTAGCATCATAAATTCATACTTCCTTGGTTTCTTTATTAAACGCTACATTTTTTTTAAAGGTAAGGAGAAAACCGGGTTTGCAGGCAAGGCTTCTTAGAAGTATGGGGAATGGTAAGGGGAAATTCCTACCTCCAAAGTGTCTCTAGTGGGATTTGATCCCACAACCTCAAGGTTGTGAGATACAAACCAAACCCAGGTTCAACATGTTCCATGTAACAGGGCCCTTTAATTTTGAGGGCCTCAAAATAGAGAAAGTCCAAGTAGTAAATAGAAAAGATTTATTGACTTTCCAGTTCCCACAATATTCATGTGTATTTCTAATCTTCTGCACGTCTTGATTTCCAAAACCATTCACCTTCTCATTTTTTTGGAAACACATTCACCTTATATTGATTACTCATAATTCAAGCTTCTAATTATCACTTCAATATATTTTTCAATCTATATTTCCAATTAACCTCAAATGAAACACCGAAAATATGGTTTAAACTGAAAAATTCTTTTATTAGCTATTTATTTACAATCCATTTCCACTCACATTTATCTTTTAATCATAAAAAATTGATCCTCAAATAATCTACTTATTTGGGCAACTCTTTTTTCATAATATGATTATATGAAATGAAGAATTATGAATGAATGAGCTATTACATTATTGGATTCTTCAAATATGAGTTCACACATGGCCTCTATATAGTTCGAGACGGGCCTGACCAAACCACTAGACCAAGAACTACTTGGTGCTACGTTTTATATGCATATATATAATATTATTCCTTCTGTTTTCGAATATTATTCCTATTTTGACCAATTTTTTCTTACAAAAAGATTCCAAATAAGAACGAACAAAAAGAAAAAAATATTAAACATTGCACTTCAAAGACATGTTTGAGTTGAAGATCATAGTTTCTTTTTTCATATCTCTCCTTGCATTATCTATAAGCATCATTTATTTCCTCTGAAAAAAAAAATATAACATTTTTTCTAAAATTACCTTATTTACTCATCGTATGCTTCATTTTGTCTTTGTTACCCACTAGAGATATGTTACCTCCTATCCAAACTGGTGTAGGAAGGTTAGCGAATAAGTTCGATAAGGAAATTCGACAAAAGGGCCTGAAATGATTTCCACTAATCGGGCTTACGGAGTCCGATTGCTTATTGTGATACCTTTTCGGAAGCGGAACGGGCCAACGAGTCAAACTCACGGCTATGCCGTGAATGATCTATAGGCTTTTTAAGCCATCCGAGTTCGTTTAAGGCCCGAAATAAGCATTTTAATAATTTCCGAATTTTATTATTTCCTTAATTTCGTATTAGGGTTTTGTGTTAAGTATTTAAACATTATTAGGTCATTGTTTGGAGGCAGTTTTTGACTTTTTAATAAAATCACAGAGTTCCTACTCTTTTCTGGTGGATTCCGGATTTTTTTACAGATTTATCGCTTGTAAATCTGTTTGTTCTTGATTGAGATTAGCGCTTGTTTTTCTCCATAATTTCCGACTGTGTCACAAATGTATCGTAATAATAGAAATTACAACTTCTATAAGTTAAAGATGGTTTAGTGCATAATAACAAATTGTTTTTGAGATTGCTTGCCTAATTGCTTTCTTTCAAATAATATGTCCAAATAAGATGGAGCATCTAAAAAAAGGTGGAAGTACAAATCTTTTTATATTACATTGAAAACTTTACACACTTTTGTTTAGATAGTTAAGGGCATGTTCTATTTGGCATAAAACAGTTGAAGTGTACTGAACTGAACTAAATTGAATTGAATAGTGATATGTGAGAGTAAAAGTATTGTTCAGAGCAAAAATGAACTGAATTGAACTGAAAATAAATTGGAGAGAATATGTCCTAAACCCAGTTTACAATATACTTACCGTTTTGTGCATGATATTTATCATGGTGAGACTGTATATTAATATATCGTGACCAAGTTTGTATGACATGCATCTGTTGAGCTTTTTTATGACTATATTAATATTGGTTTCAACTCTTCTGAAATTTGGATAACATTTCATGCTTAGTTTTTATGCTGGCATATAATTGATGGTAGTTGACAATAGTATTTCGTAAGATATCATGATTAGCGATTTGATGAGCTGTTTTTGGCATGATCCACTGAATCATGGAGAAAAAGTAGATTAGTAGCATATGGAGACAATGGAGTATTATTATATGTATTTCATATGTTAAAGGAAGAGAAGTGGTATTGTGGTAGGTCGAAACCTTGTCTTAGTCATAGTCCTAGTCTTAGACAGACTCTTCGGTTATTCAAGTTTATTATTATTTCTAGTTGACATCATTTTTTGGGCTAATTCTAGAGGTGATCATGGGCCGGGCCGGGCCGGGTTCGGGCCGGGCCGCGGCCAAAAAAAATTGCCCATTGGCCGGGCCGGGCCGGAATTCGGGCCGAATTTTTGTGTCCAAAGCCCGCTATTTCGGGCCGGGCTTAGCGGGCTTTTGCGGGCCAAAACGGGCCGGGCCAAAAAATAGACTAAAAAAGTCGTTTTTAGCTTGCCCAAAGCCCGCCCAAAAACAAAAAAAAAATTGACCGGGCCGGGCCCGGCCCGGCCCGCGGGCCGAAAAATTCTGCCCAAACCCGGCCCAAAAACGGGCCGGGCCGGGCCGGGCCAGCGGGCCGGGCCATGTTTGATCACCTCTAGCTAATTCTTAAAAGGCAATAGAAAGTTGTCATCTCATTACTCAAAACGACACTTGTGTTGCCAGAAACAAAAAAACAAAGATTTTGTTGTGAGAAATATAAAGAGAGAAGTTATGTAAATATATTAGAGAGTATTGTATTGTATTGTATTGTATTGTATTGATGTGTAAACTGATTTCTTACATCGATGTATTTATAAGCAAAGTTTTCTACTGTGCACAATTGTAAAGTTTTCAACACGGAAGAAAATTACCTGACATGCATTAAATGCACGCAGGAAATATGGACTTCACACATGTGAACAGTGGACTTCACACATATGTAAACAGTGAAATTGTTCATTCCACTGTTTCTCAACACTCCCCCTTGAATGTCCACTTATAAATCATAATAGACGTTGTCTCATTAAGAATCTTTGTTAGGAAAATCCCGTGGAAAAAATCCATAACTAGGGAAAGAGTACAACTATTATATATCCTTATATGCTTAAAATCAACTGCCTCATTAAAAACCTTGTCAGGAAAAATCCGGTGGGATAAAAACCTAATCGAAGGGAAAAAGAGTGCAGCGCATATAATACTCCCCCTGAATTAGCATACATCAGAAGATGACGCATTCCAATTTTTCGGACTAATTCTTCAAATTTCTTCGCCGGAAGGGATTTGGTGAATAAATCTGCAAGATTCTCACATGATTGGATTTGTCGATGTTGATCGTCCCTTCCTTTTGGAGGTCATGAGTGAAGAAGAGCTTTGGTGATAAATGTTTAGTTCTGTCTCTTTGATGTACCCTTCGCTTACTTGGGTGATGCATGCAGTATTGTCTTCGTAGATGATAGTTGGATTTGTTGTTATTGTTTCCATCCCACATTCTTCTTGGATATTCTTGATCATTGACCTTAGCCATACACATTCCCTTCCAGCTTCATAAAGAGCAATTAATTCTGCATGATTTGATGATGTGGCCGTCAAAGTCTGCTTCAGATTTCCAAGATATTGCAGTACCTCCATAAGTGAATACATATCCGGATTGAGACTTAGCCTTTTGTGGGTCTGATAGGTAGCCAGCATCTGCATATCCAATGAGTGACGCATTTGGTCTCGACTGATAGAATAATCCGAGATCTTGTGTTCCTCGAAGATAACGT
Source organism: Beta vulgaris subsp. vulgaris (assembly GCF_026745355.1). Classification (NCBI taxonomy): domain Eukaryota; kingdom Viridiplantae; phylum Streptophyta; class Magnoliopsida; order Caryophyllales; family Amaranthaceae; genus Beta; species Beta vulgaris. The sequence goes on along the minus strand of NC_079205.1, from coordinate 3,930,701 downwards.
AATAAGTGTCTGACTCCACTCCAATGTCTCTTGTTGGTGCATTGCTGTATCTAGCTAACAAGTTTACTAAAAAGCTATGTCAGGTCGAGTATTGTTAGCCAAGTACATTAAGCACCCAATTGCACTTAGATATGGTACTTCAGGACCAAGAATCTCTTCGTTTCTTCTCGTGGTCTGAATGGATCATCTTTCTCATTCAGGGAACGCACTACCATTGGAGAACTTATTGGGTGGGCTTTGTCCAAAAAACGTTTCAGGATTTTTTCTGTATAGTTTGATTGATGGACAAAAATCCCATTTCTTAGATGTTCCATTTGCAGGCCAAGGCAAAATTTTGTCTTCCCGAGATCTTTCATCTCAAATTCTTTCATCAAGTATTTTGCATTGCTTCAAGTTCTCTAGGAGTTCCGATAATGTTCAAATCATCGACATATACAGCAATGATCGCGAATCCTGATTTAGATCGCTTAATGAAAACACAGGGACTGATTTGATTATTTTTGAATCCTTCTTTCAATAGGTATTCACTAAGACGATTATACCACATTCTTCCAGATTGTTTTAACCCATAGAGTGATTTTCTCAATTTTATTGAGAAGGCATGCTTTTCTAGTAGTTTTAGTCCATCAAGAACTTTCATAAATATCTGTGTCAAGTGAGCCATACAAATATGCGGTCACTACATCCATCAATCTCATTTGCAATCCTTTCGAAACTGATAAACTTACCAGAAATCTTAGTGTAGTTGCATCGACTACTGGAGAATATGTCTCATCATAATCAATCCCTGGCATTTGCGAAAAGCCTTGGGCTACTAATCTTGCCTTATATCTAGTAACCTCATTTTTCTCATTTCGTTTTCTCACGAATACCCATTTGTACCCAACTGGTTTTACACCTTTTGGTATTTGGGTTATTTGACCGAATACTTCACGTTTTTCAAGTGATCTCAATTCTGCTTGAATTGCCTCTTTCCATTTTGGCCAATCTTTTCTACGGCGACATTCATGCAACTTTTTGGCTCTACATCATTTTCATCGTATGTCATTTCAACCGCTATCGAGTAAGCAAAAATTTCATTCAAGACAACATCTTTTCGATTCCATTGTCTCTTTGTAGAAACATAATTAATTGAAGTTTCATTGTTGTCTATGCTTTCATGTTCCTTTTCTTCTGGAACACGTTTCTCTTTTTTTTTGTTTCATCATGCTCTGTTGGGAGATTTATATTAATTTCGTTCGTTGTCTCCCCTTGCCTTTTCATTTTTCTCGGTTTTAAATCTTTAGAACCGGTGGTCTGCCACGTTTTCGACGTGCTATTGACTCATTTTCAATTGCCTTATTGTCTTATTTCAATCCGTTCCGGAGCATTCGCAGCAGGTACATGTGACTTTGTCACTTTCTTAGAATCTGTGAATGCATCTGGCAATTGGTTTGCAATACTTTGCAATGAACAATTTTCTTGACTTCTTGTTCACATGAATTTGTTCTCGGGTCCAGAAACGACATTTGCGATGCGTTCCATGTAATTTCCGATTTTATATTTTGTGGGTCCACTTTCTCTCCCCCTAAGGATGGGAATACCGACTCATTAAAATGACAGTCGGCAAATCGAGCCGTAAATAGATCACCAGTTGTTGGCTCTAAATATTTGATAATTGATGGAGATTCAAATCCAACATATATTCCCATCCTTCTTTGTGGACCCATTTTAGTACGTTGGGCGAGCAATAGGTACATGTACAGCGCACCCAAAAATTCTCAAATGTGAGATATTCGGTTCTCGACCAGATACTAATTGTAATGGTGAGAATTTGTGATAGGCTGTCGGCCTTAATCTTATCAATGTTGCCGCATGTAATATAGCATGACCCCAAGTAGTAGATGGCAATTTTGACCTCATTATTAATGGTCTTGCAATTAATTGTAGTCTTTTGATTAATGATTCAGCAAGACCATTTTGTGTATGTACATGAGGTACAGGGTGCTCAACAATAATCCCAATAGACATGCAATAGTCATTAAATGTTTGGGATGTAAATTCCCCAGCATTGTCTAATCTTATTTTCTTTATTGTATGATCTGGGAATTGAGTTCTTAATCGAATTATTTGAGCCAAAAGTTTTGCAAATGCAACATTTCTGCTTGACAGAAGGCTCACATGTGACCATCGAGTAGAGGCATCAATTAATACCATGAAATAACGAAATGGTCCACATGCAGGATGAATAGGCCCACAAATATCTCCTTGAATTCTTTCTAAAAACATTGGAGATTCAGTGGCAATCTTATTTATAGATGGTCTGATTATCAATTTGCCAAGTGAGCATGCAGAGCATGTTAATTCATTTGACCGAGGAATTTTGACATTCTTTATAGAGTGTCCATTTGAGTTTTCAATGATTCTATGCATCATTCCTGTGCCGGATGGCCTAATCGGTCATGCCATAGAGTAAATGATTTTCTATTATCTAACTTCTGGTTAGATATCATATTAATTTCAATCGGACGTATATCTATGCGATATAGTCCCGAGGAAATTGCTGGCAATTTTTCATAGATGTATTTCTTGCCGTTTTTCTCTGCCGTTAGGCATATGAATTCCTCTTTGTTCACCGTCATTGTTTCCAAATGGTAACCATTCTGACGTACATCTTTGAAACTTATGAGGTTCCTTCGAGATTTACTCGAATATAATGCGTCATTAATTATCAATTTTGTCCCATTTGGAATATAATGCAAGCTTTTCCAGAGCCTTCAATTAGCTTGGTTGTCCCAGAAATTGTACTAACATTTGCTTGGAATATTGTAAGTTTTGAAAAATACTCTTTATTTTTCAATATGGTGTTGTTGTCCCACTGTCCAGACATTGTTCTTTAGTTCCAACTTCTGATGAATTCATATCTTCATAAATAATAAATATAGATCAGTATAAGAAAAATGCATATTTATTAATAATTAAGGAACGAATACATGAAAGTGGATATTGAAGCAGTTAAAATAAACTAAGCATCATCCATAAAAAATCTGAAACATCAAGGCTAGGCATCGATGTAGTGGCTTCATTAACAAAGTTTGCTTCAGCATTTTTTCCTTTGTTTTTTATTGAAGCTTGATATAGTTCTACCAAATGTTTGGCAGTACACATGTGCGCCCCAGTGCCCAGTCATGCCACATCTATGACAAGTATCATTTCCTTTATAGGATGTCTGCCTCTGATTTCCAGATGATTGTCCCCAATTTTTATCAGAATGTTTAAAATTATTATTTCTTGGGGAAAATCGGCCTCTTCCACGTCCACGCCCTCGGCCACGGTAATTACCACGTCCTCTCCCACGACCATTGTAATTACCGCGTCCACCACTATGTATAGCATTTGCTTCTGGTGGATTAGAGCTTTCTATTGCATTTATCTCATGAGTGGCTGAAGACCCCGTAGGTCTAAGATTATGATTTTTCAGCAAAAGATCATTATTTTGTTCAGCCACAAGTAGTACTGAGATTAGCTCAGAGTACTTTTTGAAAGCTCTGAACCTGTATATTGTTCTGTCAATATGATATTAGAGGCGTGGAAAGTGGAGAGCGTTTTGTTTATCATTTGCTCTTCTGTGATGGGATGATCACAATATCTTAACAATGATACAATTCTAAACAATGTTGAATTGTAATCACTGACTGTTTTAAAATCCTGGAACCTCAGATTGGTCCAGTCATAATGTGTCTTTGGGAGGAGCACATTTTTGTGATTCCCATATCTTCCATTTAGGCTATCCCATAGTTCTTTTGGATCATCCACAAGTAGATATTCACTTTTTAAACTTTCATGTAAATGATGTCTTAGGAGGACTAAGGCTTTTGCCTTTTCTTGTACAGTCGTAATTTTAACTGATGCGGCTGTTGTAGTTGCATCCCCTTGTTGGGTTGTCACATCTTTAATTGTATGTTCCAGTCCTTGGGCCTTTAAATTCATTTGGGCGTCCACCGTCCATTCTAAAAACTTTTGCCCAGATATATCTAGTATGTTAAATTGTCTTTTCACTAGATCTCCCATTCTTTTAACTACAAATAGGTAAATATTTGAGATTAGTAATGATGATAAATCACATATATATATATATTAACTCCCCCTGATTTATATCATTTTTATTATTGATAAATAATACAAACAAAATAAACTAAAAATAGTGTACAACAATAATGAAGCTAAGCAAAAAAAAACAAGAAAATACCAAAAATAGAAACAAAATACAACAAGTGAATAAACAAAAAAAACTTCCTAAAATGCACTTAAAGACAAAAAAAATGATATTCATGTGCATTTTTCACCATTCTTCGGGGGCCGGGGGGGATAATTTTTTTTGTCTCCTACTTATGTATTAGGAGATATATCATTAATGCCATGAGGAGGAAAAAGAAACCGGCTATAAGAAATAAGTAGAGTCTTATTTTCCTAAAATCCTCCTCAAAAGAAGAAGATGAGGGTGGAGGACGGTTGTTGTCGGCGTTAAACATGGTGGCCGGAAGGCTGAGGAAGAAGAGAAAAAAAATTTGTGGGTTTAGAGGAAAAAAAATCGGAAGAAGATAAGGAATGTGTGGTGAAAGTGGGGATGGTAATCCGCTTTTATAGAGGGTTATCCCTAACTGTGCAGTTCATCTACAATTAAAAAATATACAGCGCAATAAAATTCTAATATTGACAAATATACTTTAAAGCATGCTAGTAAATGGTAATATAATATATGTAACTATAAATGCAAAAAAAAGATTAGAGACAATAATATATAATAATGTTTTGAATCTTGTTCCCTGCATATATACGACATTATTGCGCATATAAAAGATAATAATGCTATCACTTCACTAGGCCGTCCATATAGGTGGCAATAAAAAAATTAACCAGTCCATATAGGCGGTTTAAGAGCAGATAAAATAAAATAACGTAAATAAAATGTTCTTGCCCTCCATGAAGGTGACGTTAAAATTATTTGTTTTTTGCGTTAGTAGCATGGTGACGTTTACTACTAGTTTCTTCCTGTTCATCTCTATCTCTTTTATTACTGGTCGGAGGTTGATTTTCAGTTGGTTGTATAGGAGGGTTATTATTGATGTTGGGAACAGGGGTTTGTAGGTTTTCTCTAGTACGGGTATTTGTACCGTCGTTACGGTTACTGGGTCGGGGCTGTATTACAGTTCCCCTCGCTGGGTTGGTAGTGAATGGCACATTGTTTCGCTCTATCCAAATATAAACACCCGAGACAGAGACATTGTGTAAAACAATGTTAATCCCGTTACTTTGTTGATCCATGTTCGGATAGTAAAGGGTTGGGCTTGGAGAAAAATTTAAACTTAAAAATAAAATGGATGTAAAGATTTTAAAGATACCTTTAAAAAAAAAATTCCGGTAGAACACTCGTGCTGATAACGTGTTGTGAGAAATATAAAGAGAGAAGTTATGTAAATATATGAGAGAGTATTGTATTGTATTGATGTGTAAACTGATTTCTTACATCGATGTATTTATAAGCAAAGTTTTCTACTGTGCACAATTGTAAAGTTTTCAACATGGAAGAAAATTACCTGACATGCATTAAATGCACGCAGGAAATATGGACTTCACACATATGTGAACAGTGGACTTCACACATATGTAAACAGTGGAATTGTTCATTCCACTATTTCTCAACAGATATTTTTTTTTTCTACTAATCTCTATATATTCTTTTTGCCCAAAACTCTTTGGTAAGGAGAAGGACCCTATTAAATCAGCATCTCTCACAGGTCAGCTAGCACAGCTACGTAGGTCAAGTACTGTTGAGAGTAAGGGGTATAAGGGAATTCCTAATCCCAAGTACAAGTAGGTAGTAGAGTTCGAACTTGAAATCTCAAAATCACAAGCAGGTGAAAATTCCCCACCACCTCCACCGAGCAAGCTTGGTTTTACTATTCCATATGCGACCAATACTAATACATTAAGTTACTAATAATTAAGAATCAAGGTTGCGACTAGTCGTTTAGTGACCCTCCTTCCAACCCTACAACAGAGATCCGATTTTTGCCCTTATAAAACGAGATCTCTAAATTATCCCCCACATATAAGGAATATTCATTTATATTAAAAAGAAAGCTAAGGTTACTACTTACTAATAATGTTCTTTTTTTAGTTTCAGACATTTGAGCACTATATATCATTCAATTTTGACAATGTTAGAAAAATATATTTGAGCGAGATGTTGTATTGGTCTTAATGCGAGGATTAAAAATATCAACTTTTTATAATTTAACTTATGCGTAATTAGAGATACCATTACAGCCAAGAGACGTGTTGGATAATATAAAAAAAAATGTCGCAACTATTAAAAAAAAACAGGGAAAGTATTGACATGTGTATATATATATATGTTTAAAGTTGTATCAAGGGTGGTTATTGCTAATACTTAGCTTACACTCCTATGATGTGTTGACAAGATAAATAACAATAATAATACATTATATTATGGGGTTACTACTAGGTATATATTATTGTTTACCAATTAACAATATTTGGTTTGATGTTAAGTTTTTTACTCCATTCGTCTCATATTAATTGATACAATTTGACCGTACACAGAGTTTTAGGAGTTACGTTGATTTCTTTATGTTATTGTTGATATAGTTATAGTGGGGTACTTCCACTCAAAAAAAAAAGTTATAGTGGGGTACTTCTTATATAGTAGCTAGTGAATTGTGGAACCTCAACTTTTTGATGTAAGAGTACGAGGTACTCTCAAATAACACAAACTTCTATTGCCCTAACCGTTTTATAATCTGGTTTGCGTCTTACATGCTCAAACAACTTTATTATGCAACTTCAACCCTTTTTTCAATATGTTATTATTTTCAAATTATATCTCTTAATATATGTGTTCTCACACATCCATCTCAACAAACGTAAAATGACACAATTTAATTTGATAAATATAGCATTATGGCGGTAGGGCACATATGCAATATACCCCTATCGTCTAGCGGTTCACGACGTCTCTCTTTCAAGAAAACAACGAGGATTCAACTTTCCCTGGAGGTAGGGATTCCGTTCTCTTGGAAGGTAATTTTTAGTCTTAACTGATAATTTGGCCCAAATAACACTACTAGTTATCGAAAATTAATTTACATTAATAAAAATAATTCCAATTCAGTAAAAACCAAGTTAAAATATAATTCCATAACCTAACGTATCATACATGTAGCATGTCTATTTATTCATCCCTAAATATGCTAATGGAAATTTCGTGAAAATTAAATTTTCCTCACGCGGAAATGCCAGAAGATTTTCTTTCTAAAAACAAAGGAAATACTTCCACAAATATACTCCAAACACAATTGACAATTATACTCCTGCAAATTGCATAATTAGTATTAATAGAATAATAGTTAGTAGGCCAGAAATCCAGAGTATGAAAATCATATACTTCTATTTAGCCCGATTTGCCGGCCCGAATTTTTGCCATTAACGCGTAGTTTCTTCTTTCCCTTTTCTCTTTCAATCTAAAACAACTGTACTCTCTTTCTCTCTCCTCTTTTTTTCTGTCTGAAACTTCCAACTATCTCCATTATTGAATATTTCAGCACAAAAATCAGCTGACTCTTTCTGTATCATTTCAACTTTTCTTCTTCTTTTTATCCATTAACACTTATAATCTTCGATCTACTTCTTTTAATCCCACATCTTTTCATTTTTCAGAGTTTCTTTTTTTGGATTATATCTCAATCTTATGCTAATCCCACATCTTTTCATTTTTCAAAGTTGAGTTTTTTCTAGATTAGTTCTGAATTTTATGCTAAACCCACATCTTTTTATTTTTCAAAGTTGAGTTCTTTTAGATTAATTGTCAATTTTATGCTGAAATTGGTAAATCCCACTTGAGATCACCATCTGGGTATTGATAAAAAGGGGAAAAAAATGGGTATTTGTGCAAGCAAAAACAAAGATTCAAAAGTAGAGCAAAATGGGTATAGAGCAGGAAATGAATACAATCAGCAACCAAAAGCACCGGTTCAGCAGCAGCAACCGCAGCAAGAGCAGCAGCAGTATGTTCCTAGGCAAAACCCTGAGCCGAACCCGGTTTCGCAACCGGGTTCAAAAGGAGTTGCAGCAAAAGGGGGTCAAAGAAATGATCCAAACACAATCTTAGGAAAACCCTTTGAAGATGTGAAGATGCACTACACATTGGGGAAAGAATTGGGGAGGGGTCAATTTGGTGTAACATATCTTTGTGTTGATAAAACAAGTGGTCAACAATATGCTTGCAAGTCAATCTCTAAGAAGAAATTGGTAACAAGAGCTGATAAAGAGGATATGAAGAGAGAGATTCAGATCATGCAACATATGAGTGGTCAACCTAATATTGTTGAATTTAAGGGTGCTTATGAAGATAAAACTTCTGTTAATCTTGTTATGGAGTTGTGTGCTGGTGGGGAATTGTTTGATAGGATTATTGCTAAAGGTCATTACAGTGAGAAAGCTGCTGCTACTATGTTGAGTCAGATTGTTAATGTTGTTCATGTTTGTCACTTTATGGGGGTTATGCATAGGGATTTGAAGCCTGAGAATTTTTTACTTGCTAATAAGGATGAGAATGCTGCTTTGAAAGCTACTGATTTTGGACTCTCTGTCTTCATTGAAGAAGGTATACATATTACTATCACTTTAAGTGTGATTCGATTTCTTATGACGATTCATGTTGGTCGACCTCGAATTATGTTGTTGTTGTTGTTGTTGTTGTTGTTGTGGTTATTATGATTGTTGTTGTTGTTGACTTGTTGTTGCTGTTGCATAATCACCTCTTGGTTTGTTTTAGTTGGAGAGATATTGCTTGGATGTTTATTTGAGCATAGATCATGTGATGTTGAGCATTATTGGTTTTGATATTCCTGATCCATTGACTTCAAGTTTAGCAATGATCCATTGACTTCAAGTTTAGCAATGTTCTTCATATTTTTGTGTGGATCCATGATACATTGTCTTAACTATGCTGATTAGAGACGTAGGGTCGTCGTGAACTCTTAATTATTTGTTGATTAGAGATATGGGATTCTTAGCTTGTTGATTAGAGATATGGGATTCTTAGCTTGTTGATTAGAGATATGGGATTCTTAGCTTGTTGACTAGGACGTACTTGATTGCGTTCTGATTGTGCCAAGGAGATTGATATTGATTGCATTACTTTATGAGAGAGGACCTTTTTCATTAGATTCATACCTGCATACTGCTGCGATACTTCTTTGATTCAGTGCGGCTACTTGGGTTTTGCAGGTAAAGTCTATCGGGATATAGTAGGCAGTGCTTACTATGTTGCTCCAGAGGTATTACGTCGTAGGTATGGGAAGGAGATTGACATTTGGAGTGCTGGGGTCATGTTGTACATTTTACTTAGCGGTGTTCCTCCATTTTGGGCTGGTAAGCTTATTTCTCATATATATAGTTTCTTATCAAGATTGTATCATTGATCCTTTGGTTAATTGCTTCATATATTTTTGCAATGTAGAAACGGAGAAAGGGATATTCGATGCTATATTGCAAGGACATATTGATTTTGAAAGCAAGCCTTGGCCATCAATCTCAAATGGTGCCAAGGACCTAGTGAAGAAGATGCTGACACAGGATCCCAAGAAGCGAATCACTGCTGCCCAAGTTCTTGGTATTTATTCTTTGCTATGTATATTCATCAATGTTTCATCTCTTAAACAAGGTTGGTGATGAGGAGCTTGGGGTCTATCTTCTGAAAAGTAATTGATTTATATCAGCACCACATGATACATGATAGCACATCCCCCTAGTATCTATCAATAAAGTAATAATTGGGGCTCAGAAGTCCCTTAATTGCTATTGATATAAGAGAGGATGAAAGGAACATTTTACGCCATGCTTAGATTGGTAGTAATGCATTAAGGGGGGTAATAGAAGAAAAGATAAGAAGAATGAAGGTGGATGAAGCTGTGATATATAGGCGGTAATAGAAGAAAAGATAAAAAGCATTCCCTTGATGAAATAGCTGGTAGGATTGCTTTGTCACTGCCCACTGGGCAACATTTTATGCAACTTTTGTCAAAATCCTCCTGCTTTTTATCCACATTCTATCTAGGTCATATAGGAGGTGGCGTCCTTTGAACTTCAGTGTCCTGTCAAAGGTTCTATAGAGCAGATGATCTAATGGTTCTGCGCCTCTGTGGAACTGTGGTTTCTCTTAAAAAGTTATATTATATGTCCTCCTTAAAGTTGTATGTTCAACGCAGATCATCCGTGGCTCAGAGATGGTGAAGCATCAGACAAGCCAATAGATAGTGCTGTTCTATCCAGGATGAAACAATTCAGAGTCATGAATAAGCTCAAACAGCTTGCACTGAAGGTATGTAAAGTGTAAACTTCTCATTTAATTTAATTTTACGTTAATAGTTTCAAATAATTCAAATGTACTGTTTTATTTTGCTGGGGTTAGGTCATTGCTGAGAACCTTCCTGAAGAAGAGATCCAAGGGCTGAAACAGATGTTTGCAAACATGGACACTGACGGCAGTGGATCAATCACCTATGAAGAACTGAAGGAGGGATTGGCTCGACTTGGATCAAAGCTTTCAGAGACTGAAGTGAAGGCACTGATGGATGCTGTAAGACATAACTCTCTGTTTATTACTATATTTAGGAATCAATGAGCCTCTTTCTGTTCGTCTTCTTTTGAGACAGAATTTACGCAATTTATCTTGTCCCTTCAGGGAAAAGAAGTACCTTTGCCATGGGCATGAACTGACTTCCAATTTTCTCATTAGGCTGATCAAGATGGAAGTGGATCAATAGATTATATTGAGTTCATCACAGTCACAATGCATAGGTACAGACTGGAGAGAGATGACCAACTTTACAAAGCATTCCAATATTTTGACAAAGATAATAGTGGGTAAGTATCTCCTGTTTTTTCCTCGTTTTATATCTTTTTCTGCCCTCCTATTTTCCTGCTCTGTTTATGCTAGTCTATGTCAATGTAGTAAGCTATCAATCATACTCCATGTTCACTTTTTTAAAGAGATGTCAGAGTTATAAGATAGTAGTATGTTTTCAAACCACTGCATATGAAGACTACAAACTTCCCGTGGATTTTCTATATCATATTATCGTCCACAAATTGATAGGGTAAATCTCAAAGGTTTTTTTCTTCCAGGCACTTGTAACCATTTTGAGTTTTTGACACATAAGAATATGTTTGCTTAATGAAGATCTCTGATTTGGGTTCTTGTTTTTCTGATAATGATTTGATATAATGTCACAGGTTCATCACAACAGATGAGCTAGAAGCAGCAATGAGGGAATATGGGATTGCTGATGAGAATTGCATCAAAGATATATTGATGGAAGTAGACACTGATAATGTAAGCTCTGCTCTATACCTAATACCCTGACATCTTGTTTGGTAGACGGTCATAAATAATGGTGATAACGATTTTATAGGTAATTATATGAGGACAGTCCCACCACGCAAATGTCCATGGTAGTAAATACTGATTGTCCATTCCCGGCCCAAACACTTAATTTTCTCAATAAATTCCCACTACCATTGATTACCACTTTATAGGTGGTATTGACCTATTGAGGGATAATTGAAAAACACAAGTTCGTAGATCAAGTTCCATTAACATATTGCTTTCTCTATAAAATTACGTATATAGCATTGCCAAGCTACCAAACAATCCGTGAGTCTCTAGGATTCCTAGCAAATGAAATGCCAATAAACATGCATTTGTTCTACTTCCCATTGCAGGATGGAAGAATAAATTTTGAAGAGTTTGTTGCAATGATGAGAAGTGGAACTCAGAATCCAGGTGCCAAGCTCTTTTGATGTGCTTATTACCCTGCATAATCATACCAGCTCTCTACTACGAGGTAATGATCAAGGAATATTAGGAACACAGACTTGTTTGTTACAGACAGACTAGTTCTCCCTAGATCAAATGACTCAGTCGAATGAGACCCATCATTGCGACATGGTCGGCAGTTGAGTTTTTTTGTATAAAGTTTGTGCATACACAATATCGCTTGGGAGTGAATTTTTTCATATTTGAGTTGGTACATTTCCGGACATGTTTGAAGATTTCTGTATTGCACTCGGAGAAACCAATAGCTCTCACACTTATGTTCTTTTATTTTTCTCGCTGTTGGGATATAATATGTGTTGTCTACAGAACCTCTTAAGAGGATCCCTTTGTAAGCTATTATTTGTTCATGAAATGTTGTATCTTCTCGGCATTCATTGCCTGTTTGTGACTCGGGAGCAACTCCTGATATAGTAATGGTAACAATGTATCATTCCCATATCTGAAAATCCTATGCTTGTCTCTCTCCCGATGGCGCTCTCATGATAGTGGATGGCAACGCAGCTAAGCAAGCCAACCTAGCTTCACGCTATGAGGAAAGAGAGTAGGAGAACCTTTATCTCCACTTGTTCGCAATTTATTTTTGTGAAGGATCAGGCAAAACTAAAAACTTATTCTCCATTGAACAGGCAGAAGGTATGGTGTGGGTGAATTAACCAAAATTAACTTAGATATTAGGTGCCAGTATATTCTCAAAGATAACTGGAGGTCATGTCAATGACATCAATCATGGTAGTTCGTCTTTCATGATCAGTCTGATCACAGATGATCCCAATCAGCAGTTAATTTCGAAGATCATCCTTTTTGCAAGGCTACATAGGTCGAGTATTCGAGTTGAAAACGACGCAAACTTGCTAATACTCTGAGTCTATACATGACAACTTTATCTAGGTCGAGTTCATATGCGATGCACCTTATATGACGGATCATTTTCAGTTCGAGCAATGGGTGATATGACGACATTAAGCAGCAATGCACGAGCAATGGGCGATATGACATTAAGCATCATTTTCAGTTCGAGCAATGGGTGATATGACGACATTAAGCAGCAATGCACGAGCAATGGGCGATATGACATTAAGCACACGTCCGATTTTATTCTGTATGAAAGGAGTGGTTGATAAACAATATGATGGGATCAGAGCAATATGTTCATATACAATATGATGCAAGGAGAATTATTATCTCCATTTGCCAACAATTCACGGCAAAGAATCAGATTCTGAATAGGCAAAGCATGAAAACAAGCACCAGTTATAATGAAAATCTTTTGACGCAATAGGCAAGAGATTTGATTTAGATCCAAAAAGAACCCAATATTATTTACTAGTAAGAAGTTCTCAAGCTGAATACATTCCACACTACTACCACCCATGAAGGATGTATTAACATGGAAACAATTATAAAAGAAAACCAAGTTCAAACCACAAATATCAAATGACCAAAGTAAAAACCAGAAATCAAACTAAGCAAACTCTCTTAAAGCTTTGTATAATCTTATTTGTATCTCATCATCAAACTCAAGGTCTAAAAACCATGTATTTTGATCTGATCTTTCTTCACAAGACCAGCTTGAAGAAGGAAATTCGCGACTTTCTTACGCTGATCACCTTGCAGCTGGATAACTTTCCCTAGCTCTTTATCCTGCACCACATTACCATTACAGCAAAACTCCTTCTTAAGATCCTTGAGTATCTTTTCGTAGCTGTAATCTTTCTTCAGTCCTTGAACAGTCGTCAAGCTTTTCTTTCCATTCCTTTGTTGAATGCGAATATGCACATACTCCTTCACTCCAGGAGCCCCCGACTCGGCCTCAGCAAAAGGGTCAAGAGCAGCAGGAATCTGAATATCGATATCAACCATGTACCTTGTTTGTTGAGAACTTGTGAACCGTCCGAAAATCGTCTCTTGATAGCGAAAACTGTAAGTACAAGAAACAAACACATAAATCAATCATATGAAATATCACCTTAACACTTTGGGTTAAAAGTTGTATACTCCATCTTTAATTACAATTAACATAATTCACGCTCAGCCTATTTTGGTGGCTTAATATTATTCCAAGGGGGCTATCAACGAGATAACACCATATTTATATTTTCATAGGCGGCCAAGGCCATGTGTAGGCAACTGCACAAGACCTCCGAAATATAAAAGTCCAATTCTACTAGTACTAGTGGTCCGCCTAAAAAACCTAAATCGAATTACAAATATAAAGAAATTAATTTCTATTTGGTATTTTTCTTCCTCTCCTATTCTACAAAAAGCCCTATTTATAACTTCTCCATCTCTTTTATTCACTAAAAATCTAATCTTTATAATTTCTTTTAACACAAACTAATCTTTATAATTTCTTTCAACACAGGACCCCTAATTTTATGAAACAACTCTCTATATATTTTGTTAGGTATACAATATAGTTTTCACGTTTGTCAAGAGTAAACATTAGAATAAGTTCATATTTTTGAGATATAAGTTGACACGAATCTAAATTTTATGTTCTTAATTACATATAAATCACAAACAACAATCAAAAACTGAGCACATAATTTATGCTAAAATACACAAAACATAAAAATTGCATGATCTCATATATCCAATGAACTATAATCAAAATTCCATCATAATATTATATAGGAAGATTATCAAACTATATGATGAAAATTTTTACAGCATCAAAGTTCTTAAATTAGAATTATAACCATCAAGAACCATGATCATGATCATGATCATAATCACAGATGTTAAAACCAATCACATATAAAAACATCATCTTTAGCAGAAATCATAACAATTAATTCAAAGATAAAAAATTAATTCAAGAACAAAAATTTAAAGATTTCAAGAGAATGGAAGTACCTTCTAGACAATGACTTTGCTTCTGCCAAAAAATACCAAAGATTTTCTAATAGATTAAACTTCTTGTCTGAGGTCCTATATATAGGAAGAATTTGATGTCGGTTATTAAACTTTTATTATAGCCACAAAAAATAACAATAATTAACTATAGTTGCGTGTTAAAGTAAACCATGGTTAAGCAGTGTATATACTTTTTGAGAGGGTTAGCTAAAGTATGGACGGTGGAGATGTTTTTTTTCAACGGCTGGGATTGAAGGAAAAGAGTTGACGTATTTAGTGATGTATTTGTGGAAATTATAATTGGGTTGGAAAGATTTATTACGTCATATATAGACGGCAAGAAAATAACAAAAGGTAGAATTTAGGGGGAATATAGCGTGGGGCCCAAGGTAGGATAAGTGATATAGATAACGCGTAGATTAAACGCACCTATTTTATACTTATACAGGCTGGCGTGTTGTAGTTAGGGAAGTGCAGAAGTGCTTTGTGGGTCCCAAATATGGTCAAGAGAACAATCAGGAAGAGTGAATCTACTTTACCTTTCCTAGACAAAAATAATGCTTTGTCTTTTTTATTTTTGAAACTACTACTTGAGAATATTTATAGTACATCTGCGTGTACTATGTTCATGATACACCCAAAATGAACGAATGAGCAAAATGAGCAAAATGAGCAAATGAATAAACATTTTTACTCATTTAAGAAAATGAGCAAACACTTTTATTACAAAATGAGCAAAATGTCCATATGAGCAAATTTGATATCAAATGAGGACCTGAAGTTCTAATTTATTACAAAAATATCCCTGGGTGTACCATGCTCATGGTACACCCGGGTGTACCATGCTCATGGTACACCCGGGTGTACCATGAGTGAACTCCTACTACTTCCATAATATAGTGCTTGTTTCTTTTTTACACAGTCTCCAAGACGTAACTTTGATCTTTAATATATCTTTAATTTCGTATTAATAAAAAATATAAAAAGTTGGTATTATAAAACTACACATTGAGACGAATCTAACAAGATCCCACATGAATATGTTTTTTTATATATACAAATGAGAATATTTGATCAAAGATTTTAAAATTTGACCCACTAAAAATGAAGTAGGCACTATATTATAAGAAGGAGGGAGTATTAGTTTACTCGTATTTCATCCCCATACATGCTCAAAAAGTTATCACAAATAACATTGAAGATAAAATAATAAACAAAAAGAAATAAAGCCCATTAAAATTAATCCCACAAAGGACCTCTTATGGTAGTATTTACCTGATTAGTGTCAATAATTTAACTTGAACATCCAATGTTTGCATATTGATGACTTGATAAAGTTGGTTTACTACCTTTTTGTTTATCACTTGCATACGATTAATTAAAAAACACAATTAAGTGTCTAGCATAATTGTTAAACATCATCAACTGCAAAAATTATCATTAACTTACTATTGCTTGCTTCTGGAAACCATTAGGGTAGGTATAAATACCAACTCCCTTATTATGCATTGGAGTATATTGTGATGGTTGAGTAGGGGGAGCCACTGTCTTCTGTTTCTTTTGCTTTTGTTGAGGATTAGGAGGAATTGATGTGGGGGTAGTTTGAGTAGGAACATGTTTAAGAGGAATTAGACATTTTCTTTTGTTATGACTTTCTTGATTACAGTTGTTGCATTTGTAACGAGGTCCTTCTTTGACATTTTAACTCTGTCTACCTCTCCAAGGGAAGGCTCTCTCTTCACAGTATGTCTATTTTGAACTTTCTTTACATGTGGTGCTTCTGTGAGGGGGAAAGTGGAAGATGGCCACTGATGAGGGTCGTTTAAGGGCTCTAACAACCATTGATAAGTCTTTAAATATGATGCCCTTTTGAAACATTCAGACACATAATGCTCGCGGTATTCAAAAGCCTTCATATTGCCTCCACAGAATGATGGCAAGGAACTCCACTTGATTGCCATGAAATTGCAACTGCATTTTCTTTCCAACAAGCTCACCACAAATCTTGTTTGGGTTGCACCTTCCCTAACCCCATATGAAAAGTGGTCGTCCCAAAAAGCAGACCACCCCCTGGCGTCAACCTTTGCTTTCTCTAGCTTTTGTTGGATTATGGGACATATGAGAATGTCCTTGCTAGCTATTAAATCTCCTTTTTTACGTAGCTTTTTCATCCAACTTTCTCTTATATACTCAAGCATAGCTATGATTGGCTTATGTCTAGATGGCAATATGTAAGCATTGAAAACCTCATTCATATTATTGTCTATGCTATCATACTGTGACTGCGGAGTGAAGAATGCCCAAACCCATTTTTTATAGTTCTTCTTCAATAAATCTTATCCTGCTTCTATAGATATAGATGAGAACAGTTCCATATTAGTTTTGAAGTCATTTTCATTTGTGCTTTTTGCTATACAAATCTTCTTCTATAAAGTAATCGACAACCAAATACTTGCCTAAAGTTACAATACACATGTCTAGCGCAACATCTAGTCTCCGCTTAAGGCCATACAATGGAAATAACTTTAAGTAGACCATTTTGTCGATCTGACATGATAGTGTAACCACTCCCATCTATAGTCCCTAAATCATCAACAATAAGCTCAAGAAACCAACTCCAATTCTCCATGTATTCAACCTCTACACATGCCCATGCGATAGGGAACATTTGGTCATTCTCATCCCTTCCCACAACCACAAGTAGTTCTCCACCATAAGGACCTTTTAGGAAGCATCCATCAATTTCAAAGAAAGGACTACACCCAACTTAGAAGCCCTTTTCAATGGCAGCAAAGCATATGTAAAGTCTTTCAAATACATTGTTATTAAGCTTAAACTTGATTGTGTTTTCAGGATTTGATCTTTAATCTGTTGTGCCAATTTGTACAACAAAGAATATTGCTCCTTGTATTTTCTAAGAATCAAATTTTGAGCTTTCCTTCTTGCTTTTAATGTCCACCACAATGATGTTTTCACACCATATTCATACCATATAATGTCAACTATTTCTCGACACTTCATGTATCGATTTACCTTAAACTTAGAATGGTATGTCTTTGCAATCCAAGAAGCCCTAATTCTTTTAACAATTGGAATTCTTCCACAATTATGTGTTGCAACAAGAGTCTTCATTGTAAATGTTGTTTAGCCCCTGTCTATCGAAACCCATATTCTCCAAGGACATCCTTCGGCCTTACATTTCCTGTGTACCCTCTTCTCATCATTTCTAGAAACTTTCACATCTCTGCCATTAGTTATACAATATGTAGTAATTGCATTTTTGAACTCAATTACATCCTCAAATTCTTGGCCTAAATAGAAGAAAAAATCATGTTCAGATTGAGTGCCAACAATGAATTAAATGTTTGCTTTTTACCCTTTTTTCTTTGCATGTTTGGAAGGAGGGAGGAGGAAACCACAATCATCATCTTCATTGTCTAAGTTACATGGACTATTGAGATCAGAATCATCCTCGTGATCATTGTCTTCATTCATCGAATTTATGGCACTCCGAGCTGTTAACCTATATAATGACTCCACCTTTCTATAATACTGGAGCTTTTAATCTTTCTCATGATCAGCTTTGATCTTGTTCCTAGCATCTTGCACTTTTACATCCTCATTATCAGTATTTCTTCGTCAAAATCGATGTCATCATCAAATTAACTTGTTCATCTAATGTGACATGTACATCTTCAATGTTATTGGCACTTTCTTCACTGCGATCAATCTGACTTTTCCATGTACCCTCGTCAACCTGATTGAAGTCACCAAAGTGGACGTCACAATCACCCTCAATTTGACCATTACCTTTAGTATCACTATAAGAATCATGTTCATCACCGTTAAAATGTTCAGTACAAACATCAAATATTTTATAATTTAACAAAAAACTGCAAAACGTAGTGGATGTGATGTTGTCATAACCTAAAAATCTGATACCAATCTTTTAATATCCTTTAAGGGATCACAATAATAAAGCTTGATCACATTACAATAACCCATAGATTTTACTATATTCTTAAGATAATCTAGAGCTGATCACTTTGGGCCGGCCCGACCCAACTCGCTTTTTGGGCAGATTTTGTTGGCCCGTAGTCGGGCCCGACGCGACCCCTTTTTTTGGCTTTGGGCAAGTCGAAAATGACTTTTTA
Source organism: Beta vulgaris subsp. vulgaris (assembly GCF_026745355.1). Taxonomy (NCBI): domain Eukaryota; kingdom Viridiplantae; phylum Streptophyta; class Magnoliopsida; order Caryophyllales; family Amaranthaceae; genus Beta; species Beta vulgaris. Next base: position 3,911,789 of record NC_079205.1, on the reverse strand, counting down.
GTCTTTTTTTTTTGGCCCGAAAGCCCGCTCATTTTGGCCAGAAATAGTGGTTTTGGGCACAAAATGTTGGCCTACCCCCCGGTCCGACTAATGGACAATTTTTTTAGACGCGGTCCGGCCCATGATCACCTCTAGGTAATTCACATCAATATCAACTGGTAAGTCATTGAACAACTTCACTTCACCATCCATATATGTCAATTTTGGATTATTTATCCACTTTCCACCATGGTGAAGTGCAATAGAAAGGTGGGATATTCATGCCTAACAAAGAAACAAAAACATGATAAGCAAGCAAGACATTATTTTGTGTATACTAGGCAATCGAACAACTAATGTTTCAGATTAAAGAAAAAAGCAATTGTTTTTCTAATATATTCTAATATTTCCTATCACATGCATATTATTAATCACTGATTCAATAATATAATTCTATGATCAACTAACAAAAGCTTTTAAGCTCAATTCACCCAAAAAGACACCGTATAAACTTCCAATTAACAAGTCGAGAAAATAATTAGATTAGATCATGACATCACAGCAAGCAACCAACATATGAATTTGGAAAGAAAATCATTAAATTTTACAAAATTCGTTTTAAGGCTTCAAAACCTGAAACCCTAACTATACCAATCCATGAAATTCTATAATATGCAGAAAAATAAATTAAAGAAAATAGTGATATAATATCTTACATTGAATTGGGTATATATTTTCCTTTAAATTCCTTCTCAATCACAAGAATTTGATAAATTGCCAAGAAGTGTGTTTTGAAGAACAAAGAGGAGAATATGAGAAGTTGAACTGGTGGGAGGGGTTTATGCCAAGTCAATCTTTTTTGGGTTTAAAATTATTGCAAATGTGTTTTGGCGAAAAAAAATATTTTGGCAGTTTATATCAAGTCATAAGGCCCATTATTATGGTTAAACTATGGTTAAACTATGGTTAAATTATCAGAATATGAATTGAGTACCTAAAAGGTGAAAAAATAGAGGGTACCTAAAAGATGAAAAACTTAAAAGGTTAGTCTCTAAGTATATCCTTAACTCTGGTTTTGAAGTATCTAAGTAGCAATCACTATCCATCATAATCAGTCTAAATATGATCCCCGATCAAGTGAATATTGATTTTTGTTCCGGGTATTTAGTTCATTTTGAAAAACAATCATTAATATTCAACTGATAAAGTGGCAAAAGTGTACAAATTGAGAGAAATTTGGGTCAATCATGGAGGAAGTAATTAGGTATCCAATGTTTAATATCTTACTCATTGCTAATAAACCTTTTCAAATGAATGTTTAATCTACCAAAATCTGAAACTTTTGAAAAGAGTTCAAATGCATGTCCTTAATAACATGATAAGTTGTCTAATAAGAGTCTCAAATTTAGATGTGGGCATGAGTCAAAGCGGGCCAACCTACAGGACGACCGATTTGACAAGTCATTGTAGCGGAATCGTGCCTAAGTCATTTGGTTGAGTTTGTGTCATGTCAAACCGAGCTACAATTTTCATAATCTAGTTCACTCCACGCACAGACCCACATGCCTAGTGGGTCGGGCTTGTGTCCACTACGGGTCAAGTGACATCATGCGGGACAAAACAAATAAACTAAAGATTTAGATCCGATGAAATTTCTTAATAAATAATTTTTTCCAAAGCAATCAATTTGTATTTTCATGTAAATTGCAATATTTTTTCCGATTGTCAATAACAAAGTGTTACATTCGCCATATTTTTGCAATAGCTACTCAAACAACATACAAAAATGGCAGGTCATTTGAGTTCCTAACAAGCCAATCACACAAAGTAGCCATAGGGTCAGACAGGTCGCTTAGGGGCTTATGCCAAAAACGAGTAAAGACTTTATTTTTCTATTCACATCACGTTTGTAGCCTGCTGAGCTTCCCTCGTGCTAGGTCGAGCTCGTGTCATGTCATGCTAGAAGGTGAAAAAGTGAATTTAGGCCATTGAAAGCTGACCATGGGTCGAGATGACACGAATTATCATGAAATTGCCACGATTTGCAATGATATTTCGAATATTATTCTTTAACATTGTAATCCCCCATATTTTTAAGATATTAAATTAAATAGTTTTAATCATTTTTAATTATTAAAGCTATTTAATTTCGGTATTTAAGAGCAGAAGGGTATTTTGGTCATTTTACCAATAGTATTTGAGTATTTCCACAAAGAAGTATTTTAGTATTTTCAAGAAAGTATTTTATTAATATTAGTAGGAAGATTATTTTGGAAATTGATCATCAAATGTATTTTGGCAATTTGATGAGTAAGGGCATTTTGTCTTTTACCCAAATTGACTACACTATAAAAAGGGGGAAAACCTAAAGTTTCCCATCTTTTTTCACTAGCCACCTTTCTTCAAAAAGGAGTAAGAAGTTCTTTTCTCTCAAACCTTTGTTCTTCCTCAAGTAAGTTTTCTTCAAGTAATTTCTTCAAAGATTCAAGTTCTAATCTAGTTTTGTTTTTGAAATTTATAGGAAGATCTTGCAAATATCAAAGGGAAGCAAAGAGGTAATGATTTTTCTGAAATTTTGGGGTTTCTTCCATATTTTTTCTCTCTCTTCTCGCCCCCCTTTGTTGGCGAATTCCGGCCACCACGGTGGTGGTTCGCCGGCGAGCTCCGTCGGGGAAGCGGCCACTGCCGGCCAGCAGTAGGTGACCGGCGACTGGCACGAGCGCCGCTGCCACCGTCGCGTCAGTGGTGGTGCGGGTGGTGCTTGTGGTGGCGCCGGTTGGGTTATTTTTCAGATTTGTGGTTTTTGAACCACTTGTAAAAAAAAAAAAAGAAATTGTTATTATTATTTTAATAATTTACAGCAGTAATTTATTAAGTAAATTAGTGTTTTATGAAGTTTTAAGTATTAGTTTGTAGTGGGTTTTGCCTACTAGTAAAGGTTTTCAAGTTATGACTTAAAAATAGTTTTTAAAGCTTTTAAGAAAAATCAGCTTTATTATTATTTAATTAATGCTGATTTTATTTATTAGTAGCTTTGAATTGTTGTTGGAAGTACTAATTGATAGTACTTTATTGTTGGTAGGTTTCAAGAATAATTAAAGCCAGTCAAACTTTTGACTGTTGATTTTTGTGTAATCAAGGTACATACACTTTGACCTTGACTTTAGTAGTTTCAAAGGATATATATATATATATTATTGAGCATGAGGAGTAAGGAGAGGCTTATGCCTTGAAATTGTTTGAGTATATGTTGAGAACTTAGAAAGGAGATTAGGAATGGAACTTTTGAGTTATTCCTATATTTGAAAAGCAGTGTATTGATGTTATTGCTTTTGAGCATGATTAAAGTTATTAAAGTTATTTGAAGTTAGGGTTGCCTAGAATATTTTATTGAGCATGGTCTCATTGAGGTTATATATTTTATTGAGCATGGTCTCATTGAGTTATATATTTATTGAGCATGGTCTCATTGAGTTATATATTTTATTGAGCATGGTCTCATTAGAAGTTATATATTTTATTGAGCATGGTCTCATACAAGTTATTAGTTATTGAGCAAGGTCTCAATAAGTTTAAAGTTATTGAGCAAGGTCTCATAAGTTAAAGTTATTGAGCAAGGTCACAAGTAGTTTAATCATTGAGCAAGGACTCAATTGATTGGATCATGGATCCTTAAGAAAGTAAGAAAAAGGACTCATGGAGTCATTAAAGTAATAAGATGAGCAAGGTCTCAAAGAATTTAAATTGAGTTAACTATGGTGTTTGTTGCATTCACTTGTTAAAGAAAGATAAGAATTTGCTAGATGTATTATTGTGAATGTGTCTCACATAATGGGCTTTGGCAATAAAACTCTTGGGATGGATCCCCCATGAGTATTGAACATAAGGGGGGAGTTAGTGTGAAACTATACTCCTGCATATAGCTTAGCATGACGATGTTAATGCTTTTATTTTATCAAGCAAGTTTATGGAATTCCAATCATCAAGATTTTTGAGTGGACTAGGTGTCACTCGTATTCTTTATCTCTGAGATGTTTGAGTCTAGAGGCTCACTCTCACCCTCGTTCATTACTAACAAGCTTAAATTTCTCGAGTCAAGTTATTTAAAGTTCATGGAACTTTAGTAAGAGGTGTGGGATCTCTTACACAAGAATAGTAGCCCGTATGACTCCGAGAGGAGGATGGTGCCCGTTCATTGCCAAATAATAATAAAAGAAAGTATTTAGTAAGTTCAGTTATGTGCTTGTCGCATGTAGAGTCGTAAGAAGAGCAAGCCGAAGTGATTGAGGATTGCATGCATTATTATTCGCATTAGTTTGTTGTGTTATGTACTCAGCGTTGCTGATGTATGTGTTTCTTTGTTTCTTTTGGTTGTTGTTTTTTCCTCAACAACCCTGTGATGATCCATTTGGTGAGCAGAGTTTAGAGAAGAAGTTGCAGGTACAAGTTCTTGATGTGCATGGAAATCATAAGCATCCGGATGGGAGTTTTAGTACACGAGTACTTTCTTATTTAAGTTATCTTGAATTTATATTTGACTTTACTTGACCAATGGGGTCAAGGTTTGACTTTTGAATATGGGACTAGTATGGGATAGTCTCGGAGTTTGTAATTCATTTACATACTTTCTTATTTCCTTGTATTAAAGTATTTTCATTTTATTTAAAAGACTTCCGCTGTATTATCTGATTAGCCTTACGTATTATCATGCGTGGCATAACAACTCCCGCAATTTCTCCTAGTTTATAAAAGGAGGAGTCGTGGGGGTGTTACAAAGTGTTACCAGAGCTCCAAGGTTTATATTACCTTATTTTACAAAAGTTTTCGAACTTAAAAGTATTTCAAAGTCGAATTGCAAAAAGGGAAGGGAATTGCATATGCATATGTACATTGCGTCACATTAGTCACTAAGTCTTTATGTGTCTTAGATTAGTAAGTGCTCTAAGTTCTAGTAGCACTTTTGATGTGTTTTATGTGACTAAGTGTTGATTGTAAGTGATTGGCATTTTCTACTTGCATGGAGTCCAGTTTGGACTTAAAGGTGTAGTATGACTACGAAAAAGTGCTAGTTTTGCTTTAATCTACTACTCTAGTAAGAGAGTTAGTATAAAAGTTCCTTAGAAAGGAGATTGTGAATTAAATGTCAGCGTGGCATTTACTTAGTATTTTTGACCTATATTGAGGGTCAATAAGCGATTTTTGAGTCAATTTTTTTTTCTTTGGCAGATCAATGGCCGATAGAAACGCTAGAATTGATGCTCAGCTGAGGAATTTAGTCCGAGTGACTACGAATTTAGCTAGAAGAGGTCCTTCGAAGAAGAAGTCTGTTGATTGGTTTAAGAGGGTTAGTGATAGTAAACCGCCTTCTTATGATGGGAAGGGTGATCCTGTTAAGCTTGAGAACTGGGTTAGGGATTTCGAGAAGCTATTCGATGCTATCCAATGTCCAGATAATAGGAAAGTAGCTATAGCTGCATATTACCTCAAGGAGGAAGCTGACTTTTGGTGGTCGCAGCATAAGGAGACGTTAATGGCAAGGCCTGACTTTGATTGGAAGGCTTTCGGAGTAGCTATGAAGGAGAAATTTTATCCCAATTTCTTGAGGAGGCAAAAGGCCACTGAGTTTGATGAGTTGAAGCAAGGTGACATGACTGTGGAGCAGTACTATGAGAATTTGTAGGATTGATGAAGTTTGCTCCCGAGTTAGTACCTACTGAGGAAAGAAAGGCAATTAGGTTCGAGACTGGACTTAGTCTTGAGGTGAAGCTTGGGCTAGGAGGTTCAACTTTCAGGACCTTAGAGGAAGTGTATGATAGAGCTGCTCATTTAGGTTCCTATTTGAAACAAGCTGGAGCTGAGAGCTCGAACAATAAGAGGAAGGAGAATCCTAGTCATAATTTCCAGAGGAACGACAAGAAGTTCAAGCCTCAAAATAACTTTCATCAAGGAGGACAATCTAGTGGCCAAAGGAATGGAGGCCAGTATCAGCCACAGAAGGGTGGAAATGGTTCTAATAAGGGAAAGAAAGGAGACGAACGCGTGTATTTCTGCAAGAGGTGCCCATACAATCATCCTGGAAAGGATTGTGAAGGAAAGTTGGTGGAGTGTAACTACTGTCACAAATTGGGTCACCGAGAGTATGAGTGCTTCTCCAAGAACCCTGAGTTGAAGACTGATAAAGGCAAGAACGGAAACCAGTTTGGTCAGGGCAATCGAAACCATTCAGGAGGCAACAATTATCAAGGTGGGAACAAGCAAAATGGGAACAACAAGACGGTTTCGAGTGGAGCTGGTCCTAGTGTGCCTGCAGTGGCAAGGTTGAATGTCATAAGTGCTAGAGAAGCTGAGACGTCTAAGGACGTAGTTATGGGTAATGTTTCTATTAATTCCACTTTTGTTAAAGCTTTATTTGATTCAGGAGCCGAACGTTCGTTTGTTTCAAAGTTAGTTGTTTCAAAATATGGCTTAGGAAACCCTAGGAATGTTGAAATTCCTATTATGTTACCATCTGGGGAAGTAGTAACTTGCTCAAGAGTATATGAAAACGTCCTTGTGAGAATTGGGGAGGTAGACTTTGAAACCAACCTCATAGATTTCCATTGGAAGACTTGGAGATTATTTTAGGAATGGATTGGCTTAAGGAGTATAAAGCCGAGATTCTTTGTGGAGAACAAAAAGTGAGATTGAGGAATAAGAATGGGAAAAAGGTGACTTTCAAGACTAAACCACAAGAAGGTAGAATTAAGATCATTTCAGCCCTAAGTTTGGTAAGGCAAGTGCAGAAGGGAGCTCCGTTATTCTTGTGTAATGTGCAGAGGTTGGAAGAAGAGAAGCTTAAGATAGAGCATGTGAAGGTGGTGAATGAGTTTCCAGACGTATTTCCGGAAGATATACCGGGAATGCCACCTCAGAGGGAGTTAGAATTCACCATAGACTTAGTTCCTGGAACTCCCTATATCAAAAGCACCCTATAGAATGGCTCCAGCAGAGATGAAGGAGCTCAACAAGCAGCTAGAGGAATTACTCGAGAAAGGGTACATTAGACCTAGTTATTCCCCATGGGGAGCGCCTGTTTTATTCGTAAAGAAGAAGGATGGAAGCTTGAGGCTATGTATCGATTATAGAGATCTCAATAAGGTGACTATTAAGAATAAGTATCCGTTACCGAGGATTGACGACCTATTCGATCAATTAAGAGGAGCTGGAATATTTTCGAAGATAGACTTAAGGTCAGGGTATCACCAATTGCAGATTGGGGAGAAGGACATACCAAAGACTGCCTTTAGGACGAGGTATGGTCACTATGAGTTCACCGTGATGCCATTTGGTTTAACCAATGCACCAGCGATGTTTATGGACCTTATGAATAGAGTGTTTCGAGAGTATTTGGACAAATTTGTAGTCGTATTCATCGATGATATCCTTATCTACTCGAAGAACAATGAGGAGCATGAAGAGCACTTGAGATTGATATTATCTACACTAAGGGAGAATCAGCTTTACGCAAAGTTCTCGAAGTGTGAATTTTGGATGGAAGAAGTGCTTTCTTGGCCACATTGTGTCAAAGAAGGGAATTTCCGTAGATCCGTCGAAGATAACCGCAGTGAGTGAATGGTCTACACCTAGGAATGTTACTGATATAAGGAGTTTCTTGGGTCTAGCTGGCTACTATAGACGTTTTGTGAAGGATTTTTCGAGGGTAGCTAAACCAATGACTAGTCTTATGAAGAAGGATATGAAGTTCATATGGACCGAGGAGTGTGATAAAGCCTTTAATAAGCTTAAGGAGTTGTTGACTACAGCTCCGATCTTGACGTTACCAGAGGAAAATGCTGAGTTGGAGGTATATAGTGATGCTTCGAAAAATGGTTTAGGGTGTGTGTTGATGCAAAATCGAAAGGTTATAGCCTACGCTTCTAGGCAATTGAAACCGTACGAAGTGAATTACCCAACCCATGATCTAGAATTAGCCGCAATAGTGTTTGCTTTGAAGATTTGGCGACACTACTTATATGGAGTGAAGGTGAAATTGTATACAGATCACAAGAGTTTGAAGTATTTGTATACTCAGAAAGATTTGAATATGAGGCAGAGAAGATGGTTAGAGTTGGTGAATGACTACGATATTGAGATCTTATACCATGAAGGAAAGGCAAACGTCGTTGCCGACGCGTTAAGTCGTAAGTCTAGCCATAGTTTAAGTACTTTGGTACTTCCAGATAAGTTGTGTGACGAGTTTAGGAAGCTCAACATTGAAGTTGTTGGGAGTAGTGGAGTGGAAGCATGCTTAAATGCCATTTCAATCCAGTCGGAATTGAATGAAGAAATTTTAAAGGCTCAAGAAGGGAATGAGGAAATGGAGAAGATAAAGAAGCTGATCGAGGAGAAAAAAGACAAAGGAGTTTAGTATCCATGAGGATGGAAGTGTCCGATTCAATGGAAGATGGTGCATACCGTCAAGTTGCACCGAGTTGAAAGAAAAAGTGATGAGAGAAGGGCACAACATGACTTATTCTATCCACCCTGGAGGGGATAAATTATATAAGGACTTGAAGCTAATGTTCTGGTGGAACAATATGAAAAGAGAAGTAGCTGAATTTGTTGCTAGGTGTTTGACTTGCCAGAAGGTGAAGAGCGAACACAAGAGACCTCAAGGGACGATTCAACCGTTACCAGTGCCTGAGTGGAAATGGGATGACATAGCAATGGATTTCGTTGTAGGTCTCCCTAAGACAGCGAAAGGATTCACCAAAGTGTGGGTGATAGTAGATATAACTAAGGTAGCAAAATTTGTTCCAATGAAGGACAATTGGTCGATGGAACAGTGTGGTAAAGTATATGTGGACCAAGTGGTGAGGCATCATGGAGTTCCTTCCACTATTGTGTCTGATAGAGATTCAAGATTCTTATCTCATTTTTGGGAAGCATTACAGAAAGCTTTTGGGACCGATGTGCTTAAGAGTACAGCTTTTCATCCAGCAACTGATGGTCAATCGGAAAGAACCATTCAGACTCTCGAGGATATGTTGAGGGCGTGTGCCTTAGATTACCCTAAGACTTGGGATGAGATGTTGGCTTTAATAGAATTCTCATACAACAATAGCTACCATTCTAGCATTAAAATGGCTCCTTTTGAAGCTCTATATGGTCGGAAATGTCGTAGTCCATTGTGCTGGAAAGATATTAGCGAGACGGTTACTTTGGGACCGCAAATGATTGAAGATACCGAAATCAAGTGAGATATATTCGTGAGAAGATGAGGGCGGCCCAGGATCGTCAAAAGGCCTATGCAGATCAGAATAGAAGAGATAGCGAATATCAAGTAGGCGAGAAAGTCTTACTAAAGGTGTCACCTATGAAAGGGGTGATGCGTTTTGGGCAAAAAGGAAAGCTTAGCCCGAAGTTTATAGGTCCGTATGACATCATTGAAAGAATTGGAAGATTGGCTTATCGTTTAGATTTGCCAAATAACTTGGGAAAGGTGCATAATGTGTTCCATGTATCCCAACTAAAGAGATATGTGCCCGATAAGTCTCACGTATTAGATCCCGAGATTATAGAAGTGGATGAGACGCTTTCTTTTGAAGAGAGACCATAAAGATCTTGGACTCTAAGGTGAGGAGTACAAGAAATAAAGATATAAAGATACTCAAGGTTTTGTGGTCTAACCAGCGTACCGAAGAGGCTACCTGGGAGGCTGAAGACGAGATGAGAAAGAAGTATCTTGAGCTCTTCGACTAGGTGAGTTGAGTTCCGGGACGTAACTCCTTTAAGGGGGGTAGAGTGCGTGCAGGCATTTTGCTAGAAATTAGTAAGAATTTGTTGCATTTGTGCACGATTTTTAGAGTTTTCAAGGAAAACTTTCAAGCAAAGTAAGTATTTCATAGTTTGAATATTCAAGGCAAAAGTTTTATTCAGTAGCGTATTATTTGGCTACTTGTTTTATTCAGTAGCGTATTATTTGGCTACTTGTTTTATTCAGTAGCGTATTATTTGGCTACTTGTTTTATTCAGTAGCGTATTATTTGGCTACTTGTTTTACTCAGTAGCGTATTATTTGGCTACTTGTTTTATTCAGTAGCGTATTATTTGGCTACTTGTTTTATTCAGTAGCGTATTATTTGGCTACTTGTTTTACTCAGTAGCGTATTATTTGGCTACTTGTTTTACTTAGTAGCGTATTATTTGGCTACTTCTTAAGAAAGAACTATTTTATGGCGTAATGCTCGTAAAATTTCAAAGTTGAAAGTTTAATAAGAGATGAGGTTTTGTTTAAGTTTCGGAACGATACTTCTTTTAAGGGGGGTAGACTGTAATCCCCCATATTTTTAAGATATTAAATTAAATAGTTTTAATCATTTTTAATTATTAAAGCTATTTAATTTCGGTATTTAAGAGCAGAAGGGTATTTTGGTCATTTTACCAAAATAGTATTTGAGTATTTCCACAAAGAAGTATTTTAGTATTTTCAAGAAAGTATTTTATTAATATTAGTAGGAAGATTATTTTGGAAATTGATCATCAAATGTATTTTGACAATTTGATGAGTAAGGGCATTTTCGTCTTTTACCCAAATTGACTACTACTATAAAAAGGGGGAAAACCTAAAGTTCCCCATTTTTTTTCACTAGCCACTTTCTTCAAAAAGGAGTAAGAAGTTCCTCTTTCTCTCAAACCTTTGTTCTTCCTCAAGTAAGTTTTCTTCAAGTAATTTCTTCAAAGATTCAAGTTCTAATCTAGTTTTGTTTTTGAAATTTATAGGAAGATCTTGCAAATATCAAAGGGAAGCAAAGAGGTAATGATTTTTCTGAAATTTTGGGGTTTCTTCCATATTTTTTTTCTCTCTCTTCTCGCCCCCCTCTTTGTTGGCGAATTCCGGCCACCACCGTGGTGGGTTCGCCGGCGAGCTCCGTCGGGAGAAGCGGCCACTGCCGGCCAGCAGTAGGTGACCGGCGACGGCACGAGCGCCGCTGCCACCGTCGCGTCAGTGGAGGTGCGAGTGGTGCTTGTGGTGGCGCCGGTTGGGTTATTTTTCAGATTTGTGGTTTTTGAACCACTTGTAAAAAAAAAAAAGAAATTGTTATTATTATTTTAATAATTTACAGCAGTAATTTATTAAGTAAATTAGCAGTTTTTATGAAGTTTTAAGTATTAGTTTGTAGTGGGTTTTGCCTACTAGTAAAGGTTTTCAAGTTTATGCCCAAAAAGAGTTTCTAAAGCCTTTTTAAGAAAAAAAATCAGCTTTATTATTTATTTAAGAATGCTGATTTTTATTTATTAGTAGCTTTGAATTGTTGTTGGAAGTACTAATTGATAGTACTTTATTGTTGGTAGGTTTCAAGAATAATTAAAGCCAATCAAACTTTGACTGTTGATTTTTGTGTAATCAAGGTACATACACTTTGACCTTGACTTTAGTAGTTTCAAAGGATATATATATATATATTATTGAGCATGAGGAGTAAGGAGAGGCTTATGCCTTGAAATTGTTTGAGTATATGTTGAGAACTTAGAAAGGAGATTAGGAATGGAACTTTTGAGTTATTCCTATATTTGAAAAGCATGTTATTGATGTTAATTGCTTTTGAGCATGATTAAAGTTATTAAAGTTATTCTTGAAGCTAGGGCTTGCCTGAGAATATTTCATTGAGCATGGTCTCAATTGAGGTTATATATTTTATTGAGCATGGTCTCAATTGAGGTTATATATTTCATTGAGCATAGTCTCGTTTGAGGTTATATATTTTATTGAGCATGGTCTCATTAGAAGTTATATATTTTATTGAGCATGGTCTCATTACAAGTTATCAAGTTATTGAGCAAGGTCTCATAAGTTAAAGTTATTGAGCAAGGTCTCATAAGTTAAAGTTATTGAGCAAGGTCTCACAAGTAGTTTAATCATTGAGCAAGGACTCAATTGATTGGATCATGGATCCTTAAGAAAGTAAGAAAAAGGACTCATGGAGTCATTAAAGTAATAAGATGAGCAAGGTCTCAAAGAATTTATAATTGAGTTAACTATGGTGTTTGTTGCATTCACTTGTTAAAGAAAGATAAGAATTTGCTAGATGTATTATTGTGAATGTGTCTCACATAATGGGCTTTGGCAATAAAACTCTTGGGATGGATCCCCATGAGTATTGAACATAAGGGGGGAGTTAGTGTGAAACTATACTCCTGCATATAGCTTAGCATGACGATGTTAATGCTTTTATTTTATCAAGCAAGTTTATGGAATTCCAATCATCAAGATTTTTGAGTGGACTAGGTGTCACTCGTATTCTTTATCTCTGAGATGTTGAGTCTAGAGGCTCACTCTCACCCTCGTTCATTACTAACAAGCTTAAATTTCTCGAGTCAAGTTATTTAAAGTTCATGGAACTTTAGTAAGAGGTGTGGGATCTCTTACACAAGGAATAGTAGCCCGTATGACTCCGAGAGGAGGATGGTGCCCGTTCATTGCCAAATAATAATAAAAGAAAGTATTTAGTAAGTTCAGTTATGTGCTTGTCGCATGTAGAGTCGTAAGAAGAGCAAGCCGAAGTGATTGAGGATTGCATGCATTATTATTCGCATTAGTTTGTTGTGTTATGTACTCAGCGTTGCTGATGTATGTGTTTCTTTGTTTCTTTTGGTTGTTGTTTTTTCCTCAACAACCCTGTGATGATCCATTTGGTGAGCAGAGTTTAGAGAAGAAGTTGCAGGTACAAGTTCTTGATGTGCATGGAAATCATAAGCATCCGGATGGGAGTTTTAGTACACGAGTACTTTCTTATTTAAGTTATCTTGAATTTATATTTGACTTTACTTGACCAATGGGGTCAAGGTTTGACTTTTGAATATGGGACTAGTATGGGATAGTCTCGGAGTTTGTAATTCATTTACATACTTTCTTATTTCCGTTGTATTAAAGTATTTTCATTTTATCTTAAAAGACTTCCGCTGTATTATCTGATTAGCCTTACGTATTATCATGTGTGGCATAACAACTCCCGCAATTTCTCCTAGTTTATAAAAGGAGGAGTCGTGGGGGTGTTACAAACATAATGAAAGAGCATGGTTCTGTCATGAAAGATGATACATCCTCTAAATTTCAAATATAAAGTAATATTTACTATAAATTTCTTCAATCTATACTTTTTCTTGATAAAATAGAAAATAAAACGGTAAAATAGCAAATCACTCCTACACATATGCCAATCAGATAAGTTCCACATAACCTTTACATGTAGCACATCAAACCCAAATCTTACAAAAATTGTGGAACTAACATCCAAACAGTTCTTTCAGTCAAATTATTGCTGGAAAATAAAAATTACATACAAAAAACCCTTTACCATTAATATAGGAAATTAGGATAACAAGGCCAGCTTCAATTATAAGTTTATAACACGGCCCACAACAATTTCCTGCTACTCTATACTACCTCTATTTCAATTTTTTTTTTTTTTGAGGGGGAAAGAAAGTAGTGCATTAATCCAAGGACAAAGTGTCCATCAAAACATACGGAGCCACTTCACGAGGACAATGGTTCTCCCAACATTGTTCAACTGCAAAAGGCACTACTCTAGCGAGATGATGGGCAACAACATTCCCATCTCTCTTGACATGAAGAAATTTAACTGATTCAAAAACATTACATAAAGAAAGAACATCTCCTAGAATGTTATCCAAATCTGCAAAATAGAGGGTCTCATTTGTCAGCCTATTAGTCACCACTGAGAATCGGACTCAATAATAATATTTGAGAGACCATGAGCCTTAGCCATCCTAGCTGCCATGTAAATTGCTTTGCACTCCGCAATAGCCGCGGGCCAGCAGGCCCTGGTACGACGTACAACCGAAAAGCATACTTTCCCTTGACAATCACGAGCTACAATACCCAATCCAATCCATCCTTCTTCCCCGAGGTAAGCATCCGTGTTGAGTTTAATCATTCCCCTAGGAGGCGCACACCATTTTGTCGAGCTCACACTACCTCCCCTTTTCGGACCTCCATAAATTCGAGTAGTATAAGAATTGAACTCATCACATTGTCTACTCACACGTTGTACTATGACAGGCCCCGGTTGCCCTTGGCCTTCAAACACCAACTTATTTCGTTCGGTCCAGACATTCCACGCTAAAAAGCTTCCTCTTTGCACCATCTTAGCGTCTAGCTCGCTCCATCTCACCACCGTCTCACACATCGTCTCACCCTCCACACCAGCAACCATAGCCTGACATCCTAGTTCCCCCCACACCGACCTCCAGCGATCACATGTGAACAAAGAGTGATGAATCGTTTCCACTCCATTCAGACACCATGGGCACTCGTCTTGCTCGACGAGATGGCGGGCCCTAAGTACAGCACGTACCGGCAGCAAATTGGTACAAACTCTCCAAAGAAAGTGGCGAACTTTTGGGGATACCTCTAAACTCCATAAAATACCCCATGCCTTATGAACATCATCCAAATTACCTCCCTTCCCAAGCATATAGGCCGTTTTCACCGAATAGGTCCCATCTTTAGAGTAGGCCCATGTTAATTCATCTTGCACGCACCTAGCACTCAGCGGGATTGCTAGAATTCATTTTTGATCACGTTCCTCAAAAAGATTTTCAATCACATCCGTTTTCCACTCTTTTCGGTCATCATCAATTAAATCTCCCACCAACTCCAATCCTTCAACTCTATTGCTCAAAACAAAACGGTCATCCTCATCAAAAAGCCACGGATCCTGCCAAAGATTTATCGATTTTCCATCTCCCACCTTCCAGATCAAACCTTCCTTCACCAAACTTTTCGCACTCCATATACTACTCCAGGAATAGCTATTTGAGTATCCTAGCCTCGCTTGAAATATATCTCCATGGGGATAATATTTTGCACTCATTACACGGCTCAAAAGGGAGTTTTTATAATGTAATAGTCGCCAAACTTGCCTGCCAAGTAAAGCATCATTGAACACCCCAAGATCTTTAAATCCCCTGCCCCCCATACACTTCGGTTTGCACATCTTTTCCCAACTTAACCAATGCATCTTCCTTTCCGCACCTTTGCCACCCCACCAAAATCGCGCCATAGCTGAATGAATCTCTTTTATAATTGCCATTGGGATCTTATAGACCCCCATCAGATAAGTAGGGAGAGCTTGTATCACAGCCTTGATCAGAACTTCCTTTCCAGCCCTTGACAACAATTTTTCCTTCCAACCCCGCAATTTCTTCCATATTCTATCTAAGAGTTCCCGAAACACCAGTTTCTTTGACCTCCCATTGATTGTGGGAATGCCCAGATATTTTTGGTGCTTGTCAACTTGCCTCATCAGGAGAGTAGATATCATCACGTCCTTTTGCCCACAGCTTACACCTTTACTAAAAGAAACCTCCGACTTTTCATAGTTAATTTTCTGCCCGGATGCTGCTTCATATTTGTTGAGAATATCAACTATTGTCAAGCATTCCTGACGGGTGGCTCTTGTAAAGAGAAGACTGTCATCTGCAAATAGAAGGTGTGAAATTTCCGGTCCGTTTCGGCTAGCTTTTGCACCATGAAGTTCTTTTGCATTCACTTTTTGCTGAATCATCTGAGAAAAGGCATCAGCAACCAAGATAAATAGAAAGGGAGAAAAAGGGTCACCCTGTCGTAGTCCTCTGGAAGGAGAAACAGAACCACATACTCTCCTATTGATCAGGAAAGAGTAAGTGACCGATGAAATGCAGCTCATCACCAGATTAACCAACGGCCATCAAACCCCATAGTCAATAGAAGTTTCCTTAGGAAGCCCCATTCAACCCTGTCATAAGCTTTACTCATGTCAAGCTTCACTGCCATCAAGCCTTTCCTGCTATTATTTCTCTTTTTCATAGAGTGAAAAATTTCCAGAGCAATAAGGGATTGTCTGAAATCATTCTCCCTGGAACAAAGGCACTCTGGTTCTCCGATACTATAGTAGGGAGAAAAGTTTTAAGCCGCATAACTATAGCCTTCGAAGCTATTTTGTACAAGACATTACAGAGACTAATAGGCCTAAATTCAGATACAACAGTAGGTGATTTTACTTTTAGAATGAGAGCAATATTAGTACAGTTTACATTCCCAGGACAAGCAAAGTTATGTAAAATATTACTCACAAATAAAAATACCTCATCACCAATAATGTGCCAAAACCACTGATAAAATATTGCGTGCATACCATCAGGGCCCGGGGCTTTGCAGGGATGCATCTGGCTCAATGCGGAATAAATCTCCTCTTTTGTATAAGGCTTCAACAAAAAAATCATTAAATTCTTGTGTCACTGAAGGGCTCACAAACTTCAAAACTTCCTGCAAACTTTCATCGGATGGGTGTGACGACGTAAAAATGGTTCGGAAATATCCAACCACTTCCTCCTCAATATCATCAGCCTCCGTTTGCCACACACCGTCACTACTACGAATCCCCTTAATGTAGTTTCTTTGCTTTCGCTGGGACGCTTTGTGGTGGAAATAGGAAGTGTTCCTATCTCCATCTTTCACTTCCGCTACCCTGGATCTTAAGTACCAATAAGCTTCATTTTTTGCGTGTAAATTATCGAGCTCAAATTCAATTTCCGCACATTTCGCACAAGAAGCAGCACTGATAGGCTCCTGCTGGGCCTCATGGAGACGTTTCTCCACTTTCTCTATCTTTTTCTTCAAATCTCCAAACCCCACCTTACTCCACCCTTGAAGACTCCTTGCTACCGCCCTCAAACGGTCCTGAATCACTGCCCCATCCGCGTCATTCCATGCCCCTCGCACCACCTCTTCACACCCTTCATCAAGAAGCCAACACCTTTCAAACTTGAAACCTCTTCCACCCGGTTTTCTAGGCCCCTCCCTCATTGCACTCTTCATAAAGATGGCTGCGTGGTCCGAGCTATATCGAACCAGATGTTCCACATAAGCTCCAGGGTAAATATTACGCCACTCCTCATTCACTACCACACGATCAAGCCGTTCTCTAATGCGTGTCTCTGGGCTATTGCCTCTCTCCCATGTATACCATTGCCCAGTAAATCGCAACTCCCCCAACCTACACTCATCCAACACGTGCCTGAAGCCAACCATACTCATCCTCTCCCTATTCGCTCCTCCTTCCTTCTCATTGTAACTCAAAATCTCATTGAAATCTCCACCGAACATAATGGGTCCATCATATTCATCACAAAGCGATCTTATCAAATTCCAAGTCTTATGCTTATTTTCCTCTTCTGGCCACCCATAAACACCCACAAATCGCCACTGTATACCCCCATTATCCACAACATCACCACACATATGATTTTGGGAGAATGAGACGAGAGTTAGAGAAACTTTTTCATCCTTCCAGAACAAACACAAACCTCCTGACCTGCCAATACTCGAAATACCAACTGAACTAGAAAAACCAAGACGATCTTTTGTTTTTTCCACAATCTCTTTAGTAACCTTTGTTTCCGATACAAAAAATATATCGGGGGTATGTGAAGAACAAAGTCTCCTCATTTGACGAACTGTCCAAGTGTTACCCATTCCCTGACAGTTCCAGCACAACACATTCATTGGACCGGGCGGGGTTGGTGGTCTCCAACCTCCGCCTCGACAATGTTAACATCACTATCACTGTTTAAAGAATCATTAGTTTTCAACTTCTTAGCACCCAAATCACACTGTTCCTCAACCCCATCAATATGCATAACCTCCAAAATTTTCCTTTTTTCTCCCACCCATTATCATGAATTAGAAGATTTGGTGGGTCCCCAGGTACAATAACCTCATGTTTTTTCACCTTTTGTTTCACTTTGACTTTTTTAAACTTAGTGGCAGTGCCACCATTACCAGCAACAAATAGAGGAGAGAGAATATTATCACATGGGCTATGTATTACCTGCGTGCATGGGGTCTCAACTTGACCCCCATCCCCATCTGCATGTACTGCCCGAACACGTACCACATTGCCATCACCACAGTTACTCCGTGCCGCAACCAAGCTGCTATTGTTAAGAGATATACGCTGCTCCTGTAGCTTTGGTCGAGCACTTTCGAAGGTTATACTCCTGGCCCCCTTCAAAAATTCTTTTGCTTCCTCTTCAATCTTTTGTCTCCCTTTTCTTGGCGAGGCCCGAATCCATGAGCCCCATTGTTTCTCAACCTCTTTTTCTTCTACTACATTTGATAAACAGTCCCTTTCGATGTGACCGATTACGCCACACAAGTAGCAAAATGTGGGTAGTCGTTCATACTTTAACTCCACCAACACCGACCCCCCGCTTTTCACCGCTATTCTTTGGACTCGTTTAAGAGGTTTTGTAACATCAAGAAGAATTCTAAGCCGCGCCGACTTATCCCAGCCAATGTCATCCATGTCGACTTCTAATACTTGTCCAATACTGCCGCCAATTATTCGAATGTGGCTCTCGGATCGACTGCGCATGGGAAGGTTGTACAGTCGGACCCAAAACGGACATCGTTTCAGAACAATATCCGAAGGCTGAATGTCATCTTTTATCTCCTGTAACATGACCAGATTTTGATCGAAGGTCCATGGCCTCCCTGCCATGACCTTGTCTTTATCCCTCTTAGACGCAAATCGCACTACGAATAAGCCATTTTCTATTGATCGAAACGGGGCTCCTCTGGATATGGCCCAGATTTGATTAAGTGTTTTCTTCATTGCGTCGAAATTATAGGTTCGAACCGTGAGCACTTTCCCTACCAAAGTCAACTCAAAATCGTCGCTTTCAGAATTAGGGTTATCAAGAAACTCGACCACTGTATCTTCATCTACAATTATTTTTAGGCTCGAAACCCTAGAAACTATGTCATCCGCCATAATCAACTACTGCAATCCCAAGAAGGATCAGCAATCGAGCAGCAAAAATGGAGTCCCAATACTAAACACTCAAACCCTAGTCTTGGCTAGAGAGAGACTTTTTTTTCTCTTAAACTTTTTTTTCTCCAATTTGATTACACCTCTATTTCAAATTAATTGTTACACTTTGACATTTTATACTATTCACAAATTGCACTTTGACCCTTGTTTGTGATTTGTACGTGAATAAAAACATAGTCATGTAGGATCTTGTTAGATTCGTATTAATATGTATTTTATTAATATGTACTTTTTATAATTTTTACAAATACAAAACTAAAGATATATGTCCTCAAAGTTTTGCATTGACATGGCGTGAAAAATGTAAATGTAACAATTAATTTGAAAAAGAGGTAGTAGTTTATGACTATTGGAAAATTGGAACTACACAAATTCAGAATTCCCTTCTTCCAAGGAAATCCATGAAAATAGCGAACACTTAAAAAAAACACCCAAACAAATAAATACTTCGTCGTCAACGATGAACATATATAAGTCGGAAAATTCCATCTTCACCGATCACTCTCTCTGAAACTTCTCTAATACGTCTTCAATTCTTCAACTTCCACTCTAATGGAGAAAGGTAAATCTCCGGCGACCGCCATTGCAGCTTCTTTCCAAAACCTCGCGCTTAATTCCTCCTCCGAGAAATCTAGTAGTACAACTTCATCTACACCTTCTAAATTTCGTATGATATCTTTTGATCTCAATTTTTATCTTCTCTTTTTTTTGGCTGAATTTTTGTTTGCGATTGTAGTAGGTGTGCGAACTTGTAACATTGAATTGTTGATTGTGTAAATAAAGCTTAATTCGTGATCAAATTATGCGTTCTTTTTTTTTTGAATTGAAGTATGTGTAGTCAGTACTCAGTAGATGATTATCTGATGAGAAAGAATTTAGTTAATTCGAATGAATAATCATTGTCTTGATTTGATTCTTGTACTAAACAATGTGCACTGAATATGATTTTTGTGCAAAATTTAGCAAATTGTTGAGGACAACGTAGTTATCCTAGTTGATAGAATATTTAATATGATATTATTGTATAAAATATGATATTCTATCAACTAGGATAACTAGGTTATCCTCCACACGAATCAATTGCGAGACGAGTTTACGGAATTTTAGAGCCTGACTAAGTTACATGCATAAGATGCAACTACTACAATACAAATATACAATTGAAATTGATGCCGAACTTTTGTTAATGGTTATACACTTGTTTGGTTAGATAGTCTGGAAATTCATAATGACTTGAGTGGTCTTAACCGTAAATGTCCTTGGTGTATCAGAGTAGCGTATGGCTATAAAGAGACTTTGTTTGTAGTTATGAAGATGTCCTTGTGTAGATTGACCTTCCTAAACTGGAGTATATGTGGTATTGTATGAGCTTATTGATTAGTTTGATTTACTGCAGGCTTCCCGCTTGAAAGAACTAAGCCTCCAAGTTTGGTCAGCTTAAGTGTTGCTGTCATTGGGAAGCATTTGGAGGATCTTATTCCAGAGTTGGGCGAGATTGCCACTGCGTTTCCAGCACATATAAAGGTTCTGCTATTTTTTTCCCTTTACACTCGTATGACAGTCAATAAAATTGCAATTTACTAATTTATAACCCTTGGGCCATGAGGGCCGAGGTTGATTGAATCTTTGTGCCAATCACTGTTTAGGAGAGTCATGTCATATATTAAGTGTATCAGGTTACAGACTCATTTTTCAATTGTACCTAGCTGCATGTCTGGTGCGTAGGATCAAGCATGTGAATACGATGTAGCTGAATGTATCTTTTAAGTGTTTTATACTGTCACTAGCGAGAATTACATAATGTAAATAGCTCATTAGTCCTAGTTGTGCATGCCATGTGATGTGTACTTGTGGACAGAAGGTTTAGGTTAGAAAAGATAAAAATTGGCTCTTTTTGCACTTGACCTCGGATACCAGCCCTTGGATCAGTTGCTAGAATCTTTCCGAAACCACCTCAAGTAGAGCTATTGTTGTCCACTTGCTGGATATTGTATCTTGTGTAAGTACATCAAAATCAATCTCATAACCATCTTCTACTGTTTAATCACTCAATCCCTGCCTAAATATTCCAGCTTTCCTTTTCGATTTCTTACAAGCACCAGCAATCTGAATAATGAGGTGCGTTTGGACTCACTCTGGAGAATTCCTTCCATTCTGTGTTGAGTGTGTTCACACTGGTGTAGAAAGCTGATTCAAGATAAGGAGAATGCCTTTATTATGTTTGCCTTTCTCATGCCTGAAAGATATCATTGATATTTTGGATTAGTGTTCAAGCGGTTATCCTTCTCTCTATAGAATAAAGTTGTTTCTCTCCCATCTGTATGAACCAAAGTGTTCCAACTAATAGTATCAGTTTCTTTTGATAATAGGCATATGTTCTTTTGAAACAGTAGCAACACAGATTCTCGAACCATTTCAGTAGGGTTTGAATGTTTGTTGTCTTGCTACTGATAGTGTGTTGACTATTGCGTTATCCTTCCTATGATATTTTTTGTACTTCTAACTATCCCCTTGAAACAAAAACTATCGGCATTTATAGACACCGCTTTATCTTGCTACCAGCACAGAGATTGTATATCTTGACATATAAACTCTTGCGAGGAGAGTAGAATAGAATTTGGGATGTGCAACCTATTTTAGTGTTAGGCCCTCAATAAAGGCACACACGTGTCTTAATCCCAGCTTCCCAGCCACCAAACCTTTAAGCAATTGTTTCACCTTTCTTTTGTTTGATGCATCACCTATTCATCTTGTTTTAATTTCCACCAGAAAGCACTGATCAGTTTCTTTCCTTCCTCCTTTAGGAATTTAAAGATTGAGGGCATATAGGTTTATGGCTGAGATGATTTTATGGGGCACTAGTTTGTCGGATTGTGAAAATAACTTTGCAAATAGAGGAATCTATTTCAAAACCATTTTGACTCAATTTTTTTTTGTGCTATTGCCCACTTAACATTGGACCTTCCTAAGTCTTTGGATTTCATGCGTAGGATCTGTTGCAGCTTCTCTTTAAGGGCACTAGTCTTTTTCAGTTGTTTGGGCTACATAACACAAAACAGTTTCCAGACCATTTCCTTTGATGTATTCACAACCAGGTGTTTGCAATTGACTACGCTTCCCATGATCTTGCGTTGTGTCCACGAGAAAAATCGAGTTATCTGAGAGATGACTAATTTCAGGCCATCATTCGCCACTTCATTGCCCCAAAGAGGAGATTATGATTTGCCTATTGGTAAGAGATTTTGATAGAATCCCCAAGCAAAGGATGAAAAGATATTCATTTTTTTTGGGGGTGGGGTGGGGGAAGGATTACCCTTGCCAAACTGCAAAATGATTGATATTTTAGTGAAGATTCTTTGGCTAAACAAATCAGTTATCTTACTATTGAGACACTCCATAATCCAAGTATATGAAGCTTCCAGGAATTCTTTTCTTCTAATCATACATTGTATGAAACCTTTCTCAGTTTGTCATTAATTTTTGGGGAAGAGCAATATAAATCATATTTCATTCTTTCAGGAAAGTACCCCGTCCGAATTCTGAACAAATATCTCTGCTACTTTGTCACATACAGTAATATAGTATTAAAAATGCTTTGGAAGAACCCAGCAGAAATATTATCAGGTTCCTAGGAATTTTAGCCTTTTATAATAATGATTTTTTTTAGTCATCAAGCAATCTGATTGATGGAATAAGATTATATTGACTGAGGAGGAATATCCACCTCATGCAGGGACTTGAATGAATTTCGAAGTCTTCCAGGCTCCATCAACCACGTACTCTGAACACTTTCAATCTCGTTGTTCAAGCTTCTATATGTTGCACTTTGAAAGAAGTACCTTTTAACTCATTATAAAAATGCTTTTCTCCTGATTTCATCCCGCTACTGGGCTCCATTCACGTGGACCTTCTTAGCTTTGTGAACTACGCATCCCATAATTGTCTCTGTTTAGACTTGTAGTACCTACATCATTCAAGACGAGCTGACTTAATTGCCCTGCATGCAAGAGATTTCGAACATGCACGAATTTCTTCGTTGTTTTCCAATTAGGTTTTTATCCATTTATGGTCAGCATGGTCTGCACTTCTCTGAATTTGAGATCAACTTTAATATGTCTATGATTTTCTTTCTTTTTCCCCTTGTATTTTTTACTGTGGTTTTAAGAAGAATGAAGCTGTGGTCAGTAACCACTATCGGATGGCTTGCGAAAAAGTATCTGTCAACCCTTCTTGTCCATTTGTTCGAACATTGAGTTTTATAGATTCTTATTGTACTTGGGAATGTAACACTCTTTTCTAAGATGTTGAGTAAATATTATTATTGGCTTCCTAATTCACAAACTTAGCCAGACAAAGATTAACTTTTTTTCTGTTGCGGAACCCCAGTTATAATGCGAATCCTTCTTAAGCAGCCATAAACAATAGTTGATCAGCAACTTGCTTGCTTCTTTTTCTGCCAAGAGAAGGACTAAGTGGTGGACGAG
Source organism: Beta vulgaris subsp. vulgaris (assembly GCF_026745355.1). Lineage (NCBI taxonomy): Eukaryota > Viridiplantae > Streptophyta > Magnoliopsida > Caryophyllales > Amaranthaceae > Beta > Beta vulgaris. The sequence continues at coordinate 3,888,448 of NC_079205.1, read as the reverse complement.
TGAGTAAACTTGTGGACCATCCAGCTCAATAAGGGACTTTTTTGAGGCAGTCCCCAGTTTCCATTGCCCAACAGTTCCGTGAGAGAAGCCTTATTCATACTTTGGAGCTGGATAGATGGCTTCCTCCCCCCTCCCCCAATGGTTGCAGTCTTACCCTTGAGTCTTGCACCCTTGCCATATACCTTACAACTGACACCAGAGAACCAGAGGATCTAGTACCTTATTAGAATTTCTTTTGACTATTCAGCAATCAGCACTCTACAAGATGTAGTTTTTTGTCCTCTTAAGTTTAGGTTTTGCATACGGTGATGAAAGGCCATGGTATAGTAACATCTCTGCTTCCAAGCTCCAACAATTTCTCTCCTAAATGCCATGATGGAAGGCCATGGTATACTTCTGCTGTTCCCAGACAGTTCTCTCTCTTCTTTATGAAACTCAGATGGGTCTCCTGCCGCATCACCTTCTTTCCTCTTAGTCTTTTTCTTCTCATTACCCTTTATTGTAACCTTCCCTGTTTCTGGCCCTCGTCTTAGTACCCCTCTTCCAGACTGTTGCTTTACTCCTCTCCACTCCCTCAGTAGAGAATTGAGATAGCATTGTCCTGCTCCCCAAATTTCCTATTCCCATCAGAATTCTTTTCCATCCCACCCTTCTCATCTTCTCGCACCTCTCCTGTGCCCCATCCGGCCATCCCACTTCTTTATGTGATTCCCGTCCAATCGTTGAACTGTGGGCTTACAATGATTAGAAAGTTATCACGTGATAACGCCATACGACTGCTCAGATAGGAGAGGAACTACAGAGTTGGCTGGACCACAGATTTAAGAAGTGGCAAGTATCAGTTGGGAATGGTGATGACTTGGTTAGTGCAGTTGTGTCTTTTGCGAAGGATCATCTTTAAAGTTAGGGGAAGGAACCAGGCTTGAGAAGGATCTGAATTATATTATATAGGATTGCAATTCAACAGGCCTTAGAGCGCACGCCTCGAAATCAATAATTCCATTTTAGGTGCTACAAAGAGTCAGTAAAAGTGTGTCTAGGGTAGAAACATAAAATCCATGGGGCTAAGAAGGCTTTGAATGCTTTTTTTCTTAAGCTTGATGAAGGCTTTATATTTAATAGGCCCAATGAAGGAAGGTGGGCAAGGCAGGTTTAAGAGTTGGGAGTATGACTGGGCCTCATTATCTATTTTGGCTATTCATCTCATTAAACAAAAAAGCGGGAAAGATTTGGTTTCCACATAGAGGAAGGAAAGAGTTGAAATAGATGGACTTGGGAATTTAGATGGAATGGTCCTCTTAACTTGTTAACAAGTGGGTCTATATTTATTACAACTTACAAAATTGAATGCTTCAGTTTACTGATTTGTGAGTGATAAACTGATAATAGTTTTTGTCCTGAAGAATGTGTGCTCATTTGAGTTGTTTCCTCAGATTTGTGTTCTCACTATTTTGTTATCGATGTCGTACATTTCAGATGGCAATTGCTGCAATTGCTAGGAGAAAAAAGCTTTTGAATGATGAAGTAATCATCTCTCTCGCTGATGGCATCTGGCAAATCCTTGACATTTCTTGTTCAGATATCTCAGATTTTGGTCTTGCAAAAGTGGCAGAGACGTGTAAAAATCTACGTGCAGTGGATATCAGGTTGATTATTTGTGTGTTAATTGGGAAGACTGTTAATTTGAGTCAATGAGTAATAAAAATGCCGCAATCACTTAAGTTTGGAATATTACATCAAGTCTTCTGGGCTACTTTTTGATAACTGGTCAGATACTTAGTAGCTAATCTCAGTCCTGAGGTGAACTGATGCAGAAGAATATTTTTTGTAGTTTGTTACTTATTCAAGTTTCTAAGAGTTTTACATATACCTTCCCATAGACACTCTAAATAAAATCTCCTCCTGTAATTTAATCAAGTTACATGCCCTTTAGTTGAAGATGATTGTGAATGTTGATGCAGCCTGTAACATATTGTGCATTCTCTAGGTTCCTTCGTTAGATTTAGACTGCGCTTACATCTGTTTTTGTTGTACCTGTTGTATGAAAATGATAAGTCGGGTCTTTTCCTACAGCCAATGCAGCAGAGTTACACCTAACGGTGTCTTTCAACTGGTGCAGCACTGTCATTCTTTGGAGATATTGAGATGTGGGTATGAACTAACTTCAATCTTTTAGCTGTAATGATCATTTGTTATTTATTTGAAGCTTCACTTTTACCTATAATCCTGTTCAAGGAAAATGGTTGAGATCTATATTTTAAAAGGCAGGAAAATAGTACTCGACGAATGTTCAGATGTAAACATAGTGTTGCGTAGCGTTTGTGCCATCAACCAAAATTATTTTAATCTGCAGAACATACGTTATAGTGGAATATACTGGTAATTATAGTAATATAAATGCTTTTAATTCCACAGGTTTGAGAAGTTGCTTGTTGCTAACTGCTTTTTTTTTTTAAGACATGCAACATTTGTCATTTTAGCATACGTTATCGCTCACTTTCATCATATGGGCCCTTCACCTATTCTCTATTTCACGTCACCTTACTATTTGTGCCAATTGAGAAATGTTGCATGTACTAAAAATGAATTGGAAAGTTTTGCCAATTGTTCTCTATTGCCCCCGCATGTTGGTTTCTATATGTTACTTGGGAGAAGAGTGTGAACCAAACTTAATCTTGCAGAGGCTGTCCTCGGAGTGATTACACTGCAAGAAGATGCTTGGGTTTGTTTAAACCAGAGTTGAACAATTTAGAAGGAGATTCATGGGAAGAACTTGATACAGCAGAGATCACTCATGGTGGACAATCCTTGCGGTGGCTTGTGTGGGTATGTTAATGGTCTTGCTTTCTAATTCATAGCTGCAAAACCTAAATCTTTACATACAGCAGCAGCATATAAGTTATCAAATGATATAAACTATGGGACAGAAAACAATTCTGTATTGTATTAGTTGCTTTTTTATTTGTCAAATTAACTTTGTGTTCTTTCTTCTTGAGCGAGCTTCCTTTCGCGTCCAATTGTCCACTCTTGTTAAACTTCTACATAATTGCGTACTTTTGTGTTCCCTTTCTGAAACTCCTGCAACCCTCACATGCTGCCATGTGGCTGCAGCACCACCAAAGGTTGATATTGTGTTTAATACTCCCCATCTTCCCTAGTAGGGCATATTTGACGGGAGGTAAGCGTTAAATGTTTTTTTTTCTGATTGGAGATTTTCAAGGATTTGAGCTAAAATTGCAATTTGGTCCCCACTTTAAAACTTTACATTGACATACCAATGTCATCTTTCTTTGAAGTTCAATAAGGGTATTGTCAAGGTTAATAACTTTAAATAAAAGGTGGTCTATTGTTTTGGGGAAGAAGTTGCATTTATTCAAAGATTTCGGATTCTGGACCTACCTCTCTTGGCTGCATGCTAAATCTCAATTCCAATCTACTTCTTTGGTTTTCATTATCTGTGTTGTTTTTTTATTAATGGCATGAACTGGAAAATAATTGACTTTAAGAGTTATCACATTTAAGGCCTACCTTTCTACAGAACCAATATTCATGGCTAACTTTTATCGTGCTGTTTTCAGCCGGATATCGATCCTGAATGTTTGGAGAATTTCTCCTCTGAATGCCCTCGTGTCAAGGTAAACCCACAACATTCACCTTTTGGCTACAAGGGAGTTGCCGTTCCTAAAGGAGCATGGCCGGATACAATTTTGGATGATCACATAGTTGAAGATATTGACCCCAGTACATGGGCATCGTGTAGACCTATAACAAGGATTCTACCAGTAGTTACTAGTCCAGAAGTAGTTACTAGTCCAGAAGAGTTGTCCATGGCTGAGAAATTTAGGCTAGCATTTGTAGAGCGAGATACGAGGCTAGCCCCTAAACGAGCCAAGAATGTGAGACAACATCAGCGTCGTGCAGAGAGAGAGTGGATGATGAGTGCGGAAGCTAAAGCTGTGGTTCTTGCTTCACAAGCAAACAAATCATTACGTGGTAGAAACTGACATTGTAGTTCTGCTTAGTGGCTATGCTTATTCCCCCTTCCCCTTTCAGCCGCTTCTGTTGTGTTTTGCTGTTTTTTCTTGTTCAATTGTATAATATTATTGAAGAACAGAATGTGGGGGAGATTATATCTGTCGAATTTGTTCTATCGTCATAGTAATGGACTTGTACAGAGGAGTTCATAGCTGGGGAAAGATTTGTGTTGTCAGAATACCACATATGAATATGCAGATGAGACCACAAAGTTCATAAACCATCTTCCTTCGTTACATATTATGTATAAAGCTTTGACTTTCTACACGATTCACAAATTTCATTTTGACTATCGTTTGTAATTTATACGTGAATAAAAATTTAGTTATGTAAAATTTTGTTAGATTCGTCTTAATATGTATTTTTTTAATATGTACTTTTTATAATTTTCACAAATGCGAAATTAGAGATATGTCTTCAAATTTTTGCATTGACATGCGTGAAAAGTACAAGTGTTGCATATATTATGAAACGGAGGAAATATATGTTTTTTATGGCCACCTTAACTTCAATGTTAATTTGTTATACCGTTGTAGAGTGTTATTGTCCTTTCTGATATGCCTATGATGAATGCCAATGATTACAGAAAACGTGATACTTCAAACTCGAAATTGACTATCATCGGGAAATAACAAACAAAAAAAAAAACAATCCGAAGACATATCATTCATGACTATGAACTTGCAAAGTTACCACAGTAAACGAACACTTTATTTGTTTGTTCAACTCCAATTCCATGCACACCACTTGCCAAACAACATAAACAACATAGATTAATTTTCAAAGACCTTGTCCTTCGACTGTTGCATTGCAACTTGGGAATCTCTGTTACTGAAAAGAATGGTTTGCTTCTGAATTTTGTAGAATAAATTGTTTTTGAATGAAAAGAAATAGAAAACTCAGGTACCGAATTTCAGTAGGCCAAGCATAGTAAAGATGACAGTATGCTATTAAAAGATAAATCAACAATTTAACTACACAACCACAAGCTAATCATATACTATAAAAGGTAAGTTATATATGCCCAAAAGTCCGCCCATCAGAGCTCTACAATGTAATTTTTTTTTGCAGAAACAGCAGATGCGCCATCAAAGAGAGCGTTGAAGAACACAACAGCTAATGCAAAACTCACCAAATTACCATCAAAGAGCGCAGCAGAGGAGAGCAAACAGCCTACACAAACGTCCACACCCTGTACCCACAGCCAGCTGAGCGATATGAAAGCTCAGTTGAACCTGGCCGTTGCAGAAGAAAGAGAAAGTGTGGAGGCAAAAGGACGTGATGCTGCTCTTAAGAATCGAAGTCACAAAGAGTAGAAAGAAGTTTCTTGGTTGTTGGATGACATGATGCTATTGCATACAACCCAAATAAATAAGAAAAAACCAGCTTAGCATGAGTCTGTACATAATCGCCACATTTTTTTTCACTACATTTTGACAGCTCCCATAACGAGAAGTACTACGGTTGGACTAGATGCCTTTTGGCAAAGAAAAATTTTTATTAACAAAGGAAATGACTACAAGGCAATCAAATACCTCTTTTAGATCCTTTAAAGGGATAGTTTAAATGTTCTAAACCCGATCTTTCTTTATTTAAACTTCTCTTGCTCAGACTACATGGAAGAAAACTTGTAGTCACAATCTATGACATTCGAAAAACCCACAACTTCAACAACCAATGTCACGTATAAACCTCAACGGAAAAGGTGAGTGAGAAAGGATAAACACGGGAAAACTGAACCGATTAATTCTTCATCAACTGGCGGATGACGTATGGAAGGATACCACCATGGTCAAAGTAAGCAAGTTCCACCTAAAATACAACAATTACAAAGAATCAACCCACAAGTTCTAACTAAAATAAGAAATTATAAGAACTTTGAACAAATGGGATCAGTGAGCATACCTCAGTATCGAAACGAAGGGTGCAAGTAAAGGACTTTCCACTGTCAGTGGTTACAGTGATATCTTGTCCAGGTCTGATCTCGCTAACCTTGGAGGGAAGGTCAATGGTGTATCGCTCGTGACCAGTCAATCCCAATGTGTCTGCATCCTCACCAGCTTTGAAGCAAAGAGGGATGACTCCCATACCCACAAGGTTGCTACGATGGATCCTCTCAAAACTCTTGGCAATCACAGCTTTCACCCCCTGTTAGGAAATCGTTCAGTCATGTTACTAGTTTTCAACGCTTACTCAAAGCAACATCCAATAACTTTCCTAAGCTTACTCCAAGCTATTCAATGGTATAAGATTTATAACCTTTCAGAGTATTGTAGCAAGAGTTCATACTCAATATGCATATTACTCTGAGATTGTTTATTCAACATCACACTCTATTTTTCTCTTACCCCACATCCTAATTATATACTTTCTCCGCTCTTTTTATACTGCATCATATGACATTATAAGCTTGCCAATACACAACTTAGACCATATCTTCAATTATATTATTAAAATAATTTAAAAGTCGATACCTTGAAAAAATCTATTGAAATGAAGAATATTTGTTATTATATAAAGTATTAGTCAAAAAATTCCAGTATTATGAATAACATCGTGCAATAGAGAAAAACAGTGGAAGTGCATCCTCCAAAACTCTATATAATATGCTTAATATTAAATATCATGACATGATCCAATTAGATAGTAGTGTTTGCTCCCAAGAATCATTCTCCTCGTATTGATAAGGAGAAATTGTCAAGACAAGTATAATTGTAACTAGACCAGACCAGACCAGACCACACACAAGATTCACTCACCTGTAACATTGGGCCCTTAGCAGCCCAATCCCTAGAACTCCCACTTCCATATTCAGCACCAGCCAAAACAATTGTCTGATGACCAGCTTCCTTGTATTTCTGCAATTGGAAGAAATAGAGAATGGGTTCTCAAATGATTCACTTTCTATATTAATTTATCATTGTCAAGAACGTTACATACTAAAGAGACGCAGAAAAGGAAGATTAAATTGTACCATTGCAGCGTCAAAAACATATAGTTTCTCCCCAGTAGGAACATGAACTGTCTTAGGGCCAACTTCTCCATTCAACAGCTTGTTAACAATGCGAATATTTGCAAAGGTACCCCTAGCCATCACTTCATCATTACCTCTGCGGCTACCATATGAGTTGAAGTCCTTGCGATCAACCCCATGTTCCATGAGAAACTTGGCTGCAGGACTGTCCTTGTGGATGCTTCCAGCTGGAGAGATGTGATCAGTAGTGATACTATCGCCAAAATTGAGAAGGCAGTAGGCATCCTTCACTCCAAAAGGACCCGGTGGGTTCAAGCTCATGTCCTTGAAATATGGAGGTTCATGAATATATGTTGACTTGGAATCCCACTGGTAAAGAGTGCCAGTAGGAACTTCCAGAGAGTTCCACATGGGGTTACCCTTGGTGATAGCCTCATAAGTACTCCTGAACATGTCTGGCAAAACACTTGATTGCACAACCTACACCGACATAAGACCAACGCCATAACACACATTATCATTCACCGTCTCATAATTAAAACTGCCTAAAGGACATATCAGAGGGACATATACCTGAGCTATCTCTTCATTGCTAGGCCAAATATCTCTGAAGTATACACTCTTGCCATCCTTTCCTGTACCAATAGGCTCTTTCTCAAAGTCAATGTCAACCTGTAGTACACAACATTATTGAGGTCAATCAATACTTTCAACTATGTCTCTTCTGTACAACAACTGTTTTTGAAGAATCTGGTGATGAGTCAATGACGACATAGAACAGCAAAACTGAAGACTAAAAGAAAAGTAGTAATGCTAACAAATTGTGTAATCTTTTTGGGTTCTGATCCTCGTAAATGAATCAACAATTTGAGCAAGTAGACAACTGCAATGACCCTTGTTGCCACAACTTTAATTACTGTTCAAATTGTATCCCCCAGACATATAAACCCAGTATAATAAAAGCTTGTAGCTAAACTCACATCCAGTAAATCTTGTATACTGCAGGTAACACGAGAACTGAACGCTAGGCAAAGAAGAATGAAATATAACGAAAGATTTTAGCAACATCATAGCAGAAAAGTTAAGGCCATAATTCTTTCATTACAGCTAGATCAAGCATCCACCTAACTAATGCATGCGTTGTTCCAAGTCACAACTTGTATCAGTCATATTCTCTCCCTTCAATGGAAAAATCACTCCTAAGTCCTAAGACGAGTAAACTTTTTGAATACATAGGCGGAATCTTCTCTCAGTCAGCCAAATTAATTATATCCACGAGGCTTAATCGTATAATAATTAAGTTTTAACACTTTTTAGTTTCCACGTTTCAGCTTCCATTTAACAAGGTTGCAAATTGCAACAGCATCACCAACTATAAATCAAAAGTCAATGCCTTGTGATAGATGCAAAATCCTTGTAACAATAATAATACATCAGTAAAAGTAGACTTCACCCAGTTTGTGTATCCAACTTCCAGATAAGGTAATAATTCTTTAGCTCCATATCATCCTTCAGGTTCACAGGTGTTCCTTACATTCACCAATTCATCTCAAATGCAGTGAAGAAAACATCTGGAACAAACATCACATCCTGCCCTTGTTCACTAATCACTACTACAGCGTACCCTCTCGTCAAAACAAATTATTTTTCATACTTCACAGACTTGATAATTCCATAAGAACTAGCTTTTTTAAAATGGCACAATTTCACAAAGATGAAAGCATGCCATATTACACAAAGCATACATTATAAAGCCCACAATTTCTACAAAAATGTTGGATCCCATAAACAATTTCCAAGGTTTGTAGTGCCGATCGAATCCAATTAAGATGTGAGTTTGCATATTTCGAAGTGAGAATACTTACTGTTCCGGCCAACGCATATGCAACAACCAATGGAGGGGAAGCAAGGTAGTTGGCACGTGTCAGGGGGTGAACACGCCCTTCAAAATTACGGTTACCAGAAAGCACAGCTGCCGCAACAACATCTAAAAAAAAAAGGCACGCATGTCAGATAGCAACAACTCTTTAGTCATGCAGATTAATAATCAAGTTACTACAATGCCAATACAACTGTTCTGTAACAAACAAGGCACCTTTCATATACTAACATTACTGGACATGCTCTATCAATATTTAAGTATGTTTTATACTTATCTACATCATGAAAGCCTAGTCATATGTTAATCAGTCCAATTCAGCATTATCCTAATAGCCGACTTGATACAGAAGTTTTTTTGAAAAGCAACAATGATTTGTGACCAAAAAAACTGCTAACAGAACATATAAGCCACTTAGAGAAAAAGGTATCAAATACAAATGCATGGTGCTCTACCATGAATCAGAGAAGACAGAAAATTTAAATGAAGTGAAATGAACTGCTATCACAGACCAATATGCAATTCATCCACAGAGCACCCTGCCATTTGCTTCACCTATAGCAGGAAGGTATCTAAGTAATTACTGCGGGGGTGTAAAGGGTGACTCATATGTGATAAGTTACAGAGAGAAAAAACAAAATGATGATGAGAGAAGGAAAGCATCTTTTGGTTGTAATAGCTCCATAAATAAGAAAATGGTAGAGAAAGAAATGATTGGGAAATGTTTTTAGATATTTTGTATTAGGAGATACCGGTCTCTCGAAAGCTGAAGTTCACCCACAGAGTACCGCACCCTTGGGGGAATTATCAATACAAGCATAATACTATCCTTAGCTAACTTCTCTTCTTCTTCCCTTATTCTCTTTCTTTTGTGTGAGTAGAGTTCATGCACAATAACTACATATTGCCAGTATAACACCAAATTTCGATCCAATTGTTTAAGTCCTAATAAACCCAGATACTAAGCCAAAAAACTACAAATCGTTTGCAATAATGCATTAAAAGGATTTCCCTCAGTAACAGAAAGAACGCTGAAGTTTAACCGTACATATAAAACATACCATTTTCAGTTATAGCTGCAGACACAGATTCATCTAGATCACCAGAGTTCCCAATACAGGTAGTGCAACCGTAACCAACAATGTTGAATCCCTGTTGATCCAAGTATTTTTGTAGACCACTATAAAACACAAGTGAAAAATTCAGTCAATAGACAAACATAAAAGTCAAGGTAAGCCGTCAAGTCAATTAATGACAAAAATCAATACCTCTTCAGCAGATATTTTGTTACTACTCCAGAACCAGGAGCCAGACTAGTTTTAACCCAGGGTTTGACCTGATAAAATAAAGAACATATACAACATTCAGGAATAAAATCCGAGCGACATGTCAAAATAATTAAACGAACCAATGAATAAGGTCAGATAATATGTCAACATTTGGTGTCACAGAAATGCACTACGCATTATAACCACATTACCAAACAAAACATAATGACAGTATATAAAGGAATAACTGGACCAGTGCACTAACCTCCACCCCTTTCAAAATGGGTAACTGGATCAGCCACTTCATAAACTTGGATGGTAACGAGTGCAGAATAAAGCTAGTGATACGCACAATACTAACAACATCAATGGTACTAGAACTTAGAAGTACTACTCCTTACCACCATGACTCATTTTCCATTTCCCTTTTAAAATAATGTATATATAAGAGAATCTCCGATGCCCCACACTTCATCCCCACAATTAGGGGAAAATATAAAATATTATCCCAAAAGTATCACAAGATAACCAAATATTAATATTATTTAAAGTCGTCGTTTCACCCACAAATCTGCCAAGCTATCTGTTCTTCTCTAGTCTATCCACTATGAGATGCCACCAAACATGGGAAAAGACTGATTTTTAAAAAATTCATTCATAATATGTACACACACACACACACACACATATCATATATATACACATATATACAACAATGAACCACTATTCTTATTCACAGCTGCCGAAGCTATACTGCATTTATAAATATTAAACAAGCAGCTATCTCCGTATAAAAGAAGAGTAAGCTACAGTTTTTTAAGGTAAAACGGGTATTCGTAATAGCCTGTTCAATTCATATCTTATAAACTGAAAACCTTTAAAAGCCAATAAACCAAGGCATGAAACATACTTCCTCCCTTTCTAAAGAAATGCAATTGCACCTATTTGTAAACATCATAAAAGTTCATATTATGACAATATGCACGGAGGGTAATGTACACAGTACAAGTTTTTTCTATATTCGAGATAACTAAGGTCAAAATTTGTATATGAATAGTACAAAATTCAAAGTGTTGCATTAATTTAGAAACGAGAAAATAAAACAAAGTTTACAGATTATGTTGGAATTTGCTAACAAGAGGACAGGGTTAAGCAACCACCAGAGTGTTAGGAATGAATTCAAAAACACAAACTCGTAACAAGCACAAGAGGTTAACACCTTACAAAATAGCTAATTGCAAGGCGAGCAGAAACATATTCTCAAAAGTCAAATTAAGTACTGACCTCCAAACCAAGCTCACTAGCTTTCTTTGCAACCAAAGCAGCACCTAACATAACACTGGGGTTTGATGTGTTTGTGCAACTTGTTATAGCTGCTATGACAACACTACCATGCTTCAATTCAGCAGGCTGGCCATGGAATGAAAATTTAGCAACTTTCTCCTGCTCTTCCATTGGAATAGCAAAACCCTAGACAAATAGCAATATCATCAGAAATGAATGCAAACTATTACTCCCAAACATAAACAGAAATGAATATAAACTGAAACAGTGGCCATGTAAAACAAGCGGAACGAAGAAACAAGAAAAGACATTCCAAAGTTCACCAAAACTAATCGATGGTTTACCTTAAAGCCAACTTTGTTGTTAAGACACGAATGCCAATCGTCCTTCATTTCCTTCAAAGGTACACGGTCATGTGGCCTAACAACAGTTCACATAAGCATAAAATTAAAAATCCTATGAGAAAAAATATTGAAAAATCAATAAAAACGAGTTCAAATTATGAGAAAGTGTACCGTTTTGGTCCTGAAATGCATGGCTCCACTTCTGCTAAATCCAACTCTAGATATGATGAATATACTCGTTCTTGTTGTGGCTGAATGAGCATGATATTTTCATATTAGACCAGAATATGTCAACATCTTGACTATATAAAAAGCTGAAGGCTGTAAAATTTTATCAAGTTCACCTCACTGTAGTCAACAAACATTTTATTTGCGCGTAAATATTGCTCAATCATAGAAACCTGCAATTGAAGAAACACAAATTCAGATCTATCAATTTACCGTGAAACCTACTATTTCTATGAACAATGAACATATATTAAAAGTAAACAAAGATTTGTTTATTGTTTTTTATACTCACAGTATCATCACTTCTTCCTGTCAATTTTAGGTATTCCAAAGTAACATGATCCACTGGGAAGAAACCCATGGTTGCTCCATATTCAGGAGACATATTTGCAATAGTAGCCCTGTCAGCAAGTGATAGCTGACTCATTCCCTGACCTGCATGCGCGAGAAAGAGCATTAATTTTCAAAACTGACCCTGTCAAAACCATAACCCTCTCCACAAGTAACCATCCACAAACTTACCATGGAACTCAACGAACTTGCCAACAACTCCATGCTTCCTTAACATTTGTGTTGCCGTCAACACCAAGTCTGTAGCTGTGACACCATCCCGCAATTTTCCGGTCATCTTGAATCCAACAACACCAGGCAAAACCATGCTCATGGGCTGTCCAAATAAACTCACCCAACGTTAAAAGGAAAACCCAAATCCATTCTCGAGAGGCCTTTTATAACTAAAAGCACAATAATGCAATACGTACAGCAGGGGAGCACAAGATGGAACCCAATCACATATGTAATCACCAGTGATGCAAAATATATTAGTGCAAGCACCTCTTAGATTAACAAAGACGCAGATCTGACAGAAAAGCCACTCCCAGATGCTTATGGTTTAGTAATTGAAAAGAAACATGTGACATAGGAGTATTAAACAAGGTAAATGACATTGCCATGACCAAAGATAAATGATGTCTCACATCTTCATTAGATCAAAAAAGCGCGCTTGTAAAGTTCTCAACAAAGAAAAATACAAAAGTACTGAAGAAAAATCTATCATTGCCAAGCGCAGCTGTAAATTACAGTTGGGACCAACATCAACTAATAGACATTCAGGTAAAAAAAAAAAGTAAGCAGAGATAACTTGAATTAAGCCTACTTGATTCCAACCTTCCACTAAACAAAAATATTTTGACGGTAAAATGTGTTATAATGTAAAGGAAGAAAATCTAATAAAAACCACCGACCTGACCAAGCATAGTTGCCTCAGCTTCAATTCCTCCAACTCCCCATCCAGCAACACCTAGCCCATCAATCATGGTTGTGTGTGAATCAGTACCAACTACACTATCAGGATAAAGAAGTCCGCCATTGTTGAAAACAACCCGTCCAAGATACTCCAAGTTGACCTGTCAATTCATATAAAACCACAATCTGAATACATAGGCGGAATCTCCTCTCAGTCAACCAAATTCCAAAAAGCTACTTTCCACGGGATAAAGAACAGAGATAACAAAACGGTTATTTATAAAGGAGGAGATCTTTAAAGGAGTATGAATTACAAAAGCAAGATGAAAGAAAAAAAAATAATGTGGCTTGTAGGTACAGAACAGTAAGCATAAATCAAGAGAACAAGAATTTAACTGTCTAATATAGATACTCTGGTACGTTTGGAACACCAAGGATGTAGAAAGAAATCAACTTTTAGCTCGTGCGAAAATTTGAAAGGAAAAATATAAATACCAGCACCTGCCGACAGAATGAAGATCTGGTCTCACCTGGTGCACAATACCAGAACCTGGTGGAACAACAAGCATGTTTTGGAAAGCAGTTGATCCCCATTTAAGAAAACCAAATCTCTCTCCATTCCTCTTAAATTCAAGTTCCATATTCGCCTGAACTGCATTTTCGGACCTTGCTACATCAACTTGAACTGAATGATCAATGACAAGGTCCACAGGAACCTGACATGTAAAGCGAGGGAAGAGATTAAACAATGAACTTCAACACAGTACTTGTTATATATTTCTCAATAACAGAAATGGTGTTTTGGAAAAGCACACATGCAATTTCTTATGAAGGCATAAAACTATGGTAGTACTCTCCATTTCTATTTTAAGTTATTACTATCATGTATATATAATAACTGTGCCATAGCTTCTGAGCTAAAATTACATCTTTCATTTTAAGCAAAGAAAAGCAAACAAACCAATGGGTTAATCTTGTTGGGGTCACTGTTGAGGTTCTTCATTGCATCCCTCATTGCAGCCAAATCAACCACAGCCGGCACACCAGTGAAATCCTGGAAAACAAAAGCAGAAACTGAGGTATTTGTTTGACAATTTACACATTCTGCAAACATCATTCACTAAAATCCGCAACAAACCTGTAAAAGCACACGAGCAGGCTTAAATGGGATTTCAACAAGCTTAGGTGCTGAGTTTTCCCAGTCAATAATTTTCTCCACGTCATCCTTCGTGACTTGGAAACCATCACAGTTGCGAATAGCCGACTCCAAGAGGATCCGAATGGAGTAAGGCAGCTTTTCTGATATACAATACAATCAGAAAGATAATATTAACATGTATGTAATCAAAAATCAAAATTCAGAAGCCCGGAACCATAATGATGAAGAGAAAAAAGTTTCTAAAGTGACACTCACCAACCCTAGGATCATTCAGAGCTGGTAGACTGTAAAACTTTCCGAATTCACCGCCACCAGGCTTGGGTAGACTGGTGAAGATCTCCTTGTAAGGATGCTCTGAAGCTGAAAAATCATGAAATCAAAAGATTACAAACACCACTACAGCAGCTCTTTTTACAATGAATTACCATAACAGGCAAACATGAATCCTTCAAAAGTTCATGAGAATTCATTAACAAATACACGAATTCGTAATTCAGATACGAATCTTTTCCATTTTTAGTATCCATCTTTCATTTTCCTTTTTCCTTTATCCTTCACAAATCCTTAAAAAAATAAAATTATTCCAATCATCAATCAAATCACATGTCATCAGCTGTCAAAATCAAAATCAACTGATAGAATAATGTAAAGTGAATCATATAATAAAAAAATAATCCATGATTTAATCATTTCTTATTCAAATCTTACTTGCTGTTAACTCAAACCATGTATATATAAATCAAACAACCACAAATCATTCCTAATACAAAATTACAACGAAAACCACATCATTTCGACAATCAAAACATCATCAACTTCAATTTTCTATCAATTTTACAAAGAAGAAAAAACAGCGTCATTTTCACAATCAAAACATCAACAAAGTAAATTTTCTACAAATTTTTCAAAAAAAAAACATCTAAATTACAACAAAACTATATCATTTCACAATCAAAACATCAACGAAGTAAATTACAACAAAACGATGTCATTTTCACAATCAAAACATCAACGAATACAAATTTTCCAAAAAAAATTCAAAAATGATAAAAAAAAAATCACGGATTCAATTTCATACCCATAGTAGCGATCTTGCGTTGAAATCGTTCAACAAGAGGAGGAGAAGCAGCGATCTGAGACCGAAGACTGACCGGTGATCTCCAGTCAACACCGTGACTCCACCGAGAAGAAGCGGAGCTAATAGATCGAATAACCGATGAAAAACCTAACGAACGGTGACCGGCAACCGGATGAGATCTAAAAGCAGAGAAAATTCTAGAAGATGGAGAATAAGATGAAGCTGAAGATGATGAAGATATAGAGGGAGAAGAAAGTGTGGTGACAAAACGATGTCGTGCAGCTCTCAGAAGTGGGGAAAGAGAAGTTGAAGAAGAAGATGAAGAGAGAGAAGATTTTGCTGCACCTGCTATCATGACTTTAGAGATAGAGAGAGAGAATTTTCAAATTTAATTTCTAGAGAGAGAAAGGGATGGGTGTAAATGAGATAATATCAAAAATTAATAACCCTAACCCTACAATTTCCGAATTTCTCAATCATATGATAAAAATTTGGGGGAAAAAATTATGACATTAAAATTTAGAGAGAAGAAGATGACAAAGAAGATGTAGTATGGGGAAATGGCAGAAATGAGAAAAACAGTAGATGGTTATGGTATTTATTTGTAATTTTTCAGGAATATTATTTTTGATAAATGATTTTTCAGCTTTTGGGGAATTATCGTTTGTGACGCAGATTATATGATTGTTATAATCAACGGTGATGATGGTGTTTTTACCGTGTGATTTGATATGGAGTGAGGATCAACGGTTGTGATTTAGTGAGATTTTGAAGGGAAGTTTGACTTTTATTTTTATTTGTAAGAATTTTATTTTGAGAAGTTGGAGTTTTTATTTTTGGTATTGTTATGGTGGGCCAAGCCCACGTAAGATGCGCGTGGTTTGCACAAGTTTAGTGAATAAGTTTATTTAAGGTAATTTTTAGATTTTTTTTCTCTTTTGAGGGTATTCTAGGTACTTTAAGAATTATTGTCTCTCTAAACTTTATTAGTTTATTGGGCTGGTTTATTTTCTATCATGTTTTTCCTTTTCCCAAGGAGATGGCATTTTAGGATTATGGTTTATGGGTGCCCATGAATTTAATTTTAACCCCACAACTTTTTTGTTGTTTTCTTGTTACTAAAATATATAGTCATCCTTTAAATTATTCTCTCTTTTACATTATTGTTTTGTCCCTAAAAAAGGGTTTATTTCAATCTTTACATGGCTTTAGAAACACATTCTTTTTGTAACCAATAACTTCCATTAATTAAAATTCTAAAAGGTTAATATTTCAACAAATTTAAAAATTCTAACAAATGATACAACTATTATTAAATAAGATTTATTAAATTTTGATTATTACTTTCCAGGTTTCTATTAACTCATGACATTGTGTTACACGTCACTTTTGAAATTCATTCTCTTTGGCACAGAACAAGTGTGGATTAGTCACTGCTCTCAAGATATTTTCTCCTTGTGTACTTTCAAACATTTTGTCCCTAAATCTGTGATATGTCCTATGATTCCCTTAAAAGTAAACAAGTATTCTTACTAGAATCAAGTAGTCATTGTATTTGGCAATAAACATTTGTTCTTTCTAAGTAGAGGTGTTCATCGGGCCGGGTTCGGGCCGGGCTATGGTCAAAACAACATCGGGCCGGGCCGGGCTTAAGCCCACGAGACCCGGCCCGGCCCAGCCCATTATTTCCGTAAGAACATACTTTTACCAACTCATCTTAAAATGTAAAATGTCAGACCAACAGCAGCAAGAACATACTTTTACCAATCATAATGAAGCAAAATCAGGCAATCACCGATTGATTAGTAGCTACTTCAATGGTATCACATATATTATATGTCTACTAACAGCACAAATGAAATCCAAGTCTGATTTGCAACACTTCAATGTTTAGTCTAAACAAAGCTGGAATTGGAAAGCATTAATACACTAAGTGAACAGCCTAGAACAAAAGTCTGCAAGTTAACATGAACTAGCAGGAGCTTTCTTTGCAGCCTCAACTGCTGCCTTCTCTGCTTCAATCTCTGCAACAATGGCATCAATCTCAAATTCCTCAAGCTGACGCAGACCTGCTTTCGTCATCACAGCAACTTCTAAGTTCTTTCCTTCACTTTCAACCACCTGTATAAAATTTGCACTAAAATCAGACACTAACTTGGCATAAAGAACTCCACAAACTTAAAAGGAAATACCAATACATCTAAAATCAGAGAAACAACAACAGCACCCATTTCTCCACGCTCATTCGCCTTCATAATCCCTTCATCTCCACTCGATTTCTCGTTCTCTATCAAAAATCAGAGAATTATTTTGTGGACTTCAAACATATTGGAAGCATAGTATAAATCAGATATTTCTACATTCACACAAAAAAAGTTATTGAAGACTAGAGAAATGTATTCAAGACTTAAGAGAAATTTACCTAATGGAAAAGGCTAGTATCATCATCCTCATCATCCTCTTCTTCATTTAAATCCTCGTCACAAGAATATGGGTCAGACTCCAAGTCTACAGAAATACCATGCTCATCACGGCGCCAATCTTGGACACACACTAGTGCTTGCACAGTCTTTGGCTTCAATGAACTCCTAGTAGGAGATATAATTTTCCCTCCAAGGCTAAAAGCCGATTCAGAAGCTACTGTACTAACCGGAATTGTTAGTAGATCTCTTGCCATTTTTGAAAGCTCCGGAAATCGAATTGCATTTTGATGCCAAAATTCCAATACATCCAATTCCGAGTTCATGTCAAGTGCCTCATCCTCCAAATATACATCAAGTTGTGACTTTCCAATTTGCGTACTAATACTTCTTGGATTGTAACTATTGTAATCCTCAAAATAGTTTTGGCCTAACCCACTACTAGGAGGAGAAGGAGCAACAATAGGAGAAATGATGATTGCAATTTATATTCGTTATACAAAGTTTTCAAAGTAGTTAAGATTTCTCCTACTTGTATCATACCATCCTCTTCACCAAACAACTTTACCAAACAATATTCCACAAACTTTATTTTAAATCTAGGGTCAAGAACGGCCGCACAAGATAGGATCACATTATACTCGGACCAGTACTTGTCAAACTTCACTAACATAGGTTCCACTGCACTAGATAGAAAAATATGTGGGCCTTTTGCCGTCTCAATCAAGCAACGGTGAGCCATCCACGCCCCCTTGAAGTACAAATTGGAGGTCGGGGAATTAACAGCCGAAAACATACAAGTGACATCATAGAAAATATTTAAGAACCGGTGAAAAACAAACAAGTTTTCCCATTCCGACTCTCGAGGCACATAAAACTTGAAATTAGAGCTAACCGACCCCAAATGAATAAACACATCCTTGTAATAGAGTATGTTATCAAGCATCTTAAAAGTGGAATTCCAACGAACTTTCATATCCAAATTAAGTTTCCTCTTAACATCCAAATCAAAGTTCTTTTGAGCAGTGTCATAAAATTCTTTACTTCTCGATGAAGATCTTGTGACCATTTTCACTAAGTTCCTAATGTTGTCTAAGATGCTTGCAATAACATCCAAACCAGATTGAACAATCAAATTAATAATGTGTGCACAACATCTAATATGCAGAAAAGATCCATCACTAAACAACAATCCCCTTAAGAAAAGACGAGTTTTCAAATGACTAATCATTGTATCGTTATAAGTAGCATTATCCACTGTCACACTTAACACTTTGTGCTCTATTTTCCATTGAATTAAAAACATGAAAATCTCCTCAGAAATGCTTTGTCCATCATAGGGGGTGAAAGGCCTCTAAACCTAAGAATCAACTTGTGTAATTTCCAATTACAATCAACAAAGTGAGCCGTAATGCAAATATAATGTTGCCAAGTATGTGATGATCTCCAATTGTCAGTAGTAAAACAAATTCGGCCAGGAGCATTCACTAACATATTTTTTACTTTCTCCCTATCACAGTAATATAATGAAAAAAGATCTCTAGTGATGGTAGCTCGACTACATGTCTTAAAATGAGGGGTTGCTTTAGACATCATCCGTCGGAAACCTTTTTCTTCAACTGTTGAAAAAGGATGAGCCCCTTCCACAATATAGAGTAAAATTTCTTTTCTTAGCTCATTCATATCAAACACAAATTCACCCTCTTCTCTACTAGTACCCCCTCCCCAAGTGCAAGTCCAAGAGGTCTTAACGAACAACTTTCCAATAGATGACGCTTTAAATGAGATGTTCCACTATTAGGGCCAGCAGCTAAGCCAAGTTTACAATGAATACAAGTAGCTATTCTCTCACCTTTTTCATTCATCCCTTCAACTAACTCAAGCCACACCTTCGATGTCTTCTTCCTCTTGGGTGCCGGACCAGAATACTCGCTATATCCATCCTCTGTTGGCCTTGACAATGGTTCACTGTCCATATCGATCTACAAATCCATAAAACATGAGTTAGTGCATACTATAACAAATACCACCAGGAGAGTAAGATTTAGTAGCATTTCTTAGAATCGAGACTTACAGCAAGTATAACAAATTAAAGCTACAAATATTACCTATAGCACATTATTAAGTCGAAATCGCATATCAAATATAACTGTCTAGTGCAACAAATAAAACATAACAGATACCATATTCACATCAACAACACAAATCATAACATCTGGCACCCAATGATTTATTATTCACATTACAATCTACAATTTAAAATCATAATAATCTAACACCAGATAAATCATCTAATCCCAGAAAATTGTTTGATTGCGATTCGGAGTGTGCTCAAATGCTGTTAATGAATTTTTTTTTCCTACCATTTAAGCTTCATTAAAGCTCACTTGTCCAAGAATCAACAAACTGATTTCCTACCACATGTTTGCTGTTTATTGAGCTGTAGCAGAAATTGCTGCTACTGTAACATAAGTTGGAGGAATTAGCTTTTATTGAGCTGTAGCAGAAATTGCTGCTACTATAACATAATTTCGATCCAATACTAAAATCAACTCACGGAAAAACAAAATGAAATGAACATTTTCACAAACGATGAAAAATATAGTGAGCAGCAGATCTAAGATAGTGAAGTAAAACCCTGTAAAAAAAGCAAGTCAAAATAAAATAGACATAATTACACGAAAAAAAACAAAGATTATCCCCTTAAAAAAACTCAAATTATAAACAAGAAATGAGATGTACGTACCTTTGATGGCGAAAAACAGAAATTCAGCTTTTCTGAATCATTTTAATCTTCATAAGAAACAGAAATTCGTATTTAGGGTTAGACTTGCATAAATTTGAGGAACGAAAAAAAAATCAGAGAAAAGAAGAGGAGAGAGAATTTTAGGGTTTATGATTTGGGGAAAAATTGGGGAAAATAAAAGGGACAAAAATCGAAATTGAAAGAGGGATTTAGGGTTTTAGGAGAGAGAAAATGAAAGAAATGAAATAGACGTGAGTTATTAGGAGAAAGAAATAGAAAGTGGAATTGAAAAATAAAAAAGAATGGGTACCCATTCTAAACCCTTTAAAGCCCATTTAAAATCCTTAAAAGCCTTTACCCAGCCCTACTAATAAATAACCCATCTGTAACCCATTCAAAAACTAAAAAAAACAACCCTAACCCTTTTATTGATGGGTTGGGCTCGGGCTGCCATTGGGCATCCGGCCTAGTGAACACCTCTATTTCTAAGCAATGAGAAAAGTTATATTTCGTTTTAAATGTCATAAGTTGAGAAGGTACTAAAAAGTTGAGAGCTATGTAAATAATATTATACACACCTAACGAGTTAAGTGTTTTGAAATAAAAATAACTAGTTTTTATATGCGGACAATTCTTCGAGTTATTTTTTAATTGTTCTTTTAAAAGAATAAGTTGTTTGATAAGATCACTAAAACAGAGTAATAGGGTAGGGGAATGTCATGTCAGTAGTAGAAATGAAAATAAGTCAAGTTATTCATAATATGCATTCGAAGCATTAGCTAAACGCTTGGTTTCAAGTATCATCGTCATTGATATTGATAAAAGAAGTAATGAGATGATACTTTTCTTCCATACTTGAGGTTATGCATGTATTCAAAACTTTAATATTTTAAATAAATGTAAAATTACAAATGACATGACGCCATATTAGTGCTTAAGGAGAATGAGGAACATGTGGTTACTTGTTCGCCTATATTTCCTCCCCACATTGTACATAACAATAATAGATTGTAAGGGTCATTTGAAATTTTTTCTTGATTTGAATCAATAAGGTATAAAGAGTTAATGGTTGGAATTAGAATGTTACATGTACCAAGATCATAATATTATGAAGTAAGAAGTCACATGATCAAGACTTCTTATGCTCATCTTTAAATTATTTTTAAGGGAGAATGTCATGTCAATTATACAATGCTTGCACACAGGGACGACTATTAGGCTGTGCAAACAGCCCAATAGTACAGGGCCCCCAATTTCTTAGGGCCCCAAATCTGAAAGATAAAGAATATAATACATTTATGGCGCATAATAAATCAACTATGCAGGTTGGCAGAGTGGTCTTTGGTTTTATTACTCAAAGAATGGAGTCTTGAGCGCGCAGGTTCGACTCATGTCTCCAACATTTCTTACTTATTTCCTTTACTCTTTTTTTTTAAATTCTTTTTGGTATATTATTGGAATCTGAGCATGAGTTCCACTCATCTTCTCAACATTTCTTACTTCTCCACTTTTTTCTTTACTTTTTTTTTTCAATTCTTTAACAGGTTCATATACTTCATCAAATTATCACATAAATCTTTTTTTCTTTTTACTTCCTCCGTTCTGAATTAAATGCAACAATTCCACTTTTCTCTATTCAGTTTGACTGAGATTTGTAATTTCTACAAAATGAAAAATATAGTCAAGTGGGATCTTGTTAGATTCGTCTCGTGACGTACTTTCATAAAATGTAATTTTTATAATTTTTACTTCTTTGTAATTGTAGATATTTGTGGTTAACATAACGTCTCGACATGCGTATAAGTAAATTATTTGTTGCATCTATTTCGAAACGGATGAAGTACCTTTTCAGGGTGAGGTAGAAAAGTATTAATGTTATCTTTGTAATTAAGTAGAACATTATTAATAACTTGGTTCTATATTGAGTTGTTATATACGATTTTATATGAGTTTGAGATTTTGATTTTTCAATTTGCAAGAACATAAATATATAATTGTAATATTATAAAAGTTTTTCATCATATAAGTTGCAAAAAAAATTATACTAAGGGCCTAATCCTAAGATTAGAACAGGGCCTTCAAAATGTTTAAGACGGCCCTGCTTGCACACCAACATATGAGATGGGATGACACGTGTCACGTGGTGACGACATACAATGCTTGCCCATACGTTTTAATTATATAGTACATAAATATAGAAATAGGTATAGATTAATTGATATAATCGCATTTACCAATACAATATACTAAAAGTTAATGCATCAATGTCCAAAGACTTCTATTATTTTTCATCTAATTGTCAACCCTAAAGAAATGGCTCGACAAAATTTGCAACTTTCTTCATAATGTTTAGTATAATCAACACAACCAACTTTTCATCAATAACCTAATTGGTTCATGTAAAGAAGTTCTGACAATATTTTTGAATTAATATTTTCATAATCTAAAAATGAAAAAATTATTTGAAAAAATACAATATTTAAATATTAAGACGGTCTATTAAACCGTCAGATTAAATTTCTCATGACTTAAAACTATTTTGTATAACTTTTTAACCATCTATACAAATATATTAAAAGGCGTGCATAAATAAGAAATTGTGTCACGTGGCGCTCTTCCTAGGGAGTTTTAGTTCATGCAATCCATATACAATACATTTTTTTTAGAAATTGTGTAGTATAGGGTTTGATCCCGGGACCTCAAGTACATATACTAAAGTCTTAAACCACTAGACTAAATTGTATTTAGTATTATTATCATAAAGTATTATATTAATAAATGAAATTATTTTTTATCCAGAGCATAACCCGGACTTAATAACTAGTTGTATTCTAGAAGGACATAAGCAATGGTTACAGCATGCAAAAGGGTGTCATTGCTGATTTCATGTTCCAAATTGCTTCTCTATTTTATTCTAAAGGGCCACATATTAAGTTGATAATGAAAGTCGAAAGACCAACTCCACAACCACAGTCCACAAATCACAAAGAGAACTTTTGTGCATAAAGGCAACTTTAGAGGAATACAATAGTCAACCAAACAATAAAAATGGGGTCAGTTGAAGTCGGACTAGGTGGGGGTGCATGTGCTAAGATCCGATGGCATGAAGGTGCCCCTTGACCCTCCCTAAAAAGGTCTGTTAATAACAGTTTTCAAATATATTTTTGAGTTTCTAAATAGCGCTCTATTTTTTCTTATTAACCCCTTCTATACATACTTTTTATGTATTTATACTCATATACATTTTCTCACTCTTTCTCATTCTCATACTTCCTCACTCTCACACTCTCTCATCATCCAAATTCTCCAACCACTTATCCGACCAATTTTTCAGTCACTCTCTCTCTCTCTCATCACACATTGAAGGAGGTTGAATGGCATCATCACGCCACGACTCCTCCGACAACCTTTCCGTTTACATTACGTGCAACTTTTCCGACCACATTATTGCATTATATATGAATGAAATTTTATAATTCATTAACAAAAAAAGGGACTATAATGTCTTGAAAATGTCAAAAAATGGTCATGTACCTAAACTAGGCGCCCGAACCTGTGGTCAGGCGCCTGACCACAGGTACATGCGCCTAAATTAGGTGCATGTACTCGTGGTCAGACGCCTAACCACATGTTCGGGCGCTTAATTTAGACGTTTGTACATATGGGTGGGCGCCTGGACACTTTTTCGACATTAAAATCGGTCAAAATAGGGATTGAAATGAAGAATGATTACACTAAACCTCATCTTGCTAAGTTTTTTTTGAAGCGCCAGCTTCAAGACATTATGTCGGTTTTATTAAAAAAAAAAAAAGTTAATTACATTAGTGTTTTCCTGTAATATAACGAGATGGTAAAAAAAAACTTGAAGTCGTCAGAAAATGTGAACTTGTCGGACCTCTATTGAAAACTTGTAGTTCTTCAATGGAGGAAATGAAAAGGATGAGAGAGAGAGATAGATGAGAGGGAATGGAAGAGGTGAGGAAGAATGGAGAGGGATGGAAGGAGAATGAGTGAGGGAATGGAGGGGAAGAGAAGGAAAGACCCTCATATTTTTATACGAAAATACAGGACCTTAATAGCAAAAAAAAAAAAAAATAGAGCGTCATTTAGCAAAACCCAATACATTTCCCTCAACTAGGTTTATACTTTATAGTTTATACATATACCTCCTTCATTTTTTAACGGGGTAATTTTACTATCTAAAGATGATTTTTCAATTGAAGTACTTCGTTTCGCGGTAGCTCCAATAAACAATAAACATAGTACTTCTCTAGGGTCCCCACTCTTAGCTCGGTAGCTCCCAAGAGATCAAAGAGTTCAGACAACAATCATAGTACCTTGATAATATTTTTAAAAAAAAACAAAAAAAAAAACACTAAGCAATAGAAAGCCAGTTGAAATTTGCCTCTTTTCTGGAAGGGATGAGCACATGAAAGTTGAAAGTTTTGTGTTTCTAGAGTGCATCTGCAGTTAGCATACATAAGCTACCAAAGGAAAAGAGATTAGAGAAGACTTAATAATCATCAAGGATGAAAGAAATGTATCCCTGCACTCACTCTCAGTCTCTCAGACAAAATAAAGATCTATTAAAAACGCAAGTGACCTGATCACCATAAGCCAAAGTATAATGTTGAATGCTATGCAACTCAATGAGGATAGCCAGAATATTCATCGCAACTGTGACTTGTGACTTTGTGAGTTGTGACTCAGTTTGGCCTGATATCCTCAAAAATTGTAGCGAATAGCTCGGCAACTAATTTTTCAACGTGTAAGGTACATAACAATGTAACATATTCTCTAAATACTCTCTCGAAAAAAAAAAACATATACTTTCTCTGTTTCACAATAAGTGAAACATAAAGAAAGTAGGGAGTTATCAAAGAATATAAAAAGAAAGTTGGGACCATAATAAAATAGAATGGTGAAACAAACAAAAGTTGTGATCCCCTCTTGCTTTGTGGTGGCATATTTGTAATAAGAGTGAACTCTTTTTTTTACCATTTAGAGCTTGGTTGCACTCATAGTGACTATTTCAAATAGAGATGGCCAACAGTGCGGGACAATCCAGCCCAGCCCACCTCGTGGGCCGAGCCCGCAAAAAGTCCGATCCAGCTCAGCTCGAATCGTGAAATTGGTGGGTGGGTCGTGGGCCAGACTTCTTGAGTCCAGTCCACTAAAGCCCGCTACTAAAACCGCCTAGCCCGAACTACGAAACCGGTCCAGGCTGACCCATGAAAAGGACCAGCTCAGTCCAAGTAAATTTTGAACCAAACTATGTATATTTTAATCAAGTTGTATATATTTTAATCAAATTGTATATATTTTAATCAAATTGCATATATCATAATTCAATCAAATTTTATAATAATGAAATTATTCATTAATATTAATAATTGTATATATTTTAATTCATTTTAAAGAATTTATGTAACAATAATGAATAATTTTAATGATTAAATAATTTTGAAAAAAAAAATTCTCATGTCGGCACGCCAACCTGGTGCAGCCCACTAGACCCACGAACCGCCAGAACCGCTTCCCGAACCGTGAAAACCGGTAACAGGCCGTTGTGGGCCAAGATTTTTCAGCCCGCGGACCAGCCCACCCTACCCATGAATTTCACGATTCGGTCCTGGACCGTGAAATTTCAACCCAGCCCACCATGGCCCATGGTCCGGCCCACCCAACCCGCACCAGTGGCAATCACTAATTTCAGATAAGGGAAGTATTTCACTTATTGTGAAACGGAGGTATACAAGAGAAAACTTGACTTTTTGATGCTTTTCAATGAATTATAGGCAGTAACAGTTAAATATTTAGCCTCACCCAGTACCTGTCTTGTCAAAAAAAAAAAAAAAGGAACCCAATACCTGTAACTCCATATTCTATGATACAACAGGCTACAAGCTATCTAGATATAGATCATCAAGAAGTCAACACAAAGTACTCATGTAACCAAGAAATATACATGCTCAGTATTCTTTCTGATCATTCATGAGGTGGATCTTTTTTCTGCATCTGTTATACTCCAATCCGACTTCGCTAAAAAAAATAAGTTCATTTGAGGCCATCCAAAACAATTAGACATAGTGTGCATTTACGAGTGAGAATAGGGGTCGATGAAAGACTCAGTCTACTATCACATATAGTATATAATATATACACATTATATAATCTGCTACAACGAGTATAGACTATAGCAAATGATGATCAAAAACAAATTTTACTCGAACTCATAGGGAAGAAAATCGATTTATGGATGGAATCAAATATGCAGCATTTACAGACAAAAGTATTCGGTTATAATCAATATATTTCTAATCTTTATAATGAAACACATGTCATTAAAATGATTCCATGACTGTGTAGGGCATGTCAAGAATAATAAACAAGGAGTATATTGTACAAGATCCTGACAATGGTTGCTCAGAATTGCAAAAACAAAATCATCAAGAACTGCAAGGAATCAAGTATATACTATCTTCAGCAAGCCAAGGGAAAGGAAGAAAGGCTATGAATATATAGGAGACTCAATTATCATACTGACTACAAAGCATAAATGAGCGAGAAAGTTATAAGGTTCCCTTAGTCACAGACTCACAGGCAATATTCACTCTTAAGGAGGAGATAGTGGGTGTAAAGACGAGTGGAGAACAAAGAAACAGAAATGACGACAGCATGTAACAATGTCGAATTACACAGCAGCCACACACAGCAAATTTTCTGTCAGTGTCGAGGGGACTATGGCTATCGCCAGGTACAAGCATACTCCATGCTAATTACGTAGTGAAAAATTAGTCCTGTCATTCTCTTGGTTGAGCGGATTAGCTGATCGCTCTCGTTCATCAGAAGTACTAGAAACTTTTTGAGCATTAGGCTTATGATATAAATTATAACCTACTCTGAAGTTTTATCTAGAAAGCCTATGTATCAAGGGAAGTTAATGTGTCAAAAACAATATACCCCCATACATGTTCACACACTTGATGAGCAAGAGAGAACAATATAATGGAAGAGCGCTTCTGATCACGACACAGATGGTATTGTGGTATCTATCAGTTACAAGTTTTACAACTTACAAGAGCTTGTCGCGGAACTTATCAGGAATACTATCGCAGAGTCTATCCAAGTCTATCCTTCAAAACCAGCAGGCACATCAATCAAGGATGGAAAACTTATATAAACTCAACAATCGAAAGAAGTAAGAAAGTTGGAGCAACAAACTTGCCAGTTCAAAGTGGAGAATCCCAAGCTAATCAAATGGTATAAGAGCTTCAGCTCCAGCAACAATCTCCAAAAGCTCTTCAGTAATCTTCGACTGCCTTTCTCTATTATAAGCAATAGATAACGTCTTTTTCAACTCCGCAGCATTATCAGTTGCATTGCTCATCGCATTCATCCTCGATGCAAGCTCACTTGCCAATGACTCTTGCAATGCTCTCAGTATCTGGCTGTTAAGATATAGAGGCATCATAGCATCAATAATCTGAACTGGGTCTTGCTCAAAATCCAAAAGAGGCTGCACTTCTTGCTTCTTTTTCTCAGCTTTATGTCTTTCAACAGCTAATTTTCCTTCCTTAGTTGTCAACCTAAAGAACTCATCTTCCAATGCATCAACACTATTCCCATAAGCATCAACGACCTTCCCCTTTGGCGAAAGAGGAAGCAAGGTATGAATCACAGGATCAGACCTAATCAATGACACAAACTTTGTATACAATAGCTCAACCTTATCAACCTCTTCACTCACAAATAGAGAAAAAACATCATCAGCAATCGTCTGCGCCTCTTTCGTAGTTGGAAATCCTTCCCCCTCCACAAATCGATCCACAGACACATAAGGCACCCGCCTCGAAAAATAAGCATTGCCCTTCTTACCAACACTTATGATAGTATAACCTAACCCAAGTTTTTGCAATTCTAGTATCCTAGATTCAGCCTTCCTAATAACTGCATTGTTAAACCCACCACAAAGCCCTCGTTCGCCAGTAATTACAACAAGGGCAACTTTATTAACAGTCCTAACACTAGCTAAAGGAACATCTACATCTTCTAATTGAAGGCTTTCATTGATATTGTATAACATATCAGCTAAAGCCTCAGCAAATGGTCTGCCATTTATAACAGCTTCCTGAGCTCTCCTAACTTTAGCAGCAGACACAAGTTTCATGGCTTCTGCAATTTTCTGGGTGTTCTTTACAGTATTAATTCTTTCTTTAATCTTTCGAATAGTACAATTAATTTGAAATCGAGAAGTGGGTTTTGATAAACTGGGTGATTGATGAAGTGGGTTGAATTTTGTTTCAAAAGAAACTGAGGATTTAGGGTCAATTGAAGGATTTGATGGTACCCGAAATATGGGATTCGAAGAGAAAGACATAATCTTTGTAAAATTGAAAGACAAAATTCAAGCAAGTGATTGACAAAGTGAATGCGCTGAAATAGTGTTAATGTGCTATAATATAATGTAAACTTGAGTATTATTGTAGAGAAATTGGGTAGCATACCAGGAGAGCAAATAGTAGGAATTCTCTTGTCGAGATTGCAGGAGAAATTGAAGCAGTTAATTTGGACTTTGAAGTTTGGAGTGAAGGATTAAGGAAGATGTTGGACAAAGATGGAACAAAAAGCTAGGGTGGAACTGGAACGAAGACGGTGAAAATGGAGTAACAACAGGGTAGTTTTTGTATGGCTGATTTACGGCATGTAACATATACTCCCTCTATCCCATAATATAGTGCTCGTTTCTTTTTTACACGGTCTCCAAGTTATGCAGCTACTACCTATTATGGCAAGTTGGCAACTTCATGGTTTCCGGTCATGCTCCACTCTGTCTAAGACTCCAATGACAAATATAACCATACCTATCATTCCAGATTTTATAATTACTGGTCACTTGACAAAACTTTACATAATATTGTTCGCAAAACATGGTCACAACCCGTTAGGGGTTCACGTTTTTTTCCATATCCAACATAAACTAAGTCGCATAAAGGAACACCTCAAACAATGGTCTAAAGTTACATATGGTCAAACCAATAACAAGCTCATCCATAATGATGACAAAATCAAAGAAATAGAACAAAGAATTTGGGATCAACCTTTTGATCTTATCTTTCAACAACACCTTTCCCGTTTAATTATTCAAAGAGAAAAACTAATGCTCCTTTTGGTTACCGCAAGGAGGCCGCAACTCTAAATTCTTTCATAACAAAATGAAAAAGTAAATCTCCAGCTCTTCTATCTATAGACTTCACTTAGATACAGAAATCTGGATTGATTCACCAGCAGATCTTAAAATGTTGCTTCACAACGCCTTCAAAGAAGATTTCGCTTTTCAAACACAAATCGTAATATACCTCAACTTCGTTAAACCTATCGTCTCTCAAGACGATATTACAACACTTAATACACCCTATTCTATTGAAGAAATCAAAACAGTCTTCTTTGAAATGAACCCTCACAAAGCTCCCGGCTCTAATGACGACTTTGGCACCCATTTCTTCCAAGCTTATTGGCCCTATATTGAAAATGATATATGCTTAACAATCCAAGGTTTTTTCTACCATGGGAGGCTTCCTCCCTCTTTGAACCATACAATTATAACCCTTATTCCTAAGAAACCAAACCCGGAAACTCCCAACCACTATCACCCGATTAGTCTTATTAACACTCTCTACAAAGCTATCTTAAAGCTTCTCGTCCGAAGATTATGTCCTACCCTTAAAACCAATATAAGCCCATTGCAAAACGCTTTCTCTCCTAATTGATCCATCCATGATAACATTTTCATTGTTCAAGAAATTGTCAATATTTTTCAAAAATCTTCATCCAAGGTTGGCTGGTGTGCACTCAAACTTAATGTGGAGAAAGCGTATGACCGCATGGGATGAGATTTTCTTTGGCAGTGTTCTAGTTCCTTAAGTTTCACAAATCAAATGGATCCAAGAATGTGTTACCAATGTATCATACTCAGTAAAATCTAATGGTGAAACTACTAAATGGTTCAAACCGCAAGAAGACCTTATTAAGGCAGGGGGACCCGCTATCCCCCTACCTCTTTATTATTTGTATGGATGTCCTCATCCAAAAGCTTACAATCGAAAATGCCAAGCCAAACTCAAGATTAGACATAAAGTTGTGCCTCAGAGGTACTAGATACCATGCCTAATGCTCACTGATGATAGCTTTGTCATTTGCAAAGCCACATCCTCGGCTTGTAACAAGCTCAAATCAATCCTTGACGACTTATGTGCTCTATCTGGCCAACTTGTCAATTTCCACAAATCATCGCTAGTGCTGTCTTGCAAGGTTCCCAACTCTAAGAAAGCATCGATTGCTATCCAGTTTAATATGACCTCCCATGGCCACTTAGTTATCTAGGAATCCATTTCTCGTCCTTCCACCACCTAAAAACAGACTTTCTTCACATCTTAAAAAAAAACAGCAAAACCGCATCCAACATTGGTAAGTAGGATTCCTGTCAAAAGTAGGACGACTTACTCTCATCCAATCTAATCTTGAAGCTCTTCCGGCCTATTCCTGCTCATCTGCTCTCTTATATTTTTCTTCCCTTCTAATTGTTATATTCTAGTGCCAATATTGGTGGTGGTAACTCCTTATTGATTATGGTTGGGAATTGCATTCAGAGAGAGTACTAAGTATATCTATTGAAATATGTTTATTTGTTGTAGATCCTTAACCATGTCTGTCAGGCAAGTTAATAGAGTAGGAAGTTATCATAACCTAATTGTATTGACTGATAAAGGTTATGAGTCTGATAGTGAGAGCTACATCAGTTTAGACCTTGTTATGCGTTGTGTCTTGAAAATAAGCATCCCTAATAGTGTTGATGAAGTAATTCAAGAGTTTGATCGTACTAGAGCGCGAACCTGAAAGGACATCTATAGTGTTACTTGGAGACCTTATTTGAGCGATGTGAGTGATAGCTTCAAAGCATATTTGATGGAAAACACACTTTTATTCGCCTCTCTCCAGTACCGCAAGTCCCCTATTGTTGGGTTTTCAATGAGCTTGTGCGATGCGATCATTTGAGACACTCCAACGAAAGCAAGTGACCAAATGTCTCCCATTTCCAATCATTACCTTATTTCCACATGTCCTCAACACGTGCATCCTAGATGCCCAACAATGATCCCAAAATACCGTATGCTTCCTATGTCAATATCAATCAGGGAACCTTGTTGCAACCAGTGAGCATTTTTCGTTATTCCTTGCCAAACATTTGACATGCTTGAGGTGGGCTTAAACATATCAATATCACAACTACCCTTGCAATATTTGTGACGTAGTACACGAGACCAGAGTGAGTTCGATTCTGGTAGCACACGCTCCTTGCTTGGTCAAGAAAGCTGAATATATTTGATGTTTTGATCTTATACCCAGCCTCCATATTCACGAGGCTGTTGTATAGTATCCCACGATAACAAGTGTATGTATCTTACGGTGTGACTCATCACCCCCCATATAAATCGTCTTGTTCTTCTATCTATATCATCACACACCGTGCGAGGAAACTTTCGTTGTTTGCATGGAATAGTTAGCTAGGGTGGTTATAGTAGCCTTTGCAAGAGTGATTCTTTTCGCAAGGGATGAGTGTTTAGACTTCCACCCTGAGAGTCTCCTATCTATCTTTTTACAAAGATGACTAAAAGTGTTGCGAGTTACACAACTAGTTAATGTTGGCATACCTAAATAAGTACCCAGATCATCAATCATGTCCATTTGCATTGTGGCACAAATTTCTTCTCTTTGTTGCATTGGAACGTTTTTGAGAAAATTACATCCTAGATTTGGGGGAAGGTCACCTTTTGGCATGAAGCTGCACAAAATCTCTAGAGACGTTCACCTATTATCACAACTTGATCACAAGAAGCTTCCACAAATAACATTATATCATCTGCAAAAAATAGGTTAGAATGAGAGGGCCTCCACGGCTATCTTGGATAGGTTTCCAAGCATTTTCAATGACTGCTTCTTCAATGATGTGATTTAGTCTTTCCATGCATAACACAAAAAAGTATGACGAGAGCAGGTCCCCTGTCGAACCCCTATAGATGGCTTAAAGGCTTTAGTTTGTTGACCATTCCAAAGTAGTCTCATAGAAGAGGAAGAAACACATTCCATTATGACTTCCACCATGATCATGGGAAAATTCATCTCATGTAACGTTTCATGAATAAAGGACCATTTTAAACAATCATACACCTTCTCGAAGTCGATTTTAATGGCCAACCTTTCGAGCCTTGTTTTCGCCTCATTGTATGAAGTACTTCTTGCACTATCACAATGTTATCTGTAATTTGACGACCCGAAATAAAACTGGCCTGAGAAACAGAAGTGACACGTGGTAGAATTGGTTTATTCTATTGACAATCGCATTGGTAATAATCTTATACACCACATTGCATAAACTTATGGGCCTGAATTCAAAAGGATATTTTGGTTTATCAACCTTAGGAATGAGGACTAAAAAAAGTCTCATTGATGGACTCAGGGAGCTCTATACCTTCCAGGGCTTCAAGAACAAGTATGATATCGGTGGGACTCATCACAACTGAATCTTAATTCAAATACATACATACACAAACGCCAGGAGATAAATCTCTTACCTGTGTAGCTAGTAAACTACCCATATACGTACATACACAATAACACAAATGTCCTTCAACTATTGTGACCCATGAGCAGTTTGATATTTTGTGAAAAAATTGCATTGCAAACTAAAGCATACAGAGTCACCTGAAATACAATTATGTAAATGCTAAGAATTAAGACAACAAATGGTATGTTTTATAATGCTCGTACAAGTTACAAGGGCGAAACATGTAAATGGAGAGGACACTAAAAAAGAACCTGTGTTTTCTAATGTCTTGAGCCCTTTCATGGTTGCACCCCACTCAAAACATATAGATATGCAAGCAGCATTTGAAAGAACGTGAGGCACCCGGAAGAGAAATGAGGGGCAAAAGAAAAACTCAAACTGAGTATACGAATGAAGAACGGATCCATCCACTCCATCAATTATGAGCTGAATATTACAGTTCGACAATCAGGAGATTCAGAAATTTGACCACTATGATGGTGGCTGCCAAGTTCCAGGTTTATAAGAAGAGCCTGATCCTGTTGGCTCAGTAGTCCTGAATATTACACCACCAAACAGACAACCAGTGGTTAATTATGTGCCTGAATAATCTATCTTTTCCTCTAATTCTCAAGTGATCAGTATCAAGCTATCAGTAGCCAGTAGTTTATAGAACAAGGTTAAGTTACCAACTAACCGGGGTTCAGGTCTTTCCTGAGGTGAGACTGAGTTGTTTTTTTCTGTTTCACCTTCACTGCAAAATCACAAACAGGGTCGACTAAGATCATAGTGTTTGGATGGACCAAAATAGTTAGCTTATGACATAAATCAGCAAATCACAACACTGAAATGAGTAGGCATCCCAACACACGCACCATTAAGTGGTACGCAGAACTAGTCATAGATGACATGAAATTAATCCTGACAGCTAGAACAAAAAAATAGTAGAACAGATTATCAAAATTGCAACTTTTGACTATTGAGAGTTTACGATCAAGATCACATAGTAAAACCACTACAAGAGGTGTAGTTGCTTTAGAGTTTAGCCATTGAAGGGAAAGGAGGAAGGGAAATACATTAAACAGGAGACTCTTCTACCGGTTCACTTTGAATACATCTGTTCAAAATGATAGAGCCGTAAGAAATAGAACTTGAACTTGGAAAAAAAGACCTCCAACGCTCATTAAAAAAACTAAAAAAGAGAAGGATATAAAAAAGAGAGACAGAGAGAACATGGAAGAAAGATTATAAAACTAAACAACAAAAGTTAAGAGTAATAATATACTGATGTTGCATTAACACAATACTCCATAACTCTTAAGAAGCAATGTCAGAAGAAGGAACATTGAAAGAGCAACTTTTGCAATTTGTCAGAAGACATCTGCCTTGAAACTTAGATTAGCCTTTTATTTAAATGAAGCAGCAGAAGATCGGAATTCCAATTCCAGCTAGATTTCATGCATTAACATAAATTTAAAGCTATCTCAAAAGAGCAAAATAATGTAGAGTAGAGTAGCTTGCCGGAATAAATCTTCATTTCTTACTTAATTTAAAAACTTATTTCAAACTCACATACAAGTTTCGCCTACCCACCTCAAACTGTCAGCACCTTCTGATGCGGGCTGAGCTTCAGATTCTGTAAAAAAGACATTTATAAAGTCTATTAAGAATTATCCAATCCCTCACGATAAATGTTAGATTTCAAGATAACATGTTTCTTATGTATGCAATTGATGATATATGAAATGAAGCAATGGTTACCATAAGAATGATAGGAGTAGACTTTGTTCATCACATGAAAACTCCTCACCTTAAATTCATTGACCTCTATCTCCGTTTATTTTAGTTGTAAATCAAATTTGGTAGCCTTTATCTGAACTTATATTTCCTGAATCTAATTCTTTTTAGGTGAAAAGAACAAAGTTCTAAACTCGCATACCATAGCAACATAGGGTTATAATGCACTTAGATCACAAGAGCTCCGTTATGGTCACTTGTATGCCAATTTCAAATTAGATTTTCCAACCAGAAGAGCTCAGTTATGGTCCAGTGTGTGCCAATTTCAAATTAGATTTTCCAACATTTCGAAAGGTAAAACCTATCACAAGTCCCCAACAGTTCTACTCAGCCCATCATAGGAGGCTTCAACTAACAACTAACACAAAATTCTGTTGGAGTTTCTCTGCATTTAGCATCGGCAAATAGTCAAAATCTGTAACCAGTGGGTTAAGGCTTGATGACCACTTGACTAACACCATAAGTACCACAAAGTTAGAATATCAAAAGAAGCTCTAAAATAATAAGGCTTTACTTGCTTCTTATTTATTTGCATTCAAAATAACAGTCCTAAACTAAAGGCATAAAGTCCAGCTATAGTGACAATAAGCAAATTGATATAAGTAATAGTCACTCTGTTTTTTAATAGATTTTTCATTTTACACTTCCCAATGCATAACTTTGACCATTAGTATCTCTAATTATCAATCAATAAAAGATTATAAAAAATGATATTTTAAAAATATATGTCGAGACAAATTCAGCATATCCTATATGCTAACACTGGTTTTTATAAATCTGTAAAAAAGTATGGTCAAAGTAGAGTATGTGAATATTGCAGAAGTCAAAGTGGAGCATCTATGTAAAAAGCAAAGGGAGTACATTTCATGCCCAAGAATCATCTAACCATTGAACACAAATAACTCAAAGAAATAGATTTGAATATCAAGTTAAATACAGTGGAAAGAGAGCAATGTGTTTCAATTTGTAGCATGACCCAAAGAGATTAAGAAAGGGGAGAAGAAATTTTGTTGAGAATCAGAGAAGTCATAAAACGGTAACCAGCAGGACTAGATACAACATAAGATGCTGAGTTGCTGCAGCCTGAATGTGAAAATTAAGATAATATAATGGCCATGCGGTTACAGGACAGAGATCCATGGGAGAGCAGAAGAAGCCAACATTTAGTTTCTAAATTTTGGGATTTAGAGAAGACCCTTTTTTCCTTGGAGGGGATCAGAAGAAGATGATTGTAATAACTAATAAATGCACAGACTTTAGAGTAGATTCTGGAGAGAGCTTGCTGAATCAAGCTCAAAACTCGGGGCTTATATTTGCAATTTGGACTCCTTAGATCTTTGGAAATGTAAGACCTAATTCCTTCAGAGTTAATGAAAATAAATACTTCCTCAATTCCAGATTAGTTGCAACATGAAGTGCATATGAAGAGGAGAGAGTGAGAGAAATAAAAAAGGGACCCATGTAATGAAGAGAGATAAAGAGAACTCATTACCAAATAAAGTAATGTTGCAAACTTCGTAAAGAAAAGGCCACACCTAAATTGTTAAGAAGGAAGTATACATCATATGTTTCGCCGGGGATGGGGGAAGGGGCCTACCACCAGAGTGGCAGAAACATTTTACTTATTAGAGGAGCCCACTTACCACCTTCTGATCTCTGTACTTGCCACACGAAGCTCTGCAAATCTGGACCTCCAACTTTACCTGCATCAAGTCATCAACCAAACATCAATTACATCCCACCATTACGAAATTGACAGTAGGCTGCTTCTGCTACTTACCAGTTATCTTGGCATGGGCGTTACTGCCTTGAATAGCTCTTCTTTCTTCCTCCTCTTTCTTTAGACCTTTATGATGAGAAAAACATGTTGCAGAAATTCTGAGCAATAACGCATATTGCAATAGTGTAACAGGACAGGATCTTGATGTCAAACAAGCACGAGAAAAAATGGCCATAAAGAAGAAAAACTAAACGAACAAGGCATAGAGCGGGAGTCTATTAGACAAGTTATCTTTACAGATATAACCCCGAATCCATTAACCTTTTTTATGGGCACCTATATCACCAACACACTTGCATGATTAGAAGACTATATAAATACATCATACCAAGGAATAATAATAGACTTCTATCAGAAAAAACAAAATTCTGCAACTTCATCTAATATATTACAATCATTCATGTATAGTTTGCCACCAATTCCGAGTTGAAAAGGTGCAGTTGAAGTTGTAGCCATAATAAAAACTGATATGTGTATGGAAGATTGGAAGATGAACTGCATAGCAGGTAATTCTCTATTTTTACACGTAAGTTATAATATAAACGTTCAAGGAATATCATTAGCTTGATGCTGGAGTTGAGTTTAGTTTTAAACAAGTTATAAAAGAAAAAAAGACAATAACCTCTCATGGATAGAAATACTTTTTCTCGGAGAATCAAAAATTCAAAGTACACAACACTGGTAAGGTTTCAAGTATATATTAGTAAGAATAAGAGAGCTTCAATAAAAGGGAAAAGAGCTTTTAACCAAAACATACTTCTAAAAGATACAAGGGTCAAAGACGTACTATGCATGATAGTATAGTAAGAATACCCTTATCGCACCTTAGGGTACACAACTCTTCCATGATGATCAAGCAATCGGTAATAAGAGAAACCAAGCCTGTAGAACTAGGAAGGAATAAAAGGGGGAGGGGGGGGAGAAAATAAAGCTAGAGGAAATCAAGAGTCGAAACAAAAGCCAACCGGGAAAAAAATGAATGAAAAACTTTCCCCACTGCCTATAAGGAAGCTCGTGCAGTGATGCAGTTACATAAAGTCCAAGTTCATTAGGGCCTTAGTCTAAAACATGACCTTCAGATTATTTTTACAAGTAGTAGGTTCGATCTTTAACGTTGCAAAGCAAAGTTGGCAGATATGAAGGATTTCACGCATTGAAGTCTTTGACATGATATGGAAACCTTCCCAGGAAGCTGCCAAGTTTTCTTTTGAACAGAGAGATGAGAATGAAGAGTACGTGTTAAAGATACAACCAAGAAGACTACAAACTTAATAGTAAATCATATACAAGATATTGAATAGGAAAATAAATTGGTATAAAAATGGCAGGTGATCTAATGAGGAGTCCTATAAGAACACACTTCATGATGAAAAACTAATCACCTGAAGGAGTATATAATTCAAGATAGTGCTATACGGGCTATGACCACCACAGACAAGCTCAAGACGTCTACAACCTTATCCTCAAGTACAGTTGAGTCTCCAAAATATATTGTAATTCAAAGGGTTTCCGAAAATATAATCTAACAAGGCTAACCCAATTAAAATATGCCCACATTTAATTTCAATTCAATTTATAGCATTCATTCTAAACATTCAAGTTTTCAGCACCTATTTTCAGTGTAATCAATGACCAAAAAGAAGCAAAATAGAAAACACAAAATGTGGTTACAGAATGCAATATCGCACTTGTTAAGGTTATACCTACTATGAAACACTAAGAACTCCGTAAAAAGCATGACTAATTTTGTACAAACAATCAAATACTCAGCAGATAAGAAAAGAAAGAAAGGCAAAAGGGAAACAACAAAGTAAGAAAAGAAACACACGCTCCACGTTTTGCCTAACAAATTCACGTCTGGCCTCAAGTTCAACCATCTCCTGCAGAATATTCAGCAATGGTATCAAAGAATCATCAAGGAAGCAACACAAGGATTTGCAATAACTAAACATTCAAGAAAGAGATATATTATGTCTTTAAGAATCTAATTTAGAGACAATAAGATGAGGGTTAATGCAAAAGCAAATGCATGTTATGCATCTCAAGGAAGCTGATAGCGTATATATATCAAAAGAAATTCAAGCTCATCTAAAAAACTAGAAAGTTCAGGGGGTTTAGAAACATTAAGCAAAGCTCCAACAATCAGATAATGAAATTAAGAGTGCCTCCTACCAGCAAACCAACGAACCACCAAGCAAAAGCAACAAGTACAATAATAGGTGTGTATGCCTGCACTAGAAGCATATATATACTGCTAGACCACTTGGTATGAAGCACATAGTAATTTCCAATATTAAGCCATTGGACACAAGTTTGCTTTTATTTTTAATAAATTATGCACCAACAAAAATTTTAAAATTCCCTCGTCAATTTCAGCATTCTTTTTTTTCTGTAATAGTAATCTTTCCATCAAAATCAATTTTTCAAGACACAATAACTGTAAAGGTATTAATATGAAGCCAAGAGTTTAAATTCTGCTTAATGGGGTGGCCAAAAACAAAAATATCCATGAGGTCAAGAAAAGACCAGTGTCTTTCCAATACAACGCCTGGCTAGAACTACAAAATATATGTAATATATTAGATGCTCCACGTCCATCACGTTATTCACGGTCCACGTCAACCATAAAATGATCAATAAAACAATTTAGTTACCAATACGGTTGATAGTTCACAGTGAATGTTTTATTTTTTTTAACAGCATAGCTATCATAATCTCCAACAAATTGTATTACAATCAACCACAATCACAGACAAGTATCAGTCAGAACTATGTCACGATCTCCTGTAAACTCCCTCTGTAGTCTATCCCTGACACCAAACGGATTTCATGTTGCTTTCTTCTTCAGTCTTTAAGACACCTTTGACCATTAACAGTATTCATCATGTATGAATAAATATTATAAAATGTTGAGCGTTATGGTTGTATACATTGAGACGAATTCAACAAGATCCCACATAACTATATCTCTGTTTCACATTCTATAAATTAGTGACAATTGGTCAACATTTGTATAGTTTGACTTTGGAAAAAAGCAAATAAGAAATCTTTCACGTGGCGCAAGGAGTAGCATTCTTTTACAGAAATCCATAAACTTGAGGACAATGATAATCAATAGTATCAAACTGTGATGAAGTGACATAACTTGGACTATATTTCGGGAACTGATATTTAACTAAGATGAACTTTGATTGATAATTTCTGGAAAAACAGTAAAATAAGATGATAATTACAAGCTTTCAAGAGGCTTGTTCTCTCAATCTCTCCCATTGAACTCTTAAAAGTTCACCCAAAACACTACTCAAATTTCAACATGCCTTCTCTCTCCATATTCTATTCTATTTATAGAGATATTTCCTCTCTAACTCCCTAACTTATTATTCAAGCTACAATTAAAACTAACTAATTATCAAATACCAAAAGTGTCCCTCTCCCTAGGCTAGTCTATTACACAAACATGCCAGCAAACCAACATACACTGAGTGTGCGAAAACAAAGGTCCTTTTGCAAAGCCACAAACATTTTATGCATACATTAAGTCTGAGAGAAGGATTGCCTTGGAGAAAAAAAAATTGAAATCCTACTGTTAGGCCAGCATTGATGCTCTCTTTGTATATGGATGGAGAGAAATACATGTCTCAATCATTTGATGATATATATATAATAATTGTGTGGGTCTAAAACCGGACATAAAACGCTATAGGGAATAGTAAAGTGACAAAGATCACATGCTTAGAGAGTGTAGATCACTTCGTCTTCATATTTACATATTTTTGGATCAGAAGCCAAACGACTAATATAAAAAGGGTTGGGCAGATGCTCAATTATACCTCAGGAGTTGGAGCTACTTTACGCTGTCCATTAAGCCAACATATCCATTCAACTGCATGAATCATGTAAAACAGCAATCAGTTTGCATGACACAAGAAACAACAGTGTAGAAAATCTGGTCAAGACACTTATTCTCCTATTCACATGACAAGTAATCATGTTAAGCCTGTTAAACAAAAAAACATGCTGCAACTGAGAGCCAGTAATTAAAAAGCTCCAAATTTAACCAACACCTAGAAAGCTCCATCTTGCATACTAGTACAATACTAATTCAAGATTGCTTGATGCTTAGTAAACAGCAAAGTACCTGGAATTGAAGTAGGATCGTCTTCTCCTTTAAATATCACCCACCTCTTCTCTTTCACTATTTATTAACAAAAAGTTAGAGTGCATAATGAGGTAAGCAATATTAAGACTGTAATGTACTCCAAGAAAAAGAAAGAAACAAAAATTAGACTGTAATAGTCTAATAGAAGCAACATTGTGCAAGTGTATGCCTTTCAGATGCTTCATTCCAGTGACCTTTATATGATTTGTGGCTATTGTGCAACCTCAAGAGGCTTATTGCATTTATTTTTCGCCAACTTACATATTTATTTTTTGGTTGCAAATTAGTATACTACAAGTTTCCGTTTACGTGCTAATGAGGCCATAGGAGACGGTTCCAGGTTAGCAACTACTTCAAATTTATCACATTACAAACTTTCCTTTCCCATGCCCTTGGTGTTAGAGAGCGATCAAGCACATTGATGTAGACAGGATTCAAATTGGTACCACCCCCGCGAGACTTTAACAACTAAGCTAAATGACATCCACTGGCATTAGCTTATTAGCTTATTAGCTTATTTGAGATTGTTGTACATTTTTAAGTTGCAAGTTGAATCTTTCTAGATTATCCCCTATACCCAGTTTAATAATAACATGTTTAATCCCCCAACTTCTCCTTACTCACAACTCACAAGTACATCATCATTTAACTAATTTTTTCATAACCCATAATTCATGTGTTCCAAAACATCAATTATATTGTCATTGCATATGGAAACATCAGAAAAGATCAATTTGCATGATAAAAACGCATTCATTAAAACATCAAAGACATCATCATCATATATATGCATCAAAGTAAGTATATGAATTAATAGTCAAATAGAAATAGAGAGAAGAAAAACCCACTTACTGACACCATCAATGACTTCAGTTCGAGCAAAATAACGATTCCCAGCTTTGTCCATGCCCGTCATAGCCCGCTTGCTAAACAATCCCGCAATTTTTGCTATATATTTCGACATCTTAATCTATTTCTCCCTCTTGATTTTTCCCAGATTTAACAATGAAAGTTTGGTATTCAGATTTTGGGACGGGGTTAGAAATTTAGGATTTTGTGAAGCAGTTTTCTGTTTTTGTTTTGTCGAAACTAAGGTTAATGTTGGTAGTTCAACCCAGTTCTTGACTTCTTTCTATCTCGTATCGGTAGGAATTAGGGCATGTTCTCTTCGGCATAAAACAGCTGAATTGAACTGAATTGAATTGAATTGAACTGAATTAAATTGAATTGAATTGAACTGAATTGAATTGTCATCAATTGAACTGAACTGAAATGAATAGTAATATGCGAGAGTAAAATATTGTCAAGAGCCGAAATGAACTGATTTGAACTGAACTGAATTGAACAGAACTGAACTGATCTGAACTGAACTGAATTGAACTGAACTGAAAATAACCTGGAGAGAACAAGCCCTTAGAGTTAAAGAATAAAAGAGGTACTAAACTTTGCAAAGAAGTACGGTATATTCACCCAAGTTGTAAAGGTTGCACTTTGCTCACTTAAATTACAATAGCTTTTAATGCACGCGATGCGTGCAGATGACATTTCCCCCAAAATCAAACCACTACTCCCCCAATTATCATACCCATGTTTCTTAATTTCACGCAATATTTTTTTTCTCGCTCTGTTCAATTGAACATCATCTTCATCAATTTCCCCCAATTCAAACCACACGCTCGATTTTTTCTCTCTCTATTCAATTGACACCGTCGATTATTAACTGAGGATTATCTGAGGCAATTTGCAAAGTTGGCTTTGGCGGTCATGGAATTGGCTTTTGCTCAGCCCGTCATGGATCACTGAGCTTGCTTGCGGTCATGGCCCAAGGTTTGCAGTTTATGTTGAAATCCGATTATGGGCATAATTTTTTTATTTTAATATATGGGTTTAAGTAATTCTTTGATTTCCCCCAAATTCGAGCTCTCATATTATGTCTTAATTTTGTTTAATATTTCGGCACGAATATTTAAGTTATATTAACGAAATTTGATTATTTTATTTTAATATATGGGATTAAGTCTTTTTTTCTCAAATTCTTTTTAATATATGGGCACAAAAATAATTTAAGTTCTCATATTTTGTCTAAATTTTTTTTTATATCTAGGACACGAATATTGAAGTCATTTTTGACGAAATTTCATTTTTTCGACGATTTATGATGTAATTTTAATTTGAATATCAACTATCTTCAATTCGAATTAAATTTTAAAAATAAATTGTAATTTAAGTTAAATTTTTTTTTTGGAAAAAAAATATAACACAACACATATTCGTAAGAGTTACTGTAACTTGAGTTTAATTTTACTCGAACATAGTATATATTTTTAAGATTTATTGAATATAAAACACACATAATTTTATTTTCAATAACGAACTGCATACCTGATTAACGGTAAATAATCGACAAATTTCAAATTTCCGTATTTGAGAAAGTCGTGAAGCTCCAATCTATGAATATACTGATTTTTTTTTTGTTTGGAGTTTGTGTTTGTAATTGAGTCTGTGTTATGGAAAAATTGATTTGATAGTATGTTATCTCGTGTAATTTTTTTTTTTTTTGTTATTGTATGTAGTATTAACGTTTGGTAAGGTTGAATATTTTTTAATGGAAAGTTTATATGATTTAATCTTATATGAGTTGATTGGGTTCAAATTTGATTTGATTGATATATTTGTTTTGGCAAGTTTATGCATGGAATTGGGGTAAATTAGGTGTCAAGAGGGACATTTAAGTAAATTCCAAGGGGGACATCATTGCTCCCCCCTTGGCTTATATAATAGAGATTATGTTAAGTAATCTGTTAATTTCAAATAAAATCAATAAAGAAAAGGTTGCTTTGGCACTGAAAACGAGAATAATAATATTTTTCTCTCCTCCTCTCAAAACCATATTCACCACCTTCCATCCACCACTCCACCTTATGTCATTATTTTTTTAGGATCTTTTTTCTTTAACAACCACCCTGCATTTTCTTTTGTAACTTTCCTATCCCCTTCCTTCAATCAACCATGAATTCAGACGAAGAAAAGTATGTAAACTTAATCCTTTATGTTAATAATTCAGACAACAAAGGATGAGATCCGACGGAAAATAACCTCGCCGGCCAACACCGTCGTGAACTCCTCTCGCTCAGTCTATTCTACCTATCTCTCATCCGTCGCAGGATCGACTCCTCTTGTTGTCGTCTTCTCCCTTAATCAAGCCCTCTCATCTTGACGAACCCGACTCCTTTCACCTACTCGAATTTCTGGTTTGCTTGATGTGGGTTAGTTTCGATTTTCTTGTTTTTGTCGTTGAAGATGATTTACGGGGTTGAAGTTTGATTTTTCTAGGTTTTGGGTTCGATTTTGGGGATTTTGGTTCGTTTTGGTGGTTGTGGGGTTGGGATATTCGAATTTTTTGTGCTATTCTTAGATCCGATGTTGGACTTTTGGGGTTGGGATCCTCAAATTCTAATGTTTTCGATTGGTTCTTAGATCTGATTTTGGAGTTTGGTTTGAACTTTTTGGGTGTTTTTTTAATTTGGTTGGTGGTGATTGGTGGTGGTTGTGTGGTGTTCGATGAACAAGCAATGGTGAAGGT
The DNA here is from genome assembly GCF_026745355.1 of Beta vulgaris subsp. vulgaris. Taxonomy (NCBI): domain Eukaryota; kingdom Viridiplantae; phylum Streptophyta; class Magnoliopsida; order Caryophyllales; family Amaranthaceae; genus Beta; species Beta vulgaris. The sequence continues at coordinate 3,843,865 of NC_079205.1, read as the reverse complement.
GGTGGTGGGTGTAGGTGATGGGCTGGTGGCCTAGTGGGGGGAGAAGGATAGAGGAAGACATAATATATTTGTTTAAAAATAGAAATGAAGATTTTATGCACAAATAATTTTTTACTATTATCTTATTAAAGTTAACAGCAAAAGTAACAAAATTTGAATTTGAGTACCCAAACGGCAACTTTAACAACTAGGGTGTGTAAACTGCAACTTTGGGCAAAGTTAAGTACCCTCTTTTATGCTTAACTCTATAAATTAGGGTGGATAACTTTCAGGGCTGCCCTCGCTTCGAGATTCGATCCATTCAAAGTTAGGAGTCCGAATCCTCTACGGCTTTGATAAACTTTACAAAGCGTTGTATCTTAATCGTACATTTTAAAATCAATGGCTCATATAGACTACCTTCCATCATGAATTAAGAGCTAGCCTTACCTGATATGAGTTAGGAGCTAGCCTATATGATATGAAAAAAGGAGCTAAAATCATTATCTAATTTGCTCTTGAAACTTCTAAAATACATATCTATACTTAGTCTAATTATAATTATCTAAAATTATTTTGTAGTATTTTCCAGGGATTACTAGCCCTTATTCCCAATAAATGATTGACGAGCTAAGAGATATGTGGGTGAATTATTTAAACAATCAAACACAAGACGATGGAGATTGAAGACGGCGGTCAAGTTTGAATTGTACATATTATTTTATTATGTTAGTTTTAGTAGCTAGCATTAGATTATAGAAACTTTATTTTAAGACATTATTATAAGAAATTGATGCTTTGAATAAAATTGATTTTGTATATAAATTAAATGTAGCTAATATTTTTTTGACATGATGAATAAAGCAATCCAGAATTTATATTTAATAATATTATTGTGGCTATTTATAAATTGTTATACAAATCTGTCAAAATAAATAAATTATTTTATTAAAAAAAAAGTATATATACAAGGAGCCGCAAATACATGCAGTATCATGTATGTATATTGTAACATATTACTTACAAAAAAACGTATAATAAACCTAAGAAACCGGTTGCGTTCAATAAATGGTTTCAAAGGGTAAGGTAAGGAGACTAATTATTAATGTTAAATGGTCTCCTAACCTCTTTACATATTATATATACACTTATCTAAGAGACTGGTTTTACCTGCCAAGTGATCCCCTAAATAAACAAAGAAACCAGTAGAGGTGATCATTTTGGCTCGGTCCGAACCGATTTCGGATCGGGTTTGGGGCTGAATCTTTTGCCCCGCGATTGGGCCCGGTCTGGGTTTTTTGGTTTTAGGCGGGCTTTGGCCAAGCCAAAATGACTTCTTAGTCTATTTTTTTGGCCCGACCCAATTTTGTCCTGAAAAGCCCACTAATTTTGGCTCGAAATAGTGGGCTTTGGGCACACAATGTTGATCTGGCCCGACCAACAAGCAAAATTTTAAGGTCGCGGCCTGCCCCGCCCCATGATCACATCTAGAAACCAGGCATTATAACCGGTCTCTTAACCTAGGACACATGTGAGATGGAGATGTGTTATAGTCCGATTTCCTAGGCTATTTTCAACTGGTTTCCTAGGCCTTTTTTGTAGTAGTATTGTTGGGAAGGGGAAAATATGGGTGGATTTTGATGAGAACAAATATGGGAGATTTTTTTTTAAAGATAATATATATACGAGCCATTGATATCTTATTCAATATTTGATATTGCTCAAACTTTACCTTATAGAGTTATTTAAGAACTCTATAGAATCCAAACACAAAAAAGTTAGAAGGTTATATTTGAACTTTTGACCTTGAGCAGTCGGTGGAATCTCTACTAGGTTGGCATGATAAAATGTGTGTTAAAAAACTTGAACTCGAGACTTCTCATTTGAAATATAAATATAAACAACTAATATATAATTTAATATTTCCTTTGTTTTTTTAATTGTTTTATATTGACTTTTGACACTATTTATTTAATGTAGTTTGACTGTCTTTGGTTATTTTTTCATAAGAGAAAACATAGTCGTAAACTTGTTAGGTTATTCTTAATATATATAATAAGAGGTTTTTAGTGTGTCGTTAAGGCACCAAAAATCGTTCTTCAAACAATAATTATAAAACCTAACAAGCAATTACTAAGAAACATACTAAAGGCAAGTCAAAGGTCGATCCACATGAAAATTGGGATTAATTAAAGTCTATCAAGTCTAAATAACATACTTGAAGGGTTTTTGGGAGGTTTAAAATGATTTTGTAACAACTACTAGCTAATATCATAGAACTAGCAAATAGCACGGGTTAAAACATTGTTACTAGTATGAATAAGAATGGACAATGTCGTTAATGTGATTGTGAAGCAAAGGAGACGATTATGCAACGTTTAGTTTTCTCTAAAATACTCGAGTCCTCTCTCAAATCAATTAATTAATCAAGAATAATCAACTAATAATCAATCAATTAAATCCTCTATCGAATGGTCCTTAGTCAATTGATTAATAGATTCAATAAAGGTTTTTAAACACTTATAATAAGGGTTTAAAGTATTTTATTATTGTTGTAAATTATAAAGGATTGATTGTGGATTTATATTGCATTGTTTTAGGCGGAGAATTCTCTTTAGGCGACTTTTAAGGTTGTGAAAGTGGTCTTTCGATTTGTCTACACAAGGTACGTACATACATATGTGTTGATTGAATTAGTATCATGTCCTAAAAATGATAATTTATGTAGTATCATGTATAAGAACTATTTTTAGTTTACATGTGATTTTTATTAAGTCGGATTTGTTTATTTATCTATTATGTAATACTCAACTTTGCTGATTACGTGCTCTTTGCGTGTGTGTTGATCATGACTATGCCTTATTGATCATTTGATGACTCTTTTGGTGAACAAACTTTAGGGATCAATAGTGCATCGTCATTTACTTGTTGAAGATGATGCATCATGGGTTTGGGATTGGAGAGCTTGTGTAGATTATTATCATATTTTTGACTTTACACTTTTCGTAGTTGACTTTGACTATTGTTGTTGACTTTGACTTTTGGGGTTGAATGTTTTATTTTTAAATTTTACTTACTATGTTTTCAGTTGCAAAGTTCTGAATAAGCCGATACGTTATCACACGAGCGATAATACTTTGATAATTATCTAAGTTTTATATTGAAAAGTTATTTTGGAAAATAGAAAATTGTCGAGGTGTTACATCAAAATTGTGTGCTGACAAGTGTGAAAGTTAAACTATTGCACTTGTTTAGATAGGAGGCTCCTTCTTAGCACATTTAGCTATTAGCACTGTTCGTGGGTTTGGTTGGTGCGGCTTGGGATGTCACTCAAACCGAACTGCAAATATACAATTTTTTTCAATCGAAATGCACCATTTTTTTTTGCCCAAACCAATTGAATTTGGACCACGCAAAACGATTTGGTGCGGTTTACTTTTTAACCATATTTCCATGCGTGGTATTAATTTTGTAATATAAGAATAGAAAACATTGGTATAAAATTGTTGATATACCAATACATGATTCTCAAATATTAGATAATAAATATAAAGCTAATGAGTGGAGGTCGAAGGAGCATATAAGTGAGGGAGGCAGGATATTACAAGGAGGAGCAGATGTAGGGATGACAATGGGGCGGGTCTGGGTCGGGTCCATGACCCATTGCCATCCCTAAGCAGATGACTAATAAATGATGAGTGTAAAGACCAAACCTAATCCTCGTATTAACTTGTATATAGTCGTATTATCTCGTATAGTCATATGATTGTGAGTTTGTTAGTGTTTTTTTTTAAAATCAAAATACTTTTTTTTTTAAATCATATAAATTTGCAATTTATAATGCCGTTTACAAAACTTCAAAGTTAACTCAAATCACAAACGAAACCACAGTTTGCTTGAAATATTAAATCAACCCATTGCAAACTAACCAACACGACGAAAAATAATATAGTTATAATTTAATACAATCTAGACCACACATTTAACATCTCCTAGTAGATATTGGATCCCAAAATTCCTAAAATGAAGGTGAAAAATAGAAAAAAAGATGCCAAGATCTAAAAAAGTTCCACAACTCACATGACTATAAGTCATAACTCCATGAGTCATGATATCAATATGTCCATCTAGTATGATTCTATTCTAGCTTTATTTCTTTCCTTTGTCGTTCCCACAATTCCCAACCCCCGCGTCTTTTCGCTCTTTTTCACTCCTCTTTCAAAACTCAAATATCTCTCTATTTTTTTTCCCATTTCATTTCCCTCCATCTCCACTTCCCGCTTCTCTCAAAATTTCTCTATAAAACCCTCTTTCTCCCTTCCTCTCATAAACCCACCATCCAAACACTCCCTTAAATGCTTGTCTACATACATCTCGGATTGTAATAACTCTATCTTTAACGTTTAATTAAAGCTTTCCTTGTTCACCAAAAAAAAAAAAAAACACTCCCTTAAAAAAAAAAAACCCCTTCTCTTTCTCTCTCTCCTCAAAAAATGAAGAGAAGACACCGAGTTCACTCACCCAAAACTCACCGATTCAGCAAGTACTTAAAACCCGGCGCTCTTGCTCGTCTCCGAGATTCCAGAATTCAATCCCATTATTTCCTCACTCACCGAGTCAACTCAGTAACTCGGTCCTTACCACAATCACCCACTCCCCCTCACGTGGATTCCCAGACTGAGTTCGTCCTCCCCGAGTTCCCGGATTTGGATCGTGGTAGGCCCCACTGTTATGGGAGGAAGAAACTCGCCGCCGCTGCCACCGTTACCAAAGCTTCTTTTATGACTAGTGTTTCAGAGAATACTAATGATTCTTTTATTAGTGTTGTTAACACTAATTTACTTGTTCATTGAATAAAACAGTGGGTTTTTTTTTTTTTTTTCAGTGGGAGGAGGGTGGGATTGTTGTAGGGTGTATTGTGTTTGATTAGTTAATGTAATCATGTATGTGAATGAATATACTGAAAAATATATATATTTGTGAACTATGAATTGATTGATTTACTGTTGATTAAATCTAAGATATATTGTTGATTTTGTGGCTAAATCTACATCTGATAATTAAGCTGTGAAGTTGATCTGTTGAATGTACATGTGTTGATTCTTATTTATTTTGATTTGTTAGATTTGGTTGAAGTTCTAGTCTTTATAGCAAGAAGTTAGTCTTCTTTAGTGATTGCTTGTGAATCTATGATGTTGAAATTGAATGAGCATTTTTGGGTTTTGATGTTCAATTTTGATCTTGAATGCTAATTCTTTAGGGTTTGTGCTTTGTAGTTTTGATTCTTTGAGATATTAGTATTGGTTTTTGGCTGAATTTTGGAGGGAGATGGATGTTTTTAGCCAATATCTTGTTAATTTCTACCACATTTGGAAACTTGACAAATTGTGGTGGACTAATTGAAACTTTTAGAGGTTTTGTTATGATCTTGTTAATAGGATTACTTAATGCTATACTATTTCGATATTGATTACAGTGAGTTTGGTTTGATTATCGTTTTGTTTTGGTAGCCCTAATTGGTATCTACCACAAAGAGTACTACACCCTTGATCATGAAATATCGTTTGCTTGTTGAACCCTGTGAATTGCGTGAAAGTAGGATATCCATTGGAGGATCTCCTTCAGATCGCCTAACATGTTAAATTGGGTGATCTCACAACTTGCTCCTAAGTCTTTTGTATATATTGTCAGTATGATCTAATATCTATCAATCATGAGCGAGTTTGGATTTGTTTCCTGCATGCTAGTGTTTAGTCGAATGTGGTTAGTAGATGGTAATGTATGTTGCTGTCCTAGCTCCTGTAAACATGAAACGGGTTTTCCATTGTTCATATATCTCCTGCAGTACTAGGAGAGGAGGGATGCCTTGTTAGTAACATATGAAGGGGCTTTAGTCTAACTAGTCCATTCTTCATAGTTCATGGTCTAGTCGTTTCCTCGTTTGTTTTCTTTATCTTCTTTATCTGTGGGACTTAAGTTAGAGGATGCCACAAGTATCTTAGGAATATGAAACAGAATAATTTTGATATCCATGCATATTGAAGCTTCAGCTCTTTCCACTATGTTTTTCTTTCTTACTTTCCTAGAACCAGGGTTTGAAGGGAGCCTTTCTTTCCTGGAGATGTCTTGCTACAGCAGTTTTCGGATTTCTGAATGAAGTAATAGTTAGCTGAACCTCAGATGATTCTACTAAGTAAGTTCAAGATAACTTGTGAATTTTGCTATTGCTCTCTTTTGTAAACTATGCTCGATGATCTTATTGAACAAACATCTGCATTACATTAATCCCTTCTGTTATATGTCATTCAGTTTCTTGTCTTGGAGTTGATGTTTAAAAGGATGGTCTGATGTTATTTTCCTTGTAAGTTTGATTAACATATGTTAGTGAATAACTTTTTTTCTCTGTATTTGGTGTTAATTTTCTTGTTTGTATCATATTTGTTAGTGTTGGTTCCTGCTTGAATCTGTTGCAATGGATATTTACTATCTTACAATGTGGTTTAAGGGGATGATCAAACTGGTTGGATATTAGGATCTATGCTTCGGAGTGGTCTTGAGTATTAACAAGGTCGTCAACCTTTAAATTCATGAGCTTACATTGTTGGTAGCATATAGACTGGTGGTATTGAGGGAATCCTTGGTGCTCCTATGACTAATTGCTAGCTGCTTGGTTCTGTTCTGTGCCTGTGTAGCTGTCTTTGCTCAACATGGACTTGGCTCTTATGGTGCAGAATGAGATCGACTGCACCATAGGTAATTTTTTGTTCAGGTTCAGAAAAACTTCTAAACCTTGTCTTATTTAATGTCAGCAATTTTCTTGTTCAAGAGAACATAGTATGTTGCTATGCATGTCAAAGGAGAACGTTTTTTGCTTTTCCAAGGGTACTTCAGGAGATGAGATCACGAGAGTGCCAAGTCTGTGTTATTGTGAGATATCATTTACTGATTCCATCTTCAGTCTTCACATCATCACATGCATGTTCAAATTGTCATGCCTATTTTCCAACTCAAGTTGTGATTTATAACTAGATCATGGTGTGGATATGATGGGATAGCCAATATGATCTCTTGCTCCAACTATTAATTGCACAGCCAATCCTCTTGCCATCTTTATCTGGTTACTAACTCATACCATTATGGCATATTGTCATTGAACAAATGATTGTGTTTCTTGAACTTGCAGAAAGGATAGTGTATGAACCTTAATATATGTCCTTGGGTGTCTTACTAAATTTTTTCTGTTCGACTGTTCCTAATACTACATACAACTTTCCATGCTTTGCATGAAAAATATCAACAGTCACCTTTTATTAGAAAGATAAAGGAAGAAAATTGCTTTGAGACTAGTGTAGCATAATATCTGGTTTATGGTGCGATGCCAATCTTTTTCACCTGTTCCTGTATATTCGGTCAAGGTCTCTTTCTGTGGTCTAGTAACCGTTTTTTCACAGGGCTCATGAGGAGGAATTGTTCTGCTGCAAATTGACTATTTTGTCCAGATGAAGGCACTTCTGAGCTCTGAAGTTGGATTTTAGAAACAAAAACCTATAGGCTATAGCTAGACATTAACATACAAAGATTTTCTGAAGCTCAGATTACATTGGCTTCTACTCAACCAGCAACTGGTAAGGTCCCATGGGATCTTCAGAGTAAGCTGATACATATGAGCTTTATAACTTAAAATTGTAGCTTTGGAAGGACCAACACATCCAGCAGCTATAGAGCAATCATGAAGAACTTCATTCTATAAGGCTTGAAGACTGAACCAATCATCTGCAAGAACAACATGACATGTAATTTCAACTTGCTGAATTGTGAGAAAATAGGGAAGCTACAGGTCAAGAAGGCACTAATAGTAGAAGATATGTGATGTTTTTGTTGTAGTTTTTGCGAAGATGGTATGTCCAATCTCTATCTCTATATATATATGTTTGTCTTACAAATCTGGATGTGCTCTTTAAGATATGAAACTTTCGTTTGTCATTTATGTATCTGCTACAAATTTCCTACCACAGCATCTCTGAGACTCAAAAAGGTAACATAGTATGTTAATTCAGGTGCCAGATACATCAACCTTTAGAAACGATTTTACATGTAAAGTACTCATTGTTAGGTATTTAACAGTTAGATTTTTAGTCATAATTTTTCTAGATGCCAAGAGAGGGATTTGACACACAAACATGTAGATTTTGAGGGATTTAAAAAGAGTACTACATTAAATGAATTTGTTTCTTTCCCTGTACAGTTCACTAACATATGTTGGTTAATAGCTTTTTTTGCTTGGTATCTGGTGTGATTTTTCTGGTTTCTATCATTTTAGACACCAAAATTTTTATTGATCATGGTTTTATAATTAAGATAGGATCTCTCTAGATATTAATCTTATCATCAAATATGTGATGTAACTGCTAAAATTTTAATGTTTACAATCATATTCGCTATTATTGGCTCCCACTTGAATCTGTTGCAATGATTATTTACTAACTTACATTGTTATTGAGGTGGATAATCAAACTGGTTCGACATTCTTTTAGGTTCAAAACTAGTTAAAACCTTCTTTTGTTTATTGTCAGGAATTTTCTTGTTCAAGAACATATAGTATGATGTTATGCACGTCAAAAGGAAAACATTTTTTTTTCTTTACCAAGGGTACTTCAGGGGATGAGACTCGAGAATTGAGAGTGCCAAGTCTGTGTGTTATGGTGATATATCGTAGGTTGAAACCACCTTCAGTCTTACTTGTAAGTTTTATTGAATTGCCATGCCAATTCTCCAATTCAAGTTCTGATTTCTAACTAGAATACTAGATCATGAATTGGATTTGATGGACAGTGCCAATTGTGATCTCTTGCTTCTACTATTTCAATTATGCAGCACATCCTGTTATGCGGAAGCGTTAAATAAACCAACAAGAATTCACAACAACCAAGCACACACACAAGAAAACAAGAAAGCGAATAAATGAACACACAAGATTTAACGAGGTTCACTATCAATGTGATAGCTACGTCCTCAAGGCAGGGAAAAAGATCGCTTCACTATGAACGAGACGATTACAAATACAATAGGCAAGATTCAATTGAAAAGGTTTCTAATTGAATCTCAAAGACTCTCTCTAATCTCCTCTATTGTGTTTTTCTCTAATCTCTCTCTCTAGTATTTTGTGGTTAAAAGCCCTAAATATGACAAAACATATTTATATGAAGTCTAAGATACAAGCCCTAAGTCGTAAAATAAAACCGAGTGAAGAAATCGCCCTCGCGCTCGCGAAAAACAGCCCAGATCGCGACCCGCGACAAGCGTCGCGACTCGCGAACCCCTCGCGATGGCCTCGCGATACTCGTCGCGACTCGCGACGAGCCTCCTGCCTTGCTGCTGCTCGCTGCTCCAAAAACAGTCTCGTCGCACCTCGCGACACATGTCGGCGACTCGCGACCGAGCTATTCCTTTTTGGTTCAGCTCCTTCGCAAGTCACATCTCACAAATCTCCACCTTGACTTGCATCTACTACACAACTCCACCTCGAAAACCATCAACCCAGCATGTACCTCTGCAACAGTACGCAAGATACTCCTTTCCCTTCCGGCTCATCATCTTTACCCGATGCCAGCTTGCCCTCATATGAGTCTCACCCAATCTCGCCAAGATCGCTGACCACTCATCATGAACGACCCGGTCTCACAGCATATGAGACCTATGTTGCGCATTCACCTGAAACCCAATTTATTACCCGTCGGAAATCAAATCGCCTTCACTGAACCGCAAACACACTAGCTCCACCTTAATCAAGACGAGCCAGTACCCTGCCAGTTGCTCCAACTAGAGCCATTTGCACTTACGTCTAAGTACCAAAACAAATCACCCTTGGCGCAGGGGAACTTCCGTCAAGTTCTTCTATGCTCGCGCCGGAGCACTCCACCCCGTTCTCACTGGAACGCAGGCAACTCCTCCTGGAGTTCCAATCTAGCTACCTCTTGGTGACTTCTCCCAGAATCACCTCTCAACCCAACACTCCCTGGCAAAGACATGTCGCTCGAGATCCCATAGCTATAAGCTGGCACACAAGTATCGATAGAACCGAACCTTATCATACCAATCTGCTGCTGAGAGACCCTTGGTTGTTCTTCTTGATGACCCTCAGTTTCAACCAGTTGTGTAGAAGTTCCCACAAACTCTACCTCACTGTTGACACTCTCATCCTCAGCCCAAGTATACTCTCAAACCCGGTTGTTGAACTCATTCTCGTTGACTCCGACCCTCAACATGTGTAGAAGCCCCCATAAGCTCCACCTCACACTCAAGACCATCATTTTTCAACCCAGAATGCAGCTTCAACTCAGAATCATCTCTAGCCAGTGCTGTACCCTGCAAATCATACAAGTTACCCACACCTGACTTCACGCCACGAAGTAACTCACAAGAACCCTTCACCACACGCAAAACTCCATCCCCTCCTTGGAATCGAAAACCCTTACGGTCTAACATCCCAAGAGATATAAGATTTCTCTTAAGTTGTGGAACATGCCTCACGCCTCTAAGATCCTTAACTCTCCCATCATGCATTCTAAACCTCACAGAGCCTACTCCAACCACCTCACACACCGTATTGTCACCCAAAGTAACACTACTCTTGCATAAGCTATAGGTCGAAAACATCTCCTTGTCAGAACACATATGTGAAGAACATCCACTATCAAGAACCCACTTATCTTCTAAGCGTTTCTCCTCATGGACAATTAGAGCTAAATCCTCCTCAGAATCGTAGTCAACCTTATTTTGTTTTGCAAAAGAAGCCGAACCATCCTTCTTAGGACATTCACTCTTCCAATGACCCGGTTCTTTACAATAATGGCAAAGATCACTACTTTTAGGGCCCTTCGACCTAGGTTTTCTCCTATCCCTACTCGAATCTCCCTTATTTTTCTCGCATTTGCTACCAAACCTGCAGAATAATCACGATCCTCTACCATATCACCAGTTGCTTTATGACGCAATTCCCTAGTGTAAAGTGCCGACTTTACCTCCTCTAGGGACACAGTGTCTTTTCCAACCACAAAAGACTCTACAAAATGTTCATAGCTACTTGACAATGAAACCAACAATATCAACGCAGCATCCTCATCCTCAATCTTAACATCTAAATTACGCAAGTCCAGTAAAATAGAATTCAAACGATCGAGATGATCTTTTAGGGACATACCTTCTCTCATGCGTAGGCCAAACAACCTTTGCTTCAATAGCAATTTGTTTGTGAGCGACTTTGTCATGTACAAGCTCTCCAGTTTCAACCACAAACCTGCAGCCGTGATTTCATCTGCAACCTCTGTGATGACATCGTCCGCCAAGCATAGCAAGATAGTGGAGTGTGCTCTTTCCTCCATAGATTCCAACTCAGCCTCAGTTAGACCAGTCAGATTTCCCTCTTTTGATGTCGTTGTGAAACCCTTAATCAATGGTTTCCAGATACCTTGTTGTTTCAATAAAGCTCTATCTTTATCTGCCATAGCCCAAAACTATTCCTTCCCGTAAACTTGTCGATCTTTAAGGTTGTTGTTGCCATGTCCCAAAAGCGATTAACCCCGGTGTTAACCTGTAGCTCTTGATACCACTTGTTATGCGGAAGCGTTTAATTAAACCAACAAGAATTCACAACAACCAAGCACACACACAAGAAAACAAGAAAGCGAATAAATGAACACACAAGATTTAACGAGGTTCACTATCAATGTGATAGCTACGTCCTCAAGGCAGGGAAAAAGATCGCTTCACTATGAACGAGACGATTACAAATACAATAGGCAAGATTCAATTGAAGTTTCAATTGAATCTCAAAGACTCTCTCTAATCTCTCTATTGTGTTTTCTCTAATCTCTCTCTCTAGTATTTTGTGGTTAAAAGCCCTAAATATGACAAAACATATTTATATGAAGTCTAAGATACAAGCCCTAAGTCGTAAAATAAAACCGAGTGAAGAAATCGCCTCGCGCTCCGAAACAGCCCAGATCGCGACCCGCGACAAGCGTCGCGACTCGCGAACCCTCGCGATGGCCTCGCGATACTCGTCGCGACTCGCGACGAGCCTCTGCCTTGCTGCTGCTCGCTGCTCCAAAAACAGTCTCGTCGCACCTCGCGACACAGATGGCGACTCGCGACCGAGCTATTCCTTTTTGGTTCAGCTCCTTCGCAAGTCACATCTCACACATCCTTTTGCCATCTTCACGCATTTCCTAACACACATTGTGACATTATTTGCAATGAACAAGTGATTGTGTTTCTTGAACTTGGGAGAAAGGGCAGTATATACTTCTGTATGAACCTAATTTTATTCCCTTGGGTGTCTAAGGATCTTTTATATTTCCTATTCCTAATGCTACATATAATTATATATAACTTTGTTGCATGGCAGCCATGTCTTTCATGACAAAATTATCAACACAGCCACCTATTATTAGAAAGATAAAGAAAGAGAATTGCTTTGAGATTAGTGTATAGCATAATATCTGGATATGGTATGGTTCCAAGCTTTTTCACCTTTCCTGCATATTGGATCAAGGTCTTTGTCTGTGGTAGAGTAATCATAGTTTTCACAGGGCCTTTCAGAACGACTGTTCTGCTGCAACTTGACTACCCTGCCAGACGAGGGCACTTTTGAAGGTAGATATTAAAAGCAAAAACCTATAAAAAGAAACTCTGAAGCTCAAACTATGTTAGCTTCTACTTAATTGGTACCTAGCAAGGTTCCCGAGGAACTTCATGGGAAGCTGAATATTTTGAGGTTTATATGCAAGGATAACAAATTTATCAGTTAGGAAGCAATTATGATGAAATTCAGACTGTAAGGCATAATGATTAAACTTCTCTGCAGCACAACCTGACATGAAATTTCAATATGGATGTTGTAGAGGATGGAAACTAGGGAAGTTACAGGTCAAGAAGGCATTAACTAGAAAATTTATGATGGTTTTCACACATCATGATTGGCGGCGACTCAGATGGCATATGACAAACTACCATAGGACACTGGAGAGTGGGTTCCAAGAGATCATATCTCTTATGAGTTATGAGGTAACTCGTTCTAGTGTTTTCGTGCATTTAATATTTTTTGCTAAGATGGTATGTCCAATTCCTCTCATTCTTATATTTATCGTGTAAATCTTTATAATTGTGCTCATTAAGATATGAAACTTTCGTTTGTCATTTATTTATCTGCCACAAGTTGTCAAATATTGTACAACAGCATCTTTGAGACTCAAACAGTAAGATTGTGTATTAATTCAGGTGCCACTACTTCACCTTGATTTAGATGGGCCTTTTAGTTTCTAAACTACATGCTTCAATTCGGAGTGTTAGTTTCATTTTCCTTGTCACTCCATAGAGATACATGTATAAGATGCATTAAGGCTGAAACAATCTCATTGCATGTGTATGTCCACCAATGTTCTGTCCAGATGTCTTATCTTTGTATTACTTACATGAAGCCATGTACCTCTTTTTGTTCTTTTAAATGTGAAGAAAATTTGGTAAACTATCTTATTTAAGCTATTCAGTGATGAACGATAGTAGTATTCAAGCATGTCAGTGCCTGATATATGAACTTGATTCATGGCACCTTACAGCTTTACCTGATTCTGCTTAGTATACATAGCTTACAGCAGTCAGCATGGGTAACAGCACGATGCTGCTCGATTTTTGACAGTATTCGTTTGCTTTCTCGTAGAGTTGAACATAACACAATGTGTTCTGTAAAATTATTACTCATTAGTACTAAAAAATCTGTGTGGCATTCACTGCCGCCTGCCGGTCTCAAGCCCGGATAAAGGAGGAGAGTTGCGGTAGGTTTGGGGTGGCCAGCGTAAAACATAGCCCCATATCATGACCTCTTGACGATGCCATCTCCTCTGGTCACGATTCCAGTTGACGATTCATGTTAACCGACCCCAAATCACCTTGGTTTCTGTGATCTAACAAGAGATAAGAAAGTAGTGGACTGTGGATTCACTGAAGCTGAAGTTACTGATTTTACTCTACAGGCTCATTGTAGGTAATTAATAGTTAGATATTTAGTCGTACTGTTGTTAGACGCCAAAAGAGATGATTTAACACAAACATGTAGAGTTTGTGGGTTTTAAAACAGAGTATTCTTAAGAGTTTTAGTTGCAAATAAATACAGACATACGCATTTGCTGTAATACGTTCTCATGTATAAGTAGGGACATGGTAGAACCTCCATTTCCTATTACCTGTCCACTCAACTAACTTATTTCATTTTATCTGCCATATAAAGTACCATTACACTATTATTTGTCCTACAAACTTCTGTTCTGTAAGATTGATTTCTAAGAAGATATTTGCAAGTATTCACAATCAGAATTTGTGACTAGTAAACTGCTGGAAGTGACAAGTAAGGTGAAGCTAGAAGTTAAACTGCATTTACACCCCAAATTAGTACACACGCATAACACACGTCAGTAAGAAGAGAACCATACTCACGATGAACATGAAGGACTAGCTTATGTACACAGAGATCAATACCAATGAACATGTACCAACTAGAGATGCATATATGTTCACTTGGCCTTTTATCCATGTACATATGTTCATTTGGTTTGTTATCCCCGTATATTTGACTTGTTATCTATGTACATATGTGCACCATGCTCTATGTACTAGCGTTTGCACCATCTAAGCTTTGCGTTTACACCATCAAGCATTACCCTCATAAGTTAAACTTAGTTGTTAGTGACAGAGTATTTTGTTGCTTTCAAGTTTCAAGTGTCAAATCCAAAAGTAGAGAAATCCTAATTTCGTTCTAGTTCAATCACAAGTTTGCCTCTATATATCAAGTTGTTGTTTGTTCACTTCTCTTTCATTGCTTACAGAAATCATACATGCTAACTTTTAATAATTGTACGACTGATCGGGTTCAATCAATCTATATCTTCTTCATGGTGAGCTCAAGATGTTTTAGGTGGAAGACAGTCATGAAAAATTTGGCTGCTTGTAACTTGTAAGTAGACCTGGTTATTGCGGGTTGGATCAGGGTCAATATGGGTCGGAAGCTGGTCGGATCATAAGAGGGTCGCCTCATAAAGGGTCGGTAGCGAGTTGGGCCAAATGGGTAGCGGATCGATAATGGACGGGCCGGCAAACGAACAAGAAAAACAAGGAACAAAGAGAGTCAAAAGTGAATTTAAATGAATACGGTTTCGAATATATAATTGTTTTTGCAAAACCTATTTTATTTTTCAAAATTATTGGGTTTCTTTATCGGTTCTATAATAGCTTTGTCCAATAATGATCCTATGCAATAAAAACTCTGTAAAATTTGACCATAACTCTTTAACCATTGGACTACCCTATCCAATAACCATGTCTAATGGTAAGTGATTGGAAGCATCAATGATGATATTCAAGGTATCAGTCTCTTGTTTCTTGTTAGCTAGACTTTTAGTGAAACATCTTGATTTGATAGTTGGCCGTGTGGTAATGAATCATGTGGTTCAGATTATGCAAATCATGAATCATTTTTGGAATCTATTGTCATTTGCAACTATTGTAGAGGACAATAACAAAGTTTTGTCTTCAGCTAACGTAGTTGATGAACGGACATGAACTCTCTAAGGATTATTTTTGAGACAGTTGTAACTAGTCTTTGCCTCTTTGCTAACTCTTTATGAACCCAACGACGACAAGTCAAGAATACTTTTAATAGAAAACATACTTAAAAATTAAAACACGTTCTTAATATTATTATTTGTTTCATTAAGGTACTTCACATTTAGAAAGTAGATAAAATGTTTAGGTGCTATTACATCTTTTTCATTTATTTTATTGTTGAAACTCATTGAAAGCCTATTTGTGAGTGTCCTACGTTGGAGAAAGAGGAGAGATTGATACACTGTATAAGGTAGAAGGGTTACTCTTACTATAACCAATTGGTTTTAGTATGGAACCTTCTTTGAGCTTATAAAGTGGACCAAATTTTTCTTCCTTGCTCGGAATCTTTCCTCCTCCTTATTCTGGTCACTCAGACCCGTTTCGTATTGTTTCTAAATTTAACTCCTATCATATACATCTATCATATAGTTGCTCTTTCTCTCCAAAATTTTTGCTCCATTTTCCTTTATAGTGTGTCCCAAAAATCATTCTTTTTTTTCCCTTTTTTGTTGAACTTTTTTCCCATCCTATGTGTTCCGGTATGGAATAAATGGTAAGGTGTGAACCGGTATGTCCGTATATAAGACGGTTTGGTTTCCTGCAAAGAGAACACGTAAACCTCGGGGGTTAATAAGAGGAACATCCCTCCGATGCCAAAGTCAGTAATGGGTAAACCGGTAGCTCTCAAGTAGAGTATGATTATGTTTGTGAACGTACCTTATGACTCAGATCTACGAGTATCTATAGGAGCCGGCAAGAGTCATTACTCAAGTA
The DNA here is from genome assembly GCF_026745355.1 of Beta vulgaris subsp. vulgaris. Lineage (NCBI taxonomy): Eukaryota > Viridiplantae > Streptophyta > Magnoliopsida > Caryophyllales > Amaranthaceae > Beta > Beta vulgaris. The sequence goes on along the minus strand of NC_079205.1, from coordinate 3,827,455 downwards.
GGACTTTGCTCCTATTGGTTAGACGTAGATATATTCCTTTGGGATATACTTTTATCCTATATTGATATTTATCTTTAGGCCCGTAGGCACATTTAGATAGAAACTGTATCGAACCCAAGCCCATGGATGATGGTCCGGGGAGGAGTACCGTCTTGGTATTCTAATGGAACCGGTATGACAAAGTCAATCGGTTCCGTAGTAAGTGTACTGACCATGACGATACATATCGATCTAGGTGGACCCGTATGAAACTTAGTCAGTCCCCATACACTATATAATATAACATAAATACATTTTTCATCCTCACTAATAGAGAAATTGTATTTAGGCGTTATTATACATGTGATTTGTTTAGTTTGCTATTGAGTTTCTTTAAAAAAGATGGTTTGTCTTGACTATGGATCTTGGGTCCAGAGAAGGTCCCAATCAGCAAACATATCCCAGGAACTTTAGAATTGTGAGCCGCCTTTTATGTGTATAGACATTAATATAATCATGGAAATTAATATAATATAGTTCTACTCACATCTACATCGTGGGAAAATCTGGTGGATTCCTTAGCATATTGCTGGGATTCATATGCTACTTGGATGTAAAATTATAAATAAATGCAAGCTTTAAGAAATTTGACTCAGTCATTAGGGTTTTATCATCTGCTTGGCTGCTAGTAGTTTTCTTCCTACTGTGGTGAATTGCCCCATGCATTGAACTTTCAATGTGTAAATTACATATAGTTAAGGCGGCTAGTTGTGTAGAGGATTAAAGCACATGTCTTTTTGTATATATTAATATCTCCTTTCTTCCCTTTTCTACTTAACTAACCAAACTGATCATCGAAGTACAATCACCACAAATACTCCTTCCGTTCCATATTATTTGACCAATTATTTCACTTACTTACATTTCTATTGTCTTTTGGTTTACAATACAATGCAGTGATGCACTTGCTAATAATAGTCCATTTTTCACTTTCAAATACCAACATGTTAACTGACATTTTCTAAGAGGTCGTTTGGTTCACTTTAAATTCTACTGGAATTTGGATTTTCTAGGAAGTACAAAATAGGATAGTTGTTTGGTATGCAGAAAATAGAGAATTCATGGGAAATAGAATTTTCAAGGAAATGGAAATTCCTATGAAGTGTAGGAAATTAATCACCAACCTTCCTTGATGATTAGAAATTCCTCTGTCAATTACAAATTCCTATGCTCAATCAAATACCAAAAACCATTTCCTAGGAAATAGACAAGGGAATTTACTTCCCATGAAATAAGACTTCCCATGGGAATTAAGTTCCAACGTTAACCAAACGAGCTCTAATTATTTTTGCATAATCTTAACGAAATTGAGTACTAAACATAGGGAGTAATATTTGGTAAAGAATCAAGATATGATGCATGAATTTTTTTGGTACATATTTTTCTATAAAAGAAAATAATCTGGTAAAACAGGAAATAATCATATGAAGCAACTGGGAAAATGTGGTTAGGACCAGATTAATTCTTTCCTTTTTAAATAAATTTCCAGCTTAATAATAGAAATGCCAATACAATTTTAAATTAGGCCCTTAACAACTAATCAACTATAATATGCCACTACTAAAACTGACAATTTTTAAAGAAAAAGGTGTACAAATCTGAATAAGCTATGTACATTATTGAAAAAGTCTATATATTCTTTCTATTGTTTAAGCTTTTCATTGAATAGTACTAACTTAAAAGTTTGTCCTCTTTCTTATATATGTCTTGTAAATGTCTTGTATGGGATCACTCAAAGAAAACATTTTTGACTGCTTTATAATTTTCCCAGTAAAACCATGCTGTAAAAAAGTTGAAATTTAAGGCACATCAAACAACAAGAAGCTCTTTAAATCAGCAGTGAGCTCAGAAGATCAGATTCAGGTCCTTAGATCTTATAGGAAAAACTTAATGCTTGAATTTAATAAAATAGATATCTTCTTCTTCTTCTGCTGTTTTTTTTTACTGAATCTATAATGTTATAAGTTATTACTTAAAGACTTTTGGAATCTCTTAGTTATATAATTTATATTATGTACTTTCCTGCAGATCATACAATTGTAGGAAACTTTGTTTAATGCTCCTCTTGCACTATTTGCTTCTGAATTATAGCTGGCAAATCCAAAAAGAAGCTGCAATAATTAAAGCCTTTGATTTTGTTCTCTTCAAATTCTGAAACTTTGAAGGCAGAAACATTAAAGAAAGTATTGAGAGGTTATTTCTTTGGTGTGATTGAAAACAATGGAGAATAGGTATTGGGTGCCATATGTAAGTGAAGAGTTACAAGAGGAAGAGGTGTGGGCAGTGAAGGAGGAGACTGCAACTGGCTTCAAGGTTGGTGAACTGAATGATGGTCCTAGAGCGAGTCGACGCTCGATCTCAAGACGGCTTCCAAGTGCATCAAGAATGATTCCAGGAGCTCAAAAACATCAGCACAATGATAACAGTAATGAGTCTAAAGTGGTGCAGAGTTCAGCTCCTGTGAACATCCCTGACTGGTCTAAAATCTATGGTAAAAGCCCAATAGAGAAGAATAATGGCAGTTGTGATAATTATTATGTGGTGTGTGATGGTGCAGGGAGTGATGAGAATAATGAAGATTATGAGGATGATGATGATGATGATGATGATGATGGTAGATTGCCTCCACATACATGGTTGGCTAAGAAGCTTGCTAGGAGTCAGATTTCTTCATTTTCTGTTTGTGAAGGTGTTGGGAGAACTCTGAAAGGAAGAGATCTTAGTAGGGTGAGAAATGCTGTTCTGTCAAAAACTGGTTTTCTTTGATTTGTGTCAAATTATGCAAATATTAAGTACATCATCATGTAGTGTTATTTTGTAGTTTCTTGCTTGTAGCTTCTCTTGCAGGTTCTTTTTTAGTTGAAGTTGGGAATGATATTTTGTATAGTTGGGTAGATTTTAGTTCAATTCTATAAGTTGTAAGCAATGGATTAAGTTGTATATTTTTTGTAACATTCAGGTATTGAAGCATGGTTTCCTTTATGTTCTTCATTCTGGATTTCCTATGATTTTACTGGTGAAATTGAATTGAGATTGCTAACTAAACGATAGTAACATATTTTGAAGGTCTTAAAAATACTTCCGTGTTAGGGTTGAAACATGAATAGACTACACTATTGTATTAGGATGTTCGAAAAGGGTTTTGCTATTTGATGCTCTAAAATTTTCTACTAACGTCCTAAATACAATATTTTTATAATTTACATGTATACCTCTATTTGTTTTCTCTCTTTCCTACTTCACCAGTTCACCTTCCCCTTCCCCCTTCTTCCACACCACCACCGCCACACCACCACTGCCGTCGACGTCATCCGCCGTACCACCACCACCAAACTTGGATTATAACAACCACCATGCCAGACCCATTATTGAAATTGCGCCGAATAAAATTCTAGTGGACAATGAAGATGAAATTGAACTTTATTTTTTAAAAAATGGAGAGGCGTCCATGGCAAGCGCTCCACGACCGGATGAGGTGCTTGCCATGAACACGTCCACCGGTAGTGGGGTGTCCATGGTGGACGCCTCTCCATTAGAGGGAACTTTGGCAAGTTTCCCCCTACCCAAAGCACCACTACTATCATCCACAACGTCTACACTCCCTACCACCTCCCCCTCCCCTACATCGGGGGCATCCGCTGCCACAATCGCACGTGGCTCGGCAAGGGGCCGAGGATCCACGCGAGTCTGCAGCAACCTCGATTGCACCCGAAGGTGCATCACTCAACATGAGGCCATCCGGGGACTCGACCTCGCCATCCGCAGGTGCAAGCTCGCGCTCGATACCTTGATCAACCTGGTTTTCCCTTTCAACTCCTGCAGGAACAATATCATCATCAAGAAATTCCACATCACCAACCAAAGGCACATCATTCACAGGAGAAGACCAAGCAAATGGAAAACTAGTCTCAACAAACTAATTCACATCACGAGAAACAAAGTATTGGTGGGTATCTAAATCAAACAATTTCCATTCTTTTTGAGTAAAAGATTAACCTACAAACACACACTTCCGAATCCTACTTGCAAATTTATCACCATGATGATTCAAATTAGAAGCATAACACAAGCACCCAAAGACACGTATATCAGACATACTAAGGGGTTTTCCAAACATACACTCATATGGAGTTTTATAATCAAGAAGCACATATGGAGTATGATTAATTAAATGACAAGATGCATGAACACAATCTCCCCAAATCTCAATGGTAAGTGAGCTTGGAATCTCAACGCCCTAGCGACATTTAAAATATGTCTGTTGTTATACCGTCCATTCTGTTGTGGAGTCTTAACACACGAAGTTTCAAATATAATGCCTTGTGTTGCAAAGTATGCTGCTTCTTGATCGTCTTTTGCTCCGACCAGCCCTACGAACTATGGGCTATGGCTAGTCATCCCCCACACTATATAAGGATGTTTGAAAAATATGTCATATTTTTTAAACGGGATATGATTTATGGTTAAGTTTCCAAATGATATTCCATTTAAGGGTGTGTCTCGCTACTTAAAAAAAGAATCCAAGAAAGTTAATAAGCTTTAATTAGGCTTCCTCAAAAAAGTTTCAATAAAGGCTAATACATCCTAACTTACTAGGTTCGATGTGACCTTAAATCTCATATAACACCGTCTTACCATGATATATGGTGACGTGGGTAACTTGTTGTCCTAAAAGGATCACTTATGGTACAAGTGACTCCTTTAACACATAGGGTGACTCATTATTACAAAGTGACGAGTTTATTTATCATACACCCGGTGTATCATGTGCATGACACACCCAAGACTAAATATTGCTATTAGAAACTATCGTTTTTTAGTATATTTTGCTCCTTTGGATTATTTTGAATGAGCAATGAGCAAAAAGATAACCTTAGGTGTACTATGCTTACCGTATACTCGGGTGGATGATGAAATTTGTAACAAAGTGACCCTTTTAGGAAATAAAGTGAGATAGAATTATCCTAATTTTATATGCAGACGATCTTATACGAGACTTGTAATGTAACCCTAATTATAGTTATTATCTTAAACTTTTATATAAAGATAAATTTTTCATTAAGATTGGTATTTATGTTTGTAAGAGTTTTCAATAAAATATGATTAATCAAGTCTAAAATAATTTTCGTAGTCTTTTTTTCAAACAAGAAAAAATCATTGTCTCTTTTTCTATCTTTGGGTTGTTCAGATACTCATCAGCAAGCTTAAAGCCCAAGCCCATATTCATGCCCATGCTTTGATTCTAATAACATCATGATGCGAAACACATACAAGTTACAACCTACCCGGGAATGGGCATCAATACCCTCATACGCAGCCACTAAATTATTTGGAAAGAAGCCCATTGGCCCATTAAAGCGAATGCATTTGGGCTATTTTTCTGTTCTATTGGAAAACAAAAATTTACAATTTCCTATATTACTTGCTGTTTTGGTTTTGTTTGAAGAGAGAGTAATACTCAGTTTGGGTCCAAAGTCCACATAGCCCATATTCTGATCAACGCCGTGGATGTTAGATATTATGGACTAGTTTAATGTCTTGGTAAGTGCCTCTAAAAGGAAAATTTTAGTAAGATTCTCAACTCCTATATATTCTACAACTCTTTTTTTTTTTATTTTTTTTTATTTTTTATTTTTTTTTATTTATGGTTCACTCACTTCGCTTTGATAGAGAACTAAGAAGGAAGTACAAAAGCATGAGGGAGAAAATAAAAAGGTGGAGAGAGAAATTAAAAAGTGGGTTAGAATATTAAATTTGGATATGACATAAGTGAAAAAGAGAAGAAAATAGATAAGATATGTTACCAAGAATAAATTAAAGACTATATTGTGCAGATTGAAAAGAAGCAAACCGAAAAGGAAAGTATGTAGATTAAAAAAGACGGAGTAACTTTTACATGTCATATGTTACCACCAAACTTCAACTCTACTTCATGACCACAATTTATATGCCCATACCAATATATATTGGCCATGTTTGGCGATTAACGGATAGTTGTTAACTGATTGTATTATTTAATAGCTAATAATTGATTGTATTAGTTAATATCTAATAGTTGATTGTATTAGCTGTTTATATCAAGGTGTTCGGTATATAGATGATAGCTGATAGTTATTGATTTTGTAAAATGATCAATAAGGCATTGACTTAATACGTCAGGTTTAGGGACATCTATGTAAGTAGTAAGGGTTGCAATTTTAGAGAATTTTAGGACATAAAAGTAATCTTTCTTTTCATTCTTAAACCTCTAATATCAAAAAGCTCCTCCCACCAGTTTTTTCAAAAAGAGCTTTTTGATCCCTAAAAGCTATATCAAACCTCTCTTTAACAAACACCCAAATCAAATGATTGACTAGTCAAACCCTCTAATATAGACCTCAAACCTCTAATTTTTACCCAAAATCTCTTTTTACCAAACAAGATTATTACTTCTTTCTAACCACATTTAAAACAAAGTATACATCTTACCATCATTTTAGTAACACAGGTAATTACGACAACAATGTAACCAAAAAAAGCAGAAAATTCACCCTCATAAAATTTTAAACTTCAATCTTATGACAACCTCTGATAGCGCAATTATATCTTAACTCTCCTTGTTTATTTATAAATAAAGTTATCTAAAAGAACACAACAAGAAATAATTGAAAAAGAAAATAAAAATACCGCACTATGATTTCGATAAGATTGTTTTACATTAAAATTTTGACCACAAAATTATCAACTCTCTAACTAGATATGAAAATTACACTTAATGGAATTTTGAATATTGAAGAATTAGATAGAAATTAAATTTTACAAATTGTTGGTTATTCATATTTTGCGTACAATTCTTATTCAAAAAAAAATAAAGATAGAATTTCAAATAATTTGGTAATATCAAAGTTATATATGCAACATTTATTAATCTCAAAATTTACAAATTTAGATTTCATTTAAGTACATGAAATCACGTGGAATCACTCGAGTCAATAGCTAGTCACACTTAAAGAACATAATTAGTTGAATCATTTAGGATCGTTTGATATGGCGTAAAACGTTTTTCCGAAAAATTATTTTTTTTATTTTCAGTTTTACATTGTTGGGTTGGCAAAAGAGTGTAAAACCCTTTTCCCTTGGAGTAAAATTACTCTCCTAATGATGGAAAACCATTTTACTTTCAAAATGAAGGGAAAACTATTTTCCTTATCTCTCTTGTACACTCCTCTCACTACAGGCCTATTCTCCCCCACTTATTTTCAGTTTAGTTCAGTTCAGTTCAGCTTAACTCCATTCTTTTATAACCATTTTGTAAAATATTATTATGTTGGTCTAATTTATTTTACTAATTCTTCTTCTTCTTCTTCTTCTTCTTCTTCTTCTTCTTCTTCTTCTTATTATTATTATTATTATTATTATTATTATTATTATTATTATTATTATTATTATTATTATTATTATTATTATTATTATTTATTTTTATATCATTATTATTAAGTATTATTATTATTATTATTATTATTATTATTATTTCTATACATTATTTTGTTTATTATAGCTTTCATCATTATTATTACTATTATTATTAGGAGGAATATGGTTTAGGTCAAAAGCACAAATAAACTCACGTTTTTTAGCCCATAAACCAATCAAATCGCGTCAAAACGGGTTATGATGTATTTTTGTGCGGTCCGACCCAATTATTATTTTTATTACTAAATATTATTATATTATTAAATCTAATTATTAAAATATTAATTTTAATTTACTTCTTAGATATTATTGTTATTATATAATCATCATCAAGTATTAATTTATTAATACAAATAATATAAAACAAAAATTATTAATTATTATTATTCTCATTAATTATGATTATGATTATTAAAATTATTTATTTATAACTATCATTTAAAAATATCCAAAAATACTATTATTATTCATTATTCATTATTATTACTTATCATTATAATAATTATTTAATATTCATATTATTATTGTTTAGATATTAATTATATATTTATTACATTGAATCCAATTCAATTTAATTCATTCAATTCAGTTCAGTTCAGTTCAACTGTTTAATGCCGAAGAGAACATGCCCTACCTCCTTACTTTCCCTTTCTTTTTCCTTTCATTTCATCATTTTTCTTGCATGAAACCAAACAACTTAAAACTAAATTTGAAATTGTATTTTTCATTGTAAATTATTTTCCATGAAAATTATTTTACACTGAAAATGTTTTACGCCCTACCAAATGAAGCCTTAATCAAAGATTACATATAGGTTATAACAATAGACATAATGGAATTATATGTCTTTATTAAAAAAGTGTCATATCAATTGTCAACATTCATGATAATACTTGTTTATCTCTACTTGAAAAAGGACAACAATCGGCTTACGAATAAAAACAACTTGTTAGTCCGGGTGAAGCCCCGGATTATTCACCAATGTGAATTTGAAGGTTTAAATCAAATTCTCGAGAGAATTGGAAAAAAAAAAGAGTTACAACATTGGATTGTGCTCAGGAAAATGATCTTCGGTTCTTTTTAAAGATTCTACATAGTAAATTATAATGTTAATGATTTATCAATATAACCCTCGCTTAAGAGAGTACACATATATAAAATCATATATATACAATCTTGTTTTTGAAATTTGGGTTAATGTGTAAGAATATAACTCATATAAGTAGCGTTCATTACGGAGGTAAAAAATCAAAGAGTTCTATTTTTAATATAAGAGTATTTAAAGGTAGGATATACTATTACTAACATTAGCTTATGGGTACTAATATTTATATTTGTATTTAATTTTTTCGAAATAGAAATTTTATCTTGTTTTTGATTAATTTTTTTTCCACAAGGACTAACATAAGATTACAGATTAGTTGATATCTCAAACGAGCTAGAGGTCATGAGTTTGAGTCCTAAAACATACATTATTATTTTTTAACATGTCTCATTTGATTATGTGGAGATCTTAGGAAAGGGCGCAATATATGTAATAACATGACATGTTTTTCCTAATCAACCTTGAGGGTTAAATCCCTTAATCTTTGGGACAAATAATTATTCATTTTGCTAGCACCAAGCCACCTGTAATTGTTTCAAACCTAAAACAAGCAATATTGAAGCAATCATAAAGGTACATAACTATACAAGACATACATAGGTACGTTTGTTACAATCAAAGAATAATACTCCATGTTCATTGTTCAGTATGAGCTGCCACCTATGTGACTCCATGTGCCTCATACGATGCTTTCTTCTCGTAATTTTCATTAGCATGTCATGTGCTTAATTAAAACTAAACTATAATTAATTTAATATTACCTCAAATTAGAAAGTACTGGGTCAAGATTCTCATTACTGGTACCTTTAATAGATCTTGCTACTATGAACTTATTTTAAACTTTTTAAGTGTTAAGTACAGCTTTTTCTCCAATCAAATAATTTGGTATATGTACATAATAATAATGTTTGTGCATCGAGTGGATGAAAACTACTAGATATCCGAAAAAGAATAATGAAAACACTAACTATCAACAAACGACAATTGTCACAAGGTTAGGTGAGTGCATACCAAATCTGATATGGAACTACCAAATGTTGTTGGTACAATCTGTAAATTATTTTTATACTATAGTTTCATGGGGAAGATTTCTCTTGAAGTATATATAGTATTTTATAAAACAGTATGAAATCAATTTTATTTTCACAGATTAGTACCAATTTGCAAATTGATCATCCAATATATTTTTTCTTTTATAGAGATGTTAGGAACCCTCATGTTGATATGATGAAACAATGTTATTCCTCATCATATATTGGAAATTAGAATAATTAACTAAGATAGATGTCACTGATTGTAGATTGAGTGCATTAACCAGCACTAATTAAAGTGAGTGTATAGAAAAACATGAGCTTTAATGTTATGTTAAAAGTATGGAACATCATCAAATTTAATGTTGGTGCGTCCTGTGATATACAATTATAGATTATATCAGTTATTAACTTGTCCAACCACTTTTAAACCCTATTTCTATTTCATGATCTCCCATCTACAGTAGAGTTTGACAATTTTTTTGTTATATGTTATTGAGCTTACTAACATTATAGTCGATGTTGCTCAAAATCATATATCCAATCGTTTCTTGTAAATGTTGTCAACTAAAGTGTAACAGGAATACTCATATATAGGTAGATATAAGGAAATTAAAAAAAAAAAAGGAGGGCTTCACATCTTAATTTTTATCTTGTAGTTGTCAAGAATAATAAATGTTCTATGTAAATAAGAGGTCACTGAAAATTAAATTTTAACCTCAAATGTTGCCACAGGATGGTGGCCTGGTGGGAATAAATATAAAGCACTATCTAACAAAAAATGTACATATATATACCATTATAATCCCATAAAAAAACCTAATAAACAAATTACTTGAATGAAAAGAGGTAAGAAGAGATTAAATATCTGAAAAGTGAATAAAAAGAAGGCTTATTCAACGTCCAAATCACGAGACAAATAATAGTGGTATGATATATGGGGCCAATATGATAATTGGACTTTTTGACTATATATAACGTCGGCAGGTATAATAAAGTACATAACAAGATCTATTAAGAAAAATAGAAAAGCTCCATATTCTATCCTCTTGCTATAAAGGAGAGATATGGAATGGAATTAAGGAGGTATGTGAAGCCATGCATAGAGTTTCTGTCTTCTTTAAGAAAAGTTAATGCAATAGTAGCAACTAACAAGGAAAATGAATATTTTGTTCTTGTGCCTGACATTATATTATTGTACTTTTAAATTTCAAAAATTAATACTATAAACGTTTTCCTTTTGTTTGGTAGGTCAAATACCTCAAAACCCACTCAATAATCTCACGGTTGGGGGACATAGCATGTAGGAACTATAACTGGTTGAACAATCGTAATAAACTCATCTGCAAGCCGTGATGTGATAAAGTTGAATTAATTTGCTCGTTACGTGTATACAGACTCTTGACAATCAACCTACAGGGATACACGACTATTGCTCCTCCGATGTAATATAGAGTTACAGTTTGAGAACACTTTAAACAATGCCTAGAGAAGAGAGAAATTAAACTGAAATTTTAGAGGAGACGAATTTTCTGTGTCCCCAAAAAGACTTAACGAGCCTCCAATATATAGAGGAAGACATAAAAAATCCAGAAGCAGCAAGGCAATTGTTGGAGATAACATAGGATTTATTCTCCAACAACAATCAATTAGGTTGATATTAAAGAATAACGTAAATAATAAATAAGTAAAGAATAACGGTTACGAAATCAGCAAAGATATAAGGAATGGAACTAAAAACAACCAAATATACTCTATATAAAGAAGGTAGAAACACTTTAAACTACAAATGTGGGATAAATAGCTTTTTGTTCTTTTGAAACAACTTTTGGAGTGATAAACTAACACCATATTAACTCCGAGATAGCCACCCCTAAGAGTTGCAGATCCGACCACAATTGCTCTTGCCGAGGATAGACGATATAATCCTATGATTCTATAAAATGACCAAACACCTACTTCTAGAATTGTATAAAGCTTTAAGACTAAGGCTATGTTCAGTTCACCTGAATTTTTCTGATCTGAACTTATCTGATCTGATCTGAACTTATTTTTTCTGATCTGATCTGAACTTATTTTTTCTGATCTGATCTGATCTGAACTTATTTTTTCTGATCTGATCTGATCTGAACTTATTTTTTCTGATCTGATCTGATCTGAACTTATTTTTTCTGATCTGATCTGATCTGAACTTATTTTTTCAACAAGATCTTATCTTTTATAAATATATATTATTACTATTATATTATTACTTTGTAAATCATTATTATGCAATACATTATAAGATATTCTTTATAGTGTTACTATTATTATCATTTTATTTCTATTACAACTTTTATACAACTTTTATTATTAATAATAATAATTATTATTATCATTATTATAAGGAACAACAATAATAATTATAATCATAATTATTATTATTACTAAAAATAATTATATAACTCAAGTCATTTTTTATAAGAGCACTTATACAATGTTTCACACTTTCCCTTAAAAAAAAGTTTCACACTTGAGAAGTCGGCAAACTGAACTCTTTTTTTTCCATATAAAATAGAACAAGATATACAAACAACTATGACTTGAGCAAAAAATAAATAAATATCGTGCAACTTCAAATAGCTAGAGAGATTTGAATTCGGTAAGAAGAGGTATACCGAATCTAAATTTATAATTTGTATCTCACACTTAGCTTATTTTGAAATGTAATCCGAACATAGTAGTTTCGTTATCATGAATTTGAGATATCATATTTTATATATTTCTTATTTTTGCGTCAATCTTATGTTCTTAACACGTGGCTTTTAATTTTCTATTATTTAATAACAACAAAATAACTTAATATAATAATAACAATGACATTTATAATGGTAACAAGATTAATAATAATTACCAATATTAATAATTAATAAGTACAACAACAACAATAATAATAATTCTTTTGAACAAATGTACTAGTAAATAATAATACCCCTTTGTATTTTTTTTCTTTGTCACTTAGAATCTTGACACTATTCACAATAAGAGATAATCTTTTAGATTTTTCTCAATATATAAAAAAAAATAGTCATGTGGGGTCTTGTTTGATTCGTCTCAATGAGTACTTTATTAATATTCAATTATTATAATTTTTATTAATATGTAGTGAAAGATATTTAATAATAATAAGTTTTTAAATATAAGCATGATATGATCTGAACTGATCTGATCTGATCTGATCTGGTCTGATCTGATCTGATCTGATCTGATCTGGTCTGATCTGATCTGAACTTATTTTTTCTGATCTGATCTGATCTGAACTTATTTTTTCTGATCTGATCTGATCTGATTAGATCTAAAATAAGCAAAAATAAGGTGAACTGAACATAGCCTAAGCACAATCATGCATGATTTGTGGAGTTATAGTTCAATGAAATAAGTAGAGGCATAAGGATCACTGTGTTGCATCTAGTTAGAAAATGCTTGTTCGCACTTCGCACGCTATACTAGTCGTTTTGTAATTGGTTTGCAGCAGAGTCTATGCATGCACACGACCACTCAAGGAAAATAATGCATGTTTTTTTTTTTGGTGAAATAATGCATGTTTGCGCGCATTACATCTACTACATACTGCATCCACACATTTACATAGTGCGTATCTACAAAGGAAAGTTATTGAGAGTGAGAGTTCAATTACTTAGAGCTTTCTTCTGATTTAAGGAGATCTTGAGATCGATTCTCATCACTTGTCTTTGTGGCTCTCCAAACACCCAAAAAAAAAAAGAGAGTTTCAATGCAACCAATTTTTGCCAAAATGTGTTTCATATCCATTTCTTATATATATTGATCTTTGCGCTTTAATACCTCTAAATCGGACATTTTACATGAGACAAATTCTAAATACGTATTCTAGAATTTTCAGAGAGTTTTAGAGAGAGATATCTTAAAGATTTTATATCATCATCTATTTATCTCATACGTAACTCAGAGTCTTAGTATAAATTCGGTAAAAATCTGCAAGGTCTTGCTCGTATTTTCAAGTTAATTTCTTGTATTCTTTTATATTGTTGTTCTTGTTATTTTCCCTTTGTAATTTTTTTATATTATATTATATTACGGTTTATTACAATTTAGTCATTGATCTAACATATATAATCATAGGTGTTGCAAAAAAAAAAACACGTTAATAGGAATTGGGATGTATTTAATGTGTATATTAAATCATATGATCGCGATAATTTAAGGTTCAAACTGCTCAAAGATGGTCAGATCAAAGGATCCCACTGGATGTTACTGATCTTACAAGTAACTAATTGTGTGCTTTTTTCTCCCTCAATCTTATGTTTCTTTTTCAATATATATAATAGACTTATATGCACGCGATGCGTGTGAAATATATATAATAATTAAGTTAATTGCTAATTATAATTAATAAATCGGAGATTTTTAAATTTTTAATCAGCTTATCCCACTAAATAAGGGACTTTTATTCTTTAAAAAAATTTATTTGAGAGGGACTGAGGGAGTAACCACTATATTATAAATTTTCACCGTTTTCTTTTTGTTGTGTCTTTTTTATCTTTTTATTTTTTTAATTGATTAACTAGTTATAATTTTTTTTTCCTTTTTCTATTTTTTCGTGTCCCATATATATATATATATATATATATATATATAAGTGAGTTCATATGAGAATGCATACTTACATGAGAAATGAGAATGAATTTTACGCGCTATAACTCTTATGAATAAGTAATGCAACTTTAATGAAAAAGTGATGTAACTTCAAAAAAGAATATTAGAGAGAAAAAAAACTAAAAAAAAAAAAAATTCTTTTTTGGGCTCAATTTTTTTAGGGTGGTATACTTGTAATGAACATGTGTTGTAACTTTAATTCAATCGTGTGGTTGAGATTCATTCTCATTTCTCATATAAGGAGCATTCTCATGTGATCTTGCCCATATATATATATATATATAGAGGAGGGCTCTTGTGAGAACACCTCCTCTATGTAAGAACACTTTTTTATGTGAGAACAAATCTGGACCTTTGGATCTAATCTAATCCAACCATCCTAAATACACTAATGAGTAATGGCATTTTTGTAATTTAGGTTTTTCCTTCATCCCCTTCCTTCTCACAAACTTTAACGTCATTTTTTTCCCTCTCTAAGTTTTTTGCAGAGCTTTCTCTCTCCTCTATGGCGTCACTGATGGAGTAATATTTCAAAGTTTTAGGTCGATTTTTTGCAAACTCACACAGTCACACTATTCTTCCATTATTCAACAGGTATTACTCGAAATTTTTAATTTGATATTATTTACTTGCAGATTTTTGTTCGATTTTTTTTCTGATTTCAGTGGCGTTTTTTGTTTGTTTTTTCTTCGATTTTGTTCGACTCTTGTTCGATGTTTCTTCGATTTTGTTCGACTCTTGTTCGATCAATCATATAGAAAACATACAAAAAGATCATAGTACTACTTTTTATCCCATAGTTACCCTACTTAAATCACTTATGTTGAATAGATCAATCATATAGAAAAGCAGGTCCATATTAATGTTAAAGTGTCACGAGAGACATTCATACAAATAACATACAATGTCTAACAGTAGGTGAATATGTATTTTACAAAGAAAAAAACCATAAAAAGACCATATTAACTTTTCTTATCTCATAGTGACCCTACTAACATATCTTGGAAGAATCATTTACTTACAAAATATAGTCACTATTTCGTCCAAAGGGTCACTATGATGTATTATCTAAAAAATGCAATCCTAACATTAAGGGAACAGTAGGTGAATATGTATTTTACAAACAAAGAAACCATAAAAAGATCATATTAACTTTTATTATCTCATAGTGAACCTGTTAACCTATCTTGGAAGAATCATTTACTTACAGAATATAGTCACTATTTCGTCCAAGGGGTCACTATGATGTATTATGTAGGTTTCATGATAAGATACTAATATCTCACTGCAAAAAAAAAACAACATATTAATCTGCTAAATCTGGTGTTTCTGCTACGTGGGTGTCAAAGCAAGTTTACATTTTAACCATGGCAGATCTACCTTATGTGAGGATGAATTTAGCAAGAAAGTTCAGCAGGGGAGGTTTCTAGGAGGAGAGAGAAGAACGTGATTGAAAGAGAGAGATGAACGCGTGAGAGATAGAGAAATAAAAGTTGTTTTTTTGGACGAGTGTTTTAAACGAGAGAGGAGATATTAGTTTAGTTTTATTGTTTGAAAAAACGTGAGCCATATGATTAAAACTAAATCTAGGGATGAGATTCATTCTCACATAAAAAAGTGTTCTCACATAGGGACCTATTCTCACCGGATCCCAACCCTATATAGATATATATATATATATATATATATATATATATATATTGAACACGTCACATTCTTGAGCTAACATTTGTGTGGTGCTTTTGCTCTTCATCCAGTGTTCGTTCAAATAATTACCAACGATTTATTCATTAGCTAATTTGAACACGTCACAGTTCTAGTTAAAGAATAAATAAAGAAACCCAACACCTACAGTTTGACAAAATTGAACCAACCATACTACGACTGGTGCTCAATATACTTTAAATTCTTTACTTTGATCATTAAATGTAACAACTTGCATTTACATGGAGTAGTATAGTGCTATGCGGAAGCGTTTAATTAAACGCTTCCGCATAGCAAGTGGTATCAAGAGCTACAGGTTAACACCGGGGTTAATCGCTTTTGGGACATGGCAACAACAACCTTAAAGATTGACAAGTTTACGGGAAGGAATAGTTTTGGGCTATGGCAGATAAAGATGAGAGCTTTATTGAAACAACAAGGTATCTGGAAACCATTGATTAAGGGTTTCACAACGACATCAAATTAAAAGAGGGAAATCTGACTGGTCTAACTGAGGCTGAGTTGGAATATATGGAGGAAAGAGCACACTCCACTATCTTGCTATGCTTGGCGGACGATGTCATCACAGAGGTTGCAGATGAAATCACGGCTGCAGGTTTGTGGTTGAAACTGGAGAGCTTGTACATGACAAAGTCGCTCACAAACAAATTGCTATTGAAGCAAAGGTTGTTTGGCCTACGCATGAGAGAAGGTATGTCCCTAAAAGATCATCTCGATCGTTTGAATTCTATTTTACTGGACTTGCGTAATTTAATTAGATGTTAAGATTGAGGATGAGGATGCTGCGTTAATATTGTTGGTTTCATTGTCAAGTAGCTATGAACATTTTGTAGAGTCTTTTGTGGTTGGAAAAGACACTGTGTCCCTAGAGGAGGTAAAGTCGGCACTTATACTAGGGAATTGCGTCATAAAGCAACTGGTGTATGGTAGAGGATCGTGATTATTCTGCAGGTTTGGTAGCAAATGCTGAGAAAAATAAGGGAGATTCGAGTAGGGATAGGAGAAAACCTAGGTCGAAGGGCCCTAAAAGTAGTGATCTTTGCCATTATTGTAAAGAACCGGGTCATTGGAAGAGTGAATGTCCTAAGAAGGATGGTTCGGCTTCTTTTGCAAAACAAAATAAGGTTGACTACGATTCTGAGGAGGATTTAGCTCTAATTGTCCATGAGGAGAAACGCTTAGAAGATAAGTGGGTTCTGATAGTGGATGTTCTTCACATATGTGTTCTGACAAGGAGATGTTTTCGACCTATAGCTTATGCAAGAGTAGTGTTACTTTGGGTGACAATACGGTGTGTGAGGTGGTTGGAGTAGGCTCTGTGAGGTTTAGAATGCATGATGGGAGAGTTAAGGATCTTAGAGGCGTGAGGCATGTTCCACAACTTAAGAGAAATCTTATATCTCTTGGGATGTTAGACCGTAAGGGTTTTCGATTCCAAGGAGGGGATGGAGTTTTGCGTGTGGTGAAGGGTTCTTGTGAGTTACTTCGTGGCGTGAAGTCAGGTGTGGGTAACTTGTATGATTTGCAGGGTACGCACTGGCTAGAGATGATTCTGAGTTGAAGCTGCATTCTGGGTTGAAAAATGATGGTCTTGAGTGTGAGGTGGAGCTTATGGGGGCTTCTACACATGTTGAGGGTCAGAGTCAACGAGAATGAGTTCAACAACCGGGTTGAGAGTACTACTTGGGCTGAGGATGAGAGTGTCAACAGTGAGGTAGAGTTTGTGGGAACTTCTACACAACTGGTTGAAACTAAGGGTCATCAAGAAGAACAACCAAGGGTCTCTCAGCAGCAGATTGGTATGATAAGGTTCGGTTCTATCGATACTTGTGTGCCAGCTTATAGCTATGGGATCTCGAGCGACATGTCTTTGCCAGGGAGTGTTGGGTTGAGAGGTGATTCTGGGAGAAGTCACCAAAGGTAGCTAGATTGGAACTCCAGGAGGAGTTGCCTGCGTTCCAGTGAGAACGGGGTGGAGTGCTCCGGCGCGAGCATAGAAGAACTTCGACGGAAGTTCCCCTGCGCCAAGGGTGATTTTGTTTTGGGTACTTAGACGTAAGTGCAAATGGCTCTAGTTGGAGCAACTGGCAGGGTACTGGCTCGTCTTGATTAAGGTGGAGCTAGTGTGTTTGCGGTTCAGTGAAGGCGATTTGATTTCCGACGGGTAATAAATTGGGTTTCAGGTGAATGCGCAACATGGGTCTCATAGGCTGTGAGACCGGGTCGTTCATGATGAGTGGTCAGTGATCTTGGCGAGATTGGGTGAGACTCATATGAGGGCAAGCCTGGCATCGGGTGAAAGATGCATGAGCAGGAAGGGAAAGGAGTATCTCGCGTACTGTTGCAGAGGTACATGCTGTGTTGATGGTTTCGAGGTGGAGTTGTGTAGTAGATGCAAGTCAAGGTGGAGATTTGTGAAATGTGACTTGCGCGAGAAGCTGAACCAAGAAGAAGGACTCGGTCGCGATCCGTGTTGCGAGGTGCGACAGAGCGGATTTTGGAGCAGCGAGGCAGAAGGTGCGTCGCGAGTCGCGGCGTTCATCGCGACCTCATCGCCACCCAGTCGCGAATCGTGACCTGGCTCGCGAGTCGCGAGCTGGGCGTTTTATCGCGAAAGCGCGTTTTTCGTCCGATTTATTTTACGACTTAGGGCTTGTATTCTAAACTTCATATAAATATGTTTTGTCATATTTAGGGCTTATAACCACAAAAGTTAGAGAGAGAGATTAGAGAAAACACAATAGAGAAGATTAGAGAGAGTCTTTGAGATTCAATTCAATTGAATCTTGCCTATTGTATTTGTAATCGTCTCGTTCATAACAAGAAAACCAACAAGAATTCACAACAACCAAGCATTCACACACGAAAACAAGAAAGCGAATAAATGAACACACAAGATTTAACGAGGTTCACTATCAATGTGATAGCTACGTCCTCAAGGCAGGGAAAAAGATCGTTTCACTATGAACGAGACGATTACAAATACAATAGGCAAGATTCAATTGAATTGAATCTCAAAGACTCTCTCTAATCTCTCTATTGTGTTTTCTCTAATCTCTCTCTCTAACTTTTGTGGTTATAAGCCCTAAATATGATAAAATATTTATATGAAGTTTAGAATACAAGCCCTAAGTCGTAAAATAAACCGGACGAAAAACGCGCTTCGCGATAAAACGCCCAGCTCGCGACTCGCGAGCCAGGTCGCGATTCGCGACTGGGTAGCGATGAGGTTGCGATGAACGTCGCGACTCGCGACGCACCTTCTGCCTCGCTGCTCCAAAATCCGCTCTGTCGCACCTCGCGACACGGATCACGACTCGCGACCGAGTCCTTCTTCTTGGTTCAGCTTCTCGCGCAAGTCACATTTCACATATAGTATTAATTAAATAGTTGACATAATTACGATTCAAAGTTACAAACTAAAGCTAAATTGAATATTGACAAAAACTAATAATCTATGACTATTGACTATAATAGTTTTTATAAACAAAAATTCCACCTTTTTGTTTTTTGTTGCCTCCTTTTTCCCTGTAATTTGACATCCTTTGCAAGTGGATTAACGAATTAAGTCAATGATTAAAGATGTCGCTACTATAGCATGACATTTCCTGGAAATATAGCAGAAATACTAGATTATTACTACTAGCTTTTTAATTCATAGAATCGTAGTACGTACTAAGCTACTCCTAGATACCAAGATTAATAGATTAACACCTTCATAATTGCGTCATTAAATCTTATTCTTACTATTAATCATGCATATCCACTACTTATTGCACAACATTGGGTTGCAAAAAGCATAATTCATGGCATAAGCTTAGCTTATCAATCTCACACATTCATTTTGTCATGCTTGAATTATTGTTCTGAGCTGGAAAAACATCCCTTTTCTGCAAGAATAATCCTAACTGTTGGAACCCAAGGGAACACTCAAGAAGGGGGGGTTGAATTGAGTGGTGAAATCTAATCGATTTTCGCAAAAAATCCTTTCACAGCTCAGTGCCAGGCTCTGAGCTGTACACTCGAAAATTGCTAATTTGCGTTTTTGCGAATAATAAACTTAAAAGATATTAGATTTGACACAAGATATAACGTGGTTCAATCTCACCTCTGAGATCTACGTCCACAAGAAACAAAAACTCTTTTATTTCTTTGAATCCTATAATATCAAACTCTTGATCAATACGATTCCTCCTACTAACCCTAGTAATGACTCCCAACACTTAACTCTAAGTGTTGACACTCTCAATAATGTAAAAGTTACAGAAAAGAACGATCCTCAAAGATGTGCTTCTAAGTCAAGCAAATAGAGGACAATTACAATTGTGAAATAGTAACTTAAACCTAACAGCTCAGTGCTATGCTCAGTGCCAAGGAAATAGTTTTCAGCTTTTAATTAGACTCGATTTTTCTCTCTGAAAACGTGAGATTTAAAAGTGAATTCTGATTCCCTTTTATAGGCTTGATTAGGACGAAAATCACTTAAAAATATCTTTATCTTTTAATCCTTGATTTAAGGATAAACTTTATCTTTTTCTATCTTTATCTTTTAATCAAACAAAGATAAGTTTTCCATCTAGATTTTCTTTTTCAACTCAAAGTCTGTTTATATCTAAAAAGTATTTTTCCAAATCCTTTTAGAAAATCTGAAAACATGTTTTAATAAAATTCTGTTTTATAAAAATCTTTTTATTTAAAACCACGGTTTTTATCAAAAACGATTTTTATCAAAATCTTTTTTCAAAAACTCGTTTTTATAAAATCTGATTTTTATTAAAATCTTTTTCAAAACTCGTTTTTATCAAAAACTTATTTTTATTAAAATCTTTTTCTTAACTCGTTTTCCTAATCCCTTTTGATTTCTGATTTTAAAAACTTATTTCCTTTTTATATAGAAATATAATTTTAATATAATTATTTACTTTCTTAACTCAAAGAAGATAATAATTATATTAACTTTATATTTCTATATTGAGCACATTGCATATTACTAAGCATATTACATTTGAATCTAAAGTTACTATTCTAAGAAATTATAAACTCGAACTTCATTCTTGATTCTTCTTTTCTTCAAAGTCTTCGTTTATCAATTTCTTTCTTCTTCATGCATCTGTTGTAACTGTTACATACTTTCATGCTATAACATATTATATTAATTTTCATCATCAAAACATAACATGTGCATAAACCATAACATGTACATGCACAACAAATTCCCCCTTTTTGATGATGACAAACCATGAATATAATATTGTTAAATAAACATTTGTTCCCCCTTAAAGTATGCATATTGAATTTTGTTCCCCCTCAAACAATGCATGGATTGATTATTTACCCTTTTAGAACCTATCCGTACATCAGATTAATAGCTTTCAATTATTCACTTGTCCCTACATGCTCATTTATATTCAATTCACATTAGCTCAACCTAGGATATCATCAAGACACAAAGTCAATATTATATACCTTCTTTTCCCCCTTTTGTCATTCTCAAAAAGTACATAAAGACAAAAAAATCATTCACACAATCAGAAGAGTTTAAAATAATCCAATAGCTCAACTAATTAAGCTAGTGATGCTGGTGCTACAACCAACACCAATTCACAATCTCCAAAATAATCCAAAAAAAATCATCCAAAAAGCATCAAAACAGTTTAACAAAAGCGACATGTTTTTCCAAAAACTACAAGGCATAGACAAAAGTACATAGTAGACTAGGATAAAAGGAAAAGTGTTTATGGTTTAGACATAGGTTGGCGATGTCGTTGTGCATCTGTTTCTTCATGTCACACACTTCTTCCACCATCTTTAAGCATCCCACACACACCTCCCTTGGCGTGAACCCCTAACAGTCCTTTTTTTAGTAACTCATCACCCATAACACATAAATCCATACGACTCAGTATATTATCATCATTACATAATCATCAACAACATGAAATATCTTGGTGAGCCACAGTCCATACAGATAATAAAGAGGGGTGATGGACAAGTTTTTCATATGGTGAAATATAAGATGTGGAAGGCTAATCGGTATCTCGTTAGTTAACAACCATATAAGTACCTGATCCATTATTAGGCACTCTCCTCTATTTTCAATCCTGGGAAGAATAGATTTAGTAATCAAGTTTCGAAGGATTTTGTGTTTGGCTGAGATTCTAAAAGAAACTTAACGACAGAATTACCTAACCACTGTGTGGGAAAGATCCGACCATATAGAACCCTTGGAGAACTTTCATATTCCGAAACTCCTGGTTGTTTAGAGGAGATAAGCTGACCGGAACTCACCCCTTTCCGTTTGCGAGAGTGAGAGGCGTCAGGAGGTGTAGCAGCGGAAGTGGTCGGAGATCGCGTAGGTCGGCAAGGAGAAGTCGCGGACGGTTTTTCTTGAGCCGATCTTGTGGCGGGTTTTGGAACGGGTTTTTTTTTTTTTTTTTTTTTTTAATTTCGGGGTCGGATTCTTTTCAGGTGGAGTTTTCTCGGTTTTTTCTGGGCCGGATTTTTCTTGACCGGAGGTTTTTGTGGTTTGATAGTTTTCTGAGCCGGAGGCATATTTTTTTTTTTAGAGGTGGGGTTTTGGTCGGTGATTTTGGGAGAGGCGGTGCGGTGATAACGGTGGATCTGGAGAAGAAGTGGCAGCGGCGGTGGGTTTCTTGGGGAACCGCCTGGTGGTCTTCCTTCCCATGGTTAGGGTTTGGAGGTGAGGAAGGAGAGAGAATGTGGAGATTTTTTAGGGTTTGATGAGAGGGAGGGGGACCAGTTATTTTGAAATGATGGGAAGTGTTTTTAGGTTGGAGTCCACTAAGCCTTCTAGTTCTAATGCCTTGCATAATTTTCGAAAAAAAATTTTGAAAAACAAATTTTGAAAATATTTTAGTTTTATCAAAGCAACATCAATGAATATTTTAGAAAACATGATACTTTTGGAGTTTTTCATAGAATTTTTCTAGAGCAACTTAAGTGTCAGTTATCAGGACAGCATCAATAGCCTTTTCAGAAGTCTTGGATTAAATCAAAAATTTGACTTAGTGTAGATAGAATCTTTCGAACTCTTAAGCATGTAAAGGGGTCAAATAAGCACATAAATCAACTAAGTACCAGAAATCAATTCCGAAGCTAATCTAAGTTTTTTCAAATCTTTCGCGAGCAAGTGGTTTAGTGAAAATATCAGCTATTTGGTCTTCAGTACAAATAAATTCAAGGGCTTCCTTTTTCTACATGATTACTTTTGTTTTAGGAACCCATATTTGCTTGGGTCCCTTTTTCTTACGTTGAGCATCTAGTATGTCTTCCTAACCCAGATTTGAGTAACATGTTTGACATTCTTTGCAATTCGATTTTTCTTTTGTTGCAGTCGTCAATTAGATGACCATATTACCACAAAAATTGCAAATTAGATATTCAGGAAGGCCCACGTATTTTCTCTTTCGAAAGTCTCTTTCGAAGGTTCTGGCACTGAGCCTGGCACTGGGTTGCTGGTCAGTATATCCTAATCCAGTTTGTTCATGTTGTTTGTGGTGCAAGTTAAGTAATTTAGAGCATTCATCCCATTAGTCCATTTTTCGTGCATCTTCGAGCAATAGAAAGTTGTGATTCCAAAAATTCAACTGAGGATTTAAATCACTACTTCTTTTTCGGGAAGTCTCTAAGTCTCTTTAACTTTATCCAACTCTTCTCTTATCTTTGCATCACTAGGCGATTAGTGGAACAATTCTAGATTGTTGTCTTGAGTTCTTAAGATTCATTCAACTCGTGATTTAATTTTCAATTTGTTCCTCAAGACTAGATTTTTCAGCTTCGAACTCAGTGACTGGCACTGAGCTATTTACGAGATTATCAACTAGAGTCTTTCTTTTTTTAGTGTGTTTATCTCTAGTCTTTCTCGTCAATCCTTTTCATCAGAGTTTTATTTTCTTTAAGTAATTCCTTATATTCTGTTTCTAATCCAATTTTTAGCCTAGTCAAATTTTTTATTTCCTTTTCATGTTATCAAAATTATCATTCATTTTGACAATCATCAATTACGTTTTCAAGCAATATGACAAGCTTACTTTTGGAAAGAAGATGAATTGAAGGTTTTAAAGAAGTTAGACTTACCTCACTGTCTTCTTCCTCTTCAAGAGGGTTCGAACTTTTAGCCATCAAGCATAGATGTGAGTCGTCATGGCTCAGTGCCGTCTTCAGAGTTGTCTGTACAGCATTCAACATAATTTTGCTTCGTGGCTCTGAGCCTGGCACTGATCCTCGTCAGAATCCGAGTCTCCCCAGACTGCTGCGATCATGGCTTTCTTGTACTCCTTCTTAGACTGCTCCCGTTTTTCTCTAGGCTTTTCTTCATCCCACAGAGGGCATTCTTTAATCCTGTGATCATACTCACCACACTTGAAACAACCAGAGTTAGTAGCACTTTTCTTAGGGTTATAAGTAGTGCCTTTACCTTTGAAGTTTCCACTTCTCCTGAAGTTGTTGCTCCTGTTCTCTTTTAAGAAATTTTGAAACTTTCTAGTTAGAGACGCTACTTCTTCATCACTTTCACTATCATCCGTTTCTACTTCAGTTTTTAAGGCCAACCCTTTATTCTTTGGTTCATTTGATTTAGGATCTAAAACAAGTTCATGGTCATTAAAGAACCAATTAGTTGTTCTAGTGAGAGTTTTGTTAGATCTTTAGCCTCTTGAATAGCAGTGATTTTGGGAAGCCATTTATTAGTCAAACTTCTTAACACTTTTCTAACTAAATCTTCAGAAGAATAGATTTTTCCTAAGATCTTAGTTCATTAGTTATTAGTGAATCTGGTAAACATATCTTTAATAGATTCGTCCTTATTCATTGTGAACAATTCATTTCATGGACTAGTAAATCTATCCTAGACTGTTTTACCTCGTTTGTACCTTCATGTGCCAATTCCAGTGTGTCCCAATTTCCTTAGCGTAGTACATGCCGAGATCTTGAATATTCATCAGGTCCAATTCCAGATTGGAGAATACTCATAGCTTTGTAATTCTTTTCGGCTTTTCCATAGTCAACAGAATTGTATATCTTCCTCCTTTCGATCAGTTTCCTTCAGCATCTTTGACTTGAATAGGAAGAGGCCAGTCTTTATGATTCTCCAGCATTCAAAATCAGAACCTTGAATGTAATCCTCATCCTGTCTTCCACCATCCATAGTCCTTCCCGTTGAAAACTGGACACTTGGAATACCTGTCACGAAAGTCATCTTGTGTGTTCATGGTTTCTATTCTCTAGATGTGAGTCTTACGAGAATAGCCTGCTCTGATACCACTTGTTGGAACCCAAGGGAACACTCAAGAAGGGGGGGTTGAATTGAGTGGTGAAATCTAATCGATTTTCGCAAAAATCCTTTCACAGCTCAGTGCCAGGCTCTGAGCTGAACACTCGAAAATTGCTAATTTGCGTTTTTGCGAATAATAAACTTAAAAGATATTAGATTTGACACAAGATATAACGTGGTTCAATCTCACCTCTGAGATCTACGTCCACAAGAAACAAAAACTCTTTTATTTCTTTGAATCCTATAATATCAAACTCTTGATACAATACGATTCCCCTCACTACTAACCCTAGTAATGACTCCCAACACTTAACTCTAAGTGTTGACACTCTCATAATGTAAAAGTTACAGAAAAGAACGATCCTCAAAGATGTGCTTCTTAGTCAAGCAAATAGAGGACAATTACAATTGTGAAATAGTAACTTAAACCTAACAGCTCAGTGCTATGCTCAGTGCCAAGGAAATAGTTTTCAGCTTTTAATTAGACTCGATTTTTCTCTCTGAAAACGTGAGATTTAAAAGTGAATTCTGATTCCCTTTTATAGGCTTGTTAGGACGAAAATCACTTAAAAATATCTTTATCTTTTAATCCTTGATTTAAGGGATAAACTTTATCTTTTTCTATCTTTATCTTTTAATCAAACAAAGATAAGTTTTCCATCTAGATTTTCTTTTTCAACTCAAAGTCTGTTTATATCTAAAAAGTATTTTTCCAAATCCTTTTAGAAAATCTGAAAACAGTTTTAATAAAATTTGTTTTATAAAAATCTTTTATTTAAAACACGTTTTTATCAAAAACGATTTTTATCAAAATCTTTTTTCAAAAACCTTTTATAAAATCTGATTTTTATTAAAATCTTTTTCAAAACTCGTTTTTATCAAAAACTTATTTTTATTAAAATCTTTTTCTTAAACTCGTTTTCCTAATCCCTTTTGATTTCTGATTTAAAACTTATTTCCTTTTTATATAGAAATATAATTTTAATATAATTATTTACTTTCTTAACTCAAAGAAGATAATAATTATATTAACTTTATATTTCTATATTGAGCACATTGCATATTACTAAGCATATTACATTTGAATCTAAAGTTACTATTCTAAGAAATTATAAACTCGAACTTCATTCTTGATTCTTCTTTTCTTCAAAGTCTTCGTTTATCAATTCTTTCTTCTTCATGCATCTGTTGTAACTGTTACATACTTTCATGCTATAACATATTATATTAATTTTCATCATCAAAACATAACATGTGCATAAACCATAACATGTACATGCACAACACTAACTCCATTCTTTTTTCTTTTTTAATGAAAAAAATATTATGAGTATGTACAAAATTTACAGACGAAAAAACACTTATTAGTTTGATATATATTGTATTATTGTACTTATATTTAGTGTATATTCGAATTGATATTAAATTGATTATGCATATTTTTTGACAAAATTGTAAAAGTGTTATTTTAGAAATTTATGACAAAATCATATGTTAATATATGTTGTTAATGCTTAGTTCGTCACTATATAATATTTTAACTTTTACTTTCTTACACGATCCTTTAATATAATATCGTTACTAATATACATTGTTGTTAAAATCTCCATCTATATCTAGATCTTATGATCCTACGATTCTACGATCTAGAATTTACAATCCAGCGATTCTACGATCTAGATTGACTTCATCGATCCGATCCTACAGAGGATCTTTTGATCTACCTAACCACAAAAATTCAGATGACAAGATCTTAATACGATTCTACGCTCCAACGACTCTGCGATCTGATCTTATTAATCATAACATATTTGATCTATTAGGTTTTACTTGTAGCATGGTATTTCGATGTCAAGTATTGAATAACTATGGCTATTTGCTAATAAAATACTAAGTCATAATTAACGTGAGTTTTTTACTATATACTAGCATCATTAATCTCTATTTTGTCCAATTTGTAGGATTTTACGATCCTACGATCCGATCCCACTATTTCGATCCTACAGATCCTTACCATTCAAAGTAGGATCCCAATCCTAATAACAATGTTATCGATGATGTATACACCCTCCTCTTGTATTGAAAATTTGAACCATAATTTTCTTTTTTTAAAAAAAAAACTCACAAGAAGTATAGTAGTATATAAAGTATAAAAAAAGCTAATGAAAGAAAGAGAATCACGTTGACAACACGTGGAGCATGTGTGTGCTGCATACTTGAACATGAGTGGTTTGGTTCATCCCCAACATTCGGGCTCATACATTTTTGGCTGAACTAAGTAACCAAATAAGCAATACCTCAATGATTAGAGTACCTTTTCGATTCAACAAGCTACTAACAAAATAGCCTAGCTCATCTTTGCTTAGTTGTTGTTTGATTTTTTGCTTTTTCAAAAAATACCAAACGTGCATGCTTCTGTAATAAGCCTCATATCTTGAGTATCTGTAAGACTGTACTGTATAACATTTCCAAGGTTGATATTCACCCCAAAACGAATCGTATTCGTAGAGATGCAATTTGATGATGTTCTCCTGAAAATTGCAGCAGTGTCGCTTTGAGTATGTTAGTGGTGTACCGTGTACAGTACTGTCCACACCCAAAAAAAAAAAAGAATTTGTATTGAGATCTAACATGTAGTATGTATTTATTAAGGTAGGAGCTCCTCTCGTGCGAAAGGTTAGCCCCTAACCTTCTTCCTGAGTTCTTTCTTAGGTCTTACCGTCGTAAAAAGAAAATCGTTCTGTACATGTATTTATTGATAAAGAAAAGAATCAAGAGAGATTAAGCACCTAATTAATATCAACTTAGAGATCTTTATTCTCATAAAAATTAAAAATGAAACTTATAGTACTGTTTCTAGAGTCTAGACCATGCAAATCAAGAACATTTTATCTCATGAATGATGGTTATTAGTTAGAAGTATATACTATACAAATTACAAAATGTTATCTTTAGAGCCTCGAATAATACTCAGTAGTATTATAGTATGTGGTAATGATGATTAGGATTTAGGATGATGAGAGTTTTATGTGCTTTTTTGTTTTGAAAGGAAGGCTGAATGCTAAAATTCATGGTAATGAAAAATTAAACTCATATATATATATGTTTCTTTCCAAAAAAATACTATCAATGATTAACTTATTGTCATTTAAATAGGGTTTGTGGAGTTGTAATCCAAATGTTTTCAACAAAAGGGACTATAAATCAATATTAAGTTGTTAACCATCGACACATATGAGCTAGAGACCAATTTTTGGGCCTATTTTGACCAATTTATGTACGTGTATACTTAGGATGGATTTGCAATACGTACTGTTATACACACATAAGAAACATAACTATCAACACATAAGTTAGGTTATTATCATCTTCTTTTTTTCCCAAGAATCCTTGGGTCTAATAGTATGGCTTCCTATCTTACACATGGGAGATTAATGTTCAAATCTTGGTGGAAGCAAAAATTTCAATATTGAAGAGGACGGGGGAGATTGGGGCTTGTTGACCCTATAGGTGAGTGACCTTGTTTACCAAACGTACAACCAATAACAATATGTTTTTCTCTCTCGCTCACACATAGAGACACACAATTAGAATTTAGAAAAGATCGTTAATTAGATAAAACTATAAAAAAAGTTTCAAATAACAAGTAAAACGTTAATAAATAGATACATGTACATACACTAGGGGAAAAACAGAAAGGGCTGCGCTTTTTTAAAAAGCGCAGCCCTACTAGTGAAGGGCTGCGCTTTTTTTAAAAAGCGCAACCCTACTAAGCAGAAGGGCTGCGCTTTTTAAAAAAAGCGCAGCCCTTCCTGAAAAAATTTGAAATTTTGAAATCGCGGGCTTTGAAATATTGAGCGGGGATTCAAATATATTATCCCTCATTCTCTCACGTCCCTCATTATTCTTTTCCTCCTTCTCTCTCATCCTCTCTTCTCTCTCAAAAACTCCCATAAACATTTGCGACAAAAATAAACCTTGAAATGATTTGCACTAAACATGCCGACGGAGTCCGATTGCCTATTGTGATACCTTTTTAAGCCATCCGAGTTCGTTTAAGCCTCCAAATAGGCATTTTAAGTTTTTTCGAAATTTTTTTTCCCTTAAATTATGTATTAGGGTTTTGTTTTATGTATTTAAACATTATTAGGTTAATGTTTGGAGGTAGTTCTTGTATTTTCAGATCTATAATGTTCTTGTATACTTCTCTTTGTTTATATATTTTGATTAATGTTCTTGTATACTCCTCTTTGTTTTGATTAATGTTCTTGTATACTTCTCTTTGTTTTAATAATGTTCTTGTATTTTCATCTTTGTTTTGATTAATGTTCTTGTATTTTCAGATCTATAATTTCTTGTATTAATTAGTTTTTGTTCGTTTCTTTCATTTTCGTTTCATTCTTTTTTTTTTTTGGGTTTAGTATTTTCATTTTCGTTTCGTTTCTCTTCTGTTTAATTTCAGAAAATGTGAGATTATGAGTAAAAAAATGTCAAAATTTTTTTTTTTTAAAAATTAAATATTATTTTGTCAGATTACCTAACTAACTAGCGCAGCCCTACAGGCCTTTTTCAGCGCAACCCTTCTTCATTTTTTCACTAGTGATATGTCTTTTTTTTTTCTAAAAAAAAGTTTTACAAAAAACTCTCAAACATTAAAAAAAAAAAAATAGGTAATCTGACAAAATAATATTTAATCAAATCATCGTAATAAAAAACCCAACTAGCTAGAGCAGGGAATTATTCCTTCGAAGTCTAAACGTAAAATTTGAATTTGACTCTCACCAAGCTCATCTTCCAAAATTATCTCTTATCTAGTTATCTTCAATGATAAATTAAATATTTTGTGTTACACCATGAAATTTGTAAAACAAGAGGATACATCATACATGCACCATTAAAGAGATAGGGTTCTGAATCCTATGATTAAAAAAAGTTGAAAAAGGAACTCAAGCTCCAAGATCCAATATAGAGGGAGCACAATCTGAGTTTTAGTACTCCAATCAACATATGGTATCCAAAAAATTAGTTAGTTGAAAAAACTTACAAGTTGCTACCAACGTACACATACCGTAAAGGAACAATTATATTTTAATGAGTTCAATACTTATCACCAAACAACCTCTGGTACCAATATGCAGTACCCCTTACTTAAGTTATGGCACAATAAAAGAGAAAAAGACATGTGAAATGTGGTTAGGAGAACCTAGAAAATAACTCCAAAAGTTAAAGATTAAATAAAATTAAATAACAAAAAAATGACATAATTTTTTTTAAAATTTTTTTATCTATCTTTATTCAATTATCAATAATTTTAATCAAGTCATTCTGTAACTTGAGATTATCTATATATATATATATATATATATATATATATATATATATACTTCCTCCGTTCCAAAATAAGTGAAACACTTGTCTCAAAAAGCTCTCACATAAATGAGAGAAGTGTTTCACTTATTTTGGAACGGAGGAAGTATATATATATAAAATCATATAGACAAACATTGTCCTTACATGTCATTTATACTATTTTGCATGTTATGATCTTACTATTGAATTATGACTCGATTTGTGATAAAATATCATCTCCAAAATATACATCATTTAGTTTTTAGATACCGTAAAAAGAACTTATATGGATATGATCCACACTGATCTAGTGTTGACCTAATGCTATTACATTGATTTATGAAAATGAGATCACCATATTGACAAACAATAGATATACAAGAGTAGTAGATACAGTTTGTAAGTGTGCCTCGATGAGAAAAAAGTTATTATGTTATAAAGTGTAACTTTGATTATAATAAAGTAATGTAAGAAATGTGACTACATGAAGAAAAAACTGTTACTCTGTCAGATAATAGTAGACTAGTGTAACTTTGAATTGTAAATGATGACTATAGAAATAAAAAAGATCACTTTATTTATGACTGCATGTTACTCCGATAGATGACTTTGGTCCATGCCAATATAAATGTAGATTAGTTCCATACAAAACTACCTAAAGACTGAGATTATTTATATCGAAATTTCCAATTTAATATTTCAATTATGTCTTCCCATTTTTTGCCTTATTTATTCACCATTGATTTGAAAAATACTCAAGAGGAAAAACAGTTTTAAAGTTTGGTGGGTCGTTTCGTCTCCTAAAGACGGTTCTTACTTCTTCCTCAGCTTCCACTAGAAAGCGACTGCCCCAACGCATATGCCCACGAGAAGCATTTGTCCCCATTTCTATTTTATTCTCTTTCTTTCTTTCTCTCTCTCATCTTCCTTCTTCTTCTCTGCCCAATAACACCGACATTTTCAGTAAAAGAATCCTTCATTGAATTTGAGAAATACTTATTGCACATTTAAATAAGCTCAAGATTGGATTTTTTCAGATTAAAACAAGTTTTTTGGTGGCTGATTCTCAATTTTTGAGTCTTTAATTGAAATGGGTTTTGCTCAAAATTGGGGAATTTTGATTGGATTTTAAGTTGTGGGTAATCAAAGATTAAGAGTGAGAAGAAGAACAGAAAAAAAAACCCACAAAAAAAGGATAAAATGTCTTGGAAGAGCAGAGGGTTTGATTCAGCTTCAAAAAATGTAGTTTCTCGGAAATTAACACTTTTACTTTGCGTAGGATGTTTTTGTTTAGGCATGCTATTCACTAGCAGGTACTAATTATTTTCTCTCTCTTCTTTTTTTTTTTTTACTGTGTATTGATTATATATTGATCAGTGCTTGAATTTTGGGTTTTTGATTAATCAGTCAATTGGCAAGAAATTTACCAAATTGGTGAAATTTTTGAAGTGGGTTTCTGTTTTTTTTGGGTATTTGTAATCAATTGTTTAATTTAATGGCAGCATTTTTGTCATCTACACCTTAATTGCATAAACTAGAGTATTATTTCTTGCAATTGGATAAAAATGGTAATTTTTTCACTTTCAAGTATGATGCTGATATAGTAATTCCATCAAATTCTATCAATTTATTATTTCCTCTGCCACTTCTAAAAATAGATTCTTCCTGCTTTAATTTAGTAATTATTGTCAAATTCATACAATAAAATATTTGCTTTTTTTTTTTTCAATTTATTTGGGATTATGATGGTTGTTATGTCTATTTTTCCCCTTAGAAGATTTTTACTGTGTATTGTGGGGGGTGGAGTAGGTAGAGTTTTTAATTTCATCTGTCAATGGGTAGTTGTGAAGTTGTTAGCTTGGAGTTTAGGCAATTGGATTCCACTTTTGATGCTAATTAATATACTTACCTTGAATGTCTTTCTTTATGTTTGGTGGAATCTAGAATGGTTTAATTTTGGTATGATTTTGTGTTCTTATGATTAATTTGCTATTTGTAATCATAGTCATAACTTTATTCTTTTTCTGGGCTACTAAAGTCTTAGATATGCTTTGAGCATCCCAAATAGTAATGAAGAAAGCAATAGTATGCTATTGCTAAGTAACATATTTAATTGTTGTTATGTAATTGTTTAACAGCTTTTGCAATTAAGCATATCTCATTATGATCAAATTCCTTCACTTTACTTTGCTTTTCAAGCAATTAGGAACACTTTGGGACATTGATTAATTATTTGCAACATCTCCTTTTTATTCAATCAAAAATTCGAAAATCTCCCCTCCCCCCTCATGAATCACATGTTTCAAAAAAAATATGAATTCATGGAATCATTATTGGGGATGTTCAAATAATGGATATACATAAATCTACACGATTTTCTAAATGATGCTGTTCTTTTATAGAATGTTGACAGAACCTGAAGATAAGGGGTTGTTTCGCCGTGCAACAATGGAAAACGGACGACATAATCTTATTAAGGAGGACTGTGGTCAGAAATCGGTCAGTTTGTTGATTTCCTACTTTCTCTGTGCCTTAAAATATTTCTGCAACTACATTATGATTTCTTTTTCTCTGACCTGTTTAAGCCTCAACTTCTTTTGCAGAAGGATGGGAAAATGGAGCCTAAAATCATATTTGGTGAAGTTTCGAAGACGCAGAATGCTGTACAGTAAGTTAATTGCTATGTTTGTGTTGGCTTATTGATAGTAACATTAGTTAGCAAGTGGTTAATGCTAAGGCTATGTTCTGTATAATGTAATGTAGAACCTTAGATAAGACAATATCAAATCTAGAGATGGAGTTAGCTGCTGCAAGGGCTACACAGGAATCTATAATGGATGGATCTCCTGTGTCAGAAACTAGTGGCAAAAGAAAATATCTCATGGTGGTTGGTGTTAACACCGCGTTCAGCAGCAGAAAAAGAAGAGATTCAGTCCGTGCGACATGGATGCCTCAAGGTTGGTTAACTCATCTATGAACCTTAATTGCTGTTTTACTTTTTGGAAATTACTTAAAAATCCCGCAT
The DNA here is from genome assembly GCF_026745355.1 of Beta vulgaris subsp. vulgaris. Taxonomy (NCBI): domain Eukaryota; kingdom Viridiplantae; phylum Streptophyta; class Magnoliopsida; order Caryophyllales; family Amaranthaceae; genus Beta; species Beta vulgaris. The sequence goes on along the minus strand of NC_079205.1, from coordinate 3,793,763 downwards.
GAAGTTTACTCTTAATCTTTTCTTTCTACATCTTTCAGGAGAAAAAAGAAAGAAATTGGAAGAAGAAAAAGGCATCATAATGCGATTTGTCATAGGGCACAGGTAAATAGTGACTAGCATGTAAATTGTTATAATTCCCTTGTTTCACCTTTTGATGAGTGTCCTTGTTGACATTCCTTTCTTATCATTGAGTCTCTATTTCCCTGAATGGAGGAAATGTTCCCTCATATGGTTGTTTTGTTCTCCTTTATTGGGGCTTTAAGACAAGACGTATTTACTACCTAGCAGAAAGCGCGCTGCCACTGAATTTATTTACATTTGAAAAAATTGGAGAAAATGTCCCTTCACATGGTTGTTTTGTTCTCTTCACATGGTCACTGAAATTTTGGTGTAGATTTAATTTTGCCTTAAGTTGTTTAGTGATTACCTGAAGTACTTAGCCTCATCTTGATAGAAATATTTCATAGAAATCAGAGGAGAGCAAATCGTGGAATGCAATGGATAGAATATCTTCTTATATCAATCTGTTATCATTGTGAAGGAGTGCATCGTCAAATATACGAAATAAAGCTCACATAGGAAACATATAGGCACACTCCTTTAAGAGCTGAAACCTTCCTCTTAAGAGGAGTATATAAGAGTCTACCAAGTGAATTTGGACTACTGCTTCTTTTTGCAACCATGACCTCTATAGTTGTAATCACTTTTAGTTGGAGGCAGATATAATTTGATTGCGTTTACGATATTTAGTAGAATAATCCGGGGAAGCTGGTGTGGTTAACATGGGAAATCAATTCACAAGTGAACTCCACGTTTTTGTACCTTTTTGGTTGCACTCTAGGCCACTTCCCTCATTTGGCTTTAAATCCTATTTGGGACCTTATATTCTTCTGGGACAGGTACCTTCAAAAGGAAAACAAGAATAATAGTGCTTATGAAAATGATTTTAAAAAGTGAAATTCTGAAAACTTATAATAATTGAAATGCCATCAGTCAAAACGTTAATGCTCAAATGGGACACAACAATGCTGCAGTGGAAAATGCTTCTGAAAACCCTGAAACTTGATGAGTAGCAACTGCCAAGGTGGTAATGAAGGGTTGGATATAGGAGTGCCGTGCCAATTGTCAATGGAGAAAGAGCTTGTGGTTCCCCCCATTATATTCCCACTTTAAAGCATACCAGCAAATACTTTTTAATCATATTACTATTCTCTAGTCTCTTGTTATTGAAGCTTGAAGAAGACTTAGTTTAATTCTTACTTAATGATTTGTTTGCTGTTGTTGTTCATAGTGCTACAGCAGGCGGTATCCTAGATAAAGCTGTTGAGGCAGAAGATCAAAAGCACGGGGACTTTTTGAGGCTGGTAAGTTGATTGAATATATGTAGATAAGCCACTACCACGTTTGTAGTTCGAAACGTATTCAAATTCTGTCCATCTTGTGAATGTTCCATCTTACTGAACCAGCTAACTGGGTTCTCCTTTTATGTATGATTCTTGAGCAGGAACACGTAGAGGGATATCTAGAATTGTCAGCAAAGACAAAGATATATTTTGCCACTGCTGTTGCTAAGTGGGATGCTGAGTTCTATGTTAAAGTTGACGATGACGTACATGTAAATATAGGTACAAGACCTTTATCTTCGATTTGATTGCTACGAAGCTCGATTCTTTTATATTCATTTGAAAGCTCAAGCTAGGCTAGCCACCTAGCTTCGCTTGTATTACCTTCCACCTTCTTGGGAGTTCTTGGGTTCAATCCCATACAAGAGCAGTTACAGCTCTTGGGAGTTTGGTGATGGAGAAGGGGAGAGGGGAGTGGGGGTTGGGCTTTACACTAGGTTGGAGTCAACCTGAGATAGGTACGCGGTCCAGGCCTGTCTATGCACCATCAATCTCCTTTAAGTAATGAAATATCTGCTGAAGTTCAACAGACGAAGCCGATTGATCCAATTTCATTATTGTGATTACAGACTTATATCTTTTAACTTCTGAATAGGATCGCATAGAACGCTCTAGAGGTTTATATTAAATGTTCACTTTCCGAACAAAACTTGTTTTCATGTCATTTAGACTTGGTCTTTTAACATCTTGGGCATATCTTCTTGTGGTGAATTGCAGCAACTCTAGGAGCCACCTTAATCAGGCATCGCTCAAAGCCTCGATTGTACATAGGCTGCATGAAATCGGGTCCTGTCCTCGCTCAAAAGTAAGTTGGATTTACTTTTGGACTATTAGCTAAGTTGTTGTCCGAATCTCCTTATATTAACTTATACTCTTCCATTTTGTGTAGAGGTGTGAGGTACCATGAACCTGAGCATTGGAAGTTTGGAGACGACGGAAATAAGTACTTCCGTCATGCTACGGGGCAACTGTATGCCATTTCAAGAGACCTAGCTACGTACATATCTATAAATCAGTGAGTGCTAAATCAAAATTCTTGAACAATATCGAGGTTTAGCTATTCTGCATGATAAATCATCATGCTTATATGTTTGTTCTTTTTTAATTTCAGGCATGTGCTACATAAGTATGCTAATGAAGATGTCTCATTGGGCGCCTGGTTTATTGGGTTGGATGTAGAGCACATAGATGATCGCAGACTCTGTTGTGGCACTCCACCTGGTAATTTTTTCCCTCCTTCCATGCTGAGACAGAGTTCTAGTTTCACCCAGAATTTTGATAATGCCAATTGCTTTAAGACCTTTAAGGAGAAGATTAAGAGGGAGAATGGTGGAAAAGAGAGCAGAGTAACCATGATGTGAAATTTTTTTGTGGGACGTAAACAGTGTTTGAATTTTAAGTTTGTGTAGTTGATCGGGTTTATGAATTATAAAAACAATTAAGTAAATGTCATCTTGGCCAGAAACACCACAAGTTGGTGGTTGTCTGGCCAAGGCTGTTCATGTGGTATTTTCTTGCCACCAATCTCAGATAGCTTATTATGAAAATAAAATCGTTTCACTGAAAACCCCAAATAACCCATGCAAAGACATGAATCATCTTTTGAACAGCTAACCCCAAATAAAATCGTTTCACTGAAAACCCCAAATAGCTTATTATATATCTGATGATTGAGCATAACCTGTTTATTCAAGGAGTTGAGTATATAACCCTAATGCCACCTAATTATTAAACAGCTAACCTGAACTTGATTGTTTAACCCATTCAAGACGAAATTGAAGTAATGAGCTCACCCTAAATGTCTCATCAGTATTATATCAGTTATCGTACGTCCATCCATCTTTTGAATTTCTCATTGTCTTTTCGCTATTTATCACATTAGTGCATATTAATTGTTTCAAGTGCTCAAGTATAGATAAGTCGAACAAGTTAAAACAGGGTATACTGGATTAAAATACTCCACCCTAACTAATCCATTTGATCGAATGGGTTTTTTCTCAACTCATTTATTTAAATTATTTTTCTTGAGTTATGCAGCCGACCCCGTTTTTCGTGGGATTAAGACATTAAGTTTGTTGCTGTTGTAATTGAATAATTAAAATTTCAACCCCAACCGGCTATTTTCATCTTCAGTTTGAGTTCAATTGCCATCATGTCATGTGAGATTAGCTTTTGATAGCTCTACGGACATTGTATATCTTAGATATATGGCCAACGAGGAATTCATGATATCCAGTTTATTTGGTATCGTGATTTAGGTAATATTTTGGTAATTTAGTATCCAGCTTATAGGTTGTTTTGTTTTAGGCCGCTTGAGTATTCTCTGAAGCAGTTTTAGCGCATTCTGATTTTCTGCAAGTAGAGCCATTCTGATCATGCAATCTAAGCTTTGTGGAAATGATAGTTAGGGGCCTTGTTCACCAATTAGCTTATAAGAGTAGAGTTCGGGATGTTCTGATAAGTTATTTGAAGCCTATCTAATGTTAATATTCTCTTATTACTTCTTTTGTTCATAGTTCGTTAGAGCATCATTATTCTTTTCTGATAAGGGTAAATGGGTAATGCATCTGAAGGTTATTCTTCTGCTAATAAAATTTGTTAAGAGCATGACTTTTTAAGTGTTCAAAAATAATTAGAAAGGTAAAATCTGTCAATACTTGCCCTGAGTTCATCAGATAACAGCATGAGACTGACCAGCTTATTTCAAATACTGCTCTTGGTTTCTTATACCAGATTGTGAGTGGAAGGCTCAGGCAGGCAATGTCTGTGTTGCGTCATTCGACTGGACGTGCAGCGGAGTTTGCAAGTCGGTTGAGAGAATGAAGGAGGTCCACCGGCGGTGTGGAGAAGGCGAAAAGGCCTTATGGAGTGCCACTTTCTGACCATAAAACATAAAGATTCTTCCTATCTCAGGAGGAGAATTTGATCAAGTGTTTTTAGTAGGTTTGATCAATGTAGCTAATACCACTGTATGTAGATTTTGGATGTGTAAAATGAGTGTGAGATATCTCATAGAGAGAGAGAGAGAGAGAGAGAAGAGAGGAGAGAGAATGTTATAGAGTAGGATTCTGTTCTGTTCTCCCATTTTATAGAGTTAGGAGAGAAGCAGAGAGAATTCTTTTGGATGAACACAAAAAGAAACAAAGAGGCTTGCATCTTGTTAGCCCTCTAATATTCATTGAATGCTGATAGTAACAATAAAACCAGTTAATATCAATATCACTTACAAAGTATTTCTCTTGCATAATTTAGTCTTCTTTTTAGCTGTACATTTTAGGAAATGGTTACCTTTCATCATTATTAGATAAGGACATTATGTATTATGACTTATAACCTAAGCTTTACTCTTGCCTTTTTCTTTTGATAAAAGTTTCATGTGTTGCTAATTGCTAATAATGTGAAATGATTTTAGCATTACCTAACTTTCATCTTGATCTTTAAAGGTGGTGATAGTTCCGTCTTGGAGACTGTAAAAGAAATTTAATTTATGGACCTTTTCACATACTAAAATACATGGAGGATAGCATTTTTGCGGGATCGGATTTTATTATGATTTACAAATTTGGTGATCATCACTTTGAAAAATTCAATACTTTTGTTACATGAGGATCGTGTTTAATACGGGCTTCACTTGTGAGAAATGATAAATATTTAACTGTTAGATGTTTGCGAACATCTAACCGGGATTCAGAAAATAATAAAAGGTTGAAAATGTGGTGATGTGGGTCCTAGAGAATAGAAGAGGAATAAAACACTATTTGTATTTCATGAACACTATTTTTAGTTGCATAAATACTATTTGTAGTTACACGAATACTAATTGTATGAACACTATTTATTAGCATTGGAATTTTCGAGATCACTTTTTTGGTTGGCTAATAACTTTTCACTAGGGGAAAAAAACAGAAGGGCTGCGCTTTTGATAAAAGCGCAGCCCTATGGTTGAAGGGTTGCGCCTTTTTAAAAGCCAGCCCTCTAGAAGGGCTGCGCTTTTTTAAAAAAGCGCAGCCCTTCCTGAAAAAATTTGAAATTTCGGAATCGCGGGCTTTGAAATATTGAGCGGGGATTCAAATATATTATCCCTCATTCTCTCTCCTCTCTCACGTCCCTCATTATTCCTTTCCTCCTTCTCTCCATCCTCTCTCTCTCTTCTCTCTCTCTTCCTCTCAAAAACTCCCAAACATTTGCGACAAAAACCTTGAAATGATTTGCACTAAACATGCGACGGAGTCCGATTGCCTATTGTGATACCTTTTCGGAAGCGGAACGAGCCAACGAGTCAAACTCACCGCTATGCTGTGTGTTTAGGCTTTTTAAGCCATCCGAGTTCGTTTAAGCCTCCAAATAGCCATTTTAAGTTTTTCCGAAATTTTTTTTTCCTTAAATTATGTATTTGGGTTTTGTTTTATGTATTTAAACATTATTAGGTTATGTTAGTATTCTTGTATTTTCAGATCTATAATGTTCTTGTATACTTCTCTTTGTTTATATATTTTGATATGTTCTTTATACTTCTCTTTGTTTTGATTAATGTTCTTGTATACTTCTCTTTGTTTTGATTAATGTTCTTGTATACTTCTCTTTGTTTTGATTAATGTTCTTGTATACTTCTCTTTGTTTTGATTAATGTTATTCTTGTATACTTCTCTTTGTTTATTTTGATTAATTTCTTGTATACTTCTCTTTGTATATAATTTCTTGTTTTCATCTTTGTTTTGATTAATGTTCTTGTATACTTTTGTATACTTCTCTTTGTATATTAGTTTTTGTTCCTTTTTTTCATTTTCGTTTCATTCTTTTTATTGTTTTGGGTTTAGTATTTTTCGTTTCTCTTCTCTTCTGTTTAATTTCAGAAAATGTGAGATTATGAGTAAAAAAATGCAAAAAAAAATATTTTTATTTTTATTTTTTTTGGTAGGAAGGGCTGCGCTAGTTAGGAAAAAGCGCAGCCCTTCTAGCCCAGAAGGGCTGCGCTTTTTCCTAACTAGCGCAGCCCTTCTGGGCTAGAAGGGCTGCGTTTTTCCTAACTAGCGCAGCCCTTCTAGCTTAAGGGCTGCGCTTTTCTAGCGCAGCCCTACTTAAAAAGTGAAGGGCTGCTACTGAAAGGGCTGCTGTCAAAAAGCGCAGCCCTACAGGCCTTTTTCAGCGCAGCCCTTCTTCATTTTTCCACTAGTGTTTTCCCATATACATTAACAATTTTACCCTATTAGATGTTTGCAAATTCTCTTCACTTGCACGATAGACTGATTACTTATGCAAGTTTGGCTAATCTAGACTAACTTTTTTGTGTGGATATGCTATGAATTTAATATGCCGAGTAGCTCGAACAAAACTTGCTCACAGAAGTGAACTCATTGGTGTAGCAAACTCAATTTATCAAATATGATAGGGTTTTTGGCTTCCATATGTTTGCAAATAAATTTAGGTTTGGCAGCATATTAAGCTCATGTTGATCATTCTTCTTATTATCAACGTATAATTCAACGATTAGGCTTAACTTATTCAATTCTCAAGAACACTTCATTAGATTTTAACTCTTCTTACTTTCTTATTAGATCAACCAGCGTACACTCTTACAAAAGGATTTTCCTAATTCTTTTTATTTTTCATTAAGAAACGAACAAAATTAAAAAGATAAATTGGCTTCAACACCACAAACAGACCAGACCGACCCAGAGAGGAACGTGCCCACGAGGGCACCACCAGATGTTGTAGATGAACCTAACCTACTAAAGAAGAAGTTGAGTATATCATAGCTGACCGCACCATGGGCTAGCCTTCTAATCATAAATACCAACTTTGACTAGTAACCAAAACACCACAAACTATTGGCCTGATGCAATGAGTATCATATATACAGTAAAGCTAACTTTTCTCCAGACATGTTCACGTGATTTAGCCTTCTAATCAATGAAAAAATAGTAAATAAAGAAAAAGGAGAAAATGGGGAAAAAAAATATTAACAAGAATTCTCTGTCGTCGACAAGAAAAGTTAACTCCACCCTCACTTATGATACTCGCTGCATCCATATCAATTATTTGAAATATTTTGACTACTAATCAAAATATATGGTGCTAGGTGCACTCGTCCATAATTTGTGGTGTAATCTCCTAAGCTCTAAACGCAACTTTTCTCCTAGAAGTCCCATCACCAACTACCACACTAAAGAAAGGATAACCTCATAAAATCATAGGTGCACTTTCACTTTTAATGACAGTTCAAACATTTATAATATTTCTTAATTCCTCAAAAGTGTGACAAAAATGTTAATTGGAACAATGTGATACTACAAATTTGTGCCGTTTCTCCCTCTCACACTTTCCATAAAAGACAATCATTCCTTCACATGAACAATCCTCAATTCTCCTCCACTAAATTTTTTTCTCCTACTACCACTAAACTCCAAACAACACCTTAAATTTTCTACAAATCCTTGTATACTTTTCTTACTATCTTTCTAAAAGTTCATGTTTTTCAGCCATGAATAATAACCAAAATGATGAAGAAATTTCTAGCTCCAAAAATTCTGTTCCAAGATTAAAACTTTTAGATTTTAGCCTTAGACTTTCTGTTATTCCTCTTAGTGTTGCTTCTTTATGTTTAACTGTAACCAACAATGAAGATAATCCTGATTATGGAAGCATTAAATTCATCAACTTTTCTGGACTCAAGTAATTTTTTTAAAAAAATTTGTAATAATTAAAATTTCATTTTCTTAATTTTTTTTTACTATCTGTGGTAATAATTTGGGTTTTTGAAAGGTATATGTGCTGTGTTGCTGCCATTGCTGCTGGATATGCTGTTGTTGCTGCAATTTCAACTTGGATTCGTTGCTTAGTTAACAAAACTTGGGTCTTCTTTGTCTCTGATCAGGTTTTTTTTCTGGGTTCAATTTAGTTTATTACTGCTACACTTATTAGCTCCATATAATAATTTATGAAGTGTAATTAATACAGTAAAAAATAAAATTCTTTGTTCAAATTACTGTCATAAAAGTATACCATAAGTATAATTTTCAACAATAAAAATTGAGAAAAACATTGGTCAAATTTAACATTTTTGATCTGATCACATTGAGCAATTTTTTGGACAGAAAGGTTTAGCATTATTCATGTTAAAAAAATGGTTTTCTTTCCTGGTAATTCAATTCTGCATTGGAGACTTGGAGTACTAACTGTGTATCTTTATTTCCTAAAAGGGAAATCTTTTGGTGGTACTTGTGGTCTTTAGATTATATTCCCTTGGGTCATTATTAGTTTACCCCTTTCTTTTGCATAGTGTTTTAGGAGAAATAATGTTGTGGGTCATAGAAAGAAAGAGAAACTATTATTTTATATTAAAATTGAATGTATGTGTGATAAAAAGTTAGTGGTGTCATTCCGAAAATAGAAAAAAAAAAAAGAGTAAACTAATAAGGAACATCCTAAAAGAGAATACGGGTAAATTAATAAAGATCGGAGGGAGTATTATGCACCTAGTAGCATGCATGATGTGCAATATGTTCTAGTTAAGCTATATTTAAATTTGTGTCAAAGTTTAATCACTTTATTATATACCAACACTTTTGGTGATCATGTAAAGTATACATCTTCGTTGTTGTGAAATTAAGTACCTTACCTTACCTTAATTACCCAAAAAATCTATGGGACTTTTTCTAAGAAACAAAGAGACAAAGAGTTACAAGATTGGGAGACTAGCATTTATAGGTTCAGAATGTGGAGTGCTACTTATTCTTCGATTGTTATTTGTTGCTACATTATCTAGGATTGAGGAACTCGTACTTGTGCGTCTAATTCTCCCTTTGTCTCTTAAAGATTACCCCATTCTCATTTTGTTACTCCATAAAAAGTTAGTTTGAGTAGATACATAGTTTTGTTTTCTAGTATTGATAAAAAGTAGAGAGAGATTGTGAGGACCATGTGACCTAAACAGGAAACGGGACAATCTTTTGGAGACAAACTAAAAAGTAACGAGAACAATCTCGTAGGAATAGATCGAGAGAGTAATCTATTCGAGATTCATTTTTGTGCTTACAGTCCGAATCTAAATTAGTATTCGTGCTTGGTTTATATTAATAAAGACCCTCAAAAGACTCCCTAAGGACCTCCAAATTTGGAGTGTACTTATTTTGTACATGAGTTTAAATTTTGGATGGTGTTATATTATACATATGAATCAGGTGATGGCCTACCTGATGGTAACATCAGGGGCAGCAGGAGCAGAGTTGATGTACTTGGCATACAAAGGTGATGTTGAAGTATCATGGAGTGAGGCTTGCACTGCATATGGAAACTTCTGCACTAAGCTCAAAGTAGCACTGCTTCTTCATTTCTTAGCTCTCTTTTGCTTCCTTATTTTGGCTATTATCTCAGCTTTTAGGGCTTTCACTATGTTTGATCCCCCAAATCCCATTAATACACAGGTAGAAGAAATTGAAAGGACTTAATTTAACCTGGTTTAATCTCCATGTAATGCTTTGAATTTTGACATCTACTCTACTTTGAGTTGCTAGTAATTGTTATCCTCAAACGTCTCATACAATGTCATAGGCCGACCGACCTGATTCGGTTTTCACCCGGTTGCGACGCCGATCAAATTTTAAGCTGTTGGATCCTGTAATGTTAGAATCCATCGACTCAAATGTTGAGCAGTGGTAAAGATGGATTACTCATCTGTACATTAGCTCATTTGCTCATCATCCATCGACTCAATCACTAGTTAGCCATAAATCTTTGCATTTCCATACGATAGTAAGATCCTGTTTTTTTTGAACTTATTTTTAGTTTAGTTCAAGATCTCTCTGCAACTCAGTTTATTTCAGTTTAGTTAATTTCAGTTCAGTTTAGATTCTTTCAGTTCGAAAGAACGGGGTCTGAGTGTTTTACGTTATCCTGTAGACTAATTTGTTATTTAAATGTAATGGTGGACATTCATTGTAAATATTTTAATAATCACACTAGAAAATCACAAGTAATACTTACATTTGAACAAATGTACGTCAAGATAATACAGAAAGTAGTTATGCAATAAAACCAACAAGTGTGTGCTCTCAAAAAGTTAACATCTTTTGACTTACATGTCTTCTTGGGTAACATAACTTTGGAGTCGGACTTTTTAAACGGAGTCGGATTACTTTTGGTCGAAGTCGACTCGGATTTTTTTTCCTTCGAATCGGGGCAGACTAGAGTCGAATCCGGACTGAGTTATCATCCCCTACCTTGGAGTTGCCAAACAAAGACGAAGCTAGATCCAACAACTCCGCATAGGCTTCTTAGTACCGCTAAAATCCTTCAACGAACCATCACCTCCATCAATATGAAACTTGCCTGTCTTAAAAGAATAAAAGATGATAGAATCTCCATAAAGTCTTGAAAGATAGATCCTATTTCTTATCCCCATTTCCTCGGAAATCTCTTTTGAAAAGGATGATGAGTTGTTAATAAACAAACTGTATTTACCAAGGCTTTCAACTTGAACCCATTTTACTTCTGGATGATTGAAGAAGTTAAACACTTTTAACCATGATCCCATATAACCAATGTATACAGCAAAGAGTTTTCCATTACACTCAACTAGATGACATGAATGAAGTCTCAAGTCTACTTCAATCGGATAATCGTATACTTGCCAACTTTCTTCATCACCTACCAATCTAAATTCTCCAAGACATCCTTCGACGTCAATAAAATAAAATGCCCCTCCAAAATAAACAGAACTAGTAGTTACAACATCAAATCTAATTGCATCTTCATTGACAATTTGACAACGAGTCCATGTTTCATCTCCATATCGAAGGTAGAAGATGACTATCCCTTCAACATGATTTTCAAATAGAACAGTTAAACAATCTGGAGAAGTAGGATTGGTTGAAAATCCGATTCCACTAACTTCATGAGTTAATATGTTTCTTATAGGAGGGAAATCCCCTTTCACCTTCATAAAAGGATTGAAGAACTTTATTGATTCCCTTAAACATACAACGATCCACCCATCCTTAGAACAATCAACAGTAAAAGGATCTGAAGAAACTTGGAGGATGTTATATTGTGAATCATCTCGAGTTGGGTCGATTACTTGACATAATCCGCTGTTATTCTTAAAGAATATAAACAAAGGGAGCAAGTTATGGGGTCTTCGTTGAGGTACTAAGGGGCTTGCTGAATGAAATACCTTGCTACTAGCTTGAAAGTTCCAATAATCAAACAAATGCAAATGCTTTGAGATCAACCATAGTATATCTTCAGGTAACTTGGTTGGCTTGCATTCGCTTTCTCGTCTTTCATTTTCATGTGGTTGGATACTGCTACCAATCTGAGTAAATTCTAGTGATCTTTGCACATCATGCCAAGCTAATAACCTGTCCCAATGGAGGAAAAACCGCAGAATAAGATGACATATATAAGAAAAACTAAACTAGTTGCATGAATGAAGGCATCATTAAACTACTAACCTTTGATGTTCATGTTGTGGCATCGCATTAAACCACACAGGAGTGCTGTATGGTGTCTTCAAGTTTGGGAGAGGCCGAAAAACAGTTAAACTTTTCTCATCTAGGCTGTAAGAGTAAAAAATCTTATCGTTTTCGGATGGAACAAGAAGGTAGACACAATTCTCTTGAAGTCCATTGGATGCCCAACACCAAGTGGAACAATTAAGACCAACAAAAAAGGCACGACCACCCAAACACTTGACGTGCACCCATTTTTTGGAATGCATATCCAATTCCCAAATTTCCACATCGTTGATGCTCAAGTCCTGTCCATAGCGTGAACAAGGACAGACCCAATATATATGACCACAGGATTCAACTATGTAGTAGTTACTAGTAGCGCGACGAAAGGTGCAAATTGGCTCCTCCAACTGCAAGAACTTAGTGAGTGTGTTGGAGGGGTCATCAGCAACCTTCATACATAATAACAATATACGGTGGACAGGAGAAAGAGCGCAGCAATATATTAAACCTTTGTGACTAATGGCAGAGTATAACCCTGTTCTTTTACCATCAATATCAACTTTTTGACTAACCCAACTACAACTGGAACTAATACTAGTACCATCCTCATCCTTACTTGTAGGACGACAAGAAAATACTTGGTCTGCGAAAAACAAGAAAAGTATACAACCCTCTGAATATGGGGGTGATGTGAGCGTACATGTTGATAACTCTGTATCTCCTAAAGTTGACATTGGTAATGACGACAATGGAGGTAGAAGTAGAGATTGCTCAGTGACCAGATTGAATAAAGAGAATTGTTTTGGATCGATGGAATCGCGTAGAATCAACCAGCCATGACAGGAACCACAGATGGATTTACCGCGCAAGATAGGGATACTCTTGAGGTAGGAATTGTTGTCGGAGATGGTGAAGAAGGTTTGTATCTGTTTTTTCTTAGAAGTTCCGTGTGTATATATAAGCCAGGGTGGTTGCTCAGGAGGTGGAGGCCTCAATACATCTACCTGCCTTTTCACTGGTTTTTTTATCATGTCCATTGATCTCTTGCAGTTATACAACCAATATCAACAATAACTTCTGCCAAAAAATTGCAATTTATACAATTATACGTTGATCAGATGTTCAAATACTCTTTGTTAACAAAAAAAAAGTTCGAAGGAGATTGAGAGTTGGACCAGTGAGGTCCGAGTAAAAAAGATTTTCTGTGTTAAATTAAAGGTTGGATCTTTACTCTAAGCTCTTGAGATTGAGTTTGTCTTGTAAGAGACCGCCTACTTTTAAATTAAAATTAGGCAATGCTAAGCCCAATATTGAAGCCCAATAGTTACTAGGTTAATTTATTTCGGTCACTAGTTTAATCCATTTAGTTACTAGGTCTACTTTTATATTAAAATTAGACCGTATCTTTTAATAATTTTTGCTTGAGATTATGATAAACTCATCAACTACTTAATATTGTAGTATTCCATTGACCAATATTTATAGGGATTACGACAATCTAATCCTAAATATATTAGGAATCCAAACAATATAAGGATTAATCTATACAACGTATATCCTGTTTAGATGAGAAAATATTATCTTTATCACTATTAAGTTATTGGGATTGTTCATGATGCTGTTTTGGAGGCGTAAGAGTCCTCTTATAAGTTAACTATTTAACTGAATTAAACGTATGAGAGAATTCTAACTGAACTGAATATGTTTAAATTGAACTGAATTTGTCTTAACTAAACTGAATTTTCATTAATATAGTAAAAAAAAATTACCCTAAATCTTGCTTTTAAATATTTATTTATCTATCTGGGCTCTTATGATGACTTTTCTTTTTAAAGGACCTTTGTGATGACTTGGCTTCTAAAAGAACTCAACCAACTAGATTAATAGCCAACTAATACTTTTAACCACTAGATTAATAGAAGAAAGATAAAGATAAAAGGTTAATAGCTAGCTAACTACAATTTGACAAAAAATAAATTACCTCTGTTTTGCTAATTAAATTGCAGGTGCAGGTATACTGTTCAATATGAAGATAACCAGAAAAATCTGATTCTAGGAGAGTGTAAGAAGAGAGGAAAGGAAGAGAGAGAAAAATGATTCAACCGTTCAACATGATTGTTGCATTGATGACTTATGTGTACAGACAAGCCTTTATATACAAACACCAATTACCTGCTCTAACTAATTACTAACGTATTGGGGGTTGCCGGGTTGGGACTTTTTGGGCCTCTGCGTGAGTGGCCTTGGCCCGTGTGCGAGGGCAGCCAAGAAGATATTCATCTTATTATGGGTTTCTAAAAGGGGTCCAAAAAATTAACTTTTTGTTTCTAAGGGTTTACTGCTTAGTTTTAAGTTAAATAGGTAAATGTTTTAGGTAAAAAGAGTTTTTTTTCCTATTTACAAGGCGTCTTTTTAAGAATAATGAGTCAAAAGGGTTAGTTTCGGAAAAAAAAGTTGATCTTACCTTTGGCGTTAGAGTAACTCTTTGGGGCTTGTTGGGCCTCTGGGTGAGTGGCCATGTGCGAGGGCAGTCCAGAAGAAATTCATCTTACCACGGGTTTTTGAAAGAGAGTCCAAAAAAAATTAACTTTTTGTTTCTAAGGGCTTACTGCTTAGTTTAAGTTAAATATGTAAATTTTTTTAGGTAAAAAGAGTGTTTTTTTTTTTTTTTGATTACAAGGTGTCTTTTTAAAAATAATGAGTCAAAAATGTTAGTTTTGGGACGAAAAGGTTAATCTTATTATCTTACAAAATAATGATATAAGAGTAGCTTTTATAATAAGTTTTAACATCTAAAACAAAACCTCTACCTTCTCTCTTAAAAACAGACCCCAATTCTCACCCTATGACCTTGCCATATCGAAGGTTGAAGATTACTACCCCTTCAACATGATTTTCAAATAGAACAGTTAAACAATCTAGAGAAGTAGGGTCTGTTGACAATCCGATTCCACTAGCTTCATGAGTCAATATGGTCGTTATTACGATTAACAAAAGTTGATCCAATCCGAGAACCCAACTCGAACCTAACTCGAAATAAGTGGGTTCAGTTGAAGTTTTCGACCCGTTTAGCTAAATGGGTCGACCTGAAAACCAAACTGCCGGGTTAGGTTCAGGTTGAAAATTTCAAACTGAAAATAACCCGCCTAACCCGTTTAAATTAATTATAAAGCCAGGCTCACGAATAGAGAGAGTGTGAAAAAGAGAAAGTGGGAAGAAGAAATTCATAGATTAGCTAAATTCATATACTTCCTCCGTTTCAAAATAGATGGTACATTGTGATTAAAACGGACTCCTAGGCAAAATTTCATAAGTATGTTTAAGTAGTATAAAGGGAGGTAGATTAATTCTAGTGGTCCCATGTGAAGAGGAGGGAGAAAGAAAAAGTTGGGGACCACATGTATTAATTAAGTAAAATGGTAAAAGTGTAAGGCAAAAGTTACTCAATAAGGAAAAAAAAAACAATGTATCATCTATTTTGAAACACCCATAAATAGACAATGTATCATCTATTTTGAAACGGAGGAAGTAATTGAAAATGAAAGTCATTGTTGCAACTTCAAGAACTAAAGAAATAGAAAAAAGAGAAATGAAGACTATACAAAAGGACTCAATAAAATAAAAGCTATTGGAGCTAAATGCCCCCAGTTAATTATATTTTTTTTTCTTACATAATTCTTGTAACGCCCCGACAAATTACATAACCTTAATCGTCAGCGGAAGCATAACTTAATCTTGTGGGTTATGGCCCACAAATAAAATAATAGCCTAAAATTGAAATCAACTATACAATTACTCATCATAAAATAATACTTGTTTATCCATCATACATAATATCCGAAAACCTCATAGAATCAACATAATCTCCATAACGCAGTATAATAGTGATCCACAACTGTTCTTCCATACCTAAAACAGAAAACAAAACGTCATGAGCCGAGGCTCAGTAACATTCTACCCTAACATCGTAAAAGCATTTCAAATCATTTTGTTAGCAACACAGGGAGGAGAGAAATAGTAAAATCGTTTCGTAAACATAATCATTAAATCATAATCATAAAACATTATCATCTTTCGTTATCTTCAACATCATCATTATCATCATCATATATCTTCTACTTTGGTAAGCAAGAGAAAGGGAAAAAGAAAGGAACTTCGAGTGAAGTTTGAGAGGAACAACAATTAGTGGGTCTGTTGCTGGGAACTTGAGTTTAGGAACTCAGGTTGTGGCTCGAGAGATTTAATAGGTTGTAACAGAGTTGTTAGCCTATTATAGTGGAAAGTTTGAGTCAAAATCCCTTATGGTTGAGGTTGTTTCTTCCTATTGGGCCTAGGAAGTTTTTTCTAGCTCGCTAAAATATCTTGTGTTCCCTAACTAGCTTTTAATTCCGCAAAAAGTTAAGCTTATTTTCTGACTACAATTCACCCCATTCTTATAGTGCCCATATTATACAACACATGACAAAGAAAGTAAAAAAGCGAACTTCAATATCTAGAGGAATGCCCAAACCTCTCGTACCATGAAGCTAGCTAAAAGATCGAGCTTCTATAGTGTGTATGTGACTATTTTGTATAGATAAATTGGGGTAAATTAATATCCTAAATTGTAGAGATGGCCACTGGTGCGAGTTGGGCAGGCTGGTTCGTGGACCCTAGTGGGTCGGGCTGAGATTTCACAGTCTAGGACCAGACCTTGAAATTCAGGGTTTGAGCGGGCTATTCCACGAGCTGAAAAATCTTGCCCCATACCGTTCTGTTACTGGTTTTCACGATTCGGGAAGCGGTTTTGGCGATTCGTGGGCCTAGCAGGATGGCGAGCTGGCATGAACAAAGTTATTAAAATCACGATTCAAATCTTAAAATCTTACGATTTTACGATTCAAAATATGGTAGATGATTCGATTCGCGATTCTAGACGATTTTATACAT
The DNA here is from genome assembly GCF_026745355.1 of Beta vulgaris subsp. vulgaris. Taxonomy (NCBI): domain Eukaryota; kingdom Viridiplantae; phylum Streptophyta; class Magnoliopsida; order Caryophyllales; family Amaranthaceae; genus Beta; species Beta vulgaris. The sequence continues at coordinate 3,776,977 of NC_079205.1, read as the reverse complement.
TTCTGGTTACTAGCGAAAACCTCGCAAGTTTAAATCATGCTAACAAAGAAAAATAAAAGATATATATTGTTAGTTATTGTCAATAAAGTGGGTAAAACCTATTTTTTCCAATTTTTAGGTCTTTTAACTTATAATTTTAGCATATTCAATGAAGATTGAGTGCAATATCTTGATTATACATAGAGCTGGCAAAATATTACCCAACCCGCCAACCCGACCCGAACCCAACCCATTAATAATGGATTGGGTGAAAAATTTGAACCCGTTTAATTAAATGGGTTGACCTGACCCAACCCGTTTAATTAAATGGGTTAGGTCAGGTTGAAAATTCCAACCTGATTTTGACCCACCTAACCCATTTATGAAAAAACAAGCTAAAAAAATCCCTAAAAAAATTTGGAGTCCTCTACTGCTTTTGCTTATTATGACTTTAGTCATTACACTTAAGGTTGAACAATTGCTTACGAAGTTGTAATGATGTTAATTTTGAGCATTTGTGTTGATTTTGAACAAAAGTTAGGTTGATTTTGAACAATATTATCTTATGGTTATGTAATGAATTAATTTTAATTTGCTGCCTACTGTTATTTGCAAATAAATTATGTTGTTTTTTTTTTTCAAAAAAAAAAACACGAAAAAAAATTAAACGGGTCGACCTGAAGGTTGACCCGTTTATCATAAGGTTGGGTTGGGTTGTAAATTTCCACCCGTTTAAGTTAATAGGTCAGGTTGGGTCAAGGGATTCTCAACCCGCCAACCCGCCAACCCGCCAACCCAACCTGATCTTGACCCAACCCGACCCATTGCCAGCCCTAATTATACATGTTTGTAGAATCTTGCGATTCTACGATTCAATTTTACGATTCGATTCTAAAGGTCGTTTTCGATTCAAACTAGAATCCCGATTTTAACAACATTGGGCATGAAAATTTTTATTTTCAAAATTATTTAATCATTGAAAATTGAAATAATTTATTATTGTTACATAAAACCTTTAAAATAATTAAAATATATAAAATTATTAAGGGTTATGCTATATGCAGCCCTTAGGGTTGCATATAAGACATAAATACAATACTTAAAATGGAAATAAGTTGTTCAATGATAATACCTATCGTACCCCAAACTAACTAATTTAATGTTCACAAGGAAAAGTACACATTATAAAATACCATTAACCTCTCTCCAGTATCTATGGCTTCTCTAATATGCAATCAAGCCTACTTTCGTTATATCATGCAAATAAAAGACATTAAACACAACACTCTAATTTTACAACAATCCATTCTACCTACTCCTATGAAAAATTTCATATCTTTAATTGAAATAATCAAATCCTTCAAAACCCAATTTCTTTTGTGATCAAGATAATGAAATGATAACAATACTAATTATCCCTAATTCAGTATCAGAAATTGCACAATCAATTAAGCAAGTACAATTAAGTAATTTATTTGGTAATTTGAGAAAATAATCATGAATTAATTCATACTAGGGCTCAACCTAATCATAGATAAAAGATCTACTCAAGTATAATTAAAATAAATAAACAAACTAGAGTAGAATAATTAAAATTCATAATAGAAAACAAAAAGAAAAGAAGAAGAAACTAATTAAATACTTGAATGAATGGAAGAAAAGTAGAATCTTGGAGAAAAATGGAGATATAAAAAATTCTCTTTCTAATTTCTCTCTAAAAACCCTAAAAAGTATTAAAAATAAACCATTTTTCGTCATAAAAAACGAAAAAAAGAATATTTATAGCTTCCTAAAATTAAAAAAATCGGAGCAGACCACGAGAATGTCAATAATGAAACGGGCTTGTTGATCTGCTACAACATAAATATCCTATGAAATAAAATCCACTGGCTTGAGGAAATCAAGACAACACGAATGTGTCAAAAGTGACACGGGCGTGTTAGCATGTAACCATCAGATACTTCACCTCAACTTTGACTAGATAAAACTTTTGATTCGGAGTTTTGTCTTGCACATGTAATATATTCTCAAAAAACCCTTGAAGTCTAGTTTTCAAACCAGTTAGAATTGCCTCTGTAACGCCCCAGAAAAATACATAAGCTTATTCGTCGCGAAAGCAGTTCTTAAGCATGTAGGTTATGACCCAGTAATAAAATAATAGCATACAGTGGCCTCTTAAACATGTAAATTTTCAGCTTAAAGCAATAATTATTATTATCCTTATTACAAAGTATTCTAAATAACCCAAATATATTCAAAGTCACTTCAACTCAACCTTTCAGGAGCATCCTTGATAGAACACATCATTCTTTATCTCCATAGTACCTGAATAATTTCATATAACACGGGAAAAGGTAAACATAGAAAATAAACTAAAATGAGTTGAAAACCCAGTAACTTCACTCCAACTTGTAAAACCAGTTTTAGTTCCTAAACATTTTCATAAGTAAGCACAAATTATATAACACTCTAATAATTATTAATAGAGAACATTATCATTAGCATTGATTAGTCTGTTGACAAGGACCATTTGCGTGACTTTAGTTCATTGGCAAGTACTGGTTTCGGACAGAGTATTAACATTATCATATGACCCTTTTGGTCTGTATCGTACCTCGTAAACAGAATTCATCCACCTGTAACTTGCCCATTTACCGAATCAGTTCATGACTCCAAGCTAGCATAATCATCCACTTTTATTATTATAACTTATCAGACATCATATATTCTTAATTCAGAATCATCAGTAAATCGTAAACAAAATCATAAACATGACATTTTATAATATACATAAGCATCGTCACATCATAACGTATCCCATCATGCCACATACAAATTGTAACACATAATCATATCATCACAAAGTCATATTAGCACATTCAAGCATTTCATTACACACAACATTTACGAGGAAGCACAATAGCTGGACATGAATATTTCCTTAAACGCAAATCCAATTTCGAGAATGAATTTCTTATAAGCTTCTCATTTCTTTTGAGCTCCATAAACCAATGTTCATAACCACAATATGAATTGCATCCGGACTACAAGTAAACTTCCATAAGAGCATGATCACGGGAATTAACATTGACTCATAAGCAATGCAGCGATATGCCGCGACCCTTTGGTGCAAAAATGGTTGTCTCCCTTTAACCTATTTAGGCCTACAAATTGGTGGGAATTCATCCCATTTAAGCCTATAGAAGCCAATTATTGAAAGAATGGAAAAAAGTTAGCAGGTTGGAAAGGGAATCTCCTTTCTCTTGGGGGCAGATTAACACTCATAAAGGCTTCTTTATCAAGCCTCCCTCTATACTTCATGTCCTTGTTTCCCATCCCGGCGGGCATTGCTGAAAAAATAATTCGAATCCAAAGGCAATTCCTTTAGTGTGGCTACACTGAGAAGAAAAAATTTATCTTCCCGATCGCATGGAACCGAATTGAAGCTCCTAAATTACTACAGGGGTTGGGAGTTGGAAACCTCCACCATCGAAACATGGGTTTGTTATTCAAGTGGCTATGTAGATTTCTCACAGAACCGGACTTTCTTTGGCGCAACATCATTCAAGCAAAGTATGAATATGGCTCTCTCTTCACTGCTCGAGACTTTAAAACACCCACTGTTGGAGGCCCCTGGAAATCTATAGTCTCATTCATCCTCAAGCAACCGAGGGGAAAAGAATTCATCTCATCCATGGTACGAAAGAAAATCGGCAATGGGGCACAAACTTTATTTTGACATGATCTATGGATTGGAGACTCCCCCTTAAAAATTTCTTACCCGAGACTCTTTCGATTAAACTCATCCCCAATTGCCTTGATAGATCAACTCGGCTTTTGGGATGGTTTGAGCTGGAAATGGAGTTTTGTTTGGGCTAGGAGCTAGCCTTCGGCCGCATGATCAGCAAGAGTTGTAATCCCTCCTCCACACCCTCCAACAAGTCTCACTATCCCCTGCAAACCCTGATTCTTTAATCTGGGCCCCAAGCAAATCCGGCTCCTTTTCGGTTAAATCGATTTCACTGGAGCTTGCTAAAACCTCCCATTCTTCACAGCTAGGTTTCAATAAAAGCCTTTGGAGAGGCTTGGTCCCCGCCCGGATCGAAATCTTCACGTGGTCAGTGTTGCTCGAAAAAGTTAACTCCAAGGCAAAGCTCGTGAGTATTGGGGTACTCCCTGAATCAGAATCGCAATGTGTTCTTTTCCACCAATCCGAAGAGAATGTCAACCACCTCTTCTTGCACTGTCGTTTCTCCCAACGAATATGGACTTGGTAACTGCAACTTTGGGGACTTGACTGGGCCTTCCCTTGCAGCATCCGACTTGCATTTGAGCAGTGGAAAACGCCACTCTGTGGCCCTTTCAGTTTGGTGTGCTATTTTTTTCATCATGGTTTGGTCGATTTGGAAAGAGAGCAAAATGTGAGATGGTTCACCCAAGTTGTGAGCAGCATTGAGCAAATTCAGAATCTTGTTCTCCTAAGATTGAGCTGGTGGATTGTTGGTTGGGGTGACCCGTTCCCGTACTCGTCCGCCGATATCGCAAGGAACCCCCTATGCTTGATATGGTCTCCCTCGAGCTGTAGGCCACCTCAACTAACCTCACCTCTAGCCACTCCTATATGGCTTCCTCCTCCCCTCAACTTTCTTAAATGGAATGTTGATGCATCACTGAGTATACCAAACACTAGAGCAGCAATTGGTGGAGTGCTACATGACCATGAGGGTCTCTTCAAATGCGTATTCTCCAGCCCCATTCCATTTATGGAGATTAATCACGCCGAAGTCCTCACCATTCATCGAGCTCTAAAAATATATATATTTCTCTCATCCCGCTATATGGGAGGTGGCGGTCTCATGATTGAATCGGACTCCGCAAACGCAGTAGCCTGGTGCACAGGTGCGAACAAAGGCCCATGGCACCTTAACTTTCACACAAACTTCATCCGTGGATTGATCAACTCAGGCACTGGAATTTCCCTAGTGTACAAAGGGCGAGAGTCGAACATAGTGGCAGATCAATTGGCAAAGTGTTAAATATAATGTTACTGAAGCTGCTAGTACAAGCCAGCTCAGCACTACACAGCAACCACCTCATCTTACATTCAGTTAGTTTGTTACAAAGTAGTTAGCTATTCTGTTATGTTTTAGTTTGTTTCTTTTCCCTTTTATTCTTTTCTTTCTTTCTTCTATTCTCTGTATAAATAGTTAAGAGTTTACTACATTTTATTCATTCAGAAATATAGATTGTAAATATACTGTAAGAAACTCTTCCATCAATGAAATTAGTTCTAAGTCCTGAGCTCCCAATGTAGAGCAGTGAAGGAAGAAATCTCCTGTGTTCTTCATTGAGTTTTTCTGAGTTTTATACAATTCAGCTTATGAATTGTAACATGGTATCAGAGCACCAGAATATGATTCTGGAAATTGATTAAGCCTCAAAATTAATCGAATGTTATGAAGGTATTCTTCATAAATATTCTTTCATACATCTCTTAAAATCTTCTCTGCTATAATAATCTGTAGATTCTTGAATGAAATTAGTTTGGTGATTTGTGGTTCTGATTTCATTGTTTCATCTGAATTCATCTTCATTATTCATAAATTCAGATTGTTAAAATTCTTTTCTATTCAAAATGTCAACTCAATCCACTGAAAATTCTGCAAACAGTACACAAAACTCACAAAATAATCCTAGTTCTCCATATTATATTCATCCTTCAGATAATCCTGGTATGAAACTAATTTCTATTCAATTCAATGGAAGTTGTTATGGAGATTGGAAAAGATCAATGTTGATCAGTTTATCTGCGAAAAAAAGATAGGCTTTGTTAATGGAACAATTCCAAAACCTAGTTCTACAGATTCTTTGTTCAATGCTTGGGAAAGGTGTAATAACATGTTAATTTCATGGTTACTTGGTGCACTAGATCAGAATATAGCTAGAAGTGTGCTATATTTTGGTACAGCTAGTGAAATATGGAACAATCTTGAAGAAAGGTATGGACAATCTTCTGGAACTCAATTGTTTTCTTTAAAACAATCATTGAATGATTTTAAACAAGGTCAAGATAGCATTTCTGCATTTTATACAAAGTTGAAAATGCTTTGGGATCAACTTGACTCTATTGATCCAATTCCAATATGTGAATGCACGAATTGCACATGTTTGATCACAAGGAAACTTCTGAAATCACAGCAAGATAGAAGGCTGATAGAATTCATGATGAAGCTTAATGAAGGATATGAAGTTGTCAGAGGAAGTATCCTAATGATATCACCTTTACCTCACATCACTCATGCTTATAGGCTTCTAATGCAAGAAGAAAAGCATAGACAATTGTATAACAATTCAAGCAGAGAGGATAACAATATGGCTTTTGCTGTTGCCAAGAGGAGATATCCTGATTATAATGACAAGTCCAGAAACTTCAACAACAATTACAATAATCAGAATGACAGACAGAGATGGAATAGCAATCTTTACTGTGACCACTGTCATATGTCAGGACATATAAAACAGAAGTGTTACAAGATAGTTGGATATCCAACTAGTTACTTCAAGAAAAGAACTGCTGCTACAGTTCTCACTTCATCTGAAGAGAAGAATAATGATCCACCTGAGAGGAATGTTTCTCTCACAGCTGAACAGTATGATATCTTTGTTCAAATGATGAATCAACAACAATCAAATGTTGGTTCTAATAGTGCTCAGACAACATTTTCAGCAAATGTTGCAGGTACTTCTTGTTTCACTTCTTGTTTCAATACTACATGGATAGTAGACAGTGGAGCTAGTGACCATATGTGTCATGATTTATCTCTTTTTGCTTCATATAAAGAGGCACCTGCTGATAATTTCATTACAATTCCTAATGGGAAGTTACTCATGTAGGTTTGGTTCATTTGAGTAATGGCATACATCTAACAAATGTGTTATTTGTTCCGGAGTTTAGGTTTAATCTTGTTTCCATACCTAAACTCTGCACTGACTTGGCTTGTTTTGCCACTTTTGACAATGCTACTTGTCATATACAGGGCCCTTCAATGAGGCCACAGCTTCTTGGTAAGCTCAAGCATGGTTTGTACTACTTGGATATTGCCTTGGTTGCTGCAAAAACAAGTTCTACTGCTTTGGTTAACACTGCTGATAATGTGAATAAGGTGAAACTGTGGCATTTGAGGATGGGGCATCTACCTGCCTCCCAACTACATCATGTTCTTCCTTTCTTTGACAATAAAACTACCCTAGAGTGCTTGTGTCAAATATGTCCTTCAGCCAAGCAAACTAGGTGTAGCTTTCCTATTAGTAGCATTAAATCTACACATGCTTTCCATATGTTACATGTAGATGTGTGGGGCTCTTTTAAAATTGCTACTCACAATGGGTGTAAGTTCTTTCTTACCATTGTAGATGACTACACCAGGATGACCTGGGTATTCTTTTGCACCATAAATCAGATGTTATTACTATCATTCCTCAATTTTTTCAATACATAGAGAATCATTTTCAAGCATCTGTTAAATACATAAGAACTGATAATGCTCCTGAATTATGTGAAGGACCCCTCAAACCATTCTATCTCAATAAAGGCATCATTAATCATAAGAGCTGTGCTGATACCCCTCAACAAAATGGAGTAGTTGGAGGAAACACAGACATCTTCTTGAGGTTTCTAGAGCTCTCTTCTTTCAAGCTAAACTACCTTCACAATTTTGGGGAGAATGTATCTTATGTGCTGTTCATCTTATAAATAGGATGCCTCTTCCAGTTCTGCAAAATGCTAGTCCTTATGAAAAACTCTTTGGTCATAGTCCTCATATAGACTATTTGAGAACTTTTGGTTGCCTATGTTTTGTTTCTACTCCTAAACACAATCGTTCTAAGTTTCAACCTAAAGCTTCTCCACATGTTTTCATTGGCTATCCTACTGGCCAAAAGGCTTACAAAGTCCTTAATCTAGATACTTTTAAAATTACAGTATCTAGAGATGTTGTTTTTAAAGAGCAACACTTTCCTTTTCACTATTCTACTTCTCCTAATTCCTCTTCATCTTTCCAGTTCTTCTTACCTACTACTACTGATTACACTCCATTCTCTTTTGAAGATATACCTGATGTCTTCCAATTTTCTCCACCTTCTTCTCCTTCTACTTCCCCTATACCTTCTCCTCCTACAGCTTCTGAATCTCCTAATGATTTTTTAGTTGATCCTCCTACATTTTCTGAATCTTCTAATGATACTTTAGTTGATCTCAGTTTATCTTTACCTCTCAGAAAGAGCTCTAGACCTCATATTCCTCCCTCACATTTATCTGACTATGTATGTACTACAGCAACTGTTACACCTTCTTGGTGTGCTCTCATTGCCTTCCATACTCTTCCTCCTTCTCACATTGCTTCTATTTCTCTCACTGAAACTCTTACTGAACTAGTTTCTTATAAAGAAGCAGTTACTGACCCAAGATGGGTAGCTGCTATGAATGCAGAAATCTTAGCCTTGGAGAAAAATCACACTTGGCTTCTGGTAGATTTACCTCCTTCCAAGAAACCCATAGGCTCCAAGTGGGTATACAATATCAAACATAAGTCAGATGGTAGCATTGAACGTTTCAAAGCCAGATTGGTTGCTAAGGGTTATAATCAACAGTGGGGAATTGATTTTGAAGAAACTTTCTCTCCAGTCATTAAAATGACCACTGTGAGATGCTTGATTGCTTTGGCAGCTAGTAGAAGTTGGGATTTATTTCAATTGGATGTTAACAATGCATTCTTGCATGGTGATCTCAAAGAAGAAGTTTATATGAAGGTGCCAGAAGGTGTTCCTAATCCTAATAACAAGGTATGTAAACTTGTTAAATCACTATATGGCTTGAAACAAGCCAGTAGACAATGGTTTGATAAACTTGTGGGAGAGCTTCTCTTGAAGGGTTTTACTCAGTGTAAAAATGACTACTCCTTATTCCTTAAGCACTCTTCTGGCAACATCACTATCCTAGCTGTTTATGTGGATGATATTATCATCACTGGTAATGATCTCTCTGTGATTGAAGACATCAAAGCTCATCTACACAATGTTTTTAGTATCAAAGATCTTGGCAAGCTGAGTTATTTTTTAGGTATTGAAATTGGCTATCTACCTTCTGGTATTTGCTTAACCCAGAAGAAGTTTACCAAAGAGTTAATCTCCACTGCTGGCATCACTCCTACTAGAGCTGTTGCCACTCCACTGCCTATCAATCTTAAACTCTCTGCCACTGAAGGTGCTCTCTATGATGATCCTAGTCACTACAGGTGTTTGGTAGGAAAACTGAATTTCCTTACTCACACCAGACCAGACTTGGCATACACAGTTCAACATCTGAGTCAGTTTTTACAAGAACCAAGAATACCTCATTATGATGCTTTAATTCATGTCCTCAAGTATGTTGCTTCTACTATGGGTCAAGGTATTCTTTTACATGCTTCTGATCATCTAGTCTTGCAAGCTTATTCTGATTCAGATTGGGGGGCTTGCATTGACTCCAGAAGGTCCATATCTTGTTATGTCTTATTACTTGGCAACTCTCCAGTGAGTTGGAAGTCTAAGAAACAAGGCATTGTTTCTAAAAGCTCTTCAGAAGCTGAGTATAGAGCTATGTCTGCTGCTGCTGCAGAGGTTACTTGGTTGGTCAGGTTACTTGAAGAACTTGGAGTTACTAACCTTAAACCTGTCACTCTTCATTGTGACAATCAAAGCTCAATTCATATTGCTAAAAATCCTGTTCACATGAAAGGACAAAGCACATTGAGATTGATGTGCATTTTACCAGAGACAAAGTATTGGAGGGTCTTCTTCAATTGACTTACTTGCCTACTACCTCCCAACTTGCTGATGTTTTCACCAAGATCCTCCCTTCTCAGCAGTTCACTCATCTGCTTTCCAAACTAGGCATGGTTGACACCTTGCCAAGTTTGAGGGGGGGTGTTAAATATAATGTTACTGAAGCTGCTAGTACAAGCCAGCTCAGCACTACACAGCAACCACCTCATCTTACATTCAGTTAGTTTGTTACAAAGTAGTTAGCTATTCTGTTATGTTTTCAGTTTGTTTCTTTTCCCTTTTATTCTTTTCTTTCTTTCTTCTATTCTCTGTATAAATAGTTAAGAGTTTACTACATTTTATTCATTCAGAAATATAGATTGTAAATATACTGTAAGAAACTCTTCCATCAATGAAATTAGTTCTAAGTCCTGAGCTCCCAATGTAGAGCAGTGAAGGAAGAAAATCTCCTGTGTTCTTCATTGAGTTTTTCTGAGTTTTATACAATTCAGCTTATGAATTGTAACACAAAGCAAGGACTCTCTAGACTTGATGACTTTGTGGCTTGGCTCTAATCTGTATTGAAATGTTGTTTTGATGTAGCTGCTGTAATTTTTACGCCTTAGGCGAGTTTGTACGAGACTTTCTCAAGATAGCCTTAAGGCTTATTAATGATATTCTCACAAACTTTCAAAAAAAATAATATGAACAACAATAAGAATCGGAACCCACTCACAGATCTTTATACTCGAAAACTAGTCTTACTCCTAATATAATCCCATTCACAAATCTCACTTCATGTTATTTTTTAAACATCTACTAATCAACATGAATCCCATAAGCTAACTCCAATTACTCCAACCAGATCATCAAAAATTCATAGACTTATTGTCTTAGTCTTTAGTTACGATCGAGTACAGTAGATAATTAAAATTCTCAATTTAACACAGAGCATCAGTGGGTTATATAAGAAATAGCTAATGCGTAAACTAATTATTCTCTTCAAAATTCTAGGATGAAGTTGGAACATATATGAATTGATTTGGTGCATATTACATTTAGGTAATATAATATTATTACACAACTTCTTTACAAATTCTATCAATCTTACTAATGAAGATAACCGAACAACTAGCCTAATACACAACTTCTTTACAAATTCTATCAATCTTATTACACAAAATATACCCTTGCACTATCTATGCAAATATATCTCTAACAAATACGATCGGCACTTGCATACATAACATGCAAAAATTACATCATGCCAACAACTATGAGTTGGAAAGCATGCATGTGAAGACCAAATCAAATTGGACCAATTACTAATTCAAAAGTCTCTTGATTTATTTTAATTTTATAGGTAAAATGAAGCAACATATTCATCCACATCATTCTATATAAACTTATAACTTTGTAATCTTATATATACTTCTTACCTCTTATCAATTCTTTCCAAAACAAAAAAAAAAATACACTTTGCTTCCCCATAACAATCATGACAAAGTCAAAAGGCTCGAGTTCATCCGGCGGTCCTAAAGAAAACTCGAAGAAACGAGATAAACCAATCGAAAAGAAGGCATGGAAGTGCGAGTTTTGCTATGAAAATCAGTTCAACAAAGCCGCCTACGACGCGCACAAGAAGATATGTGCTCCTGCAGCTACGCCAGGGTTTTTCACTAACCCTAATAAGAAAAAATGAGGAGTGGAGATTGTGGTGTTGTTTGTTAGTTTCATGAAAACAATGTAAGGTCTTATCACTGACCGTAATAATGTGGTGTTGTTTGTTAGTTTCATGAAAAATGTAGTGTCTTATCTTAATTATGTTAGTTAAATAGAAGTGTGTGTTCTCCTTCTCTTTTAGTTTTCTTTTACAATATTCAGTTGTTAGTAGTTCAATTCTGGTGTTTGTTTGTGTGTGAGATTGTGGTGTTGTTTGTTTGTTTCATGAAAAATCCTCGTTACTTAATGTTGATTATTTTGTTGATGTTATATATATTGTGGAATATTTTGTCGTTTGATTGATGCATGTGTTATTTACGTACGCCATCGAGCTCCTAATTAGTCTTGCATGATATTAGCATTTTATTAGCACTCTAAGTCTAGAATTTTAGCCTACTTACGTTGTTGATCAACAAATTCATGACTAATGAGGAGATGCAGTACGTAAATAACACTTGGTGGACTTTGCTTCTTCAACTTTCATTTCCCTTTTTATCTTCATTATTCATTTGGGATTTTTTAGGTGAAATAAAAAGTATATTGCAATTTGACTTACAAAGAACACCAAGAAAATGATGTAAGAAGTACTTCAAATGTAGACAAAGACATATCTAACAAAAAGTTAGTAAAACCAAAAAAGTGCAAATTCAGTAAGACACACTATAAAAATATAAAATAAGTAAGAAAGATCAAATACAAGAGAAAATAAGGGGTTTAGAGTGATATAAAATATCAATTATCCCATAATACATAATTATAGAAGATAAAATAACTACTCCCTCCATCCCAAAATATAGTTCCCATTTCCATTTTGGGTGTCCCAAAATATAGTTCCCATTTCCATATTTAGTTCCACAATTTTCTGTAATTTGTCTAGAAAAATCGTGTCCCATCATTTATTTGCTTCTTGAATTTTGTTTTTTTCTTTGTTTATTCAACCAAAATGTTACAATTAATGCTTTTTCACCAATTCTCTCTCCTGAAATCATCTTTTCCCATATAAAATTTATTTAAATAAACAAAAAATATTTACTATCCCAACTTACATAAATTACCGTGAAAAAAGGAAAATGAGAACTATATTTTAGGACGGAAGGAGTAGAAGATAAGCAAAAAGTAAAAGTAACCAAAACTTATCAAACATATACTCATTAGCGTGCAACTTAGCTAATTAGCTGCGCCAAATTTTTTTTTTCTTTTTTTTTTATCTTTTGCAAACTTTTTTTTCTTTTTTTTCTTCTTTTCTAAACCTTTTTGGGTTTCAAACATTTCAATTTTTTTTTACCAAAGTACTTGAGTTTTAAAACTAGTAAACTTAGGCCCACAACATCTATTTGGACTACAATTTATTTTTAAATACCCAAAATCTTTTATAAAAGCCTATTTTAAAATTCTTTTTAGTAAATAACAAGTCTTTTTAATTACCATAAAATTTCTAAAAGAATAAACATTAACTTACCAAAAATATGGAATATTACAGGTGGGAGGAACGTCCAGATGTTCCACCCTGAAAAAAAAAATTCAACTACATTTGGACGATGTACTGAACGTTTGGCCAGGACGTACGTTCTGCCTATCGCCCAAATGTCTAGCCTGAATGTTTGGGCCATGGGCGGAACGTTTTGGCTAGACGTTCCACCCATTGCCCAAATGTCCATCCTTTTAAATGGTTATGAAGTCACGATTATTGTTTTCGATTATGTGGTTTCAGTTTTATTCAGATTTTCGAACAAAAAAAATTCAGTTCGGTTTAGTACGATTCAATTTTGTTTTTTAAAATTTCGGTTTGTTTTGGGCTAAATTTGGAATTGAAATGTAAAAACTTAATTTGTTTTGCTTTGGTTTGGTATTGTCCCAAAATCGAATCGAAAACCGAACTTACACCTCTAGTATTCTGGTATGCTTCCCCGAGGCGATCTTAAACGATCGATTTCACCGCCAAAATGACTTTTTTGAAAAAACAGGCGCCAGCGACATCCCTTAGACGACACAAATTTCGAGAAGCCCATCAAATTGAGTACCAATACGACGATATTCTTGGCACGCTTCTCTAGACGATCTCAAACGATCGATTTAACGCCTAAACAACTTTTTTTTAGGAAAAACATATGCCATCAATGATTCTTAATGGGCACAAATTTCGGGAGGCCCATAAAAACAAGTACCAATATGATGGTATTCTGGGCACGCTTGTCGAGGTGATTTTTAACGACCAACCTCATAACCAAAAGGACTTTTTGTGAAAAAAGGGAAGCCATGGATGGCCCTCACATGCAGGATTTTGGGAAGCCCATCAAAACGAGTTCCAATACGACGGTATGCTGGGAACGCTTCCTGGGGCGACCTAAAACGATGGATTTCTCCGCCAAAATGATATTTTTTGAAAAATGGACGCCACCGACGAATCCTTAACGGATACGAATTTCAAGTAGCCCATCAAAACGAGTACCAATACATTCGGGGTTAGGGGGAGAAAGAGGCAAATAAGGGGATAAAAAAATTTAGGGTTAATGACTAACGGAGTTAACCGCCATTACTCATTGAGGGCATATTGATGTAATACCATGAAATTTGGGGGTACCTAGTGAGTTTTGAAAAGTGCGAGGGAACGTAGTGAATTTTCTGAAAACTCAGGGTAATTGTAAAAAAAACCGTTTATAAAAATATGTTTTATTGTTTGAGCATGAATATCATGTTTAGAATATGTAATTTTTGGCTTTTTTTAAAGAGTTCATATAATATTCGTTATTTTGATTAGAATTAGTTTATAATTGTTGGGAGATTTCGTTCATGAACATTCTCTTAGTAGTTTTACACTATAACAAAATGGACCAATCGTGGCGTTTGTTTTGGCCAATCGTGGCGATTGCGATTGTAGCAAAACCTTCCCAAACAAAACACTATTAGACACAAGAGCGTTGCCGTAGCCTATTATTGTGGTGATTTTCATAATCGTTGGGGTTGGCCTTAATAATCGCCACGAAAAGGGCATGTCTACTACTGTGTAGAATATTGTGGCGATTAGAATCAACATAATGCCTAATTGAACCGCAAATAAGTACATGCACCCAAGTCCATGTAGAGCATGGTGCACCCTTTTCTAAACTAAGACGTTTTATATTTTTTAGAGTCTATAATTTAAAAAAATTATTGTTATTTGCTTCCTTAAATTTTGCAACTAAAGATTCCTTTTTCAAATTTAAATTTAAAAGGTATATGTTCTTTTACCTTAAGTGTAGATGTTCATTTATTATATGTTCTTTTCATAATAACCTTCGTTCTTTTATAAATATAAATTTACACGTTCTTTAATTGTAGTCGTGTGTTCTTTTTTAACGTAGAAAAGTTGTTGAAAAAAGTTCGTGTTCTTTTCTATAAATGGTATGTTCTTTTTGGGTGCACAATGAGCATTGTGCACCCTAGTGCATAATCCACGCTTTGTAATTGAACAACATGCATAATGTAGCTTTGGTGACAATTATAATCACCAAAATTGCTAAACAAAACTAGTGACAATTAGTAATTGTGACGATTATAAATCGCCATTATTGCTGAGTAAAACGAAGTAATATAGTGCCTTTTGGGACTACTATATTCGCCACTAAAACTTATAAAAATGCTGCAAAATGTACACCTCGAAATCACGATCTTCATAAAAGTTTGATAAATAACAATGCTCATAGAATTGCAAGTTCATATACTTCCTCCGTTCCGAATTAAATGCAACAAAATGCACTTTTTCACTATTCACACGTTTCACTTTGACTAAAATTAGTGATTTATGCATAATAATAAAACATAGTCAAGTGAAATCTTGTTAGATTCGTCCTTTAACAAACTTTCATAAAATGTAATTTTTAGAATTTTTACTTACAATAATTAGGAGTGTTTATAAATGTCCGATCAGTCAGATCCATGATATGTCGATCCGATCCTGTTTTCTGGATTTCCGATCCCGTTTTGTGGATATCCAATCCAATTTTTTAGTTTTCGGATCGGATATCCGAAAATTCGAAAATCCAAAAATCTTCAGGCTAGATTCATGCCTGAAATTTTCATTTTAAGATATTTGAAAATATCCGAAACATCGGAATTTTCTGGATATTTTCGATGATTCGATCCCAAAATATCCGTTTTCGAGGCCGAAATATCCGATGATTCGATCCCAAAATATCCGTTTTCGAGGCCGAAATATCCGATGATTCGATCCGATATAAAACTCATTTTATGAACTTTTCCTTTGAAAAATGCAACTTTTTTTAGTTTTTGGATATCCGATCCGAAATTTCTGATACCCGAAATTTTTCGGATCGGATTTTTCCCAATTCAAAATTTCGGGCCGGGTCGAATATCCGGAATGAAGACTTCTATATGTAATTATACATATTTATGGTCAACAATAATGCTTGAGATGTGTAAAAATATATTTGTTGCATTTAATTCGAAACATATGGAGTATATATGTAGATCACAACTTTCAAAATTACCATTTCTCAATAAATCGAACAGTACAAGAAATCAAAAGTAGTAAAGCAATAAAACCAAATATTTCATAGATAATGTATAGCTCCACTTGAATATATGTGCGCTCTTCTATAAAAGTTTGCATCCTTTGACTGACATGTCTGCTTGGGTAACATAACTTTGGAGTTGCCAAAGCAGCCAACCAAAGACGAAGCTAAATCCAACAACTCCGCAAAGGCTTCTTAGTACCACTAAAATCGTTCAACGAACCATCACCTCCATTAATATGAAACTTGCCTGTGTTAAAAGAATAAAAGATGATAGAATCTCCATAAAGTCTTGAAAGATAGATTCTATTTCTTATCCCCATTTCCTCGGAAATCTCTTTTGAAAAGGATGATGAGTTGTTAATAAACAAACTGTATTTACCAAGGCTTTCAACTTGAACCCATTTTATGTCTGAATGATTGATGAAGTTAAACACTTTTAACCATGATCCCATATAACCAATATATACAGCAAAGAGTTTTCCATTACACTCAACTAGATGACATGAATGAAGTCTCAAGTCTACTTCAATCGGATAATCGTATACTTGCCAACTTTCTTCATCACCTACCAATCTAAATTCTCCAAGACATCCTTCGACGTCAATAAAATAAAATGCCCCTCCAAAATAAACAGAACTAGTAGTTACAACATCAAATCTAATTGAATCTTCATTGACAATTTGACAACGAGTCCATGTTTCATCCCCATATCGAAGGTAGAAGATGACTACTCCTTCAACATGATTTTCAAATAGAACAGTTAAACAATCTGGAGAAGTAGGATTGGTTGAAAATCCGATTCCACTAACTTCATGAGATATTTGTTTCTTATAGGAGGGAAATCCCCTTTCACCTTCATAAAAGGATTGAAGAACTTTATTGATTCCCTTAAACATACAACGATCCACCCATCCTTAGAACAATCAACAGTAAAAGGATCTGAAGAAACTTGGAGGATGTTATATTGTGAATCATCTCGAGTTGGGTCGATTACTTGACATAATCCGCTGTCATTCTTAAAGAATATAAACAAAGGGAGCAAGTTATGGGGTCTTCGTTGAGTTACTAAGGGGATTGCTGAATGAAATACCTTGCTACTAGCTCGAAAGTTCCAATAATCAAACAAATGCAAATGCTTTGAGATCAACCATAGTATATCTTCAGGTAACTTGGTTGGCTTGCATTCGCTTTCTCGTCTTTCATTTTCATGTGGTTGGATACTGCTACCAATCTGAGTAAATTCTAGTGATCTTTGCACATCATGCACAGCTAATAACCTGTCCCAAATGGAGGAAAAACCGCAGAATAAGATGACATATATAAGAAAAACTAAACTAGTTGCAAGAATGAAGGCATCATTAAACTACTAACCTTTGATGTTCATGTTGTGGCATCGCATTAAACCACACAGGAGTGCTGTATGGTGTCTTCAAGTTTGGGAGAGGCCGAAAAACAGTTAAACTTTTCTCATCTAGGCTGTATGAGTAAAAAATCTTATCGTTTTCGGACGGAACAAGAAGGTAGACACAATTCTCTTGAAGTCCGTTGGATGCCCAACACCAAGTGGAACAATTAAGAGCAACAAAAAAGGCACGACCACCCAAACACTTGACGTGCACCCATTTTTTGGAATGCATATCCAATTCCCAAATTTCCACATTGTTGATGCTCAAGTCCTGTCCATAGCGTGAACAAGGACAGACCCAATATATATGACCACAGGATTC
Source organism: Beta vulgaris subsp. vulgaris (assembly GCF_026745355.1). Taxonomy (NCBI): domain Eukaryota; kingdom Viridiplantae; phylum Streptophyta; class Magnoliopsida; order Caryophyllales; family Amaranthaceae; genus Beta; species Beta vulgaris. Next base: position 3,759,234 of record NC_079205.1, on the reverse strand, counting down.
AACTATGTAGTAGTTACTAGTAGCGCGACGAAAGGTGCAAATTGGCTCCTCCAACTGCAAGAACTTAGTGAGTGTGTTGGAGGGGTCATCAGCAACCTTCATACATAATAACAATATACGGTGGACAGGAGAAAGAGCGCAGCAATATATTAAACCTTTGTGACTAATGGCAGAGTATAACCCTGTTCTTTTACCATCAATATCAATTTTTTGACTGACCCAACTACAACTGGAACTAATACTAGTACCATCTTCATCCTTACTTTTAGGACGACAAGAAAATACTTGGTCTGTGAAAAACAAGAAAAGTATACAATCCTCTGAACATGGGGGTGATGTGAGCGTACATGTTGATAACTCTGTATCTCCTAAAGTTGACATTGGTAATGACGACAATGGAGGTAGAAGTAGAGATTGCTCAGTGACCAGATTGCACAAAGAGAATTGTTTTGGATCGATGGAATCGCGTAGAATTAACCAGCCATGACAGGAACCACAGATGGATTTACCGCGCAAGATAGGGATACTCTTGAGGTAGGAATTGTTGTCGGAGATGGTGAAGAAGGTTTGTATCTGTTTTTTCTTAGAAGTTCCGTGTGTATATATAAGCCAGGGTGCTTGCTCAGGAAGTGGAGGCCTCAATACATCTACCTGCTTTTCCACTGATTTTTTTATCATGTCCATTGATCTCTTGCAGTTATACAACCAATATCAGTAATACCACTATACCAGCAATAACTTCTGCCAAAAAATTGCAATTTATACGTTGATCTGATGTTCAAATACTCTTTGTTAGATTATATAATCCACAATACAGCACAAGATTAAGAGTTGGATGTGAGGTCCGAGTAAAAAAAATTTGCTGTGCTAAAGGTTAGATCTTTACTCTAAGCTCTTGAGATTATGATAAACTACTCAATATTGCAGTATTCCATTGACCAGTATTTATAGGGATTACGATAATCTAATCCTAAATAGGTTAGGAATCCAAACAATATAAGGATGAATCTATACTTCGAAATTGAATTAAATTAATAAACCTATGAGAGGAAACTAACTAAACTGTTCTGAATATGTCTGAACTGAACTGAACTAAACTGAACTGAATTTGTCTAAATTAAGCCGAATTTTTATTAATTTGGTGAAAAAGAATATACCCTAAATCTTGCTTTTAAATATGTATTTATCTATTTGGGCTCTTATGATGACTTTTCTTTTTGAAGGACCCTTATGATGACTTGGCTTCTAAAAGAACTTAACAAATTAGGTTAATAGCCAACTAATACTTTAAACCACAGATTTTTGTTTTAGTTGACATAAAAGATTGATAAAGATAAAAAGGTTTCCGTCTTTTATTAGTTTACCCCTTTTGAATTTTGACACTATTCACATACATGACTTTGACTATCTCTTGTAATTTGTATTTAAGGAAAAATATAGTCATGTGAGATCTTGTTGGATTCATCTCAATGTGTATTATCCAAATATCAACTTTTTGTAATTTTTGCTTATCGAAAATTAGAGATATTAAGGTTCAAATTAATATCTCGGCAAATGTCCCAAAAAAAGGGGTAAACTAATAAGAGACAGAGGGAGTACAATTTAACAAAAAAAGAAATTACCTCTGTTTTGCTAATTAAATTGCAGGTCCAGATATTTCAGAGATCAGATTACCACAGAATCAGAAAACACAGGAGGATCAAGGAGATCTCAAGGTGAGGGAAGCAATATATTATGTTTAGGAGAACCATATCAACCTCGTTTTAGAGTGTGGATGGTAAACTGTGTAATTAGTCTTGTATCATCATAAATGTAATTAATTTTATAAAATGCCGTATTCGAATCAATGGGCATAATATGAAGATAATCAGAGAAATCTGATTCTAGGAGAGTGTAAGAAAAGAGGAAATGAAGAGATACAAGTAGACACAACTTATATGTACTAAGTATGGGTTTCTATCTCTAATATGTAAACTAAGGTTCAAATTTTGGTGGAAGCAAAATTTCAATATTGTTGGAAGGGAATTGGGGCTTGTTGACTATGTGGGTGAGCGGTCTTGTGCGAGGGCAGCCCAAAAGAAATTCATCTTACCACAGGGTCCTGAAAGAAGGTTAAAAAAAATTATTTTTTTGTTTCTAAGGACTTACTGCCTAGTTTTAAGTTAAATAGGTACATTTTTTTTACATGAAAAGAGTTTCTTTTTCTGTTTACAAGGTGTCTTTTTAAGAATAATGAGTCAAAAATGTTAGTTTTCGAGCTAAAAGTTAATCTTATCTTACAAAATAATGGTGTTAGAGTAGCTTTTTGGGGCTTGTTAGGCCTCTGGATGAGTGGTCCTGTGCGAGGGCAGCGAAGAAGAAATTCATTTTACCGGGATTCTAAAAGGAGGCCCAAAAAAGAATTTAACTTTTTGTTTCGAAGGGCTTATTGCATAGTTTTAAGTTAAATAGGTAGATTGTTTAGGTAAAAATAGTTTTTTTTTTTCTGTTTACAAGGTGTCTTAATAATAATGAGTCAAAAATGTTAGTTTTTAAATGATAGGTAGATTATTTAGGTAAATGAGTCAATAATAATAGGTAGATTATTTAGGTAAAAATATTTTAAATGATAGTTATAAATAAATAATATTAATAATCATAAATTATTAATAATAATCATAATTAATGATAATAATGATAATTAATAATAATTATTTTATATTATTTGTATTGCTATATTAATACTTGATGGTGATAATTATAATATCTAAGAAGTAAATTAATATATCTATTTTAATAATTAGATTTAATAATATCTAATAATAAAAAAAATGATTGGGTCGGACCGCTCAAAATTGCATCATAACCCGTTTTGACGCGATTTGATTGGTATATGAGCTAAAAAACGTGAGTTTATTTGTGCTTTTGACCTAAACCATATTCCTCCTAATAATAATAGTAATAATAATGAGTAAAGCTATAATAAACAAAATAATATATAAAAATAATAGAAATAATAATAATAATAATAATAATAATTAATAATAATGATATATAAATAAATAATAATAATAAGAAGAAGAAGAATTAGTAACATAAATTAGACCAACATAATAATAATATTTAACAAAATGGTTGTAAAAGAATGGAGCTAAGCTGAACTGAGCTAAACTGAACTGAACTGAATTGAGTCAATATGGTCGTTATTAGAGCATCTACAATGGCTTGGTTTTAGTTAGTCTAGCAAAAAGTAAAGCTAGCTTTACTTAGTCTAACCATTGGGGAACTTGGCCCTTTGGGTTGGTTGGTCTGGATTTCCAGACCATATGCTCCTTGGATGGAGTGCACAAGCCAAATGAAAATCAGCCCAAATTTCTCCTTCTTTGCTGTAATTTCTTCAACACAATTACAAGGATAAAAAATTTATAACGTTATTTTAAAAAAAACTAGTTCTAATTTTTATTTTATTTTTACAATAACATCTACAAAATATTTTTATCTATAAATTGAGCCCAAATTTCATATATTTTACTACACTTTTTCCCAACTTATTTTTTTCTAGTTACTCTCTCCTACCTCATATTATTTATAATAAGCAAATATTATGGATTCAAAAAATCCTAATTACTCCCAAAATAATTCGAACCACCCACAAAATTCCCCAAATAATTTAATTGACATAAATTAATTAGCATTAATTACTTTAAATCATCTATTTATATAAAAAATAAACATTGGGATATGTTAAAAGTAAGAGAGAGAAATGGAAAAACCAAGTAAGACCAACCCACCCCATTGTGAGAAAAAAAAGATGAGTTGGTGGGAGTTTTAGTGGGATGTGAGGTGTAAGAAGGAGGGAAGGAGAGAGAATGACAAAACATAAAAACCAAGTAAGACCAACCCACCCCATTGTAGATGCTCTTAGGGTTGACAAAAGTTGACCCAATCTGAGAACCCGACTCGAACCTAACCCGAAATAAGCAGGTTCGGGTTAAATTTTTGACCCGTTTAGCTAAATGGGTCGACCCGAAAACCAAACGGGTTAGGTTCAGATTGAAAATTTCAACTCGAAAATAACCGGTCAAACCCGTTGAAATTAATTGTAAAGACAGACTCATGAATAGAGAGAGTGTGAGAAAGAGAAAGTTGGAAGAAGAAACTAACAGATTAAGGACTCAATAAATTATTGATAAAAGTTATTGGAGCTGAATGCCCCCAATTAATTATATATTTTTTCTTACATAATTCTCACCATAGATAACTTGTCCACCTGTTCTTGAAGCTCGGAAGAAATTTTTAAAATCAGGTTAAATGGGTCGGGTTCAAGTCAAACCGTTTATAAACAGGTCGGGTTCGTGTTGGAATTTCTGATCTGTTTAGGTAAACAAGTTGGGTTCGCATTTGGGAGCGCTAACCCGTTTATATAAATAGGTCGACTCTAATTTAACCTGACCCAACCTGATTGCCACTCCTAGTTGTTATAAGAGGGAAATCCCCTATCACCCTCATGAATTAAGGAATTGAAGAACTTCATTGATTTCCTTAAACATACGACTACCCACCCATCCTTAGAACAATCAACAGTGAATATGTTGGTCTTATTTAATGAGAAAGGGAGGGGAAGGAAAGTCGATGCCAGAAATTGACTTTTTGACCGGGAAACTTAGAGGTGGTCTTAAGTAACAACGGATTGTATTATAATAGGTCTATTTCAACAAAAAAGTTTATATTAGGTCTTTCAAAACAAAATGACTATTTTAATAGGTCTTTCCCAATAAAAAGTTATAAGTTTATATAATAAACTCTAATTCCAAAGCCCCTTCGAGAAGATGAAAATTAAGGAGCATCGTGGTGAAGATCAAGGTTGAAGATTTGTATAGATCATAGATTTCGTACATACTTCCTCCGTTTTTTTTATAGATGCTACATTTCCCTTAAATGGAAATGTCATAATAGATGCTACATACCATAAATGAATTCCTTTTCACCATAAAAATCTTAAAATACTATTAAAAAGTTGGTGGTCCCCCACCTTCTCTTTTAAAATACTCATACTTTTTCCTTAACAAATGGTTTTTTATTCAAAAAGTGGTGGTCCCCTACTTTCTCTCTCTACCTTTCTTAAAAAACCCCCCACTTTCTCTATGTAGCAAGAATAAAAACACGGAGGAAGTATATAATAATAGTTCTGTTACATCACTTCATTAATGAAAAACATATGAAGATGTTTATACATGGTTTTCATATAATAATTGCACATGTCATTCTTTTTGAATAAAATGAGCAACCAATGTTAGAAATATTGCATATTTAGTTTCGGCCAAATATATAATAGTATATGAATAAAATGACTCAATCTCAATTAGAAGAGAAAATTACAAATCTAGCAAGACTACCAAAGGAGGTGTTTTCTTTTTCGGACTCGGATACTATATTGGACGATCCCCTTTTCCTTATTAAAGATTTGAATTCTCTTTTGTGGTCTCATGTGATTAGGGACGGGAATTATATATCCCACCACCTAGCTAGACTTATTCTTTTTAGTGTTAAATAACGTTGGGAGAATCATTGTCATGTGGAGGTGACTCCATATGCTTTAATGTACACTTTGTCCCTCGATTAATATACGCTTCATCTTTCCCTCTAAAGAAAAGCCAAGTTAAATTGTTTGATAATTCATCTTGCATTGCATTTTAAAAATTTTATTATTCTCCATAATATTCAAATGGATCAATTATATATTGAATTAATTAGATAAGTAATTATGATCTCTTAATTAATTTAGACCATTTCACGTGTCTCACTTTAAACGGCCAAATTCCTCCAAACCAAGAACGTTAACATAACATCTAAACTCTATTTTAGATTGATCATTCTACTCAAAATGAATTAATAATCTTCAAAAAAAGAGTATTAATCTTTTTCATTAAGAATACTTTTTATTAATCCAAAAAGCCTTTAATTAGGAAGCATTCTATCATTTTAAGGCCTCTTTCAAAAGCCAAATTTGTATTGCTAATTGATGTGATTACCTCAATCTAATCCTTGTTTTGGTATCACTAATTGGAATCATTACCTTAACTTATTTAATCACTAATTGAAGTGATTAATACGTACCCCAAACTTATTGGAGTGCGTGATTAATACCCCAAAAGCCTTCAAATCATGTTTAATCGCTAATTGGAGTGATTATCTGAACTCTAATCACGAATTGGAGTAATTACCTTAACCTTACTCAATATCACTTATTGAAGTACTTAGTTCAAAACCATTGGGTATCATTAATTGGAGAGATTACCTTTTTTTAAATAGATTTGTCGAACTCTATATATGAGTTATTTGTAGTCTTTTTTTCTTTCTTTTCCTTTAATCCTTAGTGGAATTGACCATTTAGGATGAGAAATGAAATCGAACTACGATGGTTTTAATCCATGAGTGGATTCCAATCTCGCAATGATCGGTAACTTTAGTGCTCAGACCTTACCACAAATGATGGGTTGGTCCTCTTAAATAAAAAATGATTAAATGTGCATGTGTATAAATTGTGTTTTTCTTTCTTTTGAATAATCATGATTCCTTTAAAAAGAAAAATAATGCATTTAGTAAGAGTTTGTTCTTTACAACGGAAGAAAAGACGAGTTCCAGATGTTCGCACCTCTTACCCTAAAACCCGAACCTTATCTCATGTTATGGATGTAACACCCCGATAATTCTCTCTTTTTCAAAAATACTTTTTCTATTAAACTTAGAGAATCATCAAAGCATTATCGCCCGTATGATAACGTATCGGCTTATTCAGAATTTTGCAACGGAAAACATATAACTGAACTTTAGAATTGAAATATAATAAATAACGAAATAACGTTAAAACCAAACAACATTGTTAACTTTAACTTCAAACCCACTTAAAGGTAAATGTATCTACTAAAACAATGAATAGATCAATCAGCTACACAAGCTCTCCATTCTCAAAACTCCATGATGCATCATCTGCGCACATGTAGATGTCAATGCACTAGTGAATCTGCTCACCAACAATGGGTCATTACAAGATCAATCAGGCAAAGCCATGATCAACACATACAAGCAAAGCACGTAGTCAGTAAAGCTGAGTACTACATAATAATAAATAAACATTACTAACATGATACTAATAAATATAAGCAGGGATAAATAACAACATAACAATCTAACAATCTGCAAATAACTTTTACTGAACTAAACTTTAACAATCTTTTTATTATTTTAATGGAATAGTCATTGGATCGAGTTGTCTTATCTAAAAACGAGCCTTCACCTAGGAAGACGAAATACGAGCGTGACTCCATATTCCATAATGACCTACAATATCAAAGAACCTTTTTAATAAAAATAGGATTGTTGATCGATCCAATTTCCAGAAAAAGTCATGGCACGATCACCATGTACCCTAACTCCTAATTGTCCTACTTCAGACGTGCACCAGTCTAAAGTTTATTATTTTCCGAGTTTCACTTTACATGATTTACCAATTATTACTTGTTATGACACACAAACAATACAGATAATATATAATCAAACATTCACAACTTTATTCCTTCTTTATTTCAATTCTTCTTATTTGTTGAACCTAGCCAACAACCAACTTACCTTTTAAAGGTAGAATTATCAACTTATCCAATAAGGCACACAATCCTCATAGAGTAGTGAAAATAATAATATAAGGGAACACATGATTCAATCATAATCCAACTAATAAATATATTAATTCCCCCATGTGAATTAATAAATAAAGTTCCCAACCAACATGCTTGCATCAATATTCCATACAAACATGATATTAATCTCATAATTAAATCTCATACTTAACATGTTCGCACGCAGACATAAAACATGTAAAATCCAACATCATAACAATCATATATGAACTCACAAAGTTCCTATCTATACATGATACTACATAACTTTCCTTCCTAAAATCATGATACTACATAAAACAACACATAGGTATGTACATATCTTGTGTAGACAAATTGATAGACCATTTTAAATCAATTTTATAAGTTGCCTACAGAGAAATCTCCGCCTAAAACAACCAATAGAATTTATAATCAATACTCCATATAAATTCCAGCAACTTTAAAATACTTTAAATTTCCTTTAAAAATATTCAAAAGTTGTTTTTATCATTAAAACTTCAATTACTCATATTCCCTAGCATAGTATTACTATACTAGTCATGAAAACTCATAAAACTCCATTAATAACAACATTTTTAAAATTACAACTTATAAATTATTAAAACTTCCTTTAAACATAATTAAAGCTTGAATTCATAAGTTAAACCAATTTTATAGTTTATATCATGCTACTATGATTTTTCAATCTTTTAACACACTAAAAATCCATGCTTTGATAATTAAAATTCTAATTTAAACATAATAATCAAATTTAAATTTTTATTCTTTCAATACATAATTTATACAATCATAGATTGATCATTAAAATAGTAAACTAAAGCTTCTAATCATAATTAGTACTAAAATAAATCATAAAAACATAATCTTTAATCAAAACTTGAGGAAGAAGAAAAGAAATCAAACCAACACAAGAAGGAGAATCAAAGAAAAGGACGTCGGCGAGGACCAGCAGCGGCGCAGCGCAGGTGAGCGACGTTGATGGTGCTGGTGGAGTTGTGAAATTTCTTGGTGAAGAAGAAAGTGTATCTTGAAAGAGAAGAGAAAGAAGATGAAAAAAAACGGGAAATGAGAGAAACTAAAGGGTTGGCCGGTTTTCTTGAGTGGGAGGGAGGAGAGAGAAAATATGTGTGGGTAAAATATTTGGTTTAAGGTATTTATAGGTAAGCTTTTCTTTTTGGGCTTAGGAAAAGACAATTGAATTTTAAGTAAGATTGAATAATGAATAGGATTATGAATAAACTCCTAACATTACTAGAAGCTCCTTTTCCTAGTCCAATTATTATTTGGATTCCTCAAGCCCATTCAAAATCCTTTTTCAACTTCAAATAGTATTTCAAATATTTTTCAAAGCATGTCTTAACAAATTATTTTAACTTCCTCAAATCTTTAAAATAATTCCCGTGATATTCAAAATAGTCAACCTTTTAAATAAATAAATTATTTAAAACTAATATATATATATATATATATATATATACTACAATATATTTATAAAGGCCATAAATTTACAGGGGATTACAATGAACGACTAATTTTCTAAAAAACCTTATCTATATGAAGTCATCATCGTTCAAAATGATTATTTTTTGAGTTGATTTTAGAATGAATTATAAAATAAATTTGCTCTATTAAGATATTATAATAAATAGGGTGACGACTTCAAAGCTGTCAATAAAAAGCATAGTCCAATGAGATACTAATGTAAGATTCAAACAGTTAAGTAAGATAGTAAAAGATCTGATACCACATATAAAACAAGACTCCAAATGGTATAAAAACCTTTTTTCAAAAAAGAGTATATATTTCTTCTAAATACAGTGATTCAAAATTTGAATTATTTAAATAAATAGATATATACTCCGTTATGCAAATGGAAAGCATTTGAGTTAATTTAGGTAATTTTTTAATAAATATATGATATATGAATCTTAATTTAAAGCATTTTTGAGCTAATTTTAATGGTTTAAGAATCACTCGTATTAAATATATTAATCAATTCCTAACAAAAGTTGTTCTTAATTTAAATATTAATAATATTTGTAGTTGTTTATAGAAAATCGAATTATATCGGAATCCTATCCTGAAATCTTTTTTTAATTATATTTTATTTATTGAAATCTTATCCTAAAATTCTTTTATAATTGTCTTTTATGTTTTTTTGATAGGAAAGAAGGGAATTTTATTAATCATTCAAATATAGGATCATATCTCGACATGCAATATAATACCAATAGAAAAATCCGGGAAGTCCTCAACCCGCGGCCCATACAAACTCGTCGGCATTTACATCATTACATGGATATATTTTTGCAATTTTATGAGCCAACATGTTACCCTCTCTTTTAGTATGGACAAAAGAAGAAAAATCAAGTAAAGAAGAAAGTTGTAGAATGTCACTAACAATAACCCCCACCACTGACTTAGTAGAAAATGTCTTCTTCAGCTTCAAAATCAAGCTCAGGCAATCGCTTTCAATTTCCAGTGCCTTTTTCATGATATTTTTTTTTATTCATATGAGCCACGCAGGCAATATACAATCTTGATGATATTTAATCCCCATCTCAACAATATCACCCTCTACACATTTCTAAGACAGAAAGCCAATGCCGCATTCCTTGAATTACATAATGCCGCATCAGAGTTTAACTTATACAAACCTGATGTTTCTTTTTTTGAATTTAGTATGGATAAAAGAGCTTCCTATGCTATTCACACTAGTGGAAAAATGAAGAAGGGTTGCGCTGAAAAAGGCCTGTAGGGCTACGCTTTTTGACAGCAGCTCTTTCAGTAGCAGCCCTTCACTTTTTAACTAGGGCTGCGCTAGAAAAGCGCAGCCCTTCACAACGAAGGGCTGCGCTTTTTAGGTAAAAGCGCAGCCCTTCTAAGCTAGAAGGGTTGCGCTTTTACCTAAAAAGCGCAGCCCTTCCTACCAAAAAAAAAAAATTTTGACATTTTTTTACTCATAATATCACATTTTCTGAAATTAAACAGAAGAGAAGAGAAACGAAACGAAAATGAAAATACTAAACCCAAAACAAAAAAAAGAATGAAACGAAAATGAAAAAAAGGAACAAAAACTAATATACAGAAGAGAAGAAATTATAGATCTGAAAATACAAGAACATTAATCAAAACAAAGATGAAAATACAAGAACATTAATCAAAACAAAGAGAAGTATATAAGAACATTAATCAACACAAAGAGAAGTATACAAGAACATTAATCAAAACAAAGAGAAGTATACAAGAACATTAATCAAAACAAAGAGAAGTATACAAGAACATTATAGATCTGAAAATACAAGAACTACCTCCAAACATTAACCTAATAATGTTTAAATACATAAAACAAAACCCTAATACATAATTTAAGGGAAAAAAAATTTCGAAAAAACTTAAAATGCCTATTTGGAGGCTTAAACGAACTCGGATGGCTTAAAAAGGTATCACAATAGGCAATCGGACTCCGTCGGCATGTTTAGTGCAAATCATTTCAAGGTTTATTTTTGTCGCAAATGTTTATGGGAGTTTTTGAGAGAGAAGAGAGGATGAGAGAGAAGGAGGAAAAGAATAATGAGGGACGTGAGAGAATGAGGGATAATATATTTGAATCCCCGCTCAATATTTCAAAGCCCGCGATTTCAAAATTTCAAATTTTTTCAGGAAGGGCTGCGCTTTTTCTAAAAAGCGCAACCCTTCTGCTTAGTAGGGTTGCGCTTTTTAAAAAAAGCGCAGCCCTTCACTAGTAGGGCTGCGCTTTTTAAAAAAGCGCAGCCCTTTCTGTTTTTCCCCTAGTGTATGTACATGTATCTATTTATTAACGTTTACTTGTTATTTGAAACTTTTTTTATAGTTTTATCTAATTAACGATCTTTTCTAAATTCTAATTGTGTGTCTCTATGTGTGAGCGAGAGAGAAAAACATATTGTTATTGGTTGTACGTTTGGTAAACAAGGTCACTCACCTATAGGGTCAACAAGCCCCAATCTCCCCCGTCCTCTTCAATATTGAAATTTTTGCTTCCACCAAGATTTGAACATTAATCTCCCATGTGTAAGATAGGAAGCCATACTATTAGACCCAAGGATTCTTGGGAAAAAAAGAAGATGATAATAACCTAACTTATGTGTTGATAGTTATGTTTCTTACACGTACATAAATTGGTCAAAATAGGCCCAAAAATTGGTCTCTAGCTCATATGTGTCGATGGTTAACAACTTAATATTGATTTATAGTCCCTTTTGTTGAAAACATTTGGATTACAACTCCACAAACCCTATTTAAATGACAATAAGTTAATCATTGATAGTATTTTTTTGGAAAGAAACATATATATATATGAGTTTAATTTTTCATTACCATGAATTTTAGCATTCAGCCTTCCTTTCAAAACAAAAAAGCACATAAAACTCTCATCATCCTAAATCCTAATCATCATTACCACATACTATAATACTACTGAGTATTATTCGAGGCTCTAAAGATAACATTTTGTAATTTGTATAGTATATACTTCTAACTAATAACCATCATTCATGAGATAAAATGTTCTTGATTTGCATGGTCTAGACTCTAGAAACAGTACTATAAGTTTCATTTTTAATTTTTATGAGAATAAAGATCTCTAAGTTGATATTAATTAGGTGCTTAATCTCTCTTGATTCTTTTCTTTATCAATAAATACATGTACAGAACGATTTTCTTTTTACGACGGTAAGACCTAAGAAAGAACTCAGGAAGAAGGTTAGGGCTAACCTTTCGCACGAGAGGAGCTCCTACCTTAATAAATACATACTACATGTTAGATCTCAATACAAATTCTTTTTTTTTTTGGGTGTGGACAGTACTGTACACGGTACACCACTAACATACTCAAAGCGACACTGCTGCAATTTTCAGGAGAACATCATCAAATTGCATCTCTACGAATACGATTCGTTTTGGGGTGAATATCAACCTTGGAAATGTTATACAGTACAGTCTTACAGATACTCAAGATATGAGGCTTATTACAGAAGCATGCACGTTTGGTATTTTTTGAAAAAGCAAAAAATCAAACAACAACTAAGCAAAGATGAGCTAGGCTATTTTGTTAGTAGCTTGTTGAATCGAAAAGGTACTCTAATCATTGAGGTATTGCTTATTTGGTTACTTAGTTCAGCCAAAAATGTATGAGCCCGAATGTTGGGGATGAACCAAACCACTCATGTTCAAGTATGCAGCACACACATGCTCCACGTGTTGTCAACGTGATTCTCTTTCTTTCATTAGCTTTTTTTATACTTTATATACTACTATACTTCTTGTGAGTTTTTTTTTAAAAAAAAGAAAATTATGGTTCAAATTTTCAATACAAGAGGAGGGTGTATACATCATCGATAACATTGTTATTAGGATTGGGATCCTACTTTGAATGGTAAGGATCTGTAGGATCGAAATAGTGGGATCGGATCGTAGGATCGTAAAATCCTACAAATTGGACAAAATAGAGATTAATGATGCTAGTATATAGTAAAAAACTCACGTTAATTATGACTTAGTATTTTATTAGCAAATAGCCATAGTTATTCAATACTTGACATCGAAATACCATGCTACAAGTAAAACCTAATAGATCAAATATGTTATGATTAATAAGATCAGATCGCAGAGTCGTTGGAGCGTAGAATCGTATTAAGATCTTGTCATCTGAATTTTTGTGGTTAGGTAGATCAAAAGATCCTCTGTAGGATCGGATCGATGAAGTCAATCTAGATCGTAGAATCGCTGGATTGTAAATTCTAGATCGTAGAATCGTAGGATCATAAGATCTAGATATAGATGGAGATTTTAACAACAATGTATATTAGTAACGATATTATATTAAAGGATCGTGTAAGAAAGTAAAAGTTAAAATATTATATAGTGACGAACTAAGCATTAACAACATATATTAACATATGATTTTGTCATAAATTTCTAAAATAACACTTTTACAATTTTGTCAAAAAATATGCATAATCAATTTAATATCAATTCGAATATACACTAAATATAAGTACAATAATACAATATATATCAAACTAATAAGTGTTTTTTCGTCTGTAAATTTTGTACATACTCATAATATTTTTTTCATTAAAAAAGAAAAAAGAATGGAGTTAGGATTATTCTTGCAGAAAAGGGATGTTTTTCCAGCTCAGAACAATAATTCAAGCATGACAAAATGAATGTGTGAGATTGATAAGCTAAGCTTATGCCATGAATTATGCTTTTTGCCACCCAATGTTGTGCAATAAGTAGTGGATATGCATGATTAATAGTAAGAATAAGATTTAATGACGCAATTATGAAGGTGTTAATCTATTAATCTTGGTATCTAGGAGTAGCTTAGTACGTACTACGATTCTATGAATTAAAAAGCTAGTAGTAATAATCTAGTATTTCTGCTATATTTCCAGGAAATGTCATGCTATAGTAGCGACATCTTTAATCATTGACTTAATTCGTTAATCCACTTGCAAAGGATGTCAAATTACAGGGAAAAAGGAGGCAACAAAAAACAAAAAGGTGGAATTTTTGTTTATAAAAACTATTATAGTCAATAGTCATAGATTATTAGTTTTTGTCAATATTCAATTTAGCTTTAGTTTGTAACTTTGAATCGTAATTATGTCAACTATTTAATTAATACTATATGTGAAATGTGACTTGCGCGAGAAGCTGAACCAAGAAGAAGGACTCGGTCGCGAGTCGCGATCCGTGTCGCGAGGTGCGACAGAGCGGATTTTGGAGCAGCGAGGCAGAAGGTGCGTCGCGAGTCGTGACGTTCATCGCGACCTCATCGCTACCCAGTCGCGAATCGCGACCTGGCTCGCGAGTCGCGAGCTGGGCGTTTTATCGCGAAGCGCGTTTTTCGTCCGGTTTATTTTACGACTTAGGGCTTGTATTCTAAACTTTATATAAATATGTTTTATCATATTTAGGGCTTATAACCACAAAAGTTAGAGAGAGAGATTAGAGAAAACACAATAGAGAAGATTAGAGAGAGTCTTTGAGATTCAATTCAATTGAATCTTGCCTATTGTATTTGTAATCGTCTCGTTCATAGTGAAACGATCTTTTTCCCTGCCTTGAGGACGTAGCTATCACATTGATAGTGAACCTCGTTAAATCTTGTGTGTTCATTTATTCGCTTTCTTGTAATCTTGTGTGAATGCTTGGTTGTTGTGAATTCTTGTTGGTTTTCTTAAAACACAATAGACAAAAATTTCGAAAATACTTAAAATGCCTATTTGGAGGCTTAAACAAACTCGGATGGCTTAAAAAGCCTAAACGTCACATCATAGCGGTGTGTTTGACTCGTTGGCCCGTTCCGCTTCCGAAAAGGTATCACAATAGGCAATCGGACTCCGTCGGCATGATTAGTGCAAATCATTTCAGGGTTTTTGTCGCAACGTTTCTGGGAGTTTTTAAGAGAGAAGAGAGGATGAGAGAGAAGGAGGAGAGGGAGGAGGGACGTGAGAGAAGGAGGAAAATGAATAATGAGGGACGTGAGAGAGGAGAGAGAATGCGGGATAATATATTTGACGAATCCCGCTTAATATTTGAAGCCCGCGAACTTTTTTATTTCAAATTTTTTTAGGAAGGGTTGCGCTTTTCTTCAAAAGCGCAGCCCTACATAGCAGAAGGGCAACGCTTTTTGAAAAAGCGCAACCCTTCACTTAGTAGGGCTGCGCTTTTAGGAAAAGCGCAGCCCTTCTTACATACAGAAGGCTGCGCTTTTAGGAAAAAGCGCAGCCCTTCTGCTATGTAGGGCTGCGCTTTTAGGAAAAGCGCAACCCTTTCTTTTTTTTCTCCTAGTGTCAATTTGCGATAGTGAATTGATATGATAGTTCAGATATTGTTATTAGTACGCCTTTGAAACAATTGATGGATGTTGAACAGAAGGAGCTAAAGCAACTGTTTATACTCGTCAACCCACGCCACTGCACTCCGGCATGCACCTCTCCATCCCGTCAGTGGCGGATCTAGAAATAATATACAATGGGGTCACTTTGTTAAATATGTATTCGAAAATGATGATTGAACAACTAATTAAATGGGCCAAAGCCCAATGTAATGTTGAAGTTCTAAAAGGCTAAGAGCATGATCAATGGAGAGGAGTTCCTCATCCTCTTATATTTTCTCTCTCCTTTTCTCCTTTTGACACCTCATTTTCTCTTTCCTCCACCTCATTTCCCACTAACTCATCCTCTTCCTTTTTAACATCCTCACATATTTTCTACAACAAAGAGGATCCTCTTCCAGATCCTATTTCTTACTTTACATATACTTTACAAAGCTATGGGCCCCAATGAACAAAATAAGAAATCAGAAATTAATTTGCCAATTCATCAAAACGCAGCAACAATGAGGAGAAAGAGTTGCGTTTTGATGAAGCACATGCTTCCTCATTGCACGCGGGCCGATGTGCCAATTCCTGGACAACAAGAGGAATTTGCTACATCCTCTTGCAAAGAAGATCCTCTTCAAGTATTCAACAATGGTGAGGATAAAGATTTTGAGGAGAGAGAGAGCTAAGAGGAGGGAGGATCCTCTCCATTGTGGATGCTCTAACACTACACTCATTATCCACTTACTCCATCATTTAGTAATTACTAATAGTAGTAGTACTCACTACCCAGTACTCAATACTCAATACTTCATCATTGAACTCATTATTTTCATTTTTAGATGCTTATTTACAACACTAAAAGTTATATATATCATTTTCCTTGATTTATATTGTAAACTAAAAGTTATTTTGATAATCAACAATAAATTGTATTTACGGATTTGTTGTTCAAATTTATTAACTCTTTATACGTAACGGTTACGGTTAACCGCATTACCGTACCGAATTTAGTAGATAACCGCTTCGGCGGTAATCGGTTTAACGGGTACGATTATGATTCACGAAAGGCATACACCACTTCTAGTTACCGTACCGAAACTTCTTAATGGGACGGTAACCGTACTATGAACACCCCTAACTACCAGGATTATTATTTTTTTAAAATAAATATATCTCTAAAAAATAGCTTGTTATTTTGAAAATATTTTTTCTTTTTTTAGTCTATCAATGTTTATGTTTTTTATTTTTAAATGTTCATTTTTTGTTATTTTAAAATTCATCTTTTTATTTATTATTGTTCATTTCATAGATGGAGTATCATGTAGATCATACACCATGGTGTATTCTTTTAGCCAACTATTTGCTTACATGGCGCGTCATATGCTATTCTTCCTATGTGACGCGTCGTATGCTTTCGAAAATTACTCATATATATATATATATATATATTGATGATTGATGAGCCAAATGACCAGATTGGTAAAAAAAAGTTGCATCCTTTTGACAATTTGGTAATTTTTTTTTAAAAAAATGACAGATTGGTAAAAAAAAAACTTGCCACCAATGATAGAGTGACCAAAAAATCAATTTTTTTTCCCATTAATTAGTTGATATTTTTGTAAATGTTAAAATTTCTCAATCTTATTTAATAATCATCAACCATTTAACCAACCCCACCCTAATACCTAATATAAGTATTAACGTACATGACTTCCTTCTTTTCTACGTATTCTTTTCTAGTCCTCTTCTTTGATTTTATTTTTTTATTTATATATGTTTTTTTGTTCTTTTTTTTCATTTAGTGTTGCAATTTGGGAGATAAATTAAGCTCTTAATGATTGAGGTTTTTTTTTATCATTGATGTTAATATGATGGAATATAGGAGAACCAAAATTGATTATGTAAAACAAAACTTGAATTATTCATCAAAAAAAAAAATTGGTTTTTTTGGTCAATCTGTCATTGGTCACAAGTTTTTTTTACCAATTTGTTATTTTGGAATTTTTTTTTATAAGATTGACAAAATGGTGCAATTTTTTTACCAATCTGGTCATTTGGCCATGATTGATGATTAGATTGGATTCCATCTTAATATCTTATTCCATCTCGAAAGGGAAAAGCGCCCTACTACAGATAGTGGCGGAGCCAACAGGGGACATGGGACAGATGTACCCCCACTTTTTAAAAATAACTAGTTTTTAGGCCTGGGCTATATCTCGGATAAGCAAAAAATCATTTATTAATATAATATTTTATGATAATAACACTAAATACAACTTAGGATGCGTTCTCTTCAAATTATTGGCCCTGGACTTATCCGAACTGAACTTATTGAACCTGAACTGAACTTATTGGATTTTATTAAACCTAATTGGACCTGATTCAACTTATTGGACGTGATTGAACCTGATTGGAAATTATTGGACCTTATTGACCTGATTGAAACTTATTAGACCTTATTGACCCTAATTGAAACTTATTAGACCTTATTGGACCTGATTGAAACTTATTAGACCTTATTGGACCTGATTGAAACTTATTTGACCTCATTAGACAAAAAAATTGATCATTAATAACACAAATATTACCCCTAACGTAAATATTACCCCTCAAAGTTTATTATGAAGTAATAATTATTAAAATTCTTCTTTTAAAAAAATAATGATTATTAATTATCTCTTATGATAATTAATTTAACAATTTTTTTTTACTATTTATATATATATATATTTTTGGTAAGTAAGGAGTAATATTGAATTAAACCACCACACAACAGGCTGAAAATCCAGCCAATACATCCCTATTAACCACACTATTGACTATACAACCATTGGATATCTTCATCCGCTATACATCTAGGAATTCTAGCTTTAACTCTACATTTCACATTATGTTTGATTTCTTTTACAACTTTCTCTACAGTATGTATTTGTAAGTTCCAGAGTGCATTATTTCTCTCTTCCCATATCTTATAAACATCAGTTAACACACCTGCAATTGCAACCTTTCTTCTGAATTTACCTCCTTTCTGTCTCCTCTAAATCCAGTTGACAAGTTGGTGCAGATGACCAGTCCTAGCTCTTATTCCTAACCAATTCTTTATCTGATTTAAGCATTACTATTTATATATTTGCCTATACATAACTTTCACCACTAGTATAGTATCTAATAGTCTTGTTTTGATTTTATAAAGCACTAGTAGAAAATCAAAAGTTGATTAACATTTATTGCTAACAAGTTAAAATTGGCACATATGAAAAATTCTCACTCCATTTTCATTTATGTGAAGTATTAGAATGCATTAACTCCTTATCTCTCACTCTACTTTCATCTCTCACTTGTTACTTGTATCAATTACATATTATGCATTATTATAAAGGAGGGAGAAAATAAAAAGAGTAAAAAGAAAGAGAAAAAAAATCAGCTAATATTATTTGATAATAATATAATCAGCTAATAGTAATATGAATAATCAAATAATAGACAATAATACAAGTATAATACTATATATTATGGTACTTTAATAAAAAATTCTAATAATAACATAATCAGCTAATAGTAATATGAATAATAAAATAATAGACACTAATACAAGTTTACTATATAATCATTATGGTACTTTAATTAAAATTCTAATTATAACATAATCAGCTAATAGTGATATAAAATTATGAATAATAAAATAATGGACAATAATACAAATGTTTATTGAACATTGACTATTTGGACCTTATTGGACCTTATTAGACCTTATTGTAAATTATTGGACCTTACTAGACTTGATTGAAACTTATTACACCTTATTGGAATTTATTGGACCTTATTAGATTTTATTGGAACTTATTGCCCTTATTGGACCTAGTTGCAATTTATCTGAACTTATTGGACCTAAAACTTAATTTTTTTTAAGTTGAGGAGAACGCACCCTAAAACTCCCTAGGGAGAGCGCCACAATTTCTTCTTTATGCACGACTTTTAATATATTTGCATAGATTTTTGGAAAACTTGATTTAAATAGTCCCATCTATGGGCGTCGTGACGAAAACAGTCTCAACTATCCTTTTTTATTGTTCAGTCCCAACTTTAACCCCCCCTTACACTGGTGGTCCAAGTCGACTGATGACTTGCTAAACCGGTAAAAAAAAAAATCCTATTTTTCTTTTTTTTTTGACCTGTTTCTTCCACCTCTTCCTTCAGTATTTCTCTCTCCTTCCCCTACCACCCCTCCTCTTCCCTCTCTCTTCTACCCAAATGACAACCTCTCTCTCACACCCGAATCCCATGAAGCCCGTGCTACCGGCGCGGTTGCTCTTGGTTGCCGGTGATGGGTCGCGCAAACCTTGCTCGCGTCTCTCTCTCTCTCCTTTAGCCACTGCTTCGGAGGTAGGGGGAAGTGGGGAAGTGAGGAAGTGGGGGAAGGGGAGGGTAGTGGAGGAGAAGGGTTCCGGAGTAGGGGGTAATGCGTGGCAGGGAGAGGGCTGACTGGGGCAGGGGAAAGGGGAGGGTAGTGGAGGGGAAGGGGAGGGGTTCCGGGGCAGGGGAGGCGTGGTAGGGGAAGGGTGGCAGGGGAGGGGTGGCTGGGGATGCGTGGCTGGAGAGGGGTGGCAGGGGGCTGATTGGGGAGGGGTGGCTGGTGGCAGAGGAGAGGAGGAGGGAGTAATGAAGGAAGGAGGGAGAAAGAAGATTGAAAAAAAATTTAAAAAATGGCAAATTACCTGCTACAGCAGGTTTTTTACCTGCTGGGACTACTATTGTAAAACACCTTTCAAAGTTGGGACCGAACAATAAAAAATGATAATTGGGACTGTTCTTGTTAGGACGCCCATAGTTGGGACTGATTAAATCAATTTTTCCTAGAATTTTTTTTAAAAAAAAAAAAAAGAAAAAAAAAGGGGAAAAAAAAACGCTCAGCCGCACGCGTCAAGTTTTTTAAAAACAAATTGAAAAAAACCACGCTGATGAGAGAGACTGAGGAAGAGAGATTGAGAGAAACCCAAAACTCGGCGGCGGAGAGACGACGACGTC
Organism: Beta vulgaris subsp. vulgaris; assembly: GCF_026745355.1. Lineage (NCBI taxonomy): Eukaryota > Viridiplantae > Streptophyta > Magnoliopsida > Caryophyllales > Amaranthaceae > Beta > Beta vulgaris. The sequence continues at coordinate 3,738,675 of NC_079205.1, read as the reverse complement.
GACCGTACATTCGCACTCGTCGGAGCAGACGACGACGATTGGTGAGGAAGAGGAGTCACGAAGAGGAAGCGACTCTGCGAGCCTGCGTTTTAGTTTAAGTTTTTTTAAAAGGTAATATTTACAATTTACATTGTTTGGTTGTGAATTACTGAATTATGATACTTGTGAAAGTTTAATTTGTGATTGTGGATTTATTTTTGTTGATTGATTTGTTGTTGGTTTGAAATTGGTCATGAACTCATGTTAATTTGGGTGACATTCCATTATCGTTCCTTTTGTTTTATGAGTTTGGTTTTTTCTAGTTTAGTTAATTCATCTTTTGTTTTGTAGGATAGTTAATTAATTACTACCAATGATTATGTGGATTTTCTTGTTGTTTGATGGTTGTTTCATGAAGCCGAATAACTTTATTTATTGGACCAGGTTACAATTTGTAACATTTGTTCATCTGTTTTTGCAGAAATTAGATAGTTGAGACCATACCCCGCTGTATAAGCAGACATTGGGCTTCCTGATTGAGCAATGGATGTAAGTTTTTTCTTCATTGTCAATATTGATTGGTCTGCAGACAGTGAAAGACTACCTTTTGAATGATATTCAGTTGAGCATAGGAGCTACATTTTCCTTTTCTACATCAATATTTGAGTAATGCAAACATTATTGAGAATCATATACCCCAAAAAACTTCTGCAAGGTTCCATAGCTTATGGCAACGTATGCCGGCGAACTGTTTTCCTTCAAACTTCCTTCTTTTACATGTTAGTTTTCCATAATACTTGAAAAGAAAAGCTTTGATTACTTTTCTTTAAATTTGAGCTTCTTTTAGTGAAAAATTAACACCATAGCAATAACACTTATATAGCAAATTAGGTAAAAAAAAAAAAGGTGCGCCTTAGACTTGCTCCTCGCGCCTAGGCTTCAAGGACCCTTTGGGCCTTGGTGCGCCTTGAGCCCTTTAAATCTAGGTTTTTAATAATATCCTTAAAATTTAGCTTACCTTCTCATCAAATAAAATAATGTTCAGTTCAGTTGTCTATAATAATATTGCTGATGACATCTAGAAGTGTCCAACGTATCTAGCTGTATTGTAATTTTATCTATGTTATTAGGACGGATATACCCATATCTGACTTGAGTTTGTGTTTAAGTGTTTGACTTGGCTACATATTCTCAATGATTTTGTCCTAAAATGAAGCATCTATACCCATGTCCAAGTATGAAAGAAGTAAATTGAAGAGTCCACGTAACGTAGGATTTAATACATGTTTTGCGAATTGAGGTACTAGCAGTTGCATATAATAGGGGTATTTGAGTGTATATCCACATTGGTTATTGTTATACTGCGTTGAGTTTAGTTTCAGGTTCCATCTTCAACCCTTATCGAGAAGTAAGAGGCTACCCATGTCTGATAAGTTGTTTAGATTGTGTGTGTTCTTTCATTGATCTTTATCGATGGGTTGGAGGAAAGAAAAGCTAATGTGAAACTGAATTGAAATATTGACAAGTCTTTACTTTCTCCTTTTATATATTTTTTATTTTTTAAAATAATTGCAACATGTGCTTTTGGTATTCAATTCGTGGAAGCAATCAGGGTAAATAAACTGATATATTTAATTTATCAATTTGAATATGGTTAACCTAATCCTTCCTTTTATCGATGTTTAGAAAAGGCAAAATTAGTTTTAACCACCTAATAAGTACCTCATTTTGAAAATAACCACCTTATATGTTTTTTTTTTTAATAACCACCTTATATCTCCCTCAATTTTGATTTCACCACCTAATCCAATAGCCACCCGATCACCACCTTCGACCACCCCATATTGCCACCCCAAACCACCGGCGAGCCACCCCAGCTCCTAGAACTACCGAAAACACCACCATCATCCTAGAACCACCATCATCCTAGAACCACCATCAACACCATCGAAATCTTGGTTTCAAGCCACAAAATTTGAATTTGGGTTCATTTTTTATTCGAATTTAGGGGTTTTAGGTTTTGATTGTGGACGGGGGTGATCTGATGATGAGATGGGGTGGCTCGCCGGTGGTTTGGGGTGGCAATGGGGGCGATCGAAGGTGGTAATTGGGGTGGCTGTTAGATTAAGGTGGTGAAATCAAAATTGAGGGAGATATAAGGTGGTTATTTTTAAAAAAAAACATACAAGGTGGTTATTTTCAAAATGAGGTACTTATTAGGTGGTTAAAACCAATTTTGCCTTTAGAAAATTTGTTCCTTTATCCACTCAATTTGCTTCCTCTAAGTGCATGCCAAGAGCACATGTTGCAATTTAAAAATCCGGAGAAACTACTTCGTATGTTTTTACGAGTACCCTTTATCTTGCATGAATTAATTGGCTACCCTGGGAATTGAAGGTGGACATTTATGGCTTTTTATTCATGCTAACTTATCACTTTATTTTTCACATATTGATACTGTTTTTTCTTGGCCAAATAATTTTGGCTACTGGTTCAGGATGAAGTAAATTATGAGACCAGAGTTGATACTTACACAACAAATAGTGTAGGTGATAGTCCTTTCCCAGGATGTGAAAATGTTACTACTCTCATACATGTTTCACGACCAAAAGATGTGGAAAGCGGGCGAATGGAGCTTCCAATAATTATGAAGGAGCAGGAAATAATGGAAACTATAAACAATAATGTTACTGTGATTATCTCTGGAGGGACTGGGTGTGGCAAGACCACTCAAATTCCTCAGGTGAGATCAACAAAAATTGCTTTCATGCATTTCGTGTGCAGTTTCTTCATATAACATATTTTTCCTCCTTTTATGGATGTAATATATATGCAGTTTCTTTATGAAGCTGGCTATGGTTCAGGAAAATGCCCTATGAGAAGTGGTATTATAGGTATAACCCAACCTCGTCGTGTTGCTGTGCTCTCTACAGCAAAACGAGTAGCATTTGAGCTTGGACTACAACTTGGTAAGGAGGTTGGCTATCAAGTCAGGCACGACAGAAGCGTTGGAGATAACTGCTCCATCAAATTTATGACTGATGGGATTCTGCTTCAAGAACTGAAGGTTTTATATTAAGATTTCCTAATCTCCTTTTGTTTATTTATCAAAACAATCTTAGCAGATGACCTGCTTCCCGAAACCTCTGAATCATGGAGACCAGATATTGATATACAATGGTCAAAAGATGAGAATAGATTAATATCTTTATATTTAAAAACCCAAGAGATGATAAATAACCTTAACAACATAACTTATCTATTGTTGCAACCATTCTTAATTTTTTTGATTTATTTCTTTGACACTAAATAAGTGTTGAACTTGCAACTATATGTTCTTTCTTCTCTGCGTATAGCAGATACAGTTATGCAGGTCTCTGGTCTAGTGAAAATGGCTCAAAAAAAGTAGCTTAACAAATAAGCTGCAATAGTTTAGTCTCTTGGTGGGTTGATGAGCTTAGCATGTTAAGGTTATAACTAAGTTGTATAAATACTAAAGTTTGGTCTCAACTCTCAACTAAAATCTTAATCAAGCTCTTTTTAAGTTTAAATGAAAGTGGAAGGTATGATAAGGATTTGCTCCTTTATTTTGGTGAAGCTTTTCGAATATTGAGAAAATTGGATCTTGAACTATTTTTGGGTGAGAGTTTGAAAAATAAGTATAACCTCAAAACCATAGTGAAGTCTACTGAATGAAATAAGGAATTGTTATTGTGTTTTACCACGCGCTTGACCGCTTGTGCTTCAAAATAAAATGAAAGGGATAAAACTTAGAGCAAAACACTCTTCACTCGATTGTTTAACAACTCGCCCATGTCAAATTAGGAGGGTTTAGGATGAGTAATTCGGTTTCACTTTTGAGCTTAATTCATAAGTGCAAATCATGTCTCACTCATCTTTTTTATTTTTTTTCCTTTTATTTTTCCACTCACCAATTTGAAGGGGTTCTTTAGTTTTGAGGCACTTTCAAACACAAAAATATTCTAGAAAATTCATCGGGTGTTCGATCTAATTCCATGGCCCGAAAATGCGTACAGATTTAGGCTTCTTTTATTTTTTAATTTTAACAACCGAATCCTGACATGGTTAGGACTAGTCACTAACTAAAGAAACATGATCTTACCCAACAAAATTATAATCAAATGAACTACTCTGTAAATGGATATATCATGGGTACTGCTGTTGTATCTCTAAATTCCAACTCTATTTCTAATAATCTACTTAACCTAAAAAATTTAAAATTAAATATATTGTCAAAAAACCACCCTCCATCTTCTTTCTTCTCTCATCTCATGCTTCCTCTTCTTCTTTTTGTGATAATTTGCCTCTAACCCTAGCAATGGACCATCATAATAGTCGTCAAAGGTTGCTTTCAGATAAGCCAATACCCATATGTAATAAAGTCCCATCTTTGCATTAGTTTTTTCTTCATTCGATTTGCAGGATTTGTTGGTACTGTTGTGGATTACCATTTTTTTCAAATCTTCTGATGATGCAGAGTGATTTTATGTTGAGGCATTACTCTGTCATAATTTTGGATGAGGCTCATGAAAGGAGTTTAAACACAGACATACTTGTTGGGATGCTTTCTCGTGCTGTTAAGTTTCGCCAGGTACTCTTTCTCAAGTTTTTTAATTTATCTTTCTAGGACTAGCAACAAGTAAAATTGAATTGGTTTTGCTTATTTTGGATGATGGTTTGATCTGCTTCATTTGTGTCCACTGTTCTCTCCACTTCTCCTTACGATGGCTTTTTTTTTTTGCACATTTTTATGGCGGACTTTGGCATTTAGTCCCTTGTGTTATTGGAATCTAGTGGAAACACTTATCTCATGTAAAACTAGTATGTTTCTATGAGAACAAATTAGGATTCAGAACATATGCAACATCTATTATAAATCATATGCAACAACAAATTAACTTTTTGAAACACAGCATATAGAACTCGAAAACGAATAGGAATTCGATTCTTACAATATTATGATTCATAAATATGTTTAATCTTGGTTCAAGACGTAACATAGAACAATTTAATTGCTGTTTGGTTTCTTGAAGGCAACCGATTTTGCTTGAAACAAATTGCCTCAATTTGATTGATAAATCATATGCAACAACAAATTAACTTTTTGAAACACAACATATAGAACTCAAAAACGAGTAGGAATTCGATTCTTACAATATTATGATTCATAAATATGTTTATTCTTGGTTCAAGACGTAACATAAAACAATTTAATTGCTGTTTTGTTTCTTGAAGGCAACCAATTTTGCTTGAAACAAATTGCCTCAATTTGATTGATACTACAAACCTTCAAATTTTAAAAATTTGTTTCGCTAAAGTTCAATATTCAAACAATTTTTTTCATCGTTCATTGGATCAAAGAATGATAGATAACTCGAACTGATGAAATTTGTATGAATTCTAGTGATAAAATATTAAGATACCGGACCTACTGGTAGCAACAGAAGAAAATAATGTTGTTACTGGCTTAATGCATAAGTAGACCTAAAAGATAGCGAAATTCTATATGGTAAGCCTCTACTTTTGCTTTTTCTACATGATAAGTATTCTTAAACAAAATTCTACATGGTAAGCCTGTACTTTTGTTCTAGCTAATTCCGTAAGTTATTTGGTTAAGAACGTTTACTTGGCCATTAGTTTGGGTTCCAAAATCACCTCGATTTGCGTGCGTTGATTTACGTGCTAAAAATTTAGCTCGACTAAAGTTTCAAGGGTCATTTTAGTCCTTAGCGGTCAAATATGAGGTCAAAATTTGGAAAAAAAAACCTTCGGGTTTGCCTTGATTTGCTTGCCAAACTTCTAAGGGTTATAATGACCTCTAAAACTTTAGCCAGACTAATTTTCTTGGCATGTAAACCAATGCACGCAATTCAAGACAATTTCGAAACCCAAACTTATGGCCGTAAACGTTTATAACCATTAAGCTTACGGAATAAGCTAGAACAGAAGTAAGGCTTACCATGTAGATTTTTTCAAAGAATGCTTACCATGTTGAAAAGGCAAAAGTAAAGGTGGTTAGGTTGAGGAGAGAGTGTGTTCTAATGAGAGTTACTTTGAACTGTTGAAGCTTATAAATGATTTTGCTTGTGTGAATATACACTAATGATTGGTATCAGCTTATAAAAGATGAAGTTGTTGCTTAACTTCAAGTGATAGTGTATATCAATGAAGACCACATGGTACCGCACGAGATCTGTTATTAGGATAATCTCTTTTTGATTTTTGTTTTTGTTTTTTCCTCCATGAGCTTTTCTACCTAATTAATAATAAAATTCATCTATTACTTTATTTAAAACTTATTTACATTTTTCAATATTGTTCATCTGTTTGCCTCAGAAAAGTTGTTAATTATGAAGATGACAATGGTATTGAATTTACATATTGGCAACAAAGAAACTTGTGACTATATTTTGATCAACATCTATACATTTTGTATTAATGTTTTTTTTTAATACTTTAGTTGACAACTATATATATATATTAGATGGACATTAATACCTGCCATAATGTTTTTTTTTTTTTTTATTCTTTCTTTTGAAAAATATTTGAATAGATTGTAAATATTCTATATATGTATTGCGAACATCATAGATTACAGATGGATGAACAAGATTTCTCCTCCTATTTATATACACAGACGCACATCATCATCGTCATCATCACTGGGCAGAAGCCTTTACTTTTTGATTAATGTTTTTCAGGAAGAAGCTGAGAAACAGCAGCAAGATGGAATAGAAAAATATAAGCCTAATGATAGAATATATCCTATAAAGTTGATCTTGATGAGTGCTACCTTGCGGGTTGAGGATTTCACTTCAGGGAAACGGATATTCCCTTTATCCCCGCCAGTTATAAACATCCCAGGAAATCAGTTTCCTGTGACAAAACATTTCTTAAAGAAAACAGAGCTCATAGACTATATTGGTGAAGCTTATAAGAAAGTATTAAAAATTCACAAGCTGCTACCTCCAGGTGGCATATTGGTGTTTGTTACTGGCCAAAGGGAAGTAAAGCTTTTATGCCATATGCTTCGTCAAGCTTCGATGAAATTTGTATCCAGAAGTTCTGAGGTTAATGAAGAGTCTGAGGCAACTAAAGTGACTGGCACGGTTGTAATCGGTGGGTATAACTTGAAAAATAGTGATGAAGTCCTTAATACTGTTTCAAGCTCCAATAATAAACAACAAATGGACAGGTTCAGTTGCTATGATGAATGTCGGGATAAATTAGACAAAAACGAGGCGTATTTTGCTCTCACTTCGGAGGAAGATAGTGAATCAGATATTGGAAGTGATTTCGAAGATGATGGATCAGACAATGGGGATGCATATTTTGCCGTTAGTTCTGGGGAAGATAGTGAATTGGATATTGGAAGTGATTTTGAAGTTCACAAGTCTTGTAAAGTAGCTAATAACATTGTTGATATTACTGAAGCTGTGAATTCTGAATCATTGAGGGCTGCTTTTGAGAATTTGACAGAAAAGAGTGCTTCATCATCAGATTACAACAGAAACGAGAAAATTTCTGCAACCCAGGATGTTTGCTCTTGTCAGCCTTCCAGCTTGACTAAGCAAAACGCAGATAGAAAGGGTCCTCTCATTGGTCCATTAGATGTTTTGCCTCTTTATGCTAAGCTTCCAGAAGCAGCTCAGCTTCGTGTGTTTGAGAAAATTAAGGAAGGGGAGCGTCGAGTTGTTGTTGCTACCAATGTTGCTGAGACCTCTTTGACAATCCCTGGGATACAATATGTGGTTGACACTGGAAGGGAAAAAGTGAAGGAGTATAATCCATCTAATGGTGTTGAATCATATAGAATTAAGTGGACAAGTAAGGCATCAGCTTCTCAACGTGCTGGAAGAGCAGGAAGGACAGGACCTGGTCATTGTTATTGCCTCTATTCTTCTGCAGCCTTTACTAATCTGTTTCCAGACTTTTCAACTCCCGATATCTTGAAAATGCCTCTTGATTATGCTGTTCTCCTTTTGAAATCTATGGGAATCGGAAAGGTCAGTGTCCTTCATATCTATTATTGCCTGATGTTTACTTTTGATGGATCTTCTTGTTTGGAAAAAGGTTAATCGTTTGATCACATATTCTAAGTGCACAATAGGTCTTTTTGACACCATATATTGATAAATTGTTGAGGATTCATTATGGTGACTTATATTCGAAGTCTGCAATAAAATAGTAGGAGCCAGCAGTGGCCTTGCTTTTGGGGAAAAATAGTGGTGATACAGATGATGGATGTGAGTTTATTGAACTTCTCCACTCGGTGGTCTTTTTTTTTTCTTGTTTATTCTGTTAAGAACAATTTTCCATTATCTGAAGCCTAGTCTAGGAGTAATGTGGGCAATATGATTAACCAATAATTGTTTTTTTTTTTTTTGAAAGCCAGAATTCTTTGTTACTTGCATGCTTTTGTATCTTGTGCAGCTTATGCATATAAAAGAGATACACGAAAAATATATAAGGTTGAGCTCCTTTTTATCTAACAATTGTCTGGCTATGCTGCGGATTTTAAAATTGTATGGTTTCTTTGGTACCATGTACATTGTTTAAAGATTAGATTTGTTGCTGCCTTGCTGGTACAGTAATCTTATTGTATGCATCAAAAAAAAAAAAAAAAAAATCTTTTTGTTCCATTTGGTTCAGGGTCCCTTTTTGGCTTGTTCCCATTATTTTGTCCCATTTGGTTCAGAGTCCCTTGTGTTCAGTAAAAGATATTGCATGCCGGCACATTTCTTTTTTGTCACCATAGGATTTTTCAGCATCAGTTATACTGGGACTTGTACCATGTAGCTGCTAGGTGTCTAGTGTTTTATTATTAGGTCTATTTGTAAGAAAGTAGTCCTGGGTCTGGGTGCTTGATCCGCTTTATCTTCTGGATTGTACACGCAAATCTGTTCTGATACAAATTGTATTTTTGTATATGTTAGGTTGCAAAATTCCCATTCCCAACCCCTCCAGATGCTGAAGCGTTAGGGGAAGCACAGAGTCGCTTAATGTATCTTGGAGCATTGGATAGTAAGTGTAGGGTGACACCTTTGGGCAAGACAATGGCTCAGTATCCAATAAGCCCACGACATTCGAGATTGCTCCTGCAGGCCATACAGTTGTCGAAAGAAAAGAGGGGTTCTGTACGACCAAATCTGGTTCTGGGTTATGCAGTGGCTGCAGCTACCGCCTTGAGCGTTGACAGTCCTTATTCATTTAGGTATGAAGGAAGTCAAACCAATACTGAGGACCAGGATAAGGAACATGAATCTGGTTTTTTGGGAAGCCAGAAAAGCAGAGACCAGCATGCTAAATCAATGATGAAACAAATGAGAGAATCTGCTAACTGTTGTTCTGCAACATTTGCCAAGCCTAAGAGTGATGCTTTGACAGTAGCTTATACCTTACAGCTTTTTGAGCAGTCTAGGAACAGAACTCAATTCTGCAAAGAAAACACACTGAACCTTAAAATTATGGTAGAATTGTCCAAGCTGAGAAAGCAACTACTAAATATAGTCTTCAAAGAGAGAAATCAAAGGGTGCAGCCAGAGTTTTCATGGTCTCATGGAACCATAAAAGACGTCGAAGATAATTGGGCAGTAGCTTCTGATAAGTATCCCCTCTCTCAAAAGGAGGAGAACATCTTGTGCGAAGCTATATGTGCTGGTTGGATAGATATGGTTGCCAAGCGCACAAGCGCCAGGGAATCATCAGACGGAGATAGAAAAGTCAATGCCATTCGCTATCAGGCATCATCGATGGCTAAAGGAACAGTTTTTCTTGGTCACTGGTCATCTGTCCATGAAGCACCTCCTGAGTTTTTGGTGTATCATGAGTTGAATTGCACGAAACGGCCATACATTTACAGAGCAACGAGTGTGAATCCAGAGTGGCTGGCGAAACTTTCTGGGCCTTTATTATGCAAATATTTAGCACCTTCGACAAATCAAAAACCTGTTTACGACCCTCATTGTGATCAGGTATTCAATCATGTGATTCCATATTTCTGTCGTCACATGTGGGAACTCCCGCCGGACAAAGTGCCAATAGAAGATGATGAAGAACGTACTAAAGTCTTTGCCTATGCTTTGCTTGATGGTCAAGTCCTACCTTGCTTAAAAATTGTGAAGAATGTATTAGTAAGCTTGCCGAGCATCATATTGAAGCCAGAAGCATTGGGTCAGAAACGAGTGAGCAATCTTATAAGCAAGTTGAGGGGTAGAACAATTGATAGCTTTGCTGAGCTGAAAGAAGCATGGAAAGAAGATTCGCTATATTTGTATCTGGAATTGCTCGACTTTTTTAAGAAAGATTCGCGCTTGCTGTTTGATAAGTTGTGGGGAATTATGCATAAAGAAGCTTTCTCGGTACCTCAGGGTAGAACCAGGAAAAGGAAGCGCGGTAATAGGGGTTGATTTTCCAGATGTTTTGGCCATTTTAATCTATTTCACATTATAAGTACCTGGTAAATAAAATTTTCATTACAGTTTGAGAGAATCTTTAAAATTCCTCTCAATACATAAAGAAATATATAGTCATGTAGGGTCTTGTTAGATTCGTTTTAACTAATACTATAAAAATTTCAAATTTTTACATATACACAACTAGAGTTATTAGACAAAGAAAATGTGCCTTTGTAAACGTGTAAAAAGCAAATGTATCAAACAATTTGAAACAGATGGTGTAGTTTTCTACTGGGATATGTTTAATATAGTTGAGGGCATTTTTTGTCTTAGTTTAACAATATTCTAGTGAAATTTAATCGAAAAATATTAATTGCATAAGTAACACGTATACTATCGGGATAAATATATACTTAATGAGTACTGTATTAAAAAAAAAAACCACACGGTAACCTTTCAGGTTAAGTGCTCCTTAGTAAATTCTCACTATCAGTTGCATTGAATTGTACTCCTGCAGCCTTTAGCTCTTTCAAGCTGCTTTTCGGAAATACAGACTCTTCATCATACTCATCTTGCTTCGATTTTGGACTAGGTTTGTGAAGAAAACAACATATTCTACTATCCTTGCTTTCGTTGTTTAATTCTTGGTTTCGGAGCAGACTACATCTGATGACTGATAGGAAGGCTGCAAAGCCAGTTTTTCTTCTTTTCGCGATTTTGATGACTTGGGTTGCGAGGGGGAGGTAAGCAACATATTCTCAAGAAATCGACGAGGTGCATAATGTATGGCGCATCCTTTACCTTGGCTCTACCTATGTTGCGTGCTGCCTCTCTTCCAGGAATATAAGTTTCGCCGATAAAATTGCAAGTCAGATCCTTGGAGGTGACATTATAGAGTTTTCCAAATGCAATGTCATATAATTAATTTTTCGAGTACAAAAAATGGGAGTTGATTATCTTGCAAAAACAAATCTTGTTCCACTTTCACCATCCATACTACCTTCTTACACATTGGATCCACAGATAGTCCACTGTTACTATGGCACATAAAATAGTAGATTATAAGAGCAGCATCGATCACCATTATTTCGACAAACTCGTCTCACGAAAGATTTATTTTTTCTTCGTAGTAAGGGTATGTTTATTGGTAGTCTTAGAGTGAGTCTTAGAGTTGAGTCTTGTAAGAGTCTTGGCAGTATTCTTTAATAAGATTGGGACTATTCTTGAGGTGAGTCTTCAAAATATAAACCCACTTCAAGACTCCCATTTTGTAGTAAGACTCCCATGTGTCAGATCTTGTTGGTTGAAGTAGGCCCACCAAAGCTACTAGGAATATGTTGGAATACAAGGTGACACCCATTCAAAAATAATGCAAATGCAAAGAGTGTATATTATGCAATTTAGGCCCTCCCAAAACTCACACACTCATGCATGTGTTTAAGGGTCATTATACCACTCAACCTATGTAGACTTGGAATGCAAATCAATACTCTACAATCTTGACAGTGGACTCAATTCATTAGAACCAAAACATGTGCATGATAATCAAAAATGTCTTTATTAGGCTTATAACGTGGCTAGGGTGAAGGGTAGGATATAATTTGGGAAATGTGAGCTAAAGCCTAACTTGAGTAACATTTTCTCTGCTTGATTATACATATATATATATATATATATATATATATATATATATATATATATATATATATATAATCAAGCAGAGAAAATGTTACTCTAGAGACAACATGAGTGGTAACTGGTTTAACAGTATGAAGATGGAATTTACGAAATAAATCAGAAACATACTTATGTTGAGACAAAAATAAACCAGAGGAAGTACGCACAACCTGCACACCTAAGAAGTAATGAAGATCCCCTAAATCCTTCATAGCAAATTAAGAAGAAAGAACAAAAATGAATTTGGCAACAAGGGGAGGACTACTACTGGTAAGGACAATGTCATCAACATATAACAGCAGAATAATGAGATGACCACGATATTGGAGAGTGAACACAGAAGTGTCACAACTGGTGCACTTGAAACCAATAGATGAGAGAAAATTGCTAAACCTAGAGAACCAAGCTCGAGGAGCTTGTTTCAAACCATAAACGGACTTACGGAGACGACAAATATGAGTAGGTTTAGATGGATGAATAAAACCGGGAGGTTGACGCATATAAACCTCTTCATTAAGAAAACCATGAAGAAACGCATTCTTGACATCTAACTGACGAATATACCATTTAAGAGAAACAACAATAGTAAGAACCAAGCGCACAGTAGTAGGTTTAACAACATGACTAAAGGTTTCAAAGCAATCAATACCTGCCTGCTGGTGATTTCCAAAAACAACAAGTCTGGCTTTGAACCGCTCCACAGAACCATCAGAATGATATCTAATCCGATAAACCCACTTACAACCAAGTAAATTCTTATCATAGTTGCGAGGTACCAACTCCCATGTGTTATTAGTTATTAACGCCTTATATTCATCAAGCACAGCTTGACGCCATCGTGAGTCTTTAGAGGCTTGTTTAAAGTTACTGGGTTCAGACTCAACAACATTAGTTTTTAAATTCATAAGAATCTTGGGTTTAGACACACCATCTTTGAGCCTAGTGACCATGGGATGACGATTAAGGGCAACACATGAACCTGGAGTGGAAGGGGATGAGGGGAGACTAACAGGGGAAAGGGAGGGCTCAAGAGCCAGCTGTGTAGGGTCAGCGACAGAGCATGGCCCAGGGAGGGGTGCATTAAGGCTTGCGGACGAAGGACGCCCAGCAGATGAAGCCGTGAGCTCGCGAGAGCAAACGGGCGGCCCAACGATCTGGGTTGGCATCGGGCCCAACAGAAGGGAATGGTGAAGTGATGGGAGACGACCCATGGGCCACTAGGTCAGTAGTGGGCCGGACTGGGCGCGACGCAGGTCAGGAGAAGGACCCAGCGAGAGATGGATCATTAGCGCCCCTGGCAGACGCGACAGAAGGGGAGGGGGAGGCCCATTGGGCGCGATGCTAGCGAGCGGGGAAGGGGCCAAATCAGCAGCTTGGTGGGATTGAGTTGGGGAAACATGCGATGATGGTGACACACGGAGGACATTGGTCAGATTCCAATCAAATGTTAGGACCATGGGGGAGGTGTGAGCCACAGTAGACGCGATACCAACAAGAGTACGATAAGGAAACTTATGTTCATGGAAAAAAACATGACGACTAGTGATGATTTTATTGGTAGTAGGATCAAAATATCGATACCCTTTATAATCTAATACATATCCAATAAAAACACAGGTTTTACTATTAATCAAGTTTCATGGTCCAAAATCCCATAAAATTAGGTACTACAACTAGCAATGTTTGTTGATTCCCTTTATAGATAGGCTCATGTAGACAGAATAACAATAATTGATATCACTACTAATAATGTCGATAACAACTCAGAGGCAAAATCAAAACACATTGTTAAACCATGCAACCATCATTCTTTCTACATCTACTGCTTGTTTCATGCATTTCTACTCAAATACGAGCCCAGCTACTGGTAATAGCACAGAGAGTTCCAAAAATACCATGGACGTGTCACGTCTAAGAGTCATCAAACTTTGAAATCATTGATTCCATGTAATCAAAGTATGCTTTTAGAAAGTGGGCAGGAGATGTACGTTGGTCGAATTTCTTCACCCACTCCTCACGAATCTTAGTGTACAAGTTTGGAGAATAATTGTGTTAACCATTCAACATATATAATGTTTACAATATAGACCTATGACTAGTAAACGGCCATTCTACCCTTTACATGTAATATTATTCTCTTTACATATAATATTAGCCAATAGTAAGGTCAAACTATATATTAGAGCCCTAATTAGCTATAGTTTTTGAATATTTGATTTTTCGGTCTAGACCGAAAAAACTAAATAGTTAGGGCATGTTCTCTTGGACATAAAACAACTAAACTGAACTAAAACTCGTGAGAAGCTCGAATAACCAATTATTAATTGCAAAATACCTAAACTCGACAATTTTCCACGATCGTATTGCTTTTAACATGAGACACTTGCAAGCTACTCAAATTTTACTCGGTCAAATCTCGACTCGATCAAAGGTCGCTCAAAGCTTTACTCGAAATGAGCTCGACTCAACTCAAACTCGACTCGAAATGTTAATGAGTCGAGTTTGCTTAAACTCGAACTTGACTCGCATTATTGACACTATTGAATCCAATTTGCACCCCTACGGTGTTATTCAGGATACCCATAGTGTTTCCAGTTGTATAACCCTAAAGATCCGGAGAAAAAGGTTGTGCCGTTTACGAAACTAGATCCTAAGAAATGCACTAGGGTATTCTATCCTCCTCCTCCTTGGGTTAAGTGGCAATGCAATAACGGTGCTGCTGTGAGTTTCCAGGAACTTAAGTTTGACGTTTCTGATGATGCTATCAATCTCTAAACTCCTATTGCAAATTTATAACCCTAAAACTTTCAATTTCATTGATTTTACACCAATCTTCTTAATTGTAGAAAAAACAAATGCACGAGAGAATTATTCAATGTCAACTTTTGATCTTTAATACTTAATTCGAGAAGAAATTTCCATTAGTAACTCGAACGCTTGAAAAATTTGTCGGACAACCGAATTCACATCTTATACAACCAACAAAATCCTCTGTTCTTGGAGCAACTATTTGTTTAACATTACATCCATACCAAGCTATCATTTCTAATGCATGTATGCGGCAAGGTCAGACACATTTTGAGAGAAAAGTGAGTTTTATGGGGACCGATTTTATGTTTATTGTTATTTTCATTCGGACAAACACTTCTATTATGTGGCAAGTTCATATGATACAACACTTATATTATTTTATAGTTTTCCTATAACAAAAAATATATCTTTGTACAGATATACCTATAATAATAACATAGGGGATTGCATAAACATGCAAAAATTACATCATATCAACAACTATTACTGCAAAATGCATGTGAAACTAAATCCATTCGATCAATTACTAGTTCAAAAGCCTCTTCATTTATTTTAATTTTGGATGTACAATGAACCAACTTATTCACTTTAGATCATCTTCTATATAAACTTACAACTTTGTAATTTTATGTACACTTCTCACTCCATATCTTTTCTTCCAAAAAAAAACTTTGTTCCCCAAAAATCAGCCCGTCTTTGACATTTTGGAAAGGTCGAACTATATATTAGAACCTTAATTAGGTCTAGTTTTTGAATATTTGATTTTTCGATCTAGACCGAAAAACTAAATAGTTAGGGCATGTTCTATTGGACATAAAACATCTAAACTGAACTAAAACTCGTGAGAAACTCGAATACCCAATTATTAATTGTAAAATACCTAAACTCAACAATTTTCCACCATGATATTGGTTTTAACATGAGACGCTTGCAAGCTACTCAAATTTTACTCGGTCAAAGCTCGACTCGATCAAAGGTCGCTCAAAGCTTTACTCGAATGAGCTCGACTCAACTCAAACTCGATTCAAGATGCTAATCAAACTCGACTCGAAATATTAATGAGTCGAGTTTGCTCAAAATCGAACATGACTCGCATCATTGACACTATTGAATCCAATTTGCACCCCCACAGTGTTTTTCAGGATACCCGTGGTGTTTCTAGTTGTATAACCTTGAAGATCCAGAGAAAAAAGGTTATCTCGTTTACTAAACTAGATCATAAGAAATACACTAGGTATTATATCATCCTCCTCCTTGGGTTAAGTGGCAATGCAATAATAGTGATGCTGTGAGTTTCCAGGAACTAAGTTTGACATTTATGATGATGCTATCAATTTCTAAACTCAAATTGCAAATTTATAACCCTAAAACTTTCAATTTCATTGATTTTACACCAATCTTTTTAAATGTAGAAAAAACAAATGCACGAGAGAATTATTCTATGTGAACTTTTGATCTTTAATACTTAATTGGAGAAGAAATTTTCATTAATAACTCGAACGATTGAAAAATTTGTCGGACAACCGAATTCACATCTTATACCACCAACAAAATCCTCTGTTCTCGGAGCAACTATTTCTTTAACATTATATCCATACCAAGCTATCATTTCTAATGCATCTATGAATAGCTATATTTTTTAATACATTATAGAAAAGAAAGAGGTGAGAGAGAGATACTCATTTGGTGTAACAGAGGAGATGAAAGGATGAGAAAATTCAAGAAAGAGAATGAAGATGTAAGAAAATTTGCAAGTCAATTGGGGAGAATAAGCGCTTGTTTGGTTCAAATTTTTTAAAGTTTCCATTTTCAGTCCTCATCACGAATAATTTTTCTTTTTTGGCTTTTACATAACTTATATATAAAATTTAATTATACAATATTTTTATGTACTTTTTATGGATATTATATCAAAAATTTATTATTATATTATGAATAGCTATATTTTATTTATACATTATAGAGAAGAAAGAGGTTAGAGTGATACAGATTTGGTGAAACAGAGGAGAGGAAAGGATCAGAGAATTCAAGAAAGAGAATAAAGATGTGAGAAAATTTTGCAAGTCAATTGGCTTTAAACTTGATAATTTGAAATAACATGATTTGATTTTTTAAGTTGACTAATTATTTACGTCAATTCCAATTGAATTCTTAATCATCCAAAAACTTTATATAGGATTAGAGAGAAGGTAGAAAGAAACAAAGTTCACAAAAAGTAAAAAACAGTCAGTCACATCTCTTTATTATTTGATCACTTTTAGCTAGGGCAGTTCATGTCTGGTTAACCGTCCTAAAACGACATTTTGATTCGATAAATCGAAGTTTCGGTTCGCCGTTTTTTGTTAATTGTTGGCAGTTAACATGTTCTTCGACGGTGTTATATAAATAGATGCAGAAAAAAGAAATTGAAATCCATCAAAGCCTATGTTAATATTGTTCATATCCTCGGCTTTGTCGTCGTCTTCTTCTTTTTGGTACCGCATGTTGTTGTCCTTCGATTTTCGACCAACTTCTGCCATGTTTGTCGAGTGTTACCTCGTTCGCTATCGTGTCTGCTCTACCGATGTTCCTAGGTGTTGTTGAAGTTGTAATTTTGCTTAAAATTCAAACCATAATTAGGAAAAATTTATCGAATTTAAGTAGAGAGAGGGATAAGTTTTATTTATAAAGCTAAGGTTTATCAGTAAGGATGATCAAGATAAGTGAAACAAGATGAAAATAATGAAATAGAGAGAAAGACTCAAATATTGCTGCATAGAGTACCGAGAGAAGTGAAGAGTACACGAGGTATAAATGACAGAAAAATTGCGATTGGCTTTTGAGGTGTGGGTAATAAATGTAGTGGAGAATAATAGCATAATAGGTTACAAAAGATGGACAAAATTGTCATTTAGAATTTCTCTAAGAGTAATTTCGTCCAAAAAATACTCTTCAAATGGAAAGATTCAATGTAAGAAGAACTTTTAGGAATATCCTAACGGAGAATAGAGGGAGAACAAAAAAGAACGAAGGGAGTAATACATTATGAGAGAAATGATTAAATTAGGAATTGTATTGAACTGACTGCAACTGAACTAAACTGACTAAACTGAATTAAACTGAACTGATTGCAATTGGAATGGACTAAAATGAAAATAAGTTGGGAACAACAGGCCCTTAGTAGTGTTTGGGAAGCACCTAAATTAAAACTTTAGGTGGTTAAAATGAATGAAATTGATAAGTTCAAAATTTTAACTTATAAAAATCAAGTGACTGAAATTTCGGAAAATCTTTTTAAAATTTTAAAAAAATCAATTTTGCGAAAATAATTTATCAAATCAAGCAACTAATTTTGTCAAACTGCCAAGCTAATTAAATAGCTTATTAGTTTCAGCACCTATCATTTTCAATTACTATCTTATTAATTTCAGTTAACTTGTCAATTTAGTGGCTGAATTTCTTCACATATTATTCTTTTATTAATATTGGTAAGATATGGCATAGGGTAGGTGATAAAGTTAGTCGGAAGTGACATGGACTAATAAGATGATAAGAGAGAAAATAATTTAACTTCACCAATGTGGATGCTTGAAAGGGTGATGAGTGACTATTGTAAAGATTTCATTTTTGCACTAGAATAAGAACGAACAATGTTCAAAAGAAAAGTGGATAAAAAAAACAATATAATTTGGAAGTGGTGAATAAATTATGTGGTAAAGGTTGAACCTAGCTACAATTGATAAAAAGTGGCTAAAAAGTATTAAGAATAAAAAATAAAACTACTTACCTTTGTGGAGATGTCCTAAAAGGCTGAGTTTGGACTAGGGGTGTTAATAAGCTTAGCCTGTTTGCAAACAGTTTGGAACCGGCTCAATCATAGCTTGGCTCGTGGTGGCTCGGCTATATATAATTCTACAACTTTAATTTCTTTGATTTACACCAATCTTCTTAAATTTTAAAAAAAAAATGCACAAGAGAATTATTCTATGTGAACTTTTGATCTTTAATACTCAATTGAAGAAGAAATTTCCATAGATAACTCCAACACTTAAAAAATTTGTTAGGCAGGTGAATTCACATCTCTTACCACCAACAAAATTTTCTATTCTTGGAGCATCTATTTTTATTTGTTTAACCTTACATCCATATCAAGTTATCAATTCTAATGTACTAGCTTTATATGTACGCTATGCGTGTGAAGTCGAAGGACGAGTGGTAACTGCTTTACAGTTTATTAGATCAATTTTCCCTTTTTTGTTTTAAACTAATAGATTGGTGTTATAGTTTTCTTTTCTAGTCAGAGGTATATTGGTAAAAAAGGTTGGACACCGAAATCCTTAAAAGTTCCTATATATAATCTCTATTATATAAGGGAAAGGAGGAGCAATGATGTCCTCTTTTGAAATGCCTATTTTGCCCCATTCTCTTTCTAAATTACGAAAGAAATGTCAAAATCAAAATCGACACTCAAAGAAAACTACTGAAAATTAATTTACAACACTCACTCACAAATCACTTAAAAGAAAAAACTTTACAAACCACGTTATAAAAATCACACAAATCAATCAAATAATCAGGAAACTTTATCAAAACTTAAAATTAACATACAAACTAAAAGTAATAACCTAGAACGTCAATACATACAAAAATTTACTTACAAATCACTATTATCAAGAACCATTCACAATTAATAGGGTCATGATAGAAAATAGAGGTGTATTTGCAGTGAAATCAGAATTTAGAAGTTAGACAAGGAAAAAAAAATATTTACTTAATTTATAGTGTTTCCTATATATAATGAAACTTTTACATATATTTGGACCTATCTTTTTGTATCATATAATAGCAACAGTTGGTCTTGTAAGAGACCGTCTACTTTTAATTTAAAAGTAGGCGCGGCCCAAGCCCAATATTAAGAAGAGAATAGATCATTTTTCTTAATATAGTGACTACTTTAATCTATTTAGTGACCATTTTAATCTATTTAGTGACCAGTTTAATCTATTCAATAATAACATTCTTTAATTCATTTAGTGACTGATTTAATCCATTTAGTGACTAGCTTAATCCATTTTGTAAGACTGACGGACTATTTTTAAAAATTGTTTGTTCTAATTCAAAATTTAGAAGGGAAATAAAAGAAGGAGAAGAGAATGGACGACTAGGATGGTGCAAGATACCTAAAAAAAGTGTTAGGTTAGAGAGAAATTGAATGGGCTTCTTAGGAGAACGTAGGTTTGCATTGTCTAATTTTATATTAAAATTAGACCGTCTATTATAATAATTTGTGTAATAGCAATTAATTATCAAGGTAAAAAAATTTATGTAAAATATCATTCAAGAATTAAAGTACAACATATCTCTATTATACAAGGGAAGGAGCTATGGTGTCCCTGAATGAAGAGACTATGTTACCCCCTTCTCATTCTAAATTACAATTTCACTTACAAATCAAAGGGGGCTTCAAACAAAAATACCAAAAATATAATTATAACAATCACTCACAAGTCAACTAAAATCATAAAATTGCATAATTTACGTTATGCAAATCACTAAAATGAGGAAATTTTACAAAAACTTTAAAATTTACTTACAAACTACAACCTATGAAAAAAATTAACTTGAAATCAAAGTGTCCACTTTCTTTACAATTTATGAAATACTGTACTTAATTCATAAATCAACTAAAAAATTATAATATTATAAATCATAAATAAATTCAATTAAATTTTTATTTTGTTCATAGATTTTAATGAAAAGTAAAAAAAATAAAGACAAAAAGAATGGTGAGAGACTTAAGTGACAGAAATTAAACCAATCAAATTTTGCAACTAAAAAAAATTATACTTCGTATATCTAATGTTTAAATTTTGACTCTTATGCGAAAGAAAATCGAGTTTCTGTTTCGAAAAAAATTCAAGCATGCATCGCATGCAAAAAATTCTAGTAGAGATCTTTGTGGCAACGTCAGACACATTGTTGAGAGGGAAGTGACTTTGTTTTACAGAAGCCCATTCTCCGGAGAAGCCCATACTCGCATATAATACAGCCCAGGCCCTTAACATTATAATACTTTAGGTCTTGCTTAAAACATTTGACTTGCTATAAATTTTACTGATATTATACGCAAACTCTGGATTAGTGGGACTCCACTTTCATCATTTTCTCTCTCCTAAAACTAGCACCAAATTAATCTCTCTTTTCCCAAAATCGCTAAATTTTTCGATTGTTTCCGATCTCCTTGATTAATTTCGGTAAGATCTTCGACTTTAATTCTATTTCTATTCCCTCTTTTTGTTAATTTTGATTTTGGTAGAAATTTAAGCATCGTTTGGAAACCCTAATTCGTCGATTTTTCTCTTTGATTTTGTTTTGACAGAAATTGTAGTTGATTAAGTTTTTGAATTTGATCATCATGTCGAAGAGTTGTTTCAAGCTCCAACATCCTCTCGGTAACACTCGGATTTTCTCTCTCTATGTTCTTTTAGTTGATTTTGTCAGTAAATTGTTTTACAATAAATGACTAATCTTTCATAAATTTGATTTATTTTTCATACGATTCTTTTGTTTTTATTAATTTGTTGAATTTATTGTGTTTGATTTTCTACGCGATCTTATCTTTGTAATTGCCGACAGAACGTTGAATTTTTCGTAAAATTGTTGATTGAATCATTAATATTAGGTTAATGAGATACTTGGATCGCAACTGCAAGTGCGCTAATTTTTGGTTAATATCTTTTTTTGTTGTAATTAATATGTGATCGTGCGATATTTTCAAAAAATTATGTGATCATGAGATATTTTCAAAAAATTATGTGATCATGAGTGTGAATTTGCACCAACAATGAGAAATTTATTAATATTGTGATTGTATTTTATTTTAGTTTACTTGCTATAAACAATCAATCAAGATTATCTGGCAGTATTATGTTGTGTGTTGATCAGTGGCATTCCTTATTATTCCAGATTGAAATTATCAAACTTGTTGCATGTGGTACAATGGTGGTGATGGATGAATATTTGCAATGTGCATCTATGTTGTACTTGTTTGGAATGTCGTATTCATCGTTTTTCTAATTGATTGTTTGAATGTCTGGAGCTTGTCTTGAACTCTGCTCTTGCCGCTGGTCTATAGTGAGCTTTGGTTGTATTGGATCATTGGTGTTTTCTTGTTTGCATTGTTTAAAAATATGTTGCTGACAATTGTAATATATATGATTTGATGACAGAACGAAGACAGGCTGAAGCTTCTCGTATCAGGGAGAAATACCCTGACAGAATCCCTGTATGATAGTATCTCTCCTATTCCCCCAATTTTTTAAAAGGATATAACTAAAGGATTTTCCTAACCGTGCTGTGTTTTTCCATATATGCTGCTCATTCATATTGTTCTTCTTGCTCAATCTAGGTTATTGTGGAGAAGGCTGAGAAAAGTGACATTCCTGATATTGATAAGAAGAAGTAAGCCATCCCTCTCTCTCTGCTAATCGGGCTTATTTTGTATTGGAGTTTGATTGATTGTTTGATCGTCAGTCATGTCTACTGCCTATATGGATAATACTAAGTGTTGGGAATATATAGACACACACACGCACGCATCATGCTTTGGTGGTTTCTGTTGCAGTAAAATATCATATATGTAACATCTGTATTTTTATCTGCTGATTAGCTAGTTCTTGATTTTCAGTGACTCTTAGTGCCTATTTGCTTACACGAGTTCAAGCCGTGTACAAACTTGGTTATTTGTGGCACTTTGTTCTTTGATTCTAGATTAGTGTACATTACTGAACTCTTTTATTTGTTGCAGTTTAAGAGATTTTTGTAGTATTGTTCATCTTGGTTGTTAAATAGGTAATTATAAAATATTATAGTGTTGTATCTATTTTGAATTTTATAAGCCAAGTGGCGCCAAGGAAGACCACTTGATGCAAGGTGTGTCAGCCCCTTTATTTAAGTTATAAACCTTTTGGAATATTGAATGCAAGTTTGGGATGGGATTATGGGAAGCAGATTTGTTCTTATTATTGGTTTTGAAAGTAAATCTTTTTCTGAAGGAGAGCGTTTTCGGCTGTTTTCTGTGTAGTATTTATCCAATGTATTTGTTAATTCATGTATTGGTCATTGAGAAATAACATTATTCATGCTTACCTTTCCAAGCCTTAGCTCAGCATTTGCTACCTCCTTTCCTTGATTCCTTGAATATTTTGCATGCTATTGTCTTCTCTGAGTTTCATATCAACTGTCTTGTTGGTCTCTCTTGTTCACCTGAGAACCTTGCTTATATATAGTACATAGCCTTTTCCCTTTTTTTGGATTTACCCCCCTACTCCCAGAAAAAATGAAAAATGAAAATATGTAGCCGTTCCTCGGCACTTATCTTTTACGTCATATGGCACAATTTCCATGGGTATGCTAGTTACATCTTGTCAGTCTGAACATTTTGGATCTTCGAAGTCAATATATGATGTGTGTTGTTGAAGGAGACCCCTATGCTTCTGATGTCATACTTGTAGATAATACCTCGTTCCTGCTGGTTGTGTATTTATAAGTCAATGCGTGATGTGTGATGTGTCGAAAGAGCGCCTCTTCTGATGATTTTGCATCATTCTTTGCAGGTACCTTGTTCCTGCTGATTTAACTGTGGGGCAGTTTGTCTATGTGGTGCGCAAGAGGATAAAGCTTAGTGCTGAAAAGGCCATCTTCATTTTCGTAAAGAATATTCTACCGCCGACTGGTACGAACTTGTCTTTTTTCTCTTCTCTACATATCTGCTCCCCACCTCTTTGCGTGTAAATATTTATTGTGCATCTTCGATTTTGCAGCGGCAATGATGTCAGCAATTTATGAGGAGCACAAGGATGAAGATGGTTTTCTCTACATGACATACAGTGGTGAGAACACGTTTGGATCTCTTTAATCACCTTGCTGCTGAAGATTTATGTAAATAAGTTTCTATGACAAGACAGAAGCCCAAGTTTGTATATAGTTTATGCTAATTATCAGTCAAGCTTAGTATGGCATCGTTTCTCGGATAAGTGCTTTTTCAAGTTGTTGGATTATTGGATTTCATGACATCTTAATGTTTTAATTGATGCATATATTCAATTCCGTTGGTTAATAAATTTTTGTCCCAAGACCTTTTGATGTCACGGTGTGCATGTAAGCATCTTCAAGCTTGCACCTCACTCAATATCGTTAACGGGTATCAGTTTTAGTTATTTGTGTTGGATATTGATGGACTCGGTTCGAGTGCCAACAACAGGGAGGTGTTTTTAGTTCTGTAGCCTGTTATCTTACCGTTATGACTAGAATTATTCTGCACATCATATGTCATGACCTCAGGATCTTCAGTATTGCTGCTTCTATAGGCGTTGGATTAGAATATTACTCGTAGATGACATCAATGTGACTCGTAAGTAATGTGGCCTTCCATTAGGAAATAA
Organism: Beta vulgaris subsp. vulgaris; assembly: GCF_026745355.1. NCBI lineage: Eukaryota > Viridiplantae > Streptophyta > Magnoliopsida > Caryophyllales > Amaranthaceae > Beta > Beta vulgaris. Next base: position 3,714,368 of record NC_079205.1, on the reverse strand, counting down.
ATGTATTATGATGTCAATAACAGCTACGCATGATACAGGTTGCTTGGGCCTACTTGTCAGTACTAGATAAATGTGTGAGTGATGCTGTCATGTTGATTTCAAATAGTCGAAAACTCGAAATGCTGATATATCAGTGTTAAAGTACTTGATTTAGTCGAAGGCTGCATATAACTATAAGGCAGTAGTTATTCTAGTATTGCTCTCATACTTGTATTGGCTAGACCTGGCAAAATTGGTCCTGATCCGAAAATCCGGTCCGAAATATCCGATCCGTGGTCCGATCTGGGTCCGAACGAGACGGTCCGAACCTTGATCCGAATCCGAAACGGTCCCGATCCGGTCCGAATCCCGATCCGAAATAATCTTGATCCGAAACTCATCCGAAATCCGAATGATCCGATATAATCTTACCCGATCCGAAACCGATCCGAAATTATTGGTTTCGATTAGGTTTTGATCCGAAATACCCGAAACTTACCCGTTTTTTTAATAAAAAAATATCATTGGCATAAGTATTCCATTCATTTCACCATAGTCCGTTTCCGATCCAAAATAATAGTCCAAACGATGACCCAATCCGAAACGATCCGAATGTAACTTGATCCGAAAACGGTCCGATCTGAATTGGTCCGGTCCGATTCCGATCCGAAATAATAGTCCGAACGATGACCCAATCCGAAACGGTCCGATCCGGTCCGATCCCGGTCCGAATGTAACTTGATCCGAAAATGGTCCGATCTGAATTGGTCCGGTCCGAATCCGATCCGATTGGTCCGATTGCCAGGTCTAGTATTGGCATGGAGATTGTGAATAACTGTTTGATTTAAAAACAAAAAAATTGGTTTGATAGTAATACGAAAAGGTTATCTTTCATGTGTAATCGGTCATGAAATAAGAGATAAAAGGTCTATTATAGTTGCGGCAAATTTTTTACTTTCATCTGTTTTTTCAATAAGTGAAACATAGAAAAAGTGAAGGATTGCTAAGGAATGTAGAGAGAGAAAGTTGGGATCATATTAAAATAGAGTAATTCAAGTGGTGAAACAAAAAAATTGTGCTTTTTTACTGCTTTTTGGTTGCATATTTATAATAATATTGAATATTTTTTTTACCATTTTGAGTTTAGTTGCACGTATTGAGATTATTACTTATTGAGGAAAGGAGATAGTTAGCCAATAATTGTAATCTGTCATGTGTCGTCTGGGAGGAAAATTTTTTCACCTTAATTACCTTTTTTTAAAAATATCTTGTCCAACTAAACGAAGAAAAAAGGGACAAATAAACTTCTTTCAAAAACAAACGGAGCCTACCAAATGAATTTGTAAGACCATCTTCGGTAGAGTTGGCCAAACAAAACTAAGATGTGACTATTGTTTGGGCTTCTGTGTGTATTTTTCAATCTTTTCTTTTAGGTGAAAATTATATAGCAATATCTATCTATATTCTCACAATTCTAGACCTTGGAGAGAGAATTACAATTGTTTCCGAATGATCACAAAACGAAAAAGAATTAGTTATTAGGTTTTGGCTACGTTTTGAGTAAGGAAAAATTTCATTTATCAATATTGTACTTTAAAATGATAATACTAAATACAACTTGATCTATACAAATAATAATATGAATTTGTCATTTTGTCATTTATTTCATGTCATTTAAGTTCTTTATACAAAACAAGCAGTAATTTGGGGGTTGTTACACCGTAATTTGTGGTGTAACAGTTACATCCAAAAATTTGTGTCAATAGTTTTTTATAATGAATCTTAATCTCTAAATATGGTCTTTTATTTATGTTCCTTATCAAAGTTGCACTTAACTGTCTCTGCCAAGCAGCCAAGACATCCATTCTCTTAGGGCTTTTGGACTAGTGACTAATTTTCCTTCATTTTAATGGTGGTATTAGGCGATAAATTAATTTTAGAAAATTCGAAATGATGATCGTTTTGTAAAATTCTAGACGGTGGAACTTTTTTTATAATTCTAGATGGTAACCTTGAATTTTGTATAAAGAAACTCTTGTGACCCCATTTTCTAAATTTCACTCACAAAATGTTATCTAATTAAGAAAAAAACTTTTTTGAAATATAATACTTCCTATGTTTCAAAATACTTGATACACTTTATTGGATACACTTGCATAACTTTAATTATTAATATCTTCAATTCCCTACATGTAAAAATTTAAAAAAGATATTACGAAAGTATATACCGAGACAAATTTAACAAGATCTCATAATATTATATTGTGTAGTAAAATCACAAAACACGGTTAAAAGAGACTGTATGAATGATGCAAAAGTCAAATCGTGTCATCTATTTTGAAATAGAGGTAGTATATTATTTCCCTTTCTCGATATATTTTCAACGTGGTGGATATCTTTCCTAAGTTTTCATATTCATAAATAACCCTTAAACAGGTGTAACTATCATATTAATTATTCCTAAAAATTTGAGAAATTGACAATTCGTATGATTTATTAAGAAAATGAAGATTACCAAAGTTACTTTATACCACTAGTCGAATAACATTGATTGCGGCGGTCAATAAGTGTCCTATTACTGCGGTCTTAGTCGAGCCGCAATTAAGGGTGCAACAACAGATAATTGCCTATTGTTGCGGTTTTAAACTGCAATTGTTGCAAAATTGCAACAATATGCTTTTTATAATATTAAAAAACAAATCTATTTCTGCGGTTTTGGATAGAAATCGTAGCGATATATTTTTTTAATATTAAAAAACAAATCTATTGCTGCGATTTTGGGTAGAAACCGCGGCAGTAGGTGGTAAAAAAAACAATTTTCTCTTTTGAAATTCTGACAATTTTAATTCAACTGCAATAACTAGAATATTGTTGCATGAAATTTTTTCAAATGAAGATACCAAAATATATCTACAATCAAAATTATATTTTTACAATAAAAAAACAACCTAATAATCCGAAATCGAAACATACACCATTGAAAAAAAAACTTAGTGCATCATACAACATAGTTTCTGCAGCAATATGTTGATTTTCGTTTTTTTCCTTTTCTTTTGACGTGGTTTATTGCTGCGCATGGGTAAACCCGCAACAATAAGCAATTAGTCTACTAGTGTACACTTTATCAACATAACTAGTTTTTAGACCTTGGTTATGCCCCATATACTTATATTTTCATTTATTAATAATTTTACTTTAAAATGATTGACCAAATTTCACTTGATTTAGTGGGAAACTAGTAATTTGGCCCGGACAATGCCCTGGTTCAGTTACAACTATCAAATATATTATTATTCTTAAGTTTCACAACTGATTCTATTAGCTTTTCGTAATATTTTGTCTAGTGCGAAATTGAAAAATAGACGTTATGACATGATAAGTTGTTTAAAAAACTTCTAAGGAACTGAGGATAAAAATAACAATCTCAATGGAATTTGGGTGAGAGAATGTTATTACTTAATAAAAGGGTTAACCGGAAAGCTTGACTTTATTATGTTTTACTTTGAAACATTAAGTATTGAAATTGTAATAGATTAGTAGTTAAACTCTCACATTTCGATCATTTCAAAGTCGTGTGTTCGAATCCTAGTAACTACTATACATTATTAATATTTTTGATTGAGAACGTGGCACCGTTCCTTTGATAATAGATGTATTTTAATTCTTATTAAGAGGTTAGAGCGAGGTTTGATTCAATACATCAACATAATTTTTCCAAAATCAAGACGACTTGTCTACTATTGATTAATTGCACACATCGCAAAAATCTCCTGCAAAAGAGAGAGGATTCAACGTGGCAAATAAACTTTGAAGAGCATACCTTTTATTATATTTGTATAGATCTGGAGTATAATTTTCTGAATTAAACTTCAATTGAGGGCCTGTTCTCCCCAACTTATTTTCAGTTCAGTTCAATTCAGTTCAGTTCTTCAGCTCCAATAAGTCCAGTTCAGTTCAGTTCAGCTCCAATCAGTTCAGTTCAGTTCAGTTTAGATCAGTTCAGTTCAGTTCAGCTCCATTCTTTTATAACCATTTTGTTAAATATTATTATTATGTTCGTATAATTAATTTTACTAATTACTATTATTATTATTATTATTATTATTATTATTATTATCATCATCATCATCATCATCATCATCATCATTATTATTATTATTATTTAAATATATATCATTACTATTAAGTAGTATTATTATTATTGTTGTTTCTATATATTATTTGTTCATTATAGCTTTACTCATTATTATTACTATTATTATTAAGAGGAACATGGTTTAGGTCAAAGCACAAATAAACCCACTTTTTTTAGCCCATAAACCAATCAAATCTCATCAAGACAGTTTATGATGTAACGGTCCGCCAATCATTATTTTTATTACTAAATATTTTATATTATTAAATCTAATTATTAAAATAGTATATTAATTAATTCTTAGATATTATTGTTATTATATATCATCATCAAGTATTAATATATTAATACAAATAATATAAATTAATTATTATTAATTATCATTATTATCATTAATTATTATTATTAATAATTTATGATTATTAATATTATTTATTTATAACTATCATTTAAAATATCCAAAATACTATTATTATTATATTATTATTCATTATTATTACTTATCATTATAATTATTATTTAATATTTATATTATTATTGTTTAAAATATTATTTATATATTTATAACATTCAGTTTAATTCAATTTAATTTAATTTAATTCAATTCAATACAATTCAGTTCGGTTCAGTTCAGTTCAGTTTAGTTCAGTGCAGCTCCAATAAGTTCAGTCAGTTCAGTTCAGCTTCAATAAGTTCAGTTCAGTTCAGTTCAGTTCAGCTGTTTTATGCCGAAGAGAACAGGCCCTGAGTCTTTTTTCTTAATTAAATAACAGCTTATAATAAAATCTAGAAAATAAAGCCGAAAAATTTACTTCATACAAAATTATGGGTCACCACCTATAATCAAAAAATTAAAATTTCCACAATCTAAAATTTAGCAAAAACAGGATCAAATTCCTTTAATTTTTTTTTTTTTGTGTGGTAGACAAGCATTGACATTGTGACATACATTTTCCACATAATTACATAAATAGGTGTAAGTATAAAGACAATACTATTGCCGCCTACAATTTCTTAAGGGTTATAGATAGAAAGATCCTAAAAACATAAAATCATATACATCTAAATTGAAATTATTTCTATGTCATACCTTGCAATATGACGATAGTTCATAGAGGATTGTGCAGCTCTTGTCGTTATATAACTCACTATTTAAAACAATACGTAACGTTCATGATCGCTTTTTTGTAATATATTGAGTTACATTTGCTAAAATGATCCTCTAAAAACTTAAGATTGACCCATGCCGTGATGGTTGACATGATAAAAGGTGCATGCACCAGTATATTATTGGCAAATTACCCAAATAAGTATGTAGTGACGATAATATAATCTAAAAGTTTATCATGATAAAATGTCCAAAAGAGAGGGGGAGGGGGCGACCCGTTTGTATGGTGGAAAGCAAAAGCAAGACTTTTGCACGACTTTAAACCATAAAATCAGCTTAAAATAGGGAAATTTGTAGGGGCAACATCAATTACATTTCAAAATATTTTATATACAAATAAGTAAAATAAATAGTTCTGATATATGCAGTCTATAAAGTTGTAAATAAGTATTAAATACTTCACCTATTTAGAAAGTCGCACCATTTGTATAGTATTTACTGTTCACATCTTACACTTTGATTATCTTTGATTATTTATGTTTTAAGAAAAACACAGTTATATGAAATCTTGTTAGATTCATCTCAATGTATATTTTTTTAATATTAATTTTTTTATAATTTTTACTCATTGATATTTGAAGATATTAAGGTTTGAAATCATGCATCGGTAAACGTTAAAACATGAAACGGTGCAACTATTTCCAAACGTAGGAAGCATTTCCTAAAATAGTATTACATGAAGAATGTATTACATTATTACGCATCAACTGATATAATCAATGCTTATTTATTACTTAATATTTTCTTTTTTTAGCTACTTAGAACATGGTCACTCGTGTATTTTTTTAATCATGAAAAAATATGTCACGAAGCTTGATAAAAAAAAATAATGACCTTGCACTCATGTTTTTTTGGTGATCTAATTTGGGTCATGCCCTTACAAATCTCAATTTGAATCACCCCATGATCTAAGTCATGAAATGAGTCATGGAGCAAGTGAAGCTGGAGTCCACATGCATTAATTATAATTTGAAATTTCTAATTGAAATATCTTAGAAATTGCAAAGTAACTAAATTCGTCATAAATTTTTGAGATGTATAAATAGACCTTTATTTTGTTATATTTTGACACACTTTTAAACTTATCTATTTTCTTTAAAATTTTATATACTTAAGTTTTTATTTTTGTTTGGGGTGATTTTATTTTTTTAATCCTGACTCATGAGTAGACTGTATTTGTCAATATGGGTCATGATGCATGATCAACTTTTGTAAGATGAGAAATAAAGTTGATAAAAGAAAGAGATAACATATTATTTTTAGATCATAAGTGATCATGCTCTTATATATATCCTTTAGGACTGCATATTTTATTTCCCAATTAAAAAAAAATGAAAGAAGAAGTAAATGAATAACATATGTATGTTTCCAAATAAGTGAAGTAACCGCCCTTTTCCTTTGTAGACCATTTGTATGTGTAATAATAGTGTTTCAGAAGGAGAGAGAAAGATGAGTGAAGAGGCAATAGAATCAACATCAACATGCATGTGAAGACAATTTTAGGGTGTGAAGGCCATAAAATAGGGGAGTTTTATATGGCCATAAAGCTTGTTTGTGTGACAAATATAAGAAAATTTAAAACACAAGGCTTTCAACCCATAGACTCTGCCCATGCAATTGCCCCGGAAAAAGGATGCCATACGAATTATGTGCTCTTCCTTTAACCTTGCTTTTTTACTGCACACAAATAGACCTCATTTCGTCTACGTAAATTCGATTCCTTCTTGTAATTGACTATTTGACTAATTGGATCACCTAAGGATTGGAGTAGTATTTCAATTTGCGTCAAATGCTGGATATACTCTTCATAGAACTTATTATAGATTTATAGTACAATAGTGTCTATTATATATTTGTTACTAGTTTTATGAAATATTGGCCGTTACTTATAAAGCTTGTGAAAGTTAAATGTTTAGACAATTTGATCTGAACCTAACTCGAGAGGAAAAAAAGTTGTGCATTGAAATATACCAGTTTTACTTGTTGATGTACATACATATATATAAGTTGTATTACCAGGGGATCTGGGGATGTATGTATAAGTTCTATAATTAGGGGAGAATTGTTCTAATTTTAGAAGATGTCGTATGAATAAGTTGTATAATCTCTTGGTAATTTTAAAGATGTGAATATAATTTTTCTTATTATTACAGTTTTCTTTGTATGAGAAAAAAATATATATAGAAAGAAAAGTTAAAATATGAACCATTTCGTGTAATATATTTGAAGACGTTATAATTTGATGTTTTAATCCCTAAAGGCCTTTTTAATAGTGAGCAGTAATTAATGATGGTAATGATAATGATAAAATTATATACGAGTATGTCATTTTGTGAATTAAGACTCATGCCAATTCCCTTGAAAATGGAACTTCATCACCAAATTGGACACATTGACATGAGATACATGACAATTATACGTTTTATTTTGAAGATGTTGTAAGAGAGCTTTTAATCCACAACTTTCTTGCATTATACGAGCAAAAAATCTATAAAGTTTGCAAAAATTATTAAATGAGACAGTTTAATTTTTTTAATATAAAAGTAGGCCTACTCACTAAATGGATTAAACTAGTCACCAAAAGAAATTAACCTAGTTACTATTGGACTAATTTTCTTTTTAATCTTGAGTTTCCCATTTCTTAATTTTAATTTAGAAGTAGACGGTCTCTTGCAAGACAAACTTTTCCGAGTCTAGCACATAAAGTTACAATTGCATAATAATGGGAATGACTTAAAATGTGAAGCAGTTTTTTAAGGAGTGCATATTATTATAGGGGGCCTAAAATACTGTCAAAGGGCATATATGCACTTCCCTTGTTAAACAAATAAGCTAGAACAATCAACTACAAACAACCTTTGATCTTTAATCTCTTGCTCCTTAATCATAATGTTTCATAATCAACTTTAACATGATTTCAAATTAAAAGAACTTTTAACATATCCTAGGCAAGTTATCCCAATTATAGAACCCAGGATTCCAATCATCACCATCATCATCCTCAAAACTTGTATTGTTCATAGCAGCAAAAGATGGAGGTTGTGGCATTTGATCATCAAATACATTGCAATTATCATCTGTACTAACAGCAGATGATTGAGGAGCCGAGCTTTCGCCGCCGCTCTCGTTGCACCAAGAAGGAGCCTGAACAAGTGAAGGGATCAACTCAAGGATGTTCGACAAATCTTGACTATCAATGTTTATTAGCTGATCTTCCAATTCCTCTTTCTTGTTTCCTACATTCATGTACCAAGACATATATGACGTTTATTTGTGGACAGAGGAGTACATAAAGAATATGATAAGATGTAGTAATTGTTCTCTAGAACTTAAAGGAATCAATTACAGCAAAAGATAAGTAACTACATGTAACAATACATTGGTAAATCTATTTTAATTAGCAGAAGTAATTGTGATTAGTAAACAATTACTCTAGTTATCGTTAGAAAAGAAAAATTATCGTTTGTCAATATTAAAACTACTATGTCCTACCTTTGATAAATCGAAACAGGGAAAAATCGAAAATTGATTTGTTAAGTAAAATATATTTCGTCCAACCAAACAAGCTTTTATTATTGTTTTAAGGGTATATAGATGACCACATGGAAGTCTAGCAAGGAAAGATTTGCTAGAATTACATGCAAGGCATTTCAGCTATTGTCTAGGCTAATAGTAATTGACTATTAGGAGAAACATTCATAAATTCCTAATCTTACATGAATTTGCAAAGTATAGCAATCTCTTTCGATCGATGTGAATACATAAATACCATTCGCAGCACATTGATTGAAACTATTATTTGTATACTATAATAGGCTAATAGCATATTAAATCATCTCCGATCTTCCTTAGTTGATCCTTACTAACTTAAGTGGAAGCTAAATTTGGTGGCAATTGTCCTCGAAAAAGCTGAACTAATTACAAATTGTATATGTATTCCTCGTAATAGGTAAGAGAAAACATAATCAACTTGTTGAATTCATCTCAATGTATATTGAAACTATTAGTATTTAAAAAAAAACTACATGATAATAAGTATAATTATTAAATGTTAAAGATTTTTACATAAAAAAGCGTAAAGATTAAACTATGTAGATAAAAAAGAACATAAACAATAACGACCAAAAATTGTAATTGACAAAGCCCTTAGAAACACAAAACATGTTAACAACACCAATGTCAAATACTTAATTCCGAAAATAAGGTCAGCTGAAATTCATTTATTGCACGGGAATCAATGGATTTAATATTGATCCCTATGCAGCATCAATTGTCTATAATTGTGTAAAATTTGCGGCAGTGTAAAAGCAGAGTGATGATCTCAAACAGAACATAACAGAAGAAATAAATGACTGCCTATTACTTAATAAATTAATCACAGATGTTAACAGAAAAAGAACATATTAAACACTACTATCGTAAATTGGAGTTTAACTCAATCAAAACACATTGGATATGACCAAGGATGTCTTGGCCTAGTGGTTAAGATTGAGGTGCTGTGAACGATAGGTCACAGGTTCGAATCCCCCTCCCCTTCTTTGTACTTTGTACCGCCTTCGTGGCTCATATGAATCAAAAAAAAAAAAAAACACATTGGATACGAAAATAAAAATAGATAATTACAAAATAAATAATTTTGTTAAGTTGGAGTCTACTTATTATTAATGTCTATCTCTAGTGGGTAGATTACCTAGTGGGTAGACAAAGTTTTTCCCAAAAATAACTCTATCCACCCATTGGATTAGCAACCTACTACAAATAGAAATAAATAAATAGTGAAATCCAACTCATCAGTTTTAATAGTTTTTAAATTCTCTATTTCTAATATATTCATCGGGTAAATGTAGCATTGTCCATTGAATACTCAAAAATATGTTAAAGTCCATGCATGTCGCGACGCTAAATATTACCTCTGTTTTCTATTAGTTATTTATCATACTAGACCGGATTTCTTTTACTAATATATGAAACAAAATTAATGTCAAAATCTTGTGTTCGCAAGAGTGAAAGTCAAATATCGCGACTAAAAAAACAGAGGAAGTACTTGTTAAACTCACCAGTTGAAGAATTCTCAGAGCTTGAAATATCCCACTGAAGGCCACAATCCTGTTCTCTATCTCTCTTTAAACCCACCTTAACTTGAGCTTCTTGCAAAAGATCATCCAACAACCCACTATTACTCAGACCCACATTATTTGGATTAACCTTCTCATCATCATCTTCCACCTCCTCCACATAATTACTAGTCACATTTTGGCTGAATTGGTTTGAAGGGAGCTCAAAACTCGGGCTACCGAACCCGAAATCCAATTTTCGACCCGGATCGAATCCGAACCCCATTGGGCTAATCTGAAAGGGACCCATTTGAGAGGGAGAAAATACAGGATTACCCATGAAAGAGTTTTGTTGTGAGCAACGCTTGAGTGTTTGTGAAGGGAGCAATGGAGGAGGGTGGTGGAGAGAGAAAACAGAGGAGGAGAGAGAAATTGGGTTGAAGAGAGAGAGTGTAGGTGGTGGAGTTTTGGGAAGAGAAAGTGGAAGTGTTGGAGGATTATATGGTGGAGGTGGTGTTGGAAGATCATTTGGGTATAGTGGTAAACCTTGGCGTATTCTTCTTTTTACTCTTGTGTTCCAATAGTTTTTGATTTCATTGTCTGTTCTTCCTGGTAACTAAAAGAAAAAAAAAACTCAATTAAGCAATTCATTTATAACAATTTGATAATATATCCCCTTTTCATTTAAAAAAAAATTATAGTATTTAATTTCAGATTTAAAACTATATATGTATCAAAATTTGATAATTACTCCTTCCGTCTCACAATATGATTATTGTTTGTTTTTGCACAGTCTCTAAGACAGAATTTTGACCTATTATATCTTCTATTTTGTATTAGTAAAAAATAAAAAAATTGATATTATGAATGTACAAGTTGAGACGAATCTAACAAGAACCTACATGCATATGTTTTTTTGTATATATATGATGAGAATATTTGGTTAAAGATTTTAAAATTTGACTCCTAAATAAAAACGGAAACTACATTTTGGGACGGATGGAGTACATATTTGCTGCATTTAGGATTCTAGAAGAAAGTAAACGATGTATATGTGTATAGGTGGTTGGTGCATGAGTCACACGCGCAACCTACATGCATAATACAACTGTACTAGCACGTGTCATACACGTGCATTAAAGAAGCACTCAATAACGTAATCTTTTAAACGAGGATTACTTTGAAAATTAAAAGATGGGAAATAATATACGTAAATTGAATTCAACCCACATCTAAATAGATTGAATTCAGATTTTGTCAAAGTAGATATAAATATTTTTTCAAACAAGGAACTCTAAGTTCCAAATTTACTTAAATAAGTGCAAATATTGAAATTTCAAGTTACAAAGATTGATAAATACCCCCACACATATAAAAAAAATTATACCCATCATGGATTAAAACAAGAATCATGTAATGAATGATGAGAATCAACTAGAACAAAAAACCTTAACCAAGCAAAAACAGTATCCACAATATAATGTTGTTAACTTGGCGCCAACGAAAGATTGTGCGAGAAACATGTCAGAAAAGTGTCCCCAAAATCAGTTGCAAATACTAAAACTCATAAAAACTTTGCAGCACATCTCACATGTCAGAAATCCTAACCCCATTGCATGCTCTGCAACCGTGGGCATTTTTCTCACCCTCCCATTTTTCTCAAAAAAAAAAAATCCTAAAAATTCAACCACCATTTCCCCAATTTTTTTTAATAAATTCCCCAACTTATAATGTCCTCGTAACATAATAAACGCAACAAATGAATATTATTCGTAAGACATAAAATATTCATTTGCTGGAGTCATTTTGTTACGAAAAAAAGTATTTTTTTTCTAGAACAAATATAAAATTAAGAAATTGGAAATAAAGAGTAAGGAGAGTTTATATATACATCTTCCCAATTCTTTTTATAAATTCCCCAACCTATATATTTTCCGTGTAACATACCAACCGCAACAAATGAGTATTATCCGTGAAACATAAAATATTCATTTGCTGGAGTCATTTTGTTACGAAAAAAAATATTTTTTCTCTAGAACAAGTAAAAAAAAAAAAGAGTAAGGAGAGTTATATATACATACATGGGCAGAAATGCGGGCCCACTTGTTACCAAGCTTAGCATGAAGATCAATGATGAGACGTTCTTCATGAGAAGAAAAGGCACCTTTCTTCAAATTAGGTCTAAGATGGTTAGCCCATCTAAGCCTACAACTCTTACCACAACGTTGAAGTCCTGTATTTCTTTGCACAGCATTCCAATTACCTTCTCCATGTAACTTCACGTAATCAACCAACACCGCATCTTCTGCTGCTGACCACGGTCCCTTTTTCAACACTCCACCGTTAGATCCTCCGCAAACCTCCTCTTTCGCCGTGCCGCCTCCCTTGTTTAGTATCATAATTTAGATTATTACTCTTGATTGAAGAGCAACTATTTTGATTCAATTGATCAATCAATTATATATGTATGTATTGATCAGCTTATGTTATGTTTTTTTGGAGATGAATTTGGTTTGTGAGATTTTGTGGGTGTATGTGCATATGTTATTATGATATATGATATATGTATGTTATGTGGTGTACTAAAGAAGAGAAGTGATGAGGAGACAGAGAAGAAATGAATGAGAAAATGTAAGAGTAGAGGTTTATTTTTGGTGGAAAGAGAAATTTAAGAGAGATGGGCAAATGAGAGAAAGGAGCCAGTTTATATAATAGGCTGGGCCACATGGCTTTTTGCAGTATTTACGCACTTTTCTCTTTTAGTTTTTCTTTTTTTCCCTTTTTAGCTCTTCTTCATGTTAAATTCCTCTAAAAAAAATAAAAATAGGAGAACTCATCATCTTCAATTTAATTTTTACCTAAGCTCAAATACAAGACCATCTTTTTTATATTTAAGATTAGAGAACGGGATTTAAAATTAGAAATTTTTGGATTTGGTGCAACGAGTGTCATAAATGACGTCAAAATTAACTTTTTCAGACAGATGTTCACGTGATTTAGGATTCTAATTAAGAAAAAAAATGATATATAAAAGAAAAAAAGGAAAAAACCGAGAAGAAAATTATTACGGATTCCATGTTGCCGACAAAAAAAGTGAGTTCCGGCGTCATTTATGACACTTGTTGCACCCATATCAATCATTTGTTGTGTTTTGACTACTAGACTAAGTTGGTGACACTGGGTATACCGCCCCATAGTTTGTGTTGTTGAGGTCGATTTCGCCTAATTTTGAATATGTAACTGATGACGTTGATTTTATGCATAATTTGAGATCATGGAAAAAAAATCAAAGAATAAAAATTGGAGAGTATATATATTTAAAATTTTAAAAATACTACCTCCGATTTTTATTAGTTTATCCGTATTTCTTTTTGGGATGTCCCTTATTAGTTTACCCATTTTTTTTGTTTCTATTTTTGGAATGGGACCACTAGCTTTCCATCACATATACACTAGCTGTATATGCACGCGATGCGTGCGTCGACAATCTTATGTACGAATAAGCATATATTTTTTAATCTAAAATTATCTTGGTAGTGATTTAAACTATTGAGGGTTTTTTTGTAAATGTTATTATCTTTTTGAACTAAAGGTGACCGAATTTTAATTGTTAGAAAATTTTGTTCGAGATTCAATAATAATTATTTGTCAGCGGCTTTAGTATAGTTCTTTAACGATTGTAAATATTAATAAATCATATTGTTTGACTTTGTAAATACAAAGTACACAAATTATTATAATAGACGGTCTAATTTTAATATAAAATTAGACAATGCAAACCTACGTTCTCCTAAGAAGCCCATTCAATTTCTCTCTAACCTAACACTATTTTTAGGTATCTTGCACCATCCTAGTCGTCCATTCTCTTCTCCTTCTTTTATTTCCCTTCTAAATTTTGAATTAGAACAAACAATTTTTAAAAATAGTCCGTCAGTCTTACAAAATGGATTAAGCTAGTCACTAAATGGATTAAATCAGTCACTAAATGAATTAAAGAATGTTATTAATGAATAGATTAAACTGGTCACTAAATAGATTAAAATGGTCACTAAATAGATTAAAGTAGTCACTATATTAAAAAATATGATATATTATCTTCTTAATATTGGGCTTGGGCCGCGCCTACTTTTAAATTAAAAGTAGACGGTCTCTTACAAGACCAACTGTACAAAGTATTATGTTGTCAAGATATATCATAACTTTTTTTAAATCGAAGATTCTAATTAATTTCGTGAATTGATTGTGTCAATCTAGTCAGGTTATTAATGGTGATTGCATATTCCATTTTTGACTTATTCCATATGTCAAGTTTCATTGATTCTCATTTTTAAATCTATTATAAAAAAACGTTTAAATTTATTAAAGGATATTTTCGTCATTTCAAATAGGGACACCACACCTCCTCCCTTGGCTTATATAATAGAGATTTAATTTTAACATAAAATAATAGTTTTTCTTTCCTTTTATGTCCCACAACATTGTTTCTTTTAATTAAAACTTTTTGCAAAAAAAACATATAAACTAATAAAGACCGGAGGGACTATATCATTAATTAGGAAATAGTTCAGGACGATATTATTTCCATTTGAGAAAATTTATTTCCCTACATTTCAATATCTTAGACAGACGCGCGTTATAAAACAAATTTAAGCAAAATTTTAATTTAAAATAAGAAGGTACAAAAATGTTAACTTGAACATGTATAATAACGATGACAGAGTTCTGGGCTTGCATTCATGGTAAATGTAACTGAAACTTTTTAGAGTTGGTATTCATCGAATCTATTAGGCTGGTGTGGGTGGCGCAACTAGAAAACAAATTTAGTAACAGTAAAGCAAAATTATCTCTATTATATAAGGGAAAGGGAACAATGGTGTCCTCTTTTGAAATGTTTATTTTGCCCCCTTTCCTTTCTAAATTACAAAAGGAATGTCAAAATCAAATCGGCACTCAAAGAAAACTACCGAAAATTAATTTACAACACTCACTCACAAATCACTTAAAAGAAGAAACTTTACAAATCACTCATACAATTGAGAAAATCACGTTATAAAAATCACGCAAATAATTAGTAAATTTATTAAAACTTAAAATTAACATACAAATTAAAATTAATAACCTAGAACGTCAATACACACAAAAACATTTACAAAAATTTACTTACAAATCACTATTCTCAAGAAGCATTCACTATTAATGGTGGGTCGTGATGAAAAATAAAGGTTATTTTTAGTGAAATCAGAATTTAGAAGTTAGACAAGAAAAAAAATTATTTACTTTATTTTTTATAGTGTTTCCTATATATAATGAAACTTTTACATATATTTGGACCTATCTTTTTCTATTATATGATAGCGATTAATTATCAAGGTAAAAAAGTTTATGTAAAATATTATTCAAGAATTAAAGTACAACATATCTCTATTATATAAGGGAAGGGAGGGTTATGGTGTCCCCGAATAAAGAGACTATGTTACCCCCTTCCCATTCTAAATTACAAATTCACTTACAAATCAAAGGGGACTTCAAACAAAAATACCGAAAATATAATTATAACAATCACTCACAAGTCAACCAAAATCATAAAATTGCATTAATTTACGTTATACAAATCACTAAATGAGGAAACTTTACAAAAACTTAAAAATTCAATTACAAACTACAACCTATGAAAAAATTGACTTGAAATCAAAGTGTCAATTTTCTTTACAATTTATGAAGTATTGTACTTAATTCAAAAATCAACTAAAAAATTATAATATAAAAATTATAAATAAATTCAATAAAATTTCTATTTTGTTAATAGAATTCAACTTTGAAAAGTAAAAAAAAATAGTGAGAGACTTAAGTGACAAAAATTAAACCAATTAAATTTTGCAACTAAAAACAATTATACTGCGTATGCCTAATGTTTAAATTTTGACTCTTATGCTGAAGAAAATCGAGTCTTTGTTTCGAAAAAAATTCAAGAACGCATCGCGTGCAAAAAAATCTAGTATATATCATTAAAGAAAATAGTCAATTTTCATAAAAAAAGTACTATTTTTTCAAATTCTTTAGAAACTAGCTTTTTTCATTTTCAGAAGGTTTATTGATCCCACGAGTCACAATTTAAATCTATGCCAGGTCTATATTTATTCAAGGCATTTTATATTAATGGAACTATGAGAGAAAGTTAACTTGTACCCTAACTAGTTAGTGATTAACTTTTCAAAGAAAGCACCTTAATGAATAATAATAATAATAATAATAATAATAATAATAATAATAATAATAATAATAATAATAATAATTTTTTGATAATAGAAGGTTTCCAAAAAGAAAAACGCCAGAAGAGTGTAGAGTCTTCTCTTTGGATTATCCAATTATTAATAATCCTTTCATTTCTTAAAATATAACCCAAATTGAATTTATTAATTCCATTTAATACGAACTCTACTTTTGAAATTACATGATACAATGTGAAGCGAACCATATTGAGTTGGAAACTAGCAATCCTAATATTTCTTAATTCTCCTTTCTTTTTATTTTCACAATTTTTAATTAGTACTTGTTATAATTTTGGGAAATAAAAAAAAAACACTTTATATCTTGAAAATACATACTAAAACAAAGTAAACAATATTACACTTTACTTACATGTAAGTCACTAAATATAGTCAAAATTACAACTAACATTGACTAACATATTATAATACATTAATTGACAATAGACAAAAAAGGACTTAAGCATAAAGTAGAGCCCCAAATTTTAGTCATTTTTACCAATTGACGACTCAAGTTTTTTACTTCACAAATTGAGTACTGAGACCAATTTAGGCTGGAATTATAGCTAATCCCTTTGGTTTAATTCCCTCATTAGACCTCAAATCATAAATGTCTCTCTCCTCTACCAAATTAAGCCCCAAACCACCACCACCCCTCATCCGACTAGCCGTCAACCACCACCACTGTACCGCCATGTTGTGCGCCACCACAACCATCGCCGGCAAGCAACCCTGGCCACTCCATAGCCCAAAGAAACATGACTTAACCCTTTCCCTTTGACGGTGGTTGTTGGATTTGGTGCTGGTTTGCGGGGTTGTGCTCGGGTTTAGGGTGGATTTTGGGGTGGTTAACGATGGTGGTGTTGGGTTTGCTAGAGTGGTGAAGTGAGGTGGTGAGGTGAGGTGGAGTGGTGTCTGGTGGTTGTAGCTAAGTGTCTGGTGGTGGTTGTTTTGTGGCAGATGGTGTTTGCGTAGAAGAGAGGAGTGGTGTGAGTGGAGGAGAGAGTTAATTAGGGATGGTTACGGTCTAATCAAGGGGTTATGGTGAAAATCAATCAAAGTACCCAATTGGTGAAAAAAAAAAACCTCGAATCTCCAATTAGTGAAAAACACCAAAACTTAGTGCTCAACTTTATGCGTGAAAAAAGTATCTTATCTTAAGAAAACACCAAACTCGTTTAAAAACATCTCAAATGATTCATCACTTGAATCGACTTGATCCAAAACATATCCAAACAGCTCGTTTTCCAAATCTACCTTGCGTCGTGAACACTCATAACATCTTCCATGAACTTCACACTTAATCATGTCTTTTTCTCCACGATCAACCAATGCATCAGCAACTAAATAACCAGATGACAGCAACAAGGGCAAGGTATCAAATTTAAGAAAATTCTTGTTGATCACTAGTTCCACCAAGTTAATGCAAAATTGGATCATTGAGCTAACAACACCAAAAATGAGCGAAAATCTACCAAACAGTTTCCTCTGCCTCCCAGGGTAGTAAAACCAACCCAAATAACCTCTGTTTCGCCACGCTACATTAGCCTTCTTCCCTTCATAAATCATCTCAATAAGCGATATAATCAAGCAAAAAGCCGATGTGATTATGCTCATTTTGAGGTAGAAGGAGGTGCTAATATTTCCTTGTGCATTTTCTTGGCTAAACATAGCTTGGCATACTTCAATAACAACATTTAAAACAACAAAAAGCCACTTGAAAAAAACCCATTTCATATTTAGAATTTCAAACCTCAGTGCCTTCTTTATGACACTGCAAATTCTAAGCAAAAATGTGTGAATCAAAGCACCAAATCTATGACTAGAATAATCGTTACCTTCTCGATTACACATTGTGTTATAACGGACGTGAGAGAGAAACAAATTATGAATGCAAAAAGCGATAAAATCAGACACCAGAATTACGTGGTTCACCAATTTGGCTACGTCCACGGCAGAGAGAGAGAGAATATTTTATTATATGAGAAGAACAGATTACAGAGAGAAAAGAAAGTATTTCGTGAAAAAAAACCCTAGAATATAAACAGAGTATTTATATCCCGTCAGAAAAACGCGAAAACGCGTTAACCGGGCAGCCGCCCGATCGGGTCGGGCGAACCCGCCCGATCGGGCGGTGATTATTTCCTTCCCCAGCTTCGTTGCGCGCCCGGTCGGGCGAGAACGCCCGAGTCGTAATTCGGTGTCTCGCCCGATCGGGCGAAGAGGCCCGATGGCATCGGGCGAGACTGCTTTTCACTTCAGCTCTTCTCTCGTTGCGGGCCCGATCGGGCGGCCTCGCCGACCCGATCGGGCGGTATCCAGAAACTCGCTTTTGACGCATTTCTTCGAACACCTTCGATGCACAATGATTCAAGGCATATTTCTACAAATCTCCACCTTGACTTGAATCCTCTCATAATAACCCAAAAACAGATGCATTGATCACAACGCCCAGAATCTCCCAAACACCAGATTTGTCCCAAAAGACAACCAGACCAGATTAGTCCCTAAGGACCCCAGAATTGCCCAAAGAGGGCAATTAACAATCACGAACATTGAGTAAGTCCAAACAATGTTGAAACTTACTCTGCGGAACCGGCTTGGTGAACATGTCAGCAGGATTATCAGCAGTTCCTACCTTTTTCACCTTAATCTAGTCTCACTCCTTAGGAAATGGTATCTAAATCAATATGTTTAGTCCTCTCATGATGACTTGATCCTTAGCTAAACATATTGCACTCAGACTGTCACAGTACACAGTAGCCTGATCATGATGCAACCCAAGATCACTAACTAGTCCCTTTAGCCATATTCCCTCTTTAGCAGCTGCTGTCAATGCCATGTACTCTGCTTCAGTAGTAGACAAAGTAACTGTAGCCTGCAAAGTTGCCTTCCAACTAACGACAGAACCACCAAGAGTAAATACATAACCAGTCATTGACCTCCTACTGTCAACATCTCCAGCATAATCAGAATCCGAATAACCAGTGACTAAACACTGGGTATCATTCCCATAAATGAGACCAACATCAGAAGTACCTCTTAGGTACCTAAAAATCCTCTTGACTGCCTGCCAATGCTCCTTACCAGGATCACCCATGAACCTACTAACTACACTGACTGCATGTGCAAGATCCGGCCTAGTGCAAACCATAGCGTACATCAAACTCCCTACTGCACTAGCATAAGGAACCCGACTCATGTACTCCTTCTCCTCAGCAGTTTTGGGTGCAAAAGCCACAGACAAATGATTATTTGAAGCACTTGGAGTGTCTATAGGCTTTGCAGTTGTCATGCCAAACCTTGATAGAATCTTCTGAATATAACCTTTCTGAGATAAGAAAAGTTTCTTCTGACTTCTTTCCCTATAGATCTCCATCCCCAAAATCTTCTTTGCAGCACCCAAATCTTTCATCTCAAACTCAGCACTGAGAAGACCTTAACCTCTGAATATCAGACTTAGCCTTAGCAGCTATAAGCATATCATCTACATACAGAACCAGATATATGAAAGAACCATCACTCAACTTGTTATGGTACACACAGCAATCATACTCACTTCTGTTGTAGCCCAACTCAATCATGTAGCTGTCAAACCGCTTATACCACTGCCTAGGAGACTGCTTTAGCCCATACAAGGACTTCTTCAATCTGCAAACATAGTCTTCTTTTCCCGGAACTTGGAACCCATCTGGTTGTGTCATATAAATCTCTTCTTCCAACTCCCCATGTAGGAAAGCTGTTTTCACATCTAGTTGCTCAAGTTCAAGATCCTGATGTGCAACCATTGCTAGTAGCACCCTGATGGAAGTATGTCTGACTACTGGTGAGAAAATCTCATTATAATCTACCCCTTCCCTTTGTGTGAACCCTCTTGCAACAACCCGAGCTTTATATTTAACCCCCTCAGTAGGTGAAGACCCCTCTTTCTTCTTGAAGACCCATTTGCATGTCACAATCTTCCTTTCCTTAGGACGTTTAACTAACTCCCAAGTCTGATTTTTATCGAGAGATCCATCTCATCTCCCATTGCAGCAAGCCATAAAGTAGACTCACTTCCAGAAACAGCTTCCTTATAGGTGGATGGCTCATGATTTTCAACCTCCACCTCCTCAGCAACCTGAAGTGCATAGGCCACCATATCTTCAAAACCATACCTCTTTGGAGGCCCCACACCAACTCTTCTAGCTCTATCAAGTGCTATGCTTGGTTGATGAATTTCAGATGATGGCTCTTCTTCATGTTGATCTTCTCCACCTTGGTGCTGTGATTCACTCTCAGCCTGAGTGACTTGCAGCTCCACCTGTTTATCAACATCTCCACTGACAGACTCCACAGTAGACTTTACAGAAGGGTTAAGCATGGAATTTTCATCAAATATTACATTCCTACTAAGTATGACACGATTTTCAGAAGGTGACCATACTCTATAGCCCTTAACCCCAATCCCAAAACCAACAAATCTACCCTTCTTAGCTCTAGGTTCTAATTTTCCCTCATTTACATGATAATAGACAGTAGAACCAAAAATTCTCAACAAAGAGTAATCTGCAGGCTTACCAGACCACACCTCATAAGGTGTCTTGCAGTCAATACCTGTGTGGGGTCCCCGATTGATCAGATAGCAAGCTGTGCTTACAGCTTCTGCCCAAAACCTCCTAGCCATCCCAGCATTTGAGAGCATGCACCTTGCCCTCTCCAGAAGTGTCTGATTCATGCGTTCTGCAACTCCATTCTGTTGTGGCGTGTTTCTAACAGTATGATGGCGAGCAATCCCTTCATTTTTGCAGAACTCATCGAACTCAGACCAACAGAACTCCAGACCATTATCAGTTCGCAGCCTTTTGATCTTCCTTTCAACTTGATTTTCCACTAAAACCTTCCACTGTTTGAAATTCTTGAAAGCATCACTTTTATGCTTCATCATAATCACCCAAGTCATTCTTGAATAATCATCAATCATAGACACAAAATACCTGTGACCTCCAATAGATGCAACTCGGGAAGGTCCCCAACAATCAGAGTGAATATAATCAAGTGTACCTTTAGTTGTATGAACCGCCTTTGGAAACTTGCTGCGATGAAGCTTCCCAAACACACAGTGTTCACAAAACTCTAGGCTCTGCACCTTGTGCCCACATAGAAGATCCCTTTTCGACAGAATTTGCATCCCTCTTTCACCCATGTGCCCAAGTCTCATATGCCACAACTTGGTCAACTCCTCCTTGTGAATCTCAGATGATGCAACAGCAGCAGAATCTGTCATAGTAGACCCCTGAAGAATATATAAGGTACCAACTTTAATACCTTTCAGAACCACCTTTGAACCCTTGTAGACACTCATAGCTCCACCTTCACCTTGAAAACTGAACCCCTTACTATCTAGAAGACTCAGAGATATCAGATTCTTTGTCATTAATGGAACATGCCTAACTTCGTTCAAGGTACAGAGTGTACCATCATGAGTCCTCACCCTTATAGAGCCTATCCCAACTACTTTGCAGGCAGCACTGTTAGCCATAGAAACATTGCCTCCATCTATCTGCTTGTAGTTGAGAACCACTCCCTGCATGGACTAATATGATACGATGCCCCAGAATCAAGAACCCACACATCCCTACAATGTGACTGGCTATTAACTACTAGGGCCAGATCTTCCTCAGAATCACCTCCAGTTTCTGCCAAAGCAGCAGAACCTTCACTTTTATCCTGCTGTTTCTTTTTCTTAGGACACTCATTCTTCCAATGCCCCTTCTCCTTACAGTAATTACAGATATCAGTAGTTTTAGGACCCTTAGAATTCGAATTTTTAAAGTTCGTTTTCTTTTTACCAGATTTCTTTTGTCCCTTCCCTCCAGTAACTACTAATCCAGATGCCTGATTTTCTGTACTAGACCCAGAAGCCTGGTGACGGACTTCTCTAGTATGCAGAGCAGATCTTACTTCTTCTAACGACAGACTATCTTTCCAACAATAAATGAATCCACAAAATTCTCATATGACATAGGCAAAGATACCAACAGAATTAAAGCAGCATCCTCATCATCTACTTTAACATCAATATTTCGCAGATCTAGTAAGATGGTATTTAATTTATCTAAATGATCTCTTAAAGACGTACCTTCCTGCATACGCAGGCTGAACAGACGTTGCTTCAAAAGCAACTTGTTGGTTAGAGATTTCGTCATGTACAAACTCTCTAACTGCAACCACAGACCAGCAGCAGTGTCCTGCTCCGCAACTTCAGTAATTATGTCGTCAGACAGACACAACATAATTGTTGAATGTGCTTTCTCCTCCAGAATTTCCATCTCAGCGGTAACCGAATCCGTTGCCTTCTTGGCCAACGGTGCCCACAACCCCTGTTGCTTCAGTAAAGCCCGCATCTTGATTTGCCACAGACTAAAACTATTCCTCCCAGTAAATTTATCAATTTTGACATTCATCCCAGACATCTTTCTACACAGATCGATCACCAAAGCTCTTGATACCAATTTGTTATAACGGACGTGAGAGAGAAACAAATTATGAATGCAAAAAGCGATAAAATCAGACACCAGAATTACGTGGTTCACCAATTTGGCTACGTCCACGGCAGAGAGAGAGAGAATATTTTATTATATGAGAAGAACAGATTACAGAGAGAAAAGAAAGTATTTCGTGAAAAAAAACCCTAGAATATAAACAGAGTATTTATATCCCGTCAGAAAAACGCGAAAACGCGTTAACCGGGCAGCCGCCCGATCGGGTCGGGCGAACCCGCCCGATCGGGCTGATTATTTCCTTCCCCAGCTTCGTTGCGCGCCCGGTCGGGCGAGAACGCCCGAGTCGTAATTCGGTGTCTCGCCCGATCGGGCGAAGAGGCCCGATGGCATCGGGCGAGACTGCTTTTCACTTCCAGCTCTTCTCTCGTTGCGGGCCCGATCGGGCGGCCTCGCCCGACCCGATCGGGCGGTATCCAGAAACTCGCTTTTGACGCATTTCTTCGAACACCTTCGATGCACAATGATTCAAGGCATATTTCTACACATTGTTTCTTCGACATGGAAGAAGCACGAGAGACTCTACATATCATCTCCCCGAGAGATACAAGAGTGGTATCATCTAGTAGTTGCGGTGATACTTTGGATGGTTGCTGTGCTGGTGTATATTTTGTCGCGGTATATGAATGTGTTGATGAGATGGGTAGAAGCTCAGCTGTCTCTGAATCATCCCAGTTATTACCAGTATTATGATCTCCATTTTCAATATCACAATCTGATGGATCCCAAGCATAATCTTCGCAGTAATGTAGCAGCGAATCATCAGTATAATACTCTTGATCAGAATCCATATTTGAAGAATTGGTATAGAAATGTTTGATGCGAGAGTATATGAAATAAGAATTAGTAGTTTTGCGATCAAAAGGATGTAACAAACTCAATTATGTTATAGGCTTAACAAAAAAGAAGCTAGGCAATTTCATACCACTATCATGGAAGCTGCTTTGTTGAAGTACTTTTGAAAATTTAGTACTCACTCAGTCACTTTGGGGAACATTATAATTTTGGTTATGCACTATCAAACTAATTACTTAAGTAGTATGAAGTTTCATATGTCAATTATCCCTTTAGTAGTAATTCCTATATCGCAGGTGGACCACCAGCAATGAAGGCTGAAGTCGTAATATCATGGTATATGTTTATATTAGAGGTTAATTAATCTAGAAAAATCTAGATGTTTAATGAAAATATAGTGTGTAGTTTAGAAAAATCAAGATGTATCTAGAAATATCTCGCAAAAATCAAAGATATTCGACAAGTTGTTCTAGCATGGAATAAATGATAGGGTATGAACCGGTATCTTCTGCGTATGTAAGCCGGTTCGGTGTCCAGCAAAACAAAGCACGTAAACTAACCTCGGGGGTTGATCCGAGGAACGCCCCTCGGTAAACCGGAAGCTCTCAAGTGGAGTATAATAATGATACTGAATGTACCTTATGACCCAGATCAACGTGGTATTTATAGGAGCCGACATGAGTCCTTGTTAGAAAAAGACTTTGCTCCTATTGGTTGGATATAATTCTATCCTCTTTTAATACTTATCTTTATGCCCATAGGCGCATTAGATAGTAACTAGATCAGGCCTAGGCCCATATGAGAATAGTCTGGCGTAGGAGTACCGTTAAGGTATCCTTATAAAACCGGTATGATATAGTCAACGGTCCATTAGCGGATATATTGATAACGATGGTTCTTATCGATCTACAAGGACATGTATGGAACTTAATCAGCCCCCATACACAAGTATAGAGAAATCTAGAAACTAGAATACAACAACTACAAATATGTTGTATGTACCTTAGTTGAATAGGTGAGCGAATCAAGAAAACTCCCACAAAATATTTGAAGGGTAGAAAAAAGAATTCTACCAAAGAGATAAGTGAGAGATTTGGGCTCTCACAACTATAGTCATACAATTATTCTTAATGTAATTAATGATGATGCAATTTTGTTATATTATGAAGAATCCATCAAAACTTTTGTGTAAGTCCCAAATTTCTATCCATTTAAGATTATTGTAATAATTAATTACATTATGTTTATCGAATGCATCTCACGTATAGAAAGTCACATAGACGATAATATTTCTTCACGATATGTTTATAAAAGATTGCATCATCTCGATTTGCCTTTAAAAGATTCACTATACATTTAGAACCTCTCTCTCCAATTTTCTCTTAGGGCCTGTTCTCTTCGGCATAAAACAGCTGAACTGAACTGAACTGAACTGAATTGAACTGAACTAATATGAACTGGACTGAACTGAACTGAACTGAATTGAACTGAACTGAACTGAACTGAACTGAATAGTAATATGTGGGAGTAAAAGTATTGTCAAGAGCTGAATTGAACTGGTCTGAACTGATCTGATCTGAACTGAACTGAATTGAATTGAACTGAACTGAAAATAAGTTGGGGAAAACAGGCCCTTACTCCATATACAGTAGAATAAATCTGCATACGCACGCAACACAACTTTTAAAATATACATAAAAGGAAATGCAGCAAACAAAGAGGGATGAACCGATGAAGTCAAAAAATAGACAAGATTCATTCTTTAGTTACTACTAGTGTCTAGTGATACACCTAAATATTTTACTAATTAAACTAGTTGACATCCGGTTCCATATCCAACTCTAATTCTGACCCTATCCTTAAGAGCCCAGCGCTTTGAGGTGTAGAATGAAGGCCTGTGGCCTTTAGGCCCCATAGTGAAGGGGACCTTGTGAGATTTGTTGACTAGAAAAATAACAAGTCGGTGCCTCTAGGACCCATTAGTCCTGAATTGGAAAAACCTTTATCTTTTCATTTTTTGAGTCAAATTGTAATAGTATGATCTTTGCTCAATTGGTCCTTTAAATGATCAAAAAACTAGATGGAAGATACCTTTATCCCTGTCCAATCTTCTTTATGAGATATTCACAGTTTCACACACATATTGGGAAAATGAAGCTTAACAAGGAGAAACTTGACTATAACAAACAATCGTTCAACTGCGGGAATACTATCTATACTTAATTGTAATGCAAGACATTCATCTTTACCACAAATTTTCTTTTCTCGGATAACAAAAGGTAGAAACTTTGCGTAGTGGTATTAAAAATTATGCCATATATACGCTTGGATCACTCTTGAAAAGGCATGAGTGAAACACGACGGCGCATGTATGACATGCGTTACGTGTGTTCCCCACATGCTAGTCGGGTGCACATACATCCTACTATTCTAGTGTACAAACAAGTAAAATGGACTTTTTTTTTTTTATCCATATAAGCCACGAGTTTTTTTTTTTTTACAGAAGTACGTATACATCAATAGTCAATATTGTACAATACTAAGTTGTTTGTCATAGTATTAAACTAAACAAAATGGTCTCGACGCTTATAATTCTCATATACTATAACATGTATCAATGTTACTACGTAAAATCAAAATTGATTATCACCAAGTTTACCACCTAGTTTTATATCTTAATTATATGCTGCATTTGGTCATAGAAGAAAGGGATCATCAGGAGAGATAATGGCTATTGCTTACAATAAAGATGTCAAAGCTGTTACTAAGTAGCAGTTTTCCTCCTAGGGGTTTTATTTGGCGATGAATAACTTAGACTCTATTCTTTTAAACTGAATTTATCTGAACTGAATTGAACTGGACTGAGTTTGTCTGAACTGAACTTAATTGAATGAAAACTGTGAGAAGAAACTAATTGAAATAAACTAAACAGGATTTTCTTGAATTGAGTTGAACTGAATTCTTCTGAACTGAGCTAACTAAATTCTTCTGACTAAACTGAATTAAATTGAATTTTCATTAATACAGTCCAAAAAGAACATAAGTTTTGCTTTCTTGGCCCCCTTCCTTTTGCCAGTATTTTCCCCATGCATTGTCTCTAGTTTAGGTGGGCATGGGTCGGGTCAGCACGAGGCCCGGCTCGGCCCGACATAGTTTGGGCCCGGTCAGGTCCGTTGTCCGCTATGTGGGCCTGCCACGGTCAAGAAATTTTATTTCAACCCCGCATCGGCACGAGCCCGCCTAGATGGCTCGCATGCCAAACGCCCCTTTCCTTTGTTTTCTAGCCTAAAACTGTCAAAAATCCAAAAAAATAACATAAAACACGGGACAGGCCCGTAGGCTTGGACCGAGTCATGGACAAAATTTGAAAATTTCAAGCTCGGCCGTCATTTTCCCAAGCCCTCAGGTCGAGTCCGTTAACATGCTCGGCCCGTCCCATACCCAGATCTAGTCTCTAGTACTCTCTACTCTAGTTATGAACCTTAATTATCTCCACCTAGGTTGTAATTTAGGGCTTCAAGCCCTTTTATATATATTATTGCATGTTTTTAAAAGAGAAAACCCCCTTCATAAAGATTATGTGGACCTAATCTCTACATCCCTATATATTTCTTCCTTCTTGAAGGAAAAAAAGGAACATTTGAAGGTCAAACTTTCATAAACTTTTGTCCATCAGTTTTTCCAACATATAAGTGATATTTTAGTATTATTTATTTGTATTTTATCCAATAAAAAATTGTTTATTTATATAAAATTTATGTGCTACGTGGTACTCTCCTCTAAGGCGCTAATGCAAATGCTTTATTTTCAAGTAAAACCTCCAAATAAAAAAATGATGGTGGATAAGGTATCGAACACGTGATCTTTGAAACGAAAAGTGAAAGTATAAGGTATCGAACACGTGACATTTGAAACGTAAAGTGATAAGTATATAGATTATTCTGAGACGGAGGGAGTGGTTAAGAGGTATTTAAGGGTAATTTATACAACTTTAAATCTATAACCTACTCAAATGTAGAATACGACCTATTATCTTTTAAAACTGACTTACAATAGTAATATAGTTTATTCTTTAAGAACGTAGAGAGTAACTAAATTAATAGTTTACCGAGGTGCTAAAAAATATCACGAATGGGCTGAGAAAAAAAACATAATATCCAAAAAATTCTAGCTTTATATTATGGGGAAAATATACCCTAAAATGGTAATCCTACAAGTCCTAATATATATCTTTTTTTTTTACAGGAAGAAAAATAATTTCATTGATAAGGGATAGCCAAATGACACTTACAATCAATTCCTGAAAAATCGAAAATTCCAACATAGGTATATAATACCTAAGAATTAGATACATCGCACATTTGATAAAAATAAAATAGCCTTAATAAAAAACTTCATCTGATGAAGCAATACAATCTGTGAGTTCGCCCTGATTCGGCTTAACTTCCGCTGATGCATAGTCGTTTGGGTGAAAATACTTCCGTGGTCTTCTAGATTCTTACAGAGAATAGTGATTGTTAGATCTTCCTTCTTCATTAGACGAACAAAAAAAGAAATGGAACATCCTAAAATAAATACGATCTGATGGGATATACTTATTGGAAGCAATTAAAAAGGTTTTTGGGGCTTACCACCAGTACGAACACCAGTGAGAGCCCCTACAAAGATTCACAATTGAAACCAAGAAGAAAAGTGATGAAAAAACAAAGAGAAAGAAGAAAGAATGAAGGAAAAACCTTGAAAAAAGAAGAAAAACCTAGCGACGGAGGCTAGGAAAAAAACCCTCCCAAGAGAAACCCTAGAGAGAAAAAACCCTCCCAAGAAGAGATCCTAGAGAGAAAAAACCCTCCTAAGAGGAAACCCTAGAGAAAACGTTGCAAAATTTCCTAATATATATCTTAACTAACACCATATACTCCATTGTAGTATTATTTCCTTAAAGCCTTAGGCCTTTAGTTCAAACATGCTATCCACACAACTGTTCTCATAATTGTCTTAATATGCAGTGCTACACCCTTAATATCCAAAAAACTAGTTTTGTCTTTCGAGTTGTAACTTGTAAGCGCATAGTTTTTAAACAGAAGCATCCACCTTACACCGAGAACACTCTGCAACACACCTTCCATGTACTTCACACTTAACCATTTCCTTCCCCCCATTATCAACCAATGCAGCAACCAAGTAACCAGATGAAAGCAACAATGGCAACGTCTCGAATTTGACGAAACTTTTGTTAATCACTAGTGCTATCAAGTTAATACAACATTGAACCATCGAGCTAACAACACCAAAAATGAGCGCAAACCTTGCAAATACCCTCCTCTGCTCTTGCCTAGCTCCAGGGTAGTAAAACCAACCAAAACAACCCCTCTTTCGCCACACAACTTTACTCTCCTTCCCTTCATGAATCGCCTCGACAAGCGAAATCATCAAGCAAATGCTAGATGTAATCACACTCAACTTGAGGTAAAAAGGTGTGCTTAATTTTCCTATTGCATTTTCTTGTGCTAATGTAGCTTGGCATACTTCTATTACAACATTTACCACAATAAAAACCCACTTAAAGAAAACCCATTTCACATTTATGTTTACCAACTTTAACACCTTTTTGACAATGTAATATTTCAGCAAAAATGTGAAAATTGAAGTACCAAAACCATGATGATTAGAGTGTGTTTCTTCATTTTTAAAAATGGGAGATGCAGGTTCTTCATACCATTCTTCATGATCTTCATACCAATCTTCAGGATCCCAGTGAAGAATATCATCCTCACTCTCGTAATAATCATCAGGCTCCCAATTATAATCATAGTGTTCATCCTCTTCATCATATTCTTCAACAGAGAATGCATCCATAAGCAAGTATGTTTCATCGTCCAAGCTCATTGTATCTTTATGGGAGGTGAATTAACAATGTAAGACTAAAAAGAAAGATAATTAGTTTTCTTCAGTAATTAAGAATGGATGGAAGGGATGTATATGTACTTGTAAGTTGTAACTTGATTTCTATATTTTACCAAAAGAAATTGCTGCCAAAATTGTAGCTTAAATGTTGTGGATATATAGAATGAGTTGAAAGAAACAAGGCAATTTTGAAGATTGGCTTCAAGGAAGCTGCTTTATTACCTTTTGTTATTTGCTAATTAATGCTTTACTTTCTCTTTTGAAAAGGAAAAAAAAAGAGGTTCTCACTAGTCACTTGAGGAAGCATCACATATTTGTTGTTGTACTAGCAAACTATAATTACTATGAACTTTCCTAGACTTGTGTTAAGTAATAATTTCACATTTGAAGTCGTTGACAATTCAAGTCTTCTTCCATATGAAATTTGAAGATAGAGAAATACCTATTAATTAATATCAAGAAATCTTGTTGAACTAGAAATTCTAACAACTTTATAGATAAGAACAACTGAATTAGATTCTTTATTAACATGTAATCCGATCCTCCCCTCAAGTTGGAGCATGAATATCACAAATGCCTAACTTGAGGAGTAGAAAACCAAACTGACACATGTCCAAGGCTTTTGTCAAAATATCTGCTAACTGATGGCCCGTAGGAACATGGGAAGTAGGCAAACTACCAAAAGTTAATCTATCACGAACAAAATGATAATCTACCTCAATATGCTTCGTACAATCATGAAAAACTGAATTGTTGGAAACATAGACTATATGAAAAATATGAAAAAAGGGTCGCAATTGAATAAAACATTAGATATAGAATAACAGTAGTCTATATCTACACAAATATATTAAAAGGTGTGCGAAAACAAGAAATTGTGCCATGTGGCGCTCTCCCTAGGGAGTTTTAGTTCATGTAATCCATGTACAATAAAAAAATTAAGAAATTGCATAGTATAGGGTTTGATCCCGAGACCTCAAGTACATATAATAAAGTTTTAACCACTAGGCTAGGTTATATTTAGTGTTATTATTATAAAGTATTATATTAATAAATGAAAGTTTTTCTTACCCGGGGCATAGTCCGGGACCAATAACTAGTAAATACATTAAGATGCGTGTTTGACAACGTCTATGCGCCACGTGGCACTCTTAATCCGCCACTAGCATTTTGCCACGTGTCTTAACAAACAATAATTCAGGTGATCATTATCTATACAAATATATTAAAAGGTGTGTAAAAACAAGAAACTGTGTCACGTGGCGCTCTCCCTAGAGAGTTTTAGTTCATGTAATCCATATACAATTAAAAAATTAAGAAATTGTATAGTATAGGGTTTGATCCTGAGACCTCAAGTATATATATATACTAAAGTTCTAACCACTAGGCTAAGTTGTATTTAATGTTATTATCATAAAGTATTGAGAAGGTATTGTGTCAGACCATCCGACCATAATCTTTGGTCGGATGACTTTCAGTTGGTTTCAATTTTTTTTTTCAGTTAGTTTCAAATTTTTTTCAGTTGGTTTCAATGTCTTTTCAGTTGGTTTCAATTTTTTTCAGTTGGTTTCAAATTTTTTTCAGTTGGTTTCAATTTTTGTTAAGTTGGTTTCAATTTCTTTTCAGTTGGTTTCAATTTCTTTTCAGTTGGTTTCAATTTTTATTCAGTTGGTTTCAAAAAAAATTCAGTTGGAAGGTATACCAACTGAAATAACAAAAGAACCAACTGAAAGAAAAAAAGAACTAACTGAAAAGAATAAAAAAACCAACTGAAAGAAAAAAAGAACTAACTGAAAGAATAAAAAAGAACTAACTGAAACATTATAAGCATTAACTGAAAAAATGTCAAAAAAGCATAATATCTTTCTTAAACCACCGGAATCCCTAACTCTACATATACTTCATAGTAGTAGTAAAAATGAATGATTTCAAGCAACAGAAAGTAAAATCTAAGTTAAGTTCAAGCAACTCTTGGGTTGAACCAAGCCAGATATCTCCCCAACTGCATTATTGCAATATGATTGAGCTTTTTGAAACTCCGGCAAACGACGACTTCGCCGGAGTTCGAGGTTCATCGCCGGAGAGTCCGTCGGAAAAATTGAGAGAACTTCACGTGCGAAATCGAGAGCGAAAATTGGTGATATTGAGGTGGTCAGAGGAGAGAGAAAGGAGGTGTGCTAGTTTTAAGAAGCAATTTATGGGGCGTTGTAGTGGTAATGGCAACAATAGTACAGAGTGGGGAGAAGAAGAAGAAGAGAAAAGAGAAAGTGGTGCGTACAGAGTTTGAGTTTTGGGCTCAGCCCGTCTGACAGTATGTATTGGTCAGACGGTCTGACCCAATACTTTTACTAAAGTATTATATTAATAAATGAAATTTTTTCTTACCCGGGGCATAGCCCGGGCCTAATAACTAGTTTTTTTATTAAAAAAAAAGGCGTGCTTGACAACATCTATGCGCCACGTGGCACTCTTAATCTGCCACTAGAATTTTTCCACGTGTCTTAACCAACAATAATTCAGGTGATCATCTATACAAATATATTAAAAGACGTGCGTGACAATGTATACATGTTACGTGGCACCTCTGTTACTCCACTAGAATTGTCCAATGTGTACATAAGTCATGTCAATTAACAAAAGTAAAATTAGCTTGCAACAAGATTTGAACCCGTGACCTATTGCTATTATACATGACACAATTACCATCTCAACTAACTTTTAATCATACTTTAAGTGTAGATGTCTACATTATTATATTTGCACCTTTTAAATATTGAGTTTTCCTTAATATATTTTAATGGAAATGGAAAAAAAAATGCATATCAAGTTCGGATAACAGGATCAACCTGGAGCAATGCCCGGGCCCAAATACTAGTTATTTAAAAAAAGGCGTGCTTGACAACGTTTATGCGCCACGTGGCACTCTTAATCTACCACTAGAATTTTGCCACGTGTTTTAAACAACAATAATTCATGTGATCATCATTTAAAAATATATATATATATGCTGAAACCTGGACTCGAACCCCTGATCTCAAGTGAGGATTTTCAAAGATTTACCATCTAATCTAACATCTTTTAAGGCCTGTTTGGTTCGTTAAGTTGGAATGGAATGGTATGGATATTTATACCAAGGTGGTATGGATTGAGATCCCCATACCAACGTAAAATTGCTTGGTTCAATCTTGGAATAGATACTATATTCATTTATGTTGTTTGGTTCACTTTTGGAATGGATTACATCATTATAGGTTAATTTTGATATTTGATTTCTCATATTTTATACGAGTATCTTTTGAGAACTATAGAACAATTGCAACTTTTTATCCTCTTTTAAAATTTTTGGTATTATGTAAAAAAAAATTTGAGAGGTTGTTACATGTAAACTAATACAAAAAACAATGAAAAAAAAAACATGGTTGCTAAACGCAGCCTCACTTTACTAACGCAGCCTTAAAAAAACCCTAAAACACCCTTATTATCATATTCTTTCTAAAAAACCCTTTTTCTCTCTACAAATATTCTCTCTCCTCCTCTCTAGCTGTTAGATATAAAAAACTTCATCGAAGATCTACAAATTTTAATTTGATATTCAATGGACCATAATTTTGACCCAATCGAATTTCAATCTGATGTAAGTTGTGAATTTTTTTTCGTAATTATGATGCAGGTTGTGAATTTTTTTTCGCAGATTCAAGTTGTAAATTTTTTTTTCGTAATGTCTGTTTCGTGTAGACTACACGAAACAGATGATTCCGTTTCGTGTAGATTACACGAAACAATTGATTCTGTTTCGTGTGGACTACACGAAACAGATGATTCTGTTTCGTGCAATCTACACGAAACAATTGGATCCGTTTCGTGCACCTTGCACGAAATACCAGTATTCCCTTCGAAATTCTGAAAGAAAGTTGGACGAAATTCAAAAAACTTATTCACTTGATATTGAACCCGAAATGTGTATAAGATCTAGTCATTTGTCAATTTTCCAACATTTTCGAAAAGATTGAAGAGCTTGGAAACGAATTTGGGGTATAATGGTGGACGAATTTGTGAAATTTCGTGAACCAGAAATCTTCGAAGAGGAAGAGGGAGAAATGAGTTGTGAGTGAATAAGGGTAATTTTGGAATTTAGATGGGTTGTACATGGTAAATGAAAGTTGCATTTAGCAACCCCCAAAAAAAATACACATTAGATAAACCACTCTAATCTGAAAAACAAAAAAGTTTATCAGGATAAAATATATAGAAATCAAGCAAAACAAAGAAAAAACCACTTGAATATATTTTTAAAAAAGAAAAATCTGGAAAACAAAATCTGTTTGAGAATATTAGTTGCCGGAAATCAAGTCTGGGAAACAAAAAGAAGATATTTTTCAAGTTTGAGAATATATTTTTCAAAAAGAAAAATCTGGGAAACAAAAGAAGATGAACGACAGAAATAAGTCTGCTAAAAGATTAAACTTTGAAGCAAAGATTAAGATGTGAATGACAAAAAAAAAGCAAAACATAATCTGTTGCTTGAGAATATTAGTCGCCGGAGAAATTGTATGTAATCAGATGTTGCAGAAGATGATGAAGGTGGTCGAACATGACTGAAGACGGCTAGGTTTCAAAGCTTTTCTCTCTTCTCTCTCCTAATTAGGGTTTGAAACTTGAGAGGAATGGAGTTAGAAACTTTGGGGGGAGGGGAGATTGGGATTCTAGGGGGATGGGGTGGAGAATGGAGATAGATACCCATGGGTATGAGACTCTACCCTAAATATGACGAACCAAACAATGGAATGGATGTCATTCCATTCCATTCCATTAAAAATACCTCAACCAAACACTCCCTTAGTGATTCATGTTTCCACAAAATTATAGATATGTGTTGTAATTAGTAATGTGGCAGTTAATGCCTACTTCTAGCCATAAAGTTTATTTTTCTTATTTGATTTCTTTTTTTGCAGTCATCCCCTTGCTCCATCTCTCCTTTTGAAATTCATCATGATCGTTAGAGTCCTCTAATTCGTAATTAATGGGGTTGCATTACAATTTACAAATTATTCTTGATGCTTATCAAATCTTGCTTATTGTTGTTGTTCAAGAATACGAATCAAGAGATGAAATTTAAAGGACCAAATGACTTATTAATAAGAATTAAGATACATTTACCACTACACCAAGTGAAAAATATAAGTATCTGGCCGGGGCTAAATCCGAGCCTAAAAACTAGTTATATATAGCTTAAAAAAGTGACTATATGGAATGGAGAAAAAACAGGGTCACTAAGTTAGGAAATAGTATTCATTTAATGGACATATTAAATGAATTTAAACATTAATGATATCAAATGACGCGTGATTTTAGAATTCATTCCAACTTTTATACCATTTCTGAAAATATATATAGTGCTTATTTAACGCTTCGGGGTGTCTGTTATCAAGATCATATTATAAAGTTTGATTTTCTTATCCTATTAAGGATCTGTTCTACTCAACTTATTTTAACTTATCTGAACTTAAACTTATTTTATCTTATTTTATCGAAATTTATTAGACTTTATGACGTTTGTATTATTAAACTTATTTTGTCTTATCTAAATTTATCTTACCTTATCCGAATTTATCTTACCTTAATCAGATTTTATCTTATGTGAACTTATTTTTTCCGAAATAAGTAAAAATAAGTTGAACAAAATAAATATTAATTAAAAAGAATCAAACAAGACCCATATGAGTTGTTTTCTCTTGTACATTAGAAAGAATTTAGAAAATCCTCTTAAATTTTGAATAGAGTCACGATTCCAAATAGGAACATGCCTTTGGAACTGAAGGAGTAGATATAAAAGATGAGTAAGTATAAGATAAGGTGACTATATGACAAAAAGGATTACTCTGTAAGACTATGTAAATTTTACATGCTAAATGTTACAGGTGGCAAACGGGTCATATATGTCGGGTCATTCTGAGTCGTGTTATATTTGGCTCAACTTTCTGTTCGGGTACTATACGGGATTGGGAGTCATGTCAACATCGGATTGATTTGGACTAGGAGCATTCATGTAAGACTGACTTTCTTTTCTAGCTAGCAAATAAATATAACACATAAATTAATGTTTGTGCAAAATATTTCAATCTTTTTTGGGCAGTTCAGATTTGGCTCATTATTTCGGGCCACTTCAAGTTGAATTATTTCAGGTTTCGAATCTATTTCGGGTGGTCACTTTTATGTGATGAAGTGTGTCTCGGATCAACAGATACATGTCTATATTGTCGGTTGTAGTTAATATGTAAGAAAGGATGACTATATTAAAAAGAAAACGGTTTTTTCACCAGGTACCCCTGTGGTTTTTCAAAATTCATGGGGTACCCCTGGTTTTAAAAAAATGCACAAGGTACCCTTATTGTTTCAATAAAATGCACCAAATGCCCTTAATGACTAACGGCGTTAAGTTTCCGTTAGTCATTAACCCTAATTAGCCTAACCCTCTAACACCTCCACACCCACCCCCAACCTAAACCCTAACCCTAACTACCACCCACCCACTACATCCCCCTTCTGGCTTCTGCCTTCCCCAGCCCCTCCCCCACCCCACAACCACCCTCCCCTCATCTCGCAGCCCGGACCCCGCAGCCTACCCCCCTAGCCGTCATCCCCCACCCCGCAACCCTTCTTCTTCATTTCTTTTTCTCTCTCCTCCTTCTTCTTCATTTAATTTTTTTTTTCAAAAACTGATTTCGAAAATGGTTTCGAAAATGGTTTTCGAAATTGATTTCAAAATTGGTTTTCGAAAATGTTTTTCGCAAAAGATTTCGAAAACAGTTTCGAAATTGGTTTTCGAAAATTGGTTTTGAAAATGGTTTTGTTTCGAAAATAATGTTTTCGAAAATGATTTCGAAAATGATTTTGAAAATTATTTCGAAATTGATTTTCGAAATCAGTCTTTGAAAAAAAAAAATTGATTTTCGAAATTGCTGCTAGGGGAGGGGGATACTGCCGGCGGTGGGGGTGGGGAGATGTTGCCGGGGGAGGGGGAGGGGGTGGGGGAGGGGAGATGTTGCCGGGGAAGGGGATGGGGTGGGGGAGGGGGAGGGGGTATGCTGCCAGGGTGGGGATGGGGGTGGGTTGGGTGGTGGGTTGGGTGGTTAGGGTTTCAAATTATGGAGTTAGGGTTTAGTTAGTTAATTAGGGTTTAGTTAATTAATTAGGGTTTAATTAGGGCTTAATTAGGGTTAGAGGAGTTAATTAACCCTAATGACTAACGGAAACTTGACACCGTTAGTCATTAAGGGTATTTGGTGCATTTAACTTAAACAATAAGGGTACCTTGTGCATTTTTTTAAAACCAGGGGTACCCCATGAATTTTGAAAAACCACAGGGGTACCTGGTGAAAAAACCGAAAAGAAAAAGATATTAGTTTGTTAGAAAATAACATGTTTTTCCTCTGTTCTAAAATAAATGAAACACTTCTTTCAAAAAAACTCTTCCACAAAAGAGAAAAGCTTTTCATTTATTTCCAAACGAGGAATGTGTAAATATTACATAAGTTTTTTTTTTTTAGGGAAATAGAAATTAAATAAGTTTGTAGGTTGAAAATTACCACTATTTTGAGTAATTGAGAAAAAAGGGAGACAAGGACACAAGGTCCATGCAAGTCTTTCTAATTTTACCCGATCTCGATCTACTTTCCCCCTCCTCTAAATTTAGAAACAACAATTACCGTAAAAATTAACTACTAATCGTTATTTTAAGCTCTTCTAGCATGCAATCAGGCCATCAGGGAGATTCATAGGAGAATAATATCATAGTGAATTTACTAATTAATTCTCTATTTCATTCTTTTCTTAAATAAATGAGTTTGTCTTGTAAGAGACCACCTACCTTTAAATTAAAATTAGGCAATGGTAAACCTAATATTAAAAAGAGAATTAGCTCAATAATAACGGAGTTAATTTCTTTCGATGACTGGTTTAATCCATTTAGTGACTAAGTATACTTTTATGCTTCCTCTGTTTTTTTTAGATGTTACACTTTCTATTTTAGGAAGTTTTAAATTAGATGTTACACTTTTATTTTGGGTAATAACTTCTCTCTATCTCTCTATCTCTCTCCTATCACATGTTCACATGAGAAACTTTTGTTTTTCATTCTCTATCTCTCTCCTCTCCAAAAATTACCTAGGAGTCCGTGATTTGAAAAGTGTAACATCTAATAAAAAACAGAGGAAGTATTAAAATTAGACCGTCTCTTTTAATAATTTTTTGTAAATATAAATGTTTCATATACTTTTCAATTCAGTGAATGGGAGCTGCAACAAAGTAAATTATATCAATGTGGATCAGTTTCAGATATAGGTATCTTTATTGATTCTACCTGTTTAATGATATCTCATATCCATATATGATATACCTCATTTTTCTTTTTTCTTTTTTCTTTTTTGGAGGGGATCCAATATCTATAATTCCAAATACCATAACTACTTGATAGCCTCCAAAGTTCAAAGTTCAAAGGTCACACTAATGATTTAGCTCTTATCCATTTGTAGACATGGTCCAATTACTAAATTCTCCTTGGGGGATAGTTGGTTGCCTCGCATTGAACTTCCTTTTATTGGGTGGAAGGCCTGTTCTCTTCGGCATAAAACAGCTGAACTGAACTGAACTGATCTGAACTGAACTGAACTGATCTGAACTGAACTGAACTGAACTGATCTGATCTGAACTGAACTGAATTGAACTGAACTGAACTGAATTGAACTGAACTGAAATGAATAGTGACATGTGAGAGTAAAAGTATTGTCAAGAGCTGAACCGAACTGAACTAGTCTGAACTGAACCGATCTGAACTGAACTGAACTGGTCTGAACTGAACTGATCTGAATTGAACTGAACTGAATTGAATTGAACTGAACTGAACTGAAAATAAGCTAGGGAGAACAGGCCCGAAGTGTGGAACCTCGAGTAGAACTTCTGAAAGCTTCTATATTGATTTTTTTTAGTTCAAATATTGAGATTTATTGGTGCCAACTGCCATGCATATGGATTGGATTGGATAGGAAAAAATCACCCATTTACATCTCTTTTTAATTTTTCTTAGCATGTAGAAGACAAACTCACTCACAAAAATTATTAAAAAAGACAGTT
Source organism: Beta vulgaris subsp. vulgaris (assembly GCF_026745355.1). NCBI lineage: Eukaryota > Viridiplantae > Streptophyta > Magnoliopsida > Caryophyllales > Amaranthaceae > Beta > Beta vulgaris. Next base: position 3,675,396 of record NC_079205.1, on the reverse strand, counting down.
TAATTTTAATATAAAAGTAGACCTGGTTATTAAATGCATTAAATTAGTTATCGAAAGAAATTAACCTAGTCACTATTGGGCTTATTCTCTTTTTAATATTGAGCTTACCACTGCCTAATTTTACTTTAAAAGTATGCAGTCTCTTACAAGACAAACTCTAGAACTCAAACTTCAATTTATATTTATTTATACAGTTACAATACGATCTATATTAGCCACAAGTCCCGCAACCTGGTGCATTTTCGATATTATATGGTTCTACTCAAACCGTCGGGTCTCAAATATAACTATAATGTTAGGTTAATAATCATAGTAATCTTAATATTAGTTTCGAATATAAGACATGACATGGTCTGGCGTGATCTAAACCAACCCAACACTAAAGCAAATTACTTATCACTCTAATCAAACAAAAGGAAGGTCACTAAGTCTAATTTGCTCATGAACTACTCGAAATTGACTAGCCAATAATCGGCTCAAGTGAGCTCGATACCAGATTTTAGGCAAAAAAAAAGCTCGGTTTATAAAGCTTGCAAGCAGGCTCGAATTCAATCATTGAATATAATAAACAATTTATGATTAGTGAATGAACATATAAATTAACAAAATACCTATAAACACATACTAGTATAAGTTAGAAATACGTTAATACTTATAAGATTAAAGAAAGAAGTTCGAGCTTGTCAGACCGTCACTCAACCTTAACAAGAATCGACCTCTCATATTAAATTATAAGTCGAGCTAATTAAAGGCTTGTTCTCTTCGGCATAAAATAGCTGAACTGAATTGAAATGAATAGTGATATGTGAAAGTAAAAGTATTGTCCAGAGCTGAACTGAACTGATCTGAACTAAATTGAACTGAACTGAAAATAAGCTGGGGAGAACAGGCCCTTATTTTCATTTCAGTTTAGTTCAGTTCAGTTCAATTCAGTTCAGTTCTATTCAGTTCAGCTCAGTTCAATTCAGTTCAGTTCAGACCAGTTCAGTTCAGTTCAGTTCAGCTCTTGACAATACTTTTACTCTCACATATCACTATTCATTTCAATTCAGTTCAGTTCAGATCAGTTCAGTTCAATTGTTTTATGCCGAAGAGAACATGCCCTAAGTTTGAAAATTTTAACCTCGATAATATTGAGATTGAGTTTGAGTTAGGGCGAAATAGTCCAAAGATAGCTTAGGCTCGAACTCTGCTTGACTCAAATCTCATTAACATCTTTTATGCACACGATCCAAACAGCTCATTTGTCACCTCCAGCCTTAAGTATGAACACCAAATCTCCTCTGAAAATTACTACTTCAATTCATTTCACATGCATTAATCTTCTAAAAAGGCTCTATTGAAAGATTCAGCCATAAGAATCCATCCAAAGATATAACGCGGAGTCAAGAGTATATAAGTAGGGGTTGTTGGAGTACCAACCAGTCATACTCAGTTACTCCTACTTCATATTCAATTAATTCAAATAGGTCCATCCCAAAAAAAAAAAAAACACAGTATAGTTTCGTTTCTTTTAAACCTCTCTATGAACCAAACGTCCCCTAAAATTTCTTGTTTATTTTCCTTCTTTACAAACAAAACACAATAACCCTTCAATATTTTTCTACTTGTTAACACTTACTACGAAAATTTAGGAGAAAGAATAGAACAAACCCACTTTGAAAAAACCAACCCAAAAAAGAAAAGAATTATGGATGTGACATTTGAGACACAAAAAGGAGAGAAATTCACCATTGAAATAGGCTATTTTGACACAGTCTTAGAAATTAAGGAGAAGATTCAGAAATACAGAGAAATACCCATTTCTAATCAAACTCTTATTTTTAATGGCAAAATTCTTGAAGATAATGGTGATGTTTCATCTTGTGTTATTCTTCATAATTCTTATATGCACCTCATTGTTGCAAACCACCTTGAAAAGCCAAAATCACCTGAAAAACTCAAAATAATGAATGAAGATTTTCATTCTTTTTCCAAGAAAATCAGACTTTTTCTTAAATTACCCATTTCTAATTCTCAACATCACCAAAGACTTTCTATTGAGGTTGATTTGTGTGATTCTGTTGCGCAGTTGAAGGAGAATCTCTACCAAATTGAAGGTCTAATTATCATAAACTTTTCCCTTTTCTTTTCCCATTTTCTTTTGTTGTTTATATGGGTTTTTTAATGTATTTTTGTAATCCTTAAGTTTGTAGTATAATCATGGGAAATTTGGAATTATATAATGAGGTTATTTTTGTGACCTTGACGTAGCAAAATTATGTTATGCATGGGGTTGGAAAAAAAGAGTTCTAGTAACAATTACAGATACATTAATTTGATTTGCTATCCTCTAGGATGAGATCCTGTTCATTTCCTAAATCAATGATTGGAAATGCATGATCGAAAAAAAAAATTATGAGTCATATGTCCTGTTTGGCAAATAGCTTTTAGTGTTTAGCGGTTAGAGTTTAGCGTTTGTTGTTAGAGTTTTAACTTTTTGGTTCAGAAGATTAGATTGTTGATTCGACAATTTTCTTTTGTAAATGTGTTTGTTAACGATTAATTGATTTCTAAAAGCTTATTGACGTTTGTTTGTGTGAAATGACATTTATAGATATTTTAATACATATGTATAGTATTATTATAAAAGGCAAAAAAATCATATATTTTTATTAGTAGCTTTTTCATTTTGAGAGTTTTTATTTCAAAACTCTATCTAAAACTCTACTTTACCAAACACCCCTTTTAGAGTTTTTGACTAGTCAAAACTCTAAAAGTGATTCAAAACTCTTTTTTGCTCTAAAACTCTAGTTGCCAAACACCCCGTAATCTGAAGTAATGAAAGAAAATGGAAAGTATCTTAAATGGCTAATCTTTACATGGAGGATTAATAAAGGTTTATAAATTTATGATGGAATCAAAATCCCTTATGATCTCATCTCCATAAAACAAATTAGTATGTTGATGTTGCTTTTTTTGCCTCCTATTTTTTGTATTTTCAAGAGTTGTAATATCTGAAAGATGTTTTTATGTTATTTATGGTGCTAATTAGTTACTACCTTTTACAATTGACAAAGAAGTTTCTGTAATCTGTACTAACTGTGGATAGTTGATTTACAGGTTTTCCTAAACGTCCATTAACATTGTACGTGAAGGGGATTATTGAGCTGCAGGATAACAGACATTTACGCGAATATGAGCTCACAGACGGATCTGAGATCGATATTTTGATTAAGCCATCCTCAGTGCCTACACCTTCTGGCATGACGAACACAATCTCGAACACGAGTGCAAAGAAATTGAAAGTCATCGTGCTATCAAAGTGTGAAACTAAGAAGCTGATTGTGGATGTTAATCCCATGGATAGAGTTCAGGTGCTTTTATTAAAGACAGATTTTGTTATGTACTTCTGTTATGCTATAATGTTAGTGATGCAATAAAGGGCTGAAACTCTGCAAATATAGGTTTTAAGGAATGAGCTGGAAAAGCTACAACAGAAGGTGAACTTTCAGCTTCCACCTGAAGGTTATTTCTTCATCTACAATCAGAACGTGATGGAGGAGAAGGAGACGTTTCACTGGCATAATGTTCGTCAGGGTGATACTATCGACATCTTCAATGGCAGTGTCACCGGTGGATCATGAAAACCCAGCTATTAGAGTGCATTCAAGCGCCAAAAACATTTACTTGGTAGTGAAGAAGATTGCGAAAAGATGCATGCCACCTACTACGACAAAACAACTACCAAGGGTCGTCCCTTCACAACCTTATTCACCACTGTAAAAGTTGTGTTTAGTGTTTTTTGATTGCTAAGGCAATTCATATAGAGCTTCTGCTCAACTTCTTTAGCATTTTTGGTTGTTGCAGAGTAATGAAGCTCGGAAAGGCTTCTAGATCTGTTTTTGTTTGTGTAGATTAGCCAACTTCTTGTTTCTTCTTAAATAGGTCTAATTTTACACAAAGTAAAGAAACCATTTAGAACAAAGTGTTGCACAATGAATGATACAACCTGAGTATAATTCAGACTTCATATCAAAAGATTGATTCGCAAAGAAAATGTTCTTCATCCAACCAAACATATTCTACAAGATAGAGCGACAACTACAACAAGATAAAAGCGAGAGGAAGAGGATGTATCGACAATGGATAAATCAGACACCAAGTTGTATTGAAATCGAGCACAGTTTACAACAGAAAAGATAAACCTTACGATTTCTGGAGAACTCTAACCACGAATGTACATGGCATGCTAACGGGTGTGTGCCAAATCAACAAACGCATCATACAAGGCAAGAAGGCAAGTAACCCTGTATACACAGCCTCCTCTGCAGTCTGCTCACATTAATTACAATGAATTGACCAATTTTACTGTGGGTAAATCACTTTAAGCCTGTGCCACCCATGACCCACCCAGAACATTTATACTACCTATCTAGGATTTGTATGATTACCTGCCATCTCAAGTTAGTAAATCTCATGCAAGAACAAAAACATGCATCATTGTCAGCTCCACTACGAATTACTCGGTTATGTTCCCTAAATCTGATATTTCCTGTCAGTAAAGCACAGAAGTTGCATGAAGCAATCAAAGATATCATCAAGCTGCAGAACTGATTCTTTCCAACATCAACTCAGCTTGTTTCAGCAACTCAACAGCCAGATCAAACACATTTCAATAGCGGGATTCTCTTCATGATGGATACCGATCTGGGTCAACTTTTCTTTATCCCTTTGTAATTATATGATCCTCATTCTCAGCAGATTTGAAATGTGATCTAAAGTTGCAAAGCAAGGTCTGGTTGCTGAGAGTCCACGGACGACTGGAAAGCAACATTCAGATCTGGAGGAAGTGTATCCTGTTTCTGTTTCTGTTGAGTATGTGGAGACAGATCTCGCCAAGGGGTTTGCATTTGAAATCTAGACAAGTCATTGGTAGCCAGTTGAGGAAAGACCATTGGTCTGCTCGGGACCTGTCCTTCATTCCCGGCTTTAGTAGGTTGCGAAGCAAATGATTGGAAGGGAAAACCTGTTTTTTCTGGCGGAAAATGTCTTGTATTAGAGACAGGATATTCGACATGAGGCTGCATTGCCTGAGGATAGAACATCCGTGTTGCATTGTATAATGAATCTGCAGAATTCTGACTTCTATTTGATGGGGAGTTTTGAGTGGCTGGTCTAAATCCTACAGGACCAACAGACATCCACGCACTGGCAGCTGCTGCTGCAGCATTGCCTCCAGTGTCTACTCTGGGTGATGAAACAGACGGCCTAGCTTGTCCAGGGCTATGAGAGTGAATTGATCCATTTTGTTGCCTCTGAGCTTTCTCAGTCAGCATCTTCATAACCAGGACTGGGTCACTAAGACCCTGCTCCTGTTTCTGGGGGAAGGATACTGCTGCTCCAGCAGGCTGAGGTGACATTAAACCTGGGGATGGAGTAATTACTCGATTATTAGCTAGAATATTGTTCACTACCTTTCCGTTGGATGACCCATTAGAAGCACCTCCATTAGCATCAGGTTGTTTGATAGGTAGCGACTGCAGAAAATTTTTACCATTGGGTAAGGATTCACTTTGCATGGAAACAGGCATTTCCATACAATAAGGACGTTGCTTCTGTGGAATGTGATCTGTTTTCTGGTCAGATATGGGCAGAGAAATTGTTTCCATCCTCTTTCTACCTACATCCATACCATGAGGCAGTTGTTTCTGAGGAATATAATCTCTTTTCTGATCAGATATAGATGGGGAATTGGGTTCCACTCTCTTTGCACCCATATTTTCAGGACAAATTGAATCCCTTGGAAATAGACACTGCTGCTGAAAAACAGAATTGTTTTGCTGAAAGTTTGTAGATGGACAATTAGATTCAGCTCCCTTGAGCATCACATGTTCAGAACCTCTGGAAAATGGATTTCGCTGTTGAGCGGCAGAAAAAGTAGAGGCTGGTGATTTGGCACCTCCAGAACCAAACATAGTTGCCAATTTTCCATCTAAACTAGGTTGATTACAGAGGTGCTCGTTAGCTTGAGCTCGGCCCTCGAAAAATTTGTCATCCTTTCTAAAATCAACAGCCCCAGGTGATCTTGAAACAACGGAGTCCTTTCTGCCATCCTTTCTAAAATCAACAGCACCAGGTGATCTTGAAACAACGGAGTCCTTTCTGCCATCCTTTCTAAAATCAACAGCACCAGATGATCTTGAAACAATGGAGTCCTTTCTGTCATCCTTTATTGAACCAACGGCATCATGTAACCTTGAAGCAAAGGGGTCTTTACGATATTCAACAACTAAGACTGGCGTAGGTAGTGGCTCATATTCCCCAATCCATCCGCGGCCATGTTTTAAGCCTGGAGGAAGAACCTGTTCGATCCTCTTGGAGGCGGTTTTCCAAGCAATAGGCCCGAGATTTGCAGCATATCGAGCCAGACTACGGGCATAGGAAAATTCTCCAGACAACCCAACCTGGCAAATGGATAATGTATTAAGAAAAGGGAACATGTTAATAGAGCAAGAGAAAAGAGCAGTATAATGATACATACTGGAATTAGCTGCTTCTTGTCACCCTCAAATGTTGTAAATATTGAGTCAGACCTATCTTCGGGCTGATTTGATATATTGTAAGTTGCACGACGGTTCTCATCAACAACAAATGATCTCCTTCCAAATTTTGGCAGTACACCCTTCCCTGGAATGGAAAATCAAGAATACCCATTCAGCTATAATAATCAGAAACTGAAAGAGGGGGGGGGGGGATACAAGTATAAGACCCACTCAGATATTATCAACTGTCAAAAGGCAAAGAAAAGATTTTGCTACAGACTTGTATCTTATACCTGACTGTGGATCTTCAGCTTTGTCTAGATTATTATCCGCGAGGAAAGAGATGCCCTCTACAAGCCCATCATTATTGATAGGCCTCTCAAAGCTACCAACGTCATCAGTGCTGCAATTGTTAGGGGCTTCCATTGTGGCAAGGGTGGCACCGGTTGAGAAATCAGAGCATATGGTTTCCTGTGTGCCACGGGAAAAGAGCTTCTTCGTTTGCTTCTTGACAATTGAATACGATCTCTCCTTCTGTTCAGACTTTGGCTCAAGCTTTCGTTCACATTTTGGTTCAGATTTCGGCTCTTTCTCTAATCGCTCAATTTGCATCCTTAGTCGCTCGAACTTTTTTTCAGCAAGTTCTTTGATTGCACGAGCCTTAAAATTTAAGTATTGGTACAGCATTAATTCTATAGTAGGATTTCCAAAAATGTGACACGAATACAAAAAAGGCATCAGCTCATACCTGTTTATGATATACTGTCTCAGGTGCATTGTACTGCATTGCATTGGAGCTAATTAGGAACACATCACTCTGCACCCCAAAAAAAACTCATGGTTAGTAGTTTAGTACCAATTAGGCAATGGTGAGGACTAGGGGGTTGGAGTGGAGGGATGCACTAAATCCTCAATAAGCATGCTTAACGAGTTACGAACTTAATAGGGATAAAAGATGATGCACCAAAGGTCTATTCTTCAAGAAAGCTTAAAAGGTAATTCAAGTGATTAGAACCATATGGGCCGAGCAAATATCAGTATAAAGGTATGTATGAGGCAAGATGTGAGAAGTCTGAAATTAATCCTTTTCTATTCAGCATTTTAGCAAATGTTGTATAATGTTTGTATCTTATGCAACATCAGCCCAATAATTTTCTAGTTTTAACAGTTGGAATATTCATCAATCATTGGGACCAGATGAACTCCAAAAACGAATATGATCAAGTTCAGGATAAACTTCTATAGACTAGATTCGAGAAAGTTCGGACTACATTTAAATTTACATTTTCAAAATGCTGGACTTTCAGACTCAATTTGGTCTAAAAGTGCTGCAGTCTGAAGTCCGCCACTCCGCCATTTAGAAGAACATGTACATTTGGTGTAGAACGTGGTGTCTGTTTTTGTTTTTTTTTTTTATGTTGCATTACATATCCTTTGAGAATTGGTATGGTTTATGGTATTCAATCTCTAGTCCGCCACTCCGCCATTTAGAAGAACATGTACATTTGGTGTAGAACGTGGTGTCTGTTTTTTTTTTTTTTTATGTTGCATTACATATCCTTTGAGAATTGGTATGGTTTATGGTATTCAATCTCTAAATTTTCACTCAGAATTTGAGTAGCTTTTGGACATGGGATATATTAAGATAAGCAATAAGTCTATGTCTTAGGATTTTCAATTTTAACTTTCATTCTAAAAGTGGGTAATACTAGTAGTTGAGGGCCAATATGAGTAGCTCCGGGACATGATGTTTATGTAAAGATTAATTACTATGCTAAAGGAATTTCCAAATTCTTACATTTAGAAACAAAATGAAACGGGTTCATGTTCACTATTTGGCCAATATGGGTTTCACTAGACTCAAAAGTTTTTAAGAAAGAAAAAGAGATCAAACATATGGATCAAGATTTTGAACAACATTGGAATACATTTGGACTTGGCTAAAACTAGATTCTGAAAATTACTTATATAACCCAATCAATGCAACTTACGAGCCTACATCAAACCATGGATGCTTCTTTATTGGCATTGCATTCCAGATAAAAGGTTGATTCCAAAACATTCACTCTATGTGTCTACCAATGCAAATTCCAATACTAATATGTATGGCAGCCTTTTTACGAGCATTGGAGTAATGTTGTTTACATTGATACTGCAACAACATATAAAGTCATAAATTCAGCACAGTATAAGGTCAAGTTTATTTGGCAAAATTCTAACATCCAAGAAGCATGATCTCAACTTATAAAGCATCATTTCGCCTCTGAAAACTGACATCCACACCCTTACATTTCTGTTATAACCTAAGCCATTCTCAAGCCAATAATACTATATTCATAGCAGTTCAAAACTATGCAAACCAAACACTATTAAGGCACTTGGCAGAAGTTGAAAAGGATGCGAACCAAAATGGCTCATGTGACAGATTGTAGTAGATGGTGGTGGTATTGGTATGAATTATAGTGTATTCGGCAAGAAAACATTACACACCGACGTACATGGTAATAAAACTCGATCACCAACCATGAGTTTCCATTTCCACCTCCCAAAGTGCTAATACATGGTAATAAAGCTTTATGAAAAAAATAGATGTCTGGGAATAAAAAGAGATCTTTCAAAGTGGACAAGCATTACCATATATATAATCATGGTTACAAAAATTATTACCATTACAATTATCTATTTCCACCTACCAAACATGCTATAAAGGAAACCATCACAAAAAAGTAACAAACAAGTTTAAAGAACATCATTAGTCATTAATATGTTATTGCCATTAATCACAGAGTTTTGCTGCCAATGGAGTGACAAGGGATAGGCTATAAAAGGAAAAATCAACAAAGAATCTAGGTTCCAGTATTCACAGGATATTCTCATTGATTACTATCACAAACTCAACAAACAATTTCCCTTCAAAGGTTATGAAACTTTCATGAAATCTCTAAAAGGAAAAATAAGAAACACCCACCTCAAAATCCTCTAAAATAGAGTATGAACCATTGGCAAGCTTCTTCCTAACAGTGGAAAAGTCCATCGGATGTTCGATAACATCGTGATAATCTGGGAGCTACATCAAAGCAGCATTGTATCAAAAACTCACATTTTCCAACAATGTCAATGTAAATAACCAAATCAACAAATACACATTCCCAAAAAAAAAACAAAAAACGAATTCGACTTCAAGTACCTCCTCAGGATCAACTGGCTCAGAATAAACACCATATGTATCTTTTCTGCCACATTGAAAAGATTTCACTAAGTAACCAAATTCAACCCAAAAACACAACCTAAACTAAACAACAACCATTACAAAAACATAGAAATCAAAATCACATACTTCTGAAGTTTCTCCAGTATGAACTGCAATTGCTTTATATCAGGCAAAGGTGTATTCCCATTATAACTACTACATCTACCATTTCCTACCCCTGAAAAACCAAATTCAAACTCAATTTAAACAATTCACAACAAAACTTTCAAACATCAAAAATTCCCACAAATAAAAACTTACCAGAAATCACATAATCCTCTTGAATTCCTTCCTCTTTACCATCTCCTCCCTGCCAAAAACAAAATCAAACTTAAACATCACCAAAATTACAAAACATAAACAAAAACAAACACCCACATTAACCTCAACTACAACTCCTACATTAGAACTACATTAGTGTAATAAAGTAGAGAGAGAAAGAAGATTAACTAGAGAGAGAAACTAAAGATGACATTAATTTTTTTTTATGGGTTTTTGTAATGACAATTGACCTCTCTTCACTTCACTTCCCTAAACCCCAACCGTTAATTTCAACCACACTCCTCCGACACACACACACAGATAGAAGAGGAGAGAGAAAATAAAAAGAGTGTTTTGTGTAAGTAAGACAGTAAGACTATGGACCAATCACAATTCTTCTCTTTCTCTCTCCTCTCTTTCTCTCTCTATCTATATATCAACTCTGAGCTGGCCCCCTCCACTCTTTGTCCCCCTCACAATCTTCACAGATCCAATTTTTAAAAAAACGATTTCTTATGACGATTCATGTTAGCCGGACCTCAAATCATTTTTAGAACTACTACGACTGACTTCATTTCAGTCGTAGTAGTAATAATTATAATAATAACAATCATATACCTCATCATCATCTTCTTCATCTTCCTCATTTTCATCTCCATCATCATTTCCGCCATTAATCCTTCTTTTCTTCACTTCTCTTTCTTCTTCCTCTTCCTCTTCTTCTTCCTCCGAGTCACAACTCGGAACTCGGCCGCGTCGACTCACCGATCCATTACTATTATTAGTAATATTATTTTTATGATTATTTCTATTATTAGTATTATTATTAAGCTTTAAAACTAGCTTAACTTTCTTCCCTCTCTTTCTCCTTTCACCATTTCCACCACCACCATCTTCATCATCTTCATCTTCATCTTCATCATCTTCTTGTTGTTGTTGTTGTTCGTCTGAAACGACGTCGTCGTCTAGATAATCTTCATCGTAGTCGATAATATTATACCGGAAAGTCTTGCGCCGAAGACTGCGGCGTATTTCTCTCTGCTCAGCTGTTTCAAGCGGCGCCGATGAAGCTGATGGTGAGACGGCGGCTTCGGCTTCTTCGGCGGCGCGCCGAGCTGCTAGATCTGCTTTTGATGGTCTTCCTTTCTTCTTCCTCTTCTCGATCTGAACCATTTTTTTTTGTTTTCTCTCTCCTCTTTTTTTTCTCTCTCTAGATTCTCTCTCCTCTGTCTTAGCTAAAGTAATAATCTTTCTTTGTATTATTCCTTTTTTTTTCTCTCTCTTGTTTTTTTTTTTTTGGAGAGAGAGAGGGGGAAGGAGGAGGGGGAATTTTTCCACTCTTTTTCTCTCTCCTGTTTTATTGCATTATTGAGTGTTGAGGAAGTGGGGCCCACTGGGAAAATATTTCAATTTTTTCAAATAACTTATCCTGCACATCCATAATAACTCTAATAAAAATAACATGAATCATAAACATAATGATATGAATTTGATGTATTACCTCCGTTTCTTAATAAGTGCAACATATTCTATATTTGGAATAGTCACAATAAATGCAACCAAACTTAAAATGATAAAAAAAAAAAAAAAAAGCTCAATATTATTACAAATATGATACCAAAAAGTAAGAGGGGACCACAACTTTTGTCTATTATCACTTGAATTATTCTACTTTATTGTAGACCCAACTTTCTCTCTCTACATTCCTTGGTACTCCCCCGATAATATTTATAGTACACCTGGGTGTACCATGCTCATGGTACTCTCAAAACTATTTTCTCCAAATGAGCAAAATGAACGAATGAGCAAATGAACAAAAGAGCAAACAATTCTAATCATTTAAGAAAATGAGCAAACACTTTTATTACAAAATGAGCAAAATGAGAAAATGAATAAATAAGCAAAATATCCATATGAGCAAATTTGGTGTCAAATAAGCACCTGAAGTTCTAATTTATTACAAAAATAAATACCCCTGGTGTACCATGAGTGAACTCGTATTCCCCCACTTTCTCTATGTTGCACTTATTAAGAAACGGAGGAAGTAATATTTATTTTTTATTTTATGTCATTTGAGTATTTTATAATAAAAAAATGATGATTTTTAGATAGTATATATCATGCTCATTTGCTTATTTGAAATTTTTATTTTAATACATTTCATTCATTTGAATGATTTTAAATGATTAATGAGTAAAAAAATTATATCATGCTCATAATACGGTTGGTCTGAAGACACCGCCGAATTTTAATTTATAATTACGCACTACCTAAACTCAATATGAAAAGGAGAGCATCATGTCACCTTTTTTTTAATATAGTGACTAGTTTAATCTATTTAGATATTATGTTAACTTATTTCGTAATCAGTTTGATCTATTCAGTAATGATATTCTTTAATTCATTTAGTTACTAGTTTAATACATTCTGTAAAACTAGACCGCTTATTCTAATAATTTGTATCCATAATATAACTAGATAATAACATTTGTAATTTTTACATCGTTATACATTAAATTATAGTGTAAGTTAGACATAAAAATTAGTGTTTTTCTAATTAAAGTGGGGTCCACTAGGGTTAAAAAGAGGAGAAGAGAAGAGTGGCTGAGAATGACGGCGTTTTGCCGTTTGAGTTGTGGTTTTTATTTGGGGTTAGGCTGACCGATCTGCCCGGGGTAGGTTTAGCGTGTTTTATTGCTACCCTAGGTTTTTTGTTATTTTGTGAACTGAACTCTGAAGAGTGAAGAAGATATTTTTTTACAATGAGCACGTTAAATTTACGCAAAGAAATAATTTTTGTTTTGTGAAGATGGATTGTGAAATTCTAACTGCTTTTGGACTTTTGGTTTGTTTGGGAGTGGAAATTTCCTGTAATTTGGGGGAAAGTAAAAGGTAAATTATGTGCGTAAAAATTTAGATTGATTTTTTTGGAAATTTTGTTTTTGTGCGTTATAAAATGAATGGAAATTTTCTTCAGAAAGGAAAAAGATTCTGCCCTAGTCTTAGAGCCTTTTAATAGTACATTTTCACGGTTTCATTTCACCGATTTATCAAGCAAAGTGGAGCTTGGATTAAACTAGTGTATTAGGATAGTGACAACAATGGGATGTATGACATGTGTGATACATTAGTTCCTCTATTAATATCATATTGATAAATTATTAATTGTATTAGGCTATGTCATGATAGGAAATTCATTTGTTGTCAAAAGATATACTACTACATTCTTCCATTTAAAGATAGTTAGTGTGGGGCAATCAAGTCTAGTTCGTCTCTTGAGCCGTGTGGGTTGAACTCGCGAGAAAGTCAGTCCAGTCCAACTTAAACTGTGAAATTGGTGGATGGGACGTGGGTCAGATTTTTTTGAACCCAATACACAAAAGTCGGCTACTAAAACCGCTTAACTCGGTCCATGAAATCGGCGTCAGCCCAGTCCAAGTAATTATTCAACCAAATTGTGTATATTTTTGAATCAAATTGTATATATTTTAATCAAATCTCATATATTATAATTCAACCAAATTCAAAAATAATGAAATTATTCATTAATATTAATAATTGTATATATTTTAATTAATTTTAAAGGTTTTATGTAACAATAATAAATGATTATATAACTTTAGGGAAAAAAATCTCATGTCGACCCGCTAGAACCGATTCTCCGAATTGTGAAAATCGATAACAGACCGGTGTGGGCTAAGATTTTTCAGCTCGTGGACCAACCCACCCAAATCATTAATTTCATGGTCCGGACTTAGGCCGTGAAATCTCGGTCCAACCCACTAGGACCCATGGACCAGCCCGCCCAGCCTACACCAATGGCCATCTCTACTTCCATCGTTTTCTTTTACATGATCCGTTTTGACTTTTGACACTATTCACATGTGTAGCTTTTACTATCTTTATTTTGTAATTTATACTTCAAAAAAAATATAGTCATGTGGGATGTTGTTAGATTCGTTTTAATGTATATTTTCATAATCAAATTTTTGTAATTTTTGCTTATTGATAATTAGAGATATAAAAGTTTAAAATAGTACATTGGCATGTGTGTCTAAAGAAAACGGGTCAACCAAAAAAATAAAGGTAGTATCTACCAAGATAGGAAGAATATATACTCCGTTAAAATTACATTCTTTTCACCTCATTACGATAATATGATAATATGTTACTACTTCCATTATTAGATAGCTGCTCCATTTAAGTTGTATGACATGTATGATACATTAGTTCCTCTACTAATATCATATTGATAAATTATTAATTGTATTAGGCTATGTCATGATAGGAAATTCATTTGCTGTCAAAAGATATACTTCCTCGTTTCATAATAAGTGAAACATAGGAATTGGACACAAAATTTAATAAAAATCACTTTCGAAAGTCATAAAGTCATTAAATACTCTTTTCATTATCAAAAGGATGAGAGAGAAAAGCAAATCACACAAGTTTGTGATGGACACTTTTGTCATTTTGTCACTTTCTTTTCCATTTAAGGAATGTTTCACTTATTTTGAAACGTTCTAAAATAGTAAGTATTTCACTTATTATGGAACGGATGAAGTACTATTACATACTTCCATGATTCCATTGTTTTCATTTTGCATGATATAAATTTTGCTTTTTGACACTGTTTACATGTGTAGTTTTTACTATCTTTAATAATTTATATCTAAGAAAAAATATAGTCATGTAAGATCTTGTTAGATTCGTTTCAATGTATATTTTCATAATATCAAATTTTTGTAATTTTGCTTATTGATAATTAGAGATATAAAAATTTAAAATAGTACATTGACATGTGTGTCCAAGGAAGACGGGTACTCCGTCAAAATTACATTCTTTTCACCTTATTATGGTAATATATTACTACTTCCATTATTAGATATAGCTGCTCCATTTAAGTTGCACAACTTTTACTATTAGTATCGTTTATTTAGAGTTTGTCTTGTAAGAGACCGCCTACTTTTAAATTACAATTAGGCAATGCTAAGCCCAATATTAAAGTCCAATAGTGACTAGGTTAATTTATTTCGGTCACTAGTTTAATCCATTTAGTTACTAGGTCTACTTTTATATTAAAATTAGACCGTCTCTTTTAATAATTTTTGGTTTATTTATCCATTTCTAAAAACTTGTTAAAAAAAATTATATTTTGAAAATATATTTTTGGTCAAATTCAATATTTTATATGTTAATATACATATCTAGAAAAATATTATCATAATAGAGTTTGTAAATAGTGTAAAAGTCAAAGTAAAACATGTATTTAAATATAGCACAAGTACTTCTTGTGACTAAAATTAGATTGGAACATATTAGACATGATTAAATAACTTTTTTTATTGGGGAAGATAATTGGTCCGAAAACCAATTCCTGGTAGGCACACCAAGTCACCAACTCATTGGCTGGACATAAAGCTAAACAACCCATAAATAAATGCCCCCAAAATATTATTGGAGTGAGGATTCAAACCCTATACAATAGCCTAGAATTTGAGATGGTACTACAATGAGCTACCACCTTTCACTCATGATTAAATTCCTTTAAGCTAGATAAAAAATTATTTTCGACTACTTCTTATTAATTAGCGTTGTTGTTAAACTTAATTTTGATGGTTCTAAGTTGCATAATGGTAGCACAGCTTATGGTTTTGTTATTAGAGATACTATGGGGAATCTTTTGCTTAGTGGTGCTAAAGCCATTGCTGATAATAATTCTATTTTAGTTGCTGAGGCCTGGGGTCTTAGAGAAGGTGTTAGGGGAGCTCTCTTTTTAGGGGCTAGTAGCCTAGTAATATTACTATTGACGGTGATAATCTCTCGGTTATCCAAACTATCAAAAGAATTTGGAAAATTCCCTGGTCTATTAATGCTCTTATTAATGATACAGCGGAATATTTGAGAAAATTTGATAATTATAATATTCAGCATGTTTTTAGAGAGGCTAATTTTGCAGCCGACTGGATGGCACATCATGGTCATTTCATTACTAATCTCTGTTATTGGTTTGAATTTCCAGATATTGCTTTTTCCAAGATCATCCGTAAGGATGCTTTAGGGTGGCCGGTTAATTGGGATCCTTCCTAGTTTTTTTCTTTCGCTAAAAATAAAAATAAAAATTAGCGTTGTTGTCGTGGTCAACAGCATCGCTATAATTATTACGTACTTCGATACTAGTATTGCAAATGAAATATGGAAAATGATAACAACATAAATAATGATCCAATGATAAACCACATTAATTAGATAATACAAAATGCACACGTCAATTTCTGTCTTACATTTTCATCTTCCTCTAAGCCTTCGATTTGATATAATGCAAACCATGTCGAGTATACTTGTACTATGTTGATTTAACGTTAACACTTAACCCCACTTAATATGAAATTAGCCAAACCCGTACAAGCAAATAGAATTGTGAAGTTCAAATATATATGTAATAGCTTGTTGATATTAACACTTGGATTAGATGGCAAGAGATTGTTCGAGCCTTGGAAATAAAGTACTATCACTTGTTTGGAGAGTTTTGCTCCCAATTAGGTCATATTGGCTCGAATTCGAATTAGTTGGAGTTTAATTAGCTTAGCATCTAGATTGGCATATAATAATTTTAAAAAAAAATGGCTAATATTTGATATTCATTGATAAATTTGATAGAATTGAAAATGAGACTAGATCTCACACCGTGAGGAATTTGATAGAACCAAAAATAGGCTTGGAGGCCATGGACAATCCAACAAATGATGAGAGTTTGGATTACTTACAAGCTCAAATGAGGTTTCATACTAAAATAAATATGCAATAATAAAGAGTTAAGACAACAAATGGGGACTGAACTTCATGTTTTTTCACTTTTTGGGGACTCATCTTTTTTTTCTTCACTCTTTGGGGACTGTGGTTAAATATCAAGTCATCTAACTCACCAAAAAAGTGATTTAACTCACCTGTTGAGCATTAGTTGATTAATTAAAAAAATCTTAATTGTGAATATATGACTGAATTGTGAAAAAAAAAATTCTGAATTGAGAAAAGTGATTTAAGTCACAACATTAATTGATAAGTTTTTCACAAACGATTCACATCGGGATCAACCGTTTCTATCAGACATATCATATTTTCCAGCAAATAATTAAAAGAGACCCACTTTAACAACGGCAGTCCGGCGAAAGCAAAGGACGGTGGCTTGCTTGACCGGCGGCATAAGAGAAGATGTAAACGCAGAATGACGTATTGGGACAAGCCTTCGCCGCAAATTATAGACAAATTGACGAAAATTCAAGGCCAATGCGCCAAGAATTGGGAGCAAAATCGAAGGATTTAACCGTCCAAAATTGGAGCTATTATTATTCAATTAATTCAGCACTATTCGCTTATGATCAGAGGACATAATGCAGCGTTTATATTCAAGAATTTCGGCAAATCAAGCTAAGCATTATTCGAAATTTCTAGCCCAAACTGACAAGAGTTTGAGGCTAAAACCATCAAGAATAGGGGCAGTCCGTAGCGTGAACAAAATCAATCATTTAATCCGCCAAATACGCTTATGTTCAGATATCGATTGAGGCAGTGAATTAAGTAAATAATTTCCCTAAAGTCAGAGGATAGATAAATCAATTTATTATTTTGCGGTGAAACATAAATCAAAGGTTGGAGAGAGAGAATAATAGACAGTAAAAAAAAAGATATTTGTTAATAGGGAACCCATAAACTAACTATAGTTAATCCCTTTACAGTATAGTCCCCAAAAGGTGAAGAAAAAAAATGAGTCCCCAAAAGGTGAAAAACCATAAAGTTCGGTCCCCATTTATTTCCTTAACTCCAATAATAAAAGTAACTACTTTAGCTTAAATGTGGTACTTCATCTCCTTTTTCTTCATTATAACACAACTCACAAATACATAACAAACAAGGGATTTTTAACATGGTACGTAGGCATGGTGTACAATCTCTTGCATCACTACCTTTCAAGTGTCTTAAAGCCTAGCCTCTCTCAATTGTAGTACATAAGATGAATGTGGTTAACTAAAACCATTTTAAGCATTCCTTGTAGCAAAAGGGCCATTGTAAAACTCCAGCATATGATATGTCCACATCTTTTCCTCCTATATATATGCCTTATTTTTATTTTTTTTTACTTATATTCGGTTTAATTTATCGCAATCCAAAAAAACGAGACCCTAATTAGACCAAGGTATCAGAGATTTATGCAAATTAGAAATATGTCGATCAAATATTCAAAATTAATTACATGTTCACCTAGACAATTAATGTTTTTAAGAAACTAGTTTGCTTTTTATTCAAATTGATTGTTATACATGTTCAATGCATGTGTATTTGATTTAAGAAAAAGATCTAAAAGTTCTATTGGATTCCTTTTCAGACTCGCCGAACTAATATATACTGCCTCCGTTTCTTAATAAGTGACTTATACCCTTATATGGAAATGTCATAATAAGTTATACCAAGCTTGAAATGACAAAAAATACATCTTTTATGCCACTAAAAAAAAGGATCACCGCCTTTTTTTTAGCCCTTGAATTATTTATACTTTGTTGTGGTCCCAACTTTCTCTCGAGATTCCTTAATTTCCCCCTACTTTCACCATGTTTCCTCACTTATCAAGACATGGAGGAAGATCACACGCTCATCAATCAAGATCCTTGATTACCCAACAAATGATACCTTGCTTACAGATCCAAATTAGTCTTGAAGAGTCAAATTTGAGGAAGTTAACTAAAGTATGAGAGAAATAAGTAATTTGATTTATGATAAGAAATCTAGAATGCAAATAGACCGAGTTTTTAACAGACGATTGTTACGACGACTAAACAGAAATTGAAATTCTAACAAATGATGGTTGATTTTATGTCTTTGATTTATGAGAATTGATAATGAGTCCGTTTTTGGTGAGACGGTCTCACGCTAGTGTTAACATGAGACTGTTGATGTCATGCTGACATCACGCGCGTGTATCAAATCAGTAGTAGAATTAGTTAAGCGCTTGCACCTATTAGTTATGCTAGCCTTAAATTGCTTCTGGGTGAATTAGTTAAGTGCTGAAGTATATATATTAGTTAAACGCTAAATATATTAGTTAAGCACTGAAGTATATTAGTTTTATCATAAAATTAAGATTATAATGCATTTTATTGGCCATATAATTTCAGTATCACGCATAAATATAATTCTCTCTTTCTCAAAAAAAATTAATGCACTAATTCTCTCTTTCTTAAATAACTATCGCATCTTTGCCAACATCAAATAACCAATGCAAAAACAATGTTTACTAATGCATACAATAAATAAAACTAATAAGTTAAAATCATAACTATTGACTGCCCATACTATCAACCCTCAAAGTATAATTGTTAACCAAATATCAAAACTATAACCATAAAACCAGGCATCATTGTTACTCATGAAATTAATAAATAATTATTCATATGCTATAATTATAATCTTTCAGTTATTTTCTAGATTGAAACTATTAGCCATAAAATCGGAACTAAAGAAACAAAAAGTCATAATTAATGTAAAAAGAAAATTAAATATCCAAATATCATAACTATTTATCAGAAAATAATAACTAATAGCCAGAATCACAACTATCAACCATAAAATTATACCATAATTATTAACCATAATTAATAACAAATAACCTAAAAATCATAACTATATATCCGAATTTCATAACTATTAAGCAAAAGTTAACTGTGAATCAAAAAACCATAACTAAGAGCCAAAAATACGTAACTAATTATTAAAATTCCTTAACTAATTGAAAAATTATAACTATAACTTGAAAATGATAAAATTAGAAAGAACAATTAGAAAGAACAATTAAAGTTGGTTTAATAGGGAGAAGCCACACTTTTGGTTTGCTGTCAATTATTTATAGCTTTCTCAACAAAATAAAAGCCCATATTCATTCTTTCTCCCTCGAAAAAATTTCCCCTCCCAAGTTTCTTCGTTGTTATATGAGAGCTAGGGCGGAGCTATTTGTTGCCACCACCATTCCTCCTTGCTTTGCCATTGCTTCTGCTAGCACTATGGTCCCAGTTTTTCTCTCTCGTATGTCTATGTCCTCTTGCGGTGCCGTGTAGTGCTGTCGCGGCTGCCTCGCGGTGGTCGCCATGGTTGGGTCATAGCTACCTATTCTGCTACTTGTTACCGCTTTGTTGCTGCTATAGCTGGTCTTCTCGAGCTGTTCGTACTATGGTTGCACCTTTCTCTCTCCTCTGTTGTCTCTGCGTCGCCGCTACGCGTGCACGTTGTCACTGTGAGTTATTTTCAGAAACGGACTCCTCCTGCCCACTTGCCGACGCTGACATCACCGCGTAACTTCGCCGCTAATTGAAAGCCACTCGAGTCGCGCCTCCAATTCAATGATGAACTTGGACGGTCTCACGTTAAGCTAACGTGAGACCGTCTTTTATAAGACTTTGTGATTGATAATTAGAGATGGAATTTTAGTGGCAATGAGTGGGTTGATACTTAATCAAGCTAGGAAGTTCAATAGGTGATGTAGGATTAAGGGTGCTTTTGGTTCATAAAGGGTATAAAAAGGAGAATAAAAAGCAAAACTCTTAGATTTACTAGATTGTTTGTTTAAAATATACAAAAGAAACCCTGATATATCACCATCTCTCTACCACCACCACCACCACACCACCACATTTTCTCTTTTAAATTAAACAACCTTGTCACCTCCCCCATTCCCCTCTTTCGTTGTCATTGTCCCCATTATCCTCTTTATCGCCATTGAATATGCTCCCTTCTCCTCTTTTGTCGTTAATGCCCTCCTTCCTCTCTTTCGCTACTTCTTTTCTCTCCCTTCTTCCCTTCTTTCACGCCACCTTTCTTTTGTCATCATTTGGTCGTGCTTATAGAAGGTAGGGGTGGTTTTCCATAGGGTGGTGTGGGTTTTCGGCGGGTGAGTGGTTTTTCAGTGGTCATGAATGGATTTTCAGGTGGTGAAAATTTCCGATGGATGTTGGGTTTTCCGATGGAAAAAGTTCGAGGATGGTTGGGTGGTTTTTGGTGTAGGGGTGAACTATGGGTAGTATCGGCAGTTGTGGGGTGTTGTGGGAGTGAGATGGACATGGCTCCCTTATCAGTATTTCTAAGTGGAGGCGGGTGTGGGCATCAAAGTAGGAGGATTTGGGGCAATGGAGGGGAGAAAGGGAAAAACAAAACCCCTAAACCAAACAACTTTTTAAAAAATGAAATCAATCTTCTCCCTTCTCCTTTATTGTAATCCCCAAACCAAATGTCAAGCTGTTAAAATTATTGACCTTTTAAAATTGAAGAATTTTTGTCCAAACACAAAACCAAAAAATTAAAGAGTTTTTGAAAGTGATAGGTGTCTATTGGAATAAGTGTCTATAAAATATTAGGTATATAAATGAATTGTTAACAATTTTAATCATGTCTTTTATGTTCCCCAATACACCTAACTAAACATAATCAAGAGTATTTTTATGTTTGTTTGCTGATTTATTCATTTTTTTTTGTTTGTTTGCAACCATCCAGATAAGTAGATGACTAAAAGATTAGTTTTGGGCGTGTTAAGATTTAAGAGCTAGTTGTATTCAAGAACTAGTACTTTGTAAGTGATTACACATTTACAAATTACACTTTACACTTTACACTTTACACCCAAATGAGAAAATGTTTGATAGTTGAGTACGAGTGGAGAGTTCAGCCCGCGCCAAATAGTGGGGTTGATTACATTATTTTCAAAAGGTTGAAAAATGAAAAAGAGCATAGGACATAGGTTATTCTAATTGTTTACAGCTCAGTGGTTTGACTAATCTGCTATTTTTTTTGGCTTCGGCACGTCTCTTGAATCTTGCCTATGAGGCATGAGCCTATCGCCTTTTTGTTTCTTGAGCCTTTCCGAGTTTTCGGTGTCAGGGGTGGATCCAGGATTTCGAATTTGGTGGGGCACCAAATTACAAAAGAAAAATCATAATATTATATTTTAAAACAATGCAATACTTTAATTTTCACAACCTTAATAAATAATATTAAGTATTCAATACTATCTCCATTTTTAGTATATTTAACATATTGACTTTAAAAAAAAATGCTAAAATAGAGAAGAGAAAGAGTAAGAAGTAAAAAAGATTTAAACAAAAAAAACAAAACAAAACAAAAGCAAATAAGAAAGAAAAGAAAAAAAAAAAGCAGAAAATGCAAGTAAGGGAAGTCGAACCTAGCATTTAGGTTATTACATGTTATTAGGAGAACCACTGGACCAAGTTGCATTTTATATTATTTTTTGCGCGCGTTTTAGTTTTAACCTATTGTAAAAATCTGTTTGACCTTTAAAAGTAAAAAGAATCCGATTTTTTTTGGTGGGGCACGTGCCACCCAGGACCCTTAATAGGTCCTCCCCTGTTCGGTGCTCACTAATCACTAGTCGTGTTTGAATCCTCAAAAGTTCTAAAATAACTCTATAGAAAGAGTTTGAGCAATATTAAGTTATTAACTATTGAATAAAAAATCGACATTCATATCCTTCATTTAGAGCAAGCATAGTCACAAGGATTCACCAATCTTCATAGTGCTTTTCTCTCCTCCCCTCTTTCTTACACTTCACTTTCTTTTTCAATCTCCTCCTTACATCCTTTTCTCTTAAGGTTTTCCTTACTTTTTTTTTCCATTTATGAGATATTCATTACACTCTCTCTCTCTCCAATCACAAACATACCCCACGACAAATGAAAATCATATTTTTCTCCACACAAACCCACAACTAATGAGTATTTACAATCCGAAAAATCTCACACGGCCCACTTTTTGTCACAAAGGCTTGATACTTTAATTATGATTATGTATATTTGTCAATAATATCTTATATGATGTAGTAATTGATTTTAATGTCCTAAATTTTGTAAATGGATGTAACAGATCGCCCAATGCAAATATCCGAAAGTTTAGGTAACCGAACTCATTGGATCGGTTAATGGGTATTGAAATTAGTGTTATTGTGTATCAAGTAACTGATCAGATAACGATATCGATCTAGGTATTGAACCCATGTGTACCCTTACCTCTAAATGAGAGCGAACCTTGTTCTTCAAAATATTACTACTACTTTGCTTCTCAATAGATACAACTGATACAACATTGAAAGTTTGAAACTAATGCCAATTAATACTTACTTTATAAATATCATATCTTATAATTTTATCAAAGATATTATTAATCAAAGTGGTACATTGATATGTGCAGAAGTTAACATGTTTAATGTGTTGAGACATAAAGATGGTATTATTTTTTGATAGTTTTCCTCAATATAGCTTAAAAAGATCCACAACCTATAATCTTGATAGTATAAAGTTGCATTTAATTTTACATTAGTAAAGTAAAATGCCTTATATTTTGAAAAATAAATTTTTACCTAAAATGCTTTATAATTTAAAACAAGAGTACTATACATCAGGGAATTTTGGTGACTTGTGTATTATAAAATCAAGAATTATATTGCTAAATTGCTTTTTCATTCAACTAAGCGAACCTCGTTCATTTAGCTTATGGAATCAATTCTCTGACATCACGAACAAAACATAATAAAAAGTATAGCTATGGAGTATGGAGTATGGACCACTGAAAGTGTAGGATCTCAAGTCTCAACCTTTACAATTTCCAAACAATAATTAATTAAGTTGATGATGATCAGATGTGATTCTAAGTAAATTGATCAATTTATTGAATAATTCCAATGTGTTTAAATTAATTATGAACATTCTATGATTCTATTAACTCGTATAGGCTTGATTAAAAGAATCCAAACTTTTGGAAGATTCTAATATATTTGACTAAGTTAGTAGAACCAAATCTAAATCTTGCAGAAGTTCAATATTAAACATTGATTAAATAACTTAAACAAATACTTGGAATCGATAATTGATCCTCCAAAAAACAAATGATTATTTATACTTAGAATTGCAATGCTAAAATCTGAATAAAGATAGCTCATGTGCACCTCGTCAATAGTGAGGTTCCGACTCTCTATTCTTTTTCCGAGCTATTTCTACGACTTGCATTAAGGCTCCGTTTGGTAGGGCGTAAAATGTTTTCCCGGAAAACTGTTTTCCTCTATTTTCAGTTTTACATTGTTTGGTTGACAAAAGAGTGTAAAACCATTTTCCCTTGGGGTAAAATTACTCTCCCAAGGATGGAAAACCATTTTCCTTTCAAAATGAAGGGAAAACTATTTTCCTTCTATCTCTTGTACACTCCTCTCACTACCTCCTTACTTTCCCTTTTATTTTCCTTTCATTTCATATTTTTTTTTACATTGAACCAAACAACGGAAAACTAATTTTGGAATTGTGTTTTCCATTGTAAATTGTTTTCCATGAAAATCATTTTACACTGAAAATATTTTACGCCCTACCAAACGGAGCCTAATTTGCAAGGGATGCTTCAACGGTTTTGTAAAATCTCGGGTCAATTGCTCAATCTACAAAAATCTTTTATTAAATTCAGCCCTAATGCTCCCGAGTATATATGAACAACAAATTTTCAAGGAAATTTTACGCATGGATTTTTCCAGTTCCTTAGGAAAATACTCGGGGGCCCAGGTCGATATTCAGAGATCCAAAATCAGACTCTTCACTCCCCATCTGGAAAAGGTTGCTACTACAATCTCGCAATGGAAAAATCGTCCACTGTCACAGTCTACAAAGCTAATAATCATTAACTCCATCATTGTCGCCTCTATCATGCATCAATTGGGGGTTTCCAGAATTCCCACCACTATTGTTAGTCGAATTGATAGTATGATTGCTAGATTTTTCTGGGGTCATGGTCAAGATATGGGTGTTCACTGGCGCAAAAAATCTATTCTGCAAGCTCCTAAAGGTATAGGGGGTTAGGGATTCGAAGTATTGGCATAATAAACGTAGCATTATTGTTGATGAAACAAGCATGGAGAATTCAACAACACTTGCAACTTTTAATCTCACGGGTTTTTAAGGCTTCGTCACATCACACACGATACCCAACAAACATCTCATGGGGAAAGCGAGGTTTATGGCAAACTGGGTAGCAAATTGTCATCTCCATCCCCTCTCCACTCCGCCAAATCTAGACCCGTCTCCACTCCAGTTAGGCGGAAACAAGACGGATCTCGTACTTAACCCTCCCGTCATCCCTACTATTACCTACTTGTTCAAATTCCTTTTGGCGGTATCAATGTAATCAACTTGCTATGTTCATGACCATAAATCGTCACGTTATAATAATACGTCACATCCAAATTTTTGGAACTACTTCTCTTAGCGATTTACCGTTTTCCATTTTTATCTTCATATTTATTTGGGTTTTTTTTCCAAAAAATACCTAATAAAATCCAAGTTTTGTAGGTAAGAACCTAATAAAAAAATTGTCTAAAAAACCTATTAAAATACTTCCGGTTGTTAATAACAACCATTTTATGAATTTTACGCCAAAAAACCAAATTCCGACATTGGTGGATTGATGGTTCATGGTTGAATCTATTTCTTTCATACTTAAGGTTGTGGGTTTGAATCTTCAAGTTAACAATACTTCTTTTTTTAACTATATGAGAAAAACGTGCGTGGATAGAATGTTATTAAATGAGATGATGATACGTGACACATATACGTTATTAGAAACGCTTTTTAATATATTAGATAGATAATATGTTTACAGTAAAATTAAGATTCAAATCTTTGAGCTTCTCATAATGATAACTAATAATACGTTACACCTAACCAATTAAATTATTATTAGAATATATATTATGCAAGACAAAGATATAGTACGATAATCGTTTTATCTACAAAGGTGAAATTTTATGCCCTCTCACATTTTTCACTCTGTGTGCACAGTACACGTGTGTAGAATAATTTATTAAGATAAATATGAGATAAAGTAAAACTACATTAGGATGTAAGATGAACATTCTAATTATTCAGGAAGTAATTCTTCATGTATGAGCTCCCCAAATAGATCACGCATAAAAAAAAAAAAAAAGTCAATCTTATGATATATTTAATAATGTAAATCCTAACTAGCTTAGTCTGTAAAATCTTGTAGAAATTAAACGATATATTACATCGATGATACAACTTTATCTAAACAACAGCCCTTTATACCAAATTAAACAAATATACTTTGCAATCTTGAATAAGCTCATTAGTCTGTTTTCCTAAGCATTTCACAACTTTTTTTTGGATATTCTTCATCACAACCTAACAATTGTCATCTTTTTTGCATAGTAAAAAAAAATGTCACTTATTTTGTTGAGATTATTGAAATATGTTACACGTTCACACTCTTCCAAACATAGCCAAAGCAAAGTGAAAGAAGATAACACATAATTTCCATTATTATCATTCCTAAGTAAACAAGACTCAAAATGAAGCCAAATGTTGCACAAGGACTCCACATATTTATGATGATAATGATGGATTGCGATAACTAAAATCAAATTTAAATACTTTCACAGAAAAGCCAAAATATAAAAATTTGAAATATCAATCTTATTTGCATTGTCCCCCTATTCTGCTGATATGACACATGAAATATTGTCCATATGATGCATAGTAACGTATTCAAAATTCAAAAGCCAATCCATCTGTCTCCTCGCTCTATATATATACTTGTTTTTCTTACTTGGGTGCACATAACAAATCTTACAAAAAAATATCCATTACATATCTTCCACTCAAACAAACGAAGAAAAAAGAAAGTTGAGAGACTCTCAAAGTTCCGCAACTCTCCTTCCTCCTCCAATTTTCCACAAAGGAAATGGCATGTTCGAGGCTTAGTAACAAACTACCCTGATGAACAACGACGTTCAAGATTGAATGAATGATTTAGATATGATGTATGAGTATGAATTCTAAAGCCAAGGAAAATATTAGCAATGTTTTCTTGCGAATGGGTGATTGGAGCTTGTGTTTATATTTTTATGATCAAGTGTGCTAAGCAGTTCCTATCTTTCCTTATGACCATATGACTTTTGTCGTTCATTGGTTACGAGTTTAGAGTGGTTAAGGGTAAAATTAAGTATATGTATTATGTAAGGAGTAACGACTTTATCATACCCCGCCTATCGTAGGCGGGGTTTTGTAAATTTAAGTATAATTATTGTTCTTATTTCTAAAGGTAATTTTGCACGTAATTTCAAATTAATTACATTTGTTCTAAGTAAATACATATTTTTATTATTATTGTGTGTAAATGGCTTATTTTCAAGGATTAAGGAAGATTTTCAGTTATGACAATCCAGCCGAGTCTTTTCCTGGATTGGGTAAAAGCACAGCCAACTAGACTGAAGGTTAGTAGCTTAATTAAGTGTTTATTATTTCTTTCGTCTCAAAATATAACACACACGATGTTCGAGGTCGAATTTTGACCGTTAATTATTCTTAATTTACGTGGATAACAAATTTAAAAAATTAATATTATAATATTTTTATGACGAATCCAACGACATAATTTTCATTGTTTACGATATTATGAGAGATATTTGTGGTCAAAACAAATTTTCGTAACACCTGAGTAGCTTATATTTTGAAACTGAGGAGTAAATAATGACTTCATAGCGATCAATTAAAAAGGAGAGTTGACACTTTTAAAATCGTGATTCATGGAAAAGAATAGTTTTGACTTGTTTCATACTATATGTTCTGTTTGCTTTTGTGAAGTGACGAGTGATTCGTGAAAATCTTACTCCAGTTTTAGCTTAGAATTTTATTAAAGCAGGCATCTTCTGATGTTGCTAATTAAATTTATAGGAAACCAAATGTTTGACTCTTATTTTATGTTATACTAGTTTTTATATGCACGCGATGCGTGCGAACATACGTACAAAATTATTTTTTTAGGAGATGAAAAAAATTAAATTAATTATTAATTATTTCTAATAAATTAGGAATATTTGAATTCTTGATGGCTTTCTTTTTGTAATATTTTTTTATTTTTTAAATTAATTAGGTAGTTTTCTTTTTTATTTTTCATTAAAGGAAGTAGTTATAATAGAGATGTTATGAGGGTAAAATGGGGTTTCTAATATTTTGGTGTCCTACCCCTCTTCCCATATAGAATAGAGATCTTAATAGTTTCCAGAAAGGGTGGAGGAAAAGGATGTGTAAAATTTGAATTTGAAACTCAAACTGTTATTATCAAAAATCAAAATCGAACATATATTAAGTCATAAATTGAGTCAGGATATTACTTGTTGAAACTTCAAACTAGGGTGTTTAACTGTTTACCAATGGCCGCCGGCAATGGGGCTACCTGTTTGTTTGGTCCATTACTGGCTTAGCCCGAAGGACAAAATACTTCATCTGTTTTTTTTAAGTACAACATTTTGATTTTTTGAATTTTAAACTATTCACAGTTTCACATATATTACTTTGACTTTTACAAGGGTGATAATATAAAATATTGTTTAATTTGTTTCAAAGAATACATTCATGATATCAATTTTATAATTTTTACAATGCATAATTACAAATAATAATGGTTAATGCTGTGAATTGGTAAACATGAAAGTCAAAATGTTGCATTTATTTAGAAACAGATGAAGTTTAAGATATTTGAAGACAAACCCATTGACTTGCAACAATTATTTGACTAAAAAAAAATTTTGATGCATTTTGAAGCACCTAGTCAACTTTGCACCAATGTATACATACACCCGACACGCGCAAATAAGTACACGCACCCAAGTGCATGTAGAGTATGGTGCACCTTCCTTTAAACTACGTCGTTTTATCATTTTTAGTGTTTATAATTTAAAAAATTATTGTTATTGGTTTCCTTAAATTTTGTAACTAAAGATTCCTTTTTCAAATTTAAATTTAAAAGGTATATGTTCTTTTACTTAAGTGTAGATGTTCATCCATTATATGTTCTTTCCACTATCACCTATGTTCTTTTACCATTATAGATTTACATGTTCTTTAATTTAAGACGTGTGTTCGTTTTTAAAGTAGAAAAGTTGTTGAAAAAAGTTCGTGTTCTTTTATATAAATGATATGTTCTTTTTAGGTGCACAATGAGCATTGTGCACCCTAGTGCATAATCCATACTTTGCTCGACACGTGACATGCATGTATTTGGTGTTTGACAAGTTAACACACGACACTTAAATTTTTTTTAAGGTAAGATGAATAATAAGGGATTTGGGGTAAAAGTTCCCAATATTAACCCTAGTAACACTTAATGTATTGTGTGTAATAATATGGATTGCACTATGAATCTAGAATAATCCATTAGATTTGTTGTGGTCATTAAATGACAAAAATGATAATGTTCCATAAAAGAAAGATGTCTCTCATTAATAAAAGCATGTGTCATTAAGCTTATAGCCACCATTTGGTGGGGCTGTGTCATTGAGCAACAACAAGATCATCTTCAACAAGAACCAAAAGAAGATACAAAAAATACACGCCTTTGATGATTGTCCTTTCTTTTTCCTAGCTTTTGTGCTTTTGTTTTCCACTAAATATCTTGAAAGACAACACTCATAAGCAAGCTCACATAAAGAGATAATAATAAACCTTCCATATAGACTATAGTAGCAAGTTTTGGCACATATCAATGTCAATTGTCATTATCATGCATGTGAACTTCATTAACAAACTTGAAAGCTAATCCCTCCCGTCTTTATTAATTTACCCCTTTCTTTTATGCAGAGTTTTAGGAGAAATAATGTTGTGAGTCATAAAAAGAAAAAAAAAAACTATTATTTTATATTAAAGTTGAATATATGTGTAATGAAAAGTTAGTGGTCCAATTCCAAAAATAGAAACAAAAGAAAGGGATAAACTAATAAAAGACATTCCAAAAAGAAATACGAATAAACTAATAAAGATCGAAAAGAGTAATCCATAAAATCCCATTTCAGTATGAGATTTTGATGTTTCAAACACAAACACAAGATGAGCCAAAATAAGGCCTTCATTTATTAACACTACTATCTTTGTTGTGATTACAATTATTTTGACTTGATTGTAGAAGTAATACACATTTTTCTGAGTACAATTTCACCTGTACCTCCTCTAATATCAGAAGATTAAGGGAAAACTACATATCTTAATCAAATCAAAAGTACAAAATTTCAAGGGCATCTATAAACAAGATCATTTATCCCCCCAAGTTTTAACAGGAAAGTCGAAAGCGCAAGATCAATAATAACACTTGCATTCTCTTGTAATGGGAAGTGTTTCTCAACCTCGTACCATCTTGAACACAAGGCAACAGATTATAGTAACTACAACGGCGAACATCCGGCCTCCTATAAGGCCAGTAAGTGGGATTACCATGGCAGTTAGGTACTTCAAGTTCCCATATTTTTCCTTGACAATTCCACTGGATTTAGTGGTTATGTCATCAGTTTGCAATGTTTCGGTATAGCAACTATATGCAGTACTAAGATTTTCGATTTCTCTCTCGTTTTCATCATCGGTTACTGATGTTGATTCTTCTATTTCGCTTATCTCCTGATCCCCGTCCTCTTGCTCATCTTCCTCCTCTACTTCAGTTGCAGTGTCTACAATATTATCAATGTGTGCGGCATTATCATCTTCTCTCCCATCTTTGTACTTCTTTTTCTTACTCATTTTCTTAGATACGAAATTCTTCCAAAACTTCTTGCTTTTCTTATATTTTCTACTTATTGAAGTATCTTCACTCCCTTTCTCTCCTTCTTCCATGGTCCCTTTCTCCCCTTGTTGGTCAAAATTTCCAACATGACCACTAAAATTTGAGGTTCTTGGGTGTATGGGATAGTTCAATTCAAGAGATAACATTTCATACATGGATTTGTTTTGTGTTTCTTCCTCAAACAACCGAGAATCTTCGTTGGCAGGGGTGCTATCCCCACTTCCTTCCTCACTTTCCTCCTTGATAGAAACATCATCTCCATCATCTTCAACTACTAGATCATTTTCCCTATTTGAAGTATGATCATTTCCATTTTCTAGCTTGATTTCCCTATTCGATATACACTCATTTCCAACTCCTTCATCATTGAAATCGATCCTCGAAACCCAATCAAATCGCTCGTTACAATAAACTTCCCTCTTTGAACCAATAAGAACTGCCCTCATCAAAACTCCCCTCCCCCCTTTCCTCCCCTCTCTTTCACCAAAATCCCTCTTTTTCTTAGAACCACCCCAATGTGGCAAAATGTCCTTCAACTTCCATTTAGCATCTTGGCAAGGCTTAAAGCCCCCAAAAGCCGAATTTCCGGCATATTCCAATAAAAGCAACAATGATGCTCCAATTGTAATCCCTACAACAAACCACTTTGTATACAAGGCTACAACCACAACCAAAGCTCCCTTAACAACCGACATCGAAACAGCATTTTCACAAGGCTTAAACAATCTGAAAACCGAGTTTCCTACATATTCTAACAAGAGCAATACAAGAAACCCCAATGTAATCAAAGCAAGAAACCATCTCTTTGTATATAACACAACAATAAAAACCAATACCCCAATAAAAATAGACAACAAAGCAACATTTTTCGAATTCGAAACCTCCAAAGTTTCTCTATTCTCCTCATTATTATTATTATTCTCATTTTTACAAACATCATGATGCAATTCTACAACAGGGTTTTTATGGGTAACAGTTTCTTCAACAAATAAATCCTTTTTATCAATCTGATCAACATTTTCTTCACAATCTTCAACAATTGAACATATGGGTACTTCTAAATCACAATTAGAAACAGGAGGATTACTTACTGGGGAAAAGATATGACCATCATCAACATCTTCTGAAATGGCTGACAGTTTCTTTGATTTGTGTTTTTTTGTTTTGGGTTTTTTCAATTTATCTCGATTTTTAACAAAAAGATCAACAAGAGAGGTTGGAAAACCAGTTTCAACAACAAGGGACCCACCTCGTTTAGGGGTTGTTTGGAGGTCTGCAACAAGTCGGGAAATTCGATTCCCCTTTTGTTTCTTCCAAAGAGAAGGCATGGTTTAAGATTTAAATCAATCAACAAAGGGAAATCTTGAAATTATTTTGATTTGGGTGAAATTTCATCCAAACAAGGAACAAAGAAAAGGGGGAATTTTTTGTTAAAGGGGAGAAAAACTTAAGAAGATTAGGACATAGATGAAGGAAGACAAAAAGAGAGAGAAGATGAAAAGAAAAAAGAAGGAAGAAAGAAAGAAAGAAAGAAAGAATGTGAGAAATGAGAACTTTAGGGAGGTTGAGAAAAAGCAAAGTGAGCTAAACAAGAGGAGTGATGAAAAATAGGTGAATTCATGTGATTGAATTTGTATTTTTGTGAAAATATTTAATGACACATGGAAGCTTAAAAATGGGAGAGTAGACTTTGAAAAAGATAGGTTGGATACCAACGTGGTCAAAGGAGGACCATTTTTGGTGTTGTTGTAATTCAATTTTCTAATTTATATGAATGAATAATGATGGTGTTTGTTTAACTAATTAAGTGGGATGTTTGTAGTCTCTATTATTACATGAGTTTTGATATTTGTTTTTTCACATTAGTTTTTGTTTGAAGGTGTCATGGTGTCATGGTCTCATGGATGTCGACTAACATTTTTATATCCTGTATAATGAGTTAGGGAAGTAATGATGTAGATAAGGTTCGATTATAATATTATAAATTGTTTGATTTGTTGTTGATATTTCAGATCTAGATCTTGTGATCTTAAGGTAGAATAAGATATAATAAATCCAGATTTTTAGTAGTAGTTTAATGTTGGATGGATCTCTTGCAGTTTTTTTTATGGATAAAAAAATGCAGTGTTATAATCTTAATATAAATTTGTAATCTTGTTATTAGACAATTGAGAGTGTGTTCGACAATGATAATTGTGGTGGTAACTTTTACGGTTCATTCTATTCAACTTATGTTAACTTATCTGGAAAAAAATTATCTTATCCGAACTTAGTAAATTTGATTATGTTTGTATTATTAGACTTATTTCTTCTTATTAAACTAATATGACATTATCTGAACTTATTTTATTTATCTTATATATTAACTTATCTTATCTTGTATGAACTTATTTTGTTTGAAGTAAAAAAATTTGAAATGAACAAAGCCTATCTATGGGAGTAGCTATTAGTTGTGCTTATAGCTGTTAGTGATTGGTGTATAATGGTTAGCTGTCAAATAGTGGTATAAAATATTGATGTTCGCTTAAAGATATCAAAGTATTTTTTTAGGTATAAAAAGCCAGTTTTTCAAGTCAACCTCCTTGAAGGGAGGGGGATGGTAAGAGAAACCTCGCTCCAAAGAGCTCATAGTGAGATTTGATCCCATACCTTTGAATCATGAAACCAACCCTTTACTACTCGGCCAAACCGTACTTAATCTATAAATCACTAAACACCAGCCTAAAAGCTAAAAATTTTAAATTTTGACAACTACTATTGAAACAATACTTCTAGTCTTCTACCAATAAGGGCATGTTCTCTTCACCTTAATAAACTAAGTTTCATGTCCAATAAATTCAGATAAGTTTCAATCAGGTTCAATCAGAACAATAAGTTCCAATCAGGTCTACATCTAATAAGGTCCAATAAGTTCTAATAAGGTCCAATAAGTTCCAATCAGGTGCAATAAGTTCTAATCAGGTCTAATAAGGTCCAATAAGCTTCAATTAGGTCTAATTAGATCCAATGAGTTTCAATAAGGTCCAAATAGTCAATGATCAATAAATATATGTATTATTGTCCATTATTTTATTATTCATATCACTATTAGTTGATTATGTTATTATTAGAATTTTAATTAAAGTACAACAATGATTATATATTATACTTCTATTATTGTCTATTATTTTATTAAATATTTGTATTATTATCTATTATTTTATTATTCATATTACTATTTGCTGATTATGTTATTGTTAAATTTTTTGAATTAAAGTAGCACTATGTATAGTATTATACTTGTATTATTGTCTATTGTTTTATTATTCATATTACTATTAACAAGACTATTAGATGTATTAGTGGTGAAAGTTTAGATAGGTAAGTATATAAATATTTATTTTTTTGTTAAATTGTTTATCGTAAGAGATAATTAATAATAAATATTTTTTAAAAGGTAAATTTTAATAATTATTATTTCATAATAAATTTTGAGGGTTACTACGTTAGGGCTAATATTTATATCATAACTCATCAATAATTTTGTCTAATAAGGTCAAATAAGTTCCAATTAGGTCCAATAACGTCTAATAAGTTTCAATCAGGTCCAATAAGGTGTAATAAGTTTCAATCAGGTCCAATAAGGTGTAATAAGTTTCAATCAGGTCCAATAAGGTCTAATAAGTTCCAATTAGGTCAATAAGTTTCAATCAGGTCCAATAAGTTCCAATAAGATTCAATCAGGTCCAATAAGTTGAATCAGGTCCAATCAGGTCTAATAAGTTCAGTTCAGGTACAAAAAATTCAATTCAAGTCTAATAAATTTAGATAAGTTCAAGTCCAATAAGGTGAAAAGAACGCACTCTAAAACTACCCACACCACAACTTGCAAAAAAGAAAAAAAAAACTTACCCATACAACCACACCACAAGTCCACAACTTGAATAAAAAAAATACCCACACGGCCACACCATTGTAGGCCCTGACCGGGTTCATCCGTTTGACATTATTAACAGTGTATTTGGTTCATTTTGAGTAAAGGAAAGGAAGAGAAGAGAAATGAAGGGAAGAGAAAAGAAAAGAATGGAAGAGAAAGGAAAAAAACCTTAACTTCCCATGTTTGCTATAAATTTTCTCTTTCCCCCCAAATTCCCCCGCTTTTGGGAGAGAAGGAAAGTGAAATATTATTAAAGAGTATTTCCTTCCAATTCCTCCCATTTCCTTTCACTTCATTTTTTTAAATGAACCAACCATTGGAAAATAACAAATTTCCTTTCACTTCTTTTTTTTCCTCCCAAATTCTTTTTACTTAACAAACGGTAAGGGGCGGACTGGGGCTTACCGGGCCAATATAAAGTTTACTCTTCACAAATTCGCGGGTAATTGTTCTGATTTCTAGACTCATTCACAGAATCCTGGTAATTATTCTCGTTCTTCTTGTAAATCGGCGGTATACTTGTATAGTTGTATGATTGTATCTTTGAATTTTGAATTATATACTACCTCCATTTCTTTTTAATTATTACACTTACACTTTTCACGCATGCCGATGCACTACTTTGAGCCTTTATATCTCTAATTTTGTATTTGTAAAAAATATAAAAACTACATATTAATAAAATACATACTAATACGAATCTAACAAGATCCCACATGACTATGTTTTTATTCACGTATAAATCACAAACGAGGATCAAAGTGTAATTTGTGAACAGTGTAAAATGTCAAGTGTAACAATTAAAAAGAAACAGAGGTAGTATATATTTTTTGAGTCCAGCTGCAATATGTGTGTGCGTTTTTGGTTTTCAGTTTAGTTGCCATTTGTTACTTTATACTGTTATCATTTTGGTTTGTATTAGGTCTGCTTCAGGTGATTAGAAATATACCAGTAGTGCAGAAATGATTTGCTAAGAGCCGCAATTTTACTTGTTGCAAGTAGCAAAATTGATCTCAAAGTGAAACTTCCCATAATGGAAAGTGTAGCGAGTAAAAAGAAACGGAGGAAGTATTTTTTGAGTTCTGACACTTTTGTTATTGCTTTTCGTGAGGATGAGTGGTTAGTTATATTTGTTGGTCCTAAAGGACTACTCAAGTACTTGAATCTTTTCACAAGGGTGAGGGTGAATATTTATATTCTAAACATACCATAGCTACTTTCCCTGGCTGTCTAGCTATTGCATTTATTGATGCCGTAGGTGAGTTGAGATTAATGTCATTCGCGAGGAAACATGGGATAGTTATTAGTTTGTCTATATGTATATTAGCATGAGGTTTTCAATATGACATAAAGATTTTGTGTGAACCGTTCGAAAGAAGGCCTATGTATATGCTGCAAGTTCGTGTTGTGCTTTGACAGTTATGAATTGTTTACCTAGTTCTCATTGCTTTTCTAAGTGTGATATTTAACACGGGTTTTGTGATGCCGATTTTAGGTTTATATGGGTATATGTGTAAGTAGAATGAACTGTTCAACTTCATCTTCCACAAGAAAAAATGGTTTAAAGTTAAAAACTATGGAAAACATAGCTTGTTTATTTAGTCACATATCATGTTCTTCAGTAGAAATGATGTGGAGATTCAAATGCATATGCATATATAATAGGATCTACATTTCAAGGCTTAGATGAAATGGGTACTCGGAAAATAGATGCTTGCATGGGACTTTTAAATAAACACTAGGTGTTCATGTACAATTTGGCCTATTTGCTAAAGAAGGGGCATCAGATATTGAAATGCTCATTCATCAAAAGTAGCTACTAGTTTTCAGGCTGTCCCAAGTGTTATGGAGGCATGTACCACTAGTAGAATAAATGTTTATTGTTGCGGTCATTAAGTGATATATTGCGGCAGTTTTGGCCGCGCAGCAATTAAGGGCGCAACAATAGGTAAATAATATATTGTTGCGATTTTTAAACACAACAATATTTCAACATATTGCTGCGGTTCCTAGCCAAAACCGCAACAATAAGTTGTACTTTTTCAATAGCTTGGCCTATTGCTGCGGTTGTTGCCCAAAACCGTAACAATAGGTCCTGGTACATGTATTTTTTTTTGTTTTTGCAATTAAATTTGAAAGATTAAAACCATGCAACTAACTCATCCACTATTCATCAAATTTGCACACAAACTGAAGATGAAAAGACATGAATCTCATTAATATATAAAGTTAAAAAAAACTAGTTACATACCTAATACAAAAGATAAAAAAGTAAAGTGAAAAAGCAAAAATAACAAAACAACTATTACAACTTAATGACTATTTACAAAAATAATAATAAAAACCAAAAATATATTAAAAAAATAATAATAAGAAACTGATCTAAAAAAACGAAAAAACATCAAAAAAAAATCCTAAAACAAAAAAAATCTA
Source organism: Beta vulgaris subsp. vulgaris (assembly GCF_026745355.1). Classification (NCBI taxonomy): domain Eukaryota; kingdom Viridiplantae; phylum Streptophyta; class Magnoliopsida; order Caryophyllales; family Amaranthaceae; genus Beta; species Beta vulgaris. The sequence goes on along the minus strand of NC_079205.1, from coordinate 3,638,354 downwards.
CAAACGGATCTGAAAAAACGAAAAAATAAAAAAATCCTAAAATCCAAAAATCTATAAACAAAGTTAAAAAATCGGAAAAAAAAAGGAAAACGAAAACCAAAAACGAAAAGAAAAACGAAAAAAAGATGCATGGCACCGGTACGGTGAACCGGATCTCGTTTCTCAAACGAACGAACCGGATCTTGTTTTTCGTTGATGGTCTGGTACGGTGAACGATGGAGGGCGAAGATGGCGTCAATCGAAACCCATTGTTCGCCACCAAATCTCGCGTCTCAACCATGATTGATGAGAGAATATTCTTACACTTCAATAAATCAAGAAAATATGATCACTTTATCCGATTGCCATATGAAAAATAACCTAAAAAGAACCAATCATTCATAACACAATATTGAACTAATAAACTTTAAACCAAATCTATAACAATAAAACCCAATACAAAAAGTAAACAAAAACAACCCTGAGCTTTGTTGTAAAACACTTGGTTTTCACGATGCATAAGAATCTCAGCTTCTCCTTCTTTAATAATGGCGTAATCATTCAAATCAATAGAAGTAGAGTTGTCCTTATGTTCTTCTTCAACTTACGCATCTTTTGAACTACCCATTTTTTCAAACCCCAGTATTTTTTGGTGATTTTTCTCTTCAAAATTTACGTCAAAAGTTGAAAAATAGGGCAATTTTGAATCAAGGTTTTGATGATTTTGTGGTTTCTGAGCAGTTTTTAAGTGCACGAAGAGTGGGAGTTGTAATATCCTGAAAATTTAAACTTGCTCAAATTAAATAATAATAATTAGTGGTTAAAAATTTTCCTTTAATCATAAGTTATTATTGAAATATTGTTATACACCCAAGTAATGATAGTTAATTTGTTAAATAGATATATGTTGCAAATAATAAAGTTATGTTAGATTAAACAATAACAATAAATTAAAGTAAGGAAACAAAGTAATAAACAAATTGGTTACTATACAAATTAGTAGTATTAAGAATAAAAAGGAAAAGAAAAATAGAAAAGAAAAAGAAAAAGAAAAAGAAAAAGGAAAAAAAAGAAGGAAAATCAAAAGAAAACAGAAAACTACTATTTCATTACATTTCAACCCATCCCCATTTTCCTTCCCAAACAACCCGACAATGGATTTTGATTCAGGACAGAATTTTTTTCACATAAACAAACTCAACTGCAATTAGAAACTTCAATTCAATTCAAACCCACCTAAAAATCTGATTTTTATACTCAAACCACCATTTCAGTTTTTCTCCATCAAATCAACCCACCAAATTCATGAAATTTATCCCCCAACTATGCCTATAAATACCCATTTCTTCCTCCCTCAATTCACCACCATAACCATTCCACTTTCTTCGCCGGAAACCCACTAAACCTCGCCGGAAAAAGCCACCAAAACTCCCCCCAAAGCTTCTGTTTTTTTTCTTTCTCCTCTGTTTCGGTCAGCCACCGCAGCTCCACCGCGGCGCCGCCGCATTCCTGCGCCTCCTATGCGCCACCACCACACCTAACCACCGTCGCCTTCTCTCTCCTCTCGCCTGTACCTTCGCTCGCCTTCTTCTCTCTCTCGCCCCATCTCTCTGGTGTTTTCTCTCTCCTCGTGCGCCGACGAACTCACGCACAGAGACGCCGAAATCTTGCTCCGACGAACCGCCATCTTGCTGCCGTAGCTTCAGCCACCACCCAATCCCCCTTCCTTTCTCCCCTGTTCTTCGTGCCTGCTAAGTGAGCAGGAGGTATGTCAAATACCTCTTTACTCTCTGTATTTTTTTTTTTTTGAAAATAACATTAATTCATTGATTCAAAGTCATACGACATCTACAATAGAAGTATAAACTAAACAAATACATATCAAAATGAAATAAATACAATTCTAATATGATAAAACACGATCGTTGAGTAGATCTAACACTTCTGAACACCCTCGTCTTTTACATCGCTGTCTGATGCAGCCTTCTGCAAGGGGTCTGTCGATCTTTTGTAGTTTTGAAGTAGAACTGGATTTAATTCAATTGATTGTAAATGAAGTCTTGACATCTGTTGCAACTCCGCACAAATTTCGATCAACAAATTAACATCTAGAATTACACAAAAACCCAAAAACAACGTCTCCAAACTCTCACATGGAGAGAGATAAAACCCAACATATGGGTAGATATAACCCAATATATGGGTAGAAAAACTCTCCATTAGAGAGAGACTAAAATTTATTAGAAACATAACATAAAAAACTAGTAACAAAAGGAGAAAGGGGGCTTACCACCGCCCAAAAGGATGGTGGTAGCCCCTAGGTTGAAAATTAGGGTTTTGTGGGAGAGGAGAGAGAAGAGAGAAAAAAAAATTGAGGGGAGGCGTTTATACTTAATGAGTTAACTGTTTTACTCTCTGTATTTAAGTTGTTAGTTTGTGGTGTTAATAATTTAGGCCCAAATATTCAAATAACAAATAGATTTCTAAATTGGGGTCAAATATGAATTTCTTATTATGTACTTAAACCTTATTAATTCACGCCTTTAATTTATTAACTAAAATTTCCTTTTAAGAAAAGAAACCCAATATATCATGTGTTGAAATAGTAATTGTCAATTTATTCTTGTAATATGGAAATAATAAATTAATATTAGTAATTTATGATTAGTTGGATTACGTTAATTGAAATTGTTTTATTAACTTATTGAAGATAATTTACTTATTAAATTGAATAAGTTACTTAATAGTATAACATATGATACGTTAAATTATAATTCTATTAATTATAGTAAGGTAAGTAAAGTTAATTATAAAAGCTTAAATAATGAATCTATGTATCGTCACCAACGACACTCCATAATAAAAGTGATACTAATAACTAAAGGTCGGTTGTTGGAATAAATCGAATATTTATATTTTGTTGCGTCATTATTGGTTAGATTAAACGGAAAGGATATTACAGCCTCCCCCGGCTTTCAAGTTATTACACAGGAATCGAGGTAACATCTATTGCTAACACCCACGATCCCCTTCGAAATGTGTTTATGAAATGATGTTTATAATTATGTTAAGGATTTTGCGATGTGATTCTTATATGGATTGTGGGATTAAATTGTTTTCGAATGAGTTTCGTAAATGATGATATTATGAGTTATTGATGCTCAAGTATGATTGATGAAAGATCTATGGCTTATGCCGATAAATGCTAAACGAACGAAACATGATAAATAAAAGTGAAAGAGGTTCTGGTAGTATAATGTTACGCTTATCTACTTTATGGTCGTGCACGTACCTTCGCACCCGCCGTACATTCGAAAAGGGAGCTGGGCTCCTTGAGGGGTACCGCATGCTATTTTGGTGCGAGCGGTGTATCCAAAAAGGGAGCGGGGCTCCTTGAGGATCATCGCATGGTGGTGTATCCAAAAAGGGAGCTGGGCTCCTTGAGGATCATCACATGGTGGTGTACCCAAAAAGGGAGCTGGGCTCCTTGAGGGTCATCACATGTCTATACTCGCCAGTTACCAAGCTAAAAATGAAAAGATAATGGGAACTTATGAAGTATCACGATGCTATTTATAATTGTTTACTTTGCTATTATTTTATTACGAATTTGAAATATGTTTTACTATATTCTCTTCTCCCTGTTTGCAAATAAAATGAATTGAAATGAATTTACGTTGTTAGGGTAGTATGTTACTGAGCTTCGGCTCACGATGTTGCTTTTGGTTTTAGGTACTAATGAAGATGACGGGATGGCGTAGAAGTGAGGATGGCCAACTACTTTACATTATGAAAACTATATTGGTTATGTAATCTAAATCTATGATCACTAGAACACGAACTTAGTTTAACTATAACTACGTAATCATCTACGCTTATATATTTATATTAATATGATTAAGATGCTTATTTCAATAACTATAATATGTTAGCGTCATGAACGAATGTTTGCCTTGTATTTTCTCGAAGGGGAAATACGGCAGTAGCGCACCGACCATCTAAGTTCCGCTGCCAATAATTGATTAATTAACTTAAAAATGATGTTTAGAGGTCGGGGCGTTACAGGAGTAGTGGGTGAAATTTTAGGGGAGAGAGGAGGGAGGAGGGGGGGAGGGGAAGGGTGAGGAGTGATAACGGTTGTGTAAGAGGATGAGAGAAATAGTGAGGAAAATAACAAACCCTAGCTATTATTGCACGCGTTTTATACTTTTTTTTAAAATAATTTTAATGATATTGATGCGCATCTGCCAATAACCGCAGCAATATAATAAAATATTTTTTTTAAATATTATTCTAATATATTGTTGTGGTTCTTGACGAAAACCGCAACAATAGGTCCGGTCAAAAAGTCAACTTTTTTCAAAAAAATGTCTGCAACCTGAGACTGTATAATTTTCATCTCTAACAAAAAAAACTTACTCCTTAATCCTTATAATTCTGATCTCTAACAAAAAACTCACATCCAAAAAAACCAAGTTTTCTAGTCTTTTACATTGACATTAATCACAACAAGATAAACGTAGAAAATGGAATTAACACAATTGATGTCGACGACGATGGTCGTAACAAAAGAACTGGTAATGTTCTTACTGCAAGTGCTCATATTATCACAGCTGTAATTGGGTCTAACATGGGCCGTAGCCCAAATGGGTTGAATCGTTGGGCCTGCTGTTTTTTTTATCTTCTCCCTTGTTACATAGTTTGCTTCTACTTTATACAGACATATGACTAGTTACAGCCTATTCTATCCTTTTACATATAATGTTATCTAATAAAAAAATTTGTCGTTGATATCATATTGCTGCAGTTTTTAGCCGAAACCACAACAATATCTTATTGCGTATGGGTAAATCCGCAACAATAAACAATTATTCTACTAGTGTACGACTACCATTAAACGAGGCATTAATCGGTGAACATGAACTATTATTTAATAACAACTAGTATTTAGGCATGCCAAGGTAATTATAATTTTCATTTATTAACATATTACTTCATAAATATAATCCTAAATATTACTTGGTTTAGTGGTTAAAACTTTAGTGTATAAGTTTGAGGTTATGAGATCAAATTTTATAAGATGCATTTTCTATTCTTTTACTTTATGCGTGTTTATAGAAATTAAACACACTAAGATAGTGACACGTGGCATATATCCTTGCTTAAAAACACCTTTTAACATATTAGTACTAGAATTTTTTGCACGCGATGCGTGCTTAAATTTTTTTCAAAACAGAAACTCGATTTTCTTCGGCATAAGAGTCAAAATTTGAACATTAAACATGCGAAGTATAATTGTTTTTAGTTGCAAAATTTGATTGGTTTAGTTTCTGTCACTTAAATCTCTCACCATTCTTTTGTGTTTTTTTTTTTTTTTTACTTTTCAAAGTTAAATTTATTAGAACAAAATAGAAATTTTATTGAATTTATTTATGATTTCTAATATTATAATTTTTTAGTTGATTTTTGAATTAAGTACAATACTTCATAAAGTGTAAAGAAAGTAGACACTTTGATTTCAAGTCAATTTTTTCATAGTTTGTAGTTTGTAAGTGAATTTTTAAGTTTTTGTAAAGTTTCCTCATTTTAGTGATTTGCATAATGTAAATTATGCAATTTTATGATTTTAATTGACTTGTGAGTGATTGTTATATAATTATATTTTTTGATATTTTTGTTTGAAGCGCCCTTTGATATGTAATTTAGAATGGGAAGGAGGTAACATATAGTCTATTCATTCGGGGACACCATAGCTCCCCCCCCTCTCCTTATATAATAGAGATATGTTGTACTTTAATTCTTGAATGATATTTTACATAAACCTTTTTTAGCTTGATAATTAATGCTTATATTAATAGAAAAAAAAGGTCCAAATTATATGTAAAAGTTTCATTATATATAGGAAACACTATAAAAAAGTAAATAATTTTTTTCCTTGTCTAACTTCTAAATTCTGATTTCACTACAAATACACCTCTATTATTTTTATCATGACCCACCATTAATTGTGAATGGTTCTTGAGAATAGTGATTTGTAAGTAAATTTTTGTAAATATTTTTGTATGTATTGACGTTCTAGGTTATTATTAGCTAGTTTTAGTTTGTATGTTAATTTTAAGTTTTAATAAAGTTTTCTGATTATTTGAGTGATTTGCGTGATTTTTATAATGTGATGATTTTCTCAATTGTATGGGTGAATTGTAAAGTTTCTTCTTTTAAGTGATTTGTGAGTGAGTGTTGTAAATTTATTTTAGGTAGTTTTCTTTGAGTGTCGATTTTGATTTTAACAATCCTTTTGTAATTTAGCAAGGGAAGGGGGGCAAAATAGGCGTTTCAAAAGAGGACACCATTGCTCCCCCCTTCCCTTATATAATAGAGATATATATGTTAAAGTCAATATTTCTGGAAAATCTAACATATGCTGATTAGAAATATACCAGCAACCAATTTTGTTGCAAGTAGCAAAATATGATTGTTTTAGTGCAGAAATGATTTGCTGAGAGCCGCAATTTTACTTGTTGCAAGTAGCAAAATTGATCTCAAAGTGTATGTATTTTTTTTGAATTCTGGAACTTTAGAGCTAATTTTAAGACATTCTTGATATGCGGTCTTTCCATGACTGCAATGTGGAACCAATGTAACAACATGATCCCTTGTTTGTCCACTTGAAGAATGATGGCAGATTATGTGAAATTATAGACCCATGAGGTTTCCAACTATCTTTTGAGTTCTGACACTTTTGTTATTGCTTTTCGTGAGGATGAGTGGTTAGTTATATTTGTTCGTCCTAAAGGACTACTCAAGTACTTGAATCTCTTCACAAGGGTGAGGGCGAATATTTATATTCTGAACATACCATAGCTACTTCCCCTGACTGTCTAGCTATTGCATTTATTGATGCCGTAGGTGAGTTGAGATTAATGTCATTCGCGAGGAAACATGGGATAGTTATTAGTATGTCTATATGTATATTAGCATGAGGTTTTCAATATGACATAAAGATTTTGTGTGAACCGTTCGAAAGAAGGCCTATGTATATGCTGCAAGTTCGTGTTGTGCTTTGACAGTTATGAAGATTGTTTACCTAGTTCTCATTGCTTTTCTAAGTGTGATATTTAACACGGGTTTTGTGATGCCGATTTTAGGTTTATATGGGTATATGTGTAAGTAGAATGAACTGTTCAACTTCATCTTCTACAAGAAAAAATGGTTTAAAGTTAAAAGCTATGGAAAACATAGCTTGTTTATTTAGTCACATATCATGTTCTACAGTAGAAATGATGTGGAGATTCAAATGCATATGCATATATAATAGGATCTACATTTCAAGGCTTAAATGAAATGGGTACTCGGAAAATATATGCTTGCATGAGACTTTAAATAAACACTAGGTGTTCATGTACAATTTGGCCTATCTGCTAAAGAAGGGGCATCAGATATTGAAATGCTCATTCATCAAAAGTAGCTACTAGTTTTCAGGCTGTCCCAAGCGTTATGGAGGCATGTACCACTAGTAGAATAAATGCTTATTGCTGCGGTCATTAAGTGACATATTGCGGCAGTTTTGGCCGCGCAGCAATTAAGGGCGCAACAATAGGTAAATAAGAGCAACTTCAATGGCTAGCTAAAACAATACTTGGCTAAAGATGCCACATCATTTTCTTTAGCTAATTCTATCTTTAGCCAACTTCTCCTTTAGTGGTTAAGCTAAACTATTTTGTTGCTTAGGTAGGTCCCACAATCATTTTTTTCTTTTTTTTAATATATAAAATATCACTTATTGAGAAGCTATTTGTGGGGTGGGACCCAATATTTTGGCTAAGCCAATTTGCTCTATAGAGCCAATTTGCTTAGTAAAGCAAAACTCCAATTTGTACTCCAATGGTTAAGCAACTAGCTAAGTATTTTGCAAAATTGCTAGCAAGTCCTTTTTTTGCACCGTTGGAGTTGCTCTAATATATTGTTGCGATTTTTTAACACAACAATATTTCAACATATTGCTGCAGTTCCTAGCCAAAATCGCAGCAATAAGTTTATTTTTTATTAAAAAAGTACAACTTATTGCTGCGGTTTTGGCTAGAAACCGTAGCAATAGCTTGGCCTATTGTTGCGGTTGTTGCCCAAAACCGCAACAATAGGTCCTTGTACAGGTTTTTTTTTTTTTGTTTTGTTTTTGCAATTAAATTTGAAAGATTAAAACCATGCAACTAACTCATCCACTATTCATCAAATTTGCACACAAACTGAAGATGAAAAGATACAAAAGATAAAAAAGTAAAGTGAAAAAGCAAAAATAACAAAACAACTATTACAACTTAACGACTATTTACAAAAATTATAATAAAAACCAAAAATATATTAAAAAAAATAATAAGAAACTGATCTAAAAAAACGAAAAAACATAAAAAAAAAATCCTAAAACAAAAAAATCTACAAACAGATCTGAAAAAACGAAAAAAATAAAAATAAATCCTAAAATCCAAAAATCTATAAACAAAGCTAAAAAATCGAAAAAAAAGGAAAACGGAAAAAAAAAAGATGCATGGCGCCGGTACGGTGAACCGGATCTCATTTCTCGAACGAACGAACCGGATCTCGTTTCTCGTTGATGGTCCGGTACGGTGAACGATGGAGGGCGAAGATGGCGTCAGTCGAAACCCATTGTTCGCCACCAAATCTCGCGTCTCAACCATGATTGATGAGAGAATATTCTTACACTTCAATAAATCAAGGAAATATGATAACTTTATCCAATTGCCATATGAAAAATAACCTAAAATGAACCAATCATTCATAACACAATATTGAACTAATAAACTTTATACCAAATCTATAATAATAAAACCCAATACAAAAAGTAAACAAAAACAACCCTGAGCTTTGTTGAAAAACACTTGGTTTTCACGATGCATAAGAATCTCAGCTTCTCCTTCTTTAATAATGGCGTAATCATTCAAATCAATAGCAGTAGAGTTGTCCTTATTATATTCTTCAACTGACGCATCTTTTGAACTACCCATTTTTTCAAACCCCAGTATTTTTTGGTGATTTTTCTCTTCAAAATTTACGTCAAAAGTTGAAAAATAGGACAATTTTGAATCAAGGTTTTGATGAGTTTGTGGTTTCTGAGCAGTTTTTAAGTGCACGAAGAGTGGGAATAGTGGGTGAAATTTTAGGGGTGAGAGGAGGGAGGAGGGAGGGAGGGAGGGAGGGGAAGGGTGAGGAGTGATAACGGTTGTGTAAGAGGATGAGAGAAATAGTAAGGAAAATAACAAACCCTAGCTATTATTGCACGCGTTTTATACTTTTTTTTAAATAATTTTAATGATATTGCTGCGCATCTGCCAATAACCGCAGCAATATATTAAAATATTTTTTTTAATATTATTCTAATATATTGTTGCGGTTCTTGACGAAAACCGCAACAATAGGTCCGGTCAAAAAATCAACTTTTTTCAAAAAATGTCTGCAACCTGAGACTGTATAATTTTCATCTCTAACAAAAAAAAAAGCCTTACTCCTTAATTCTTATGATTCTCATCTCTAACAAAAAAAACTCACATCCAAAAAAACCAAGTTTTCTAGTCTTTTACATTGACATTAATCACAACAAGATGAACGTAGAATATGGAATTAACACAACTGATGTCGACGACGATGGTCGTAACAAAAGAAATGGTAATGTTCTTACTGCAAGTGCTCATATTATCACAGCTGTAATTGGGTTTGGAGTGTTATCTCTAACATGGGTCGTAGCCCAAATGGGTTGAATCGTTGGGCCTGCTGTTTTTTTTTATCTTCTCCCTTGTTACATAGTTTGCTTCTACTTTATACAGACATATGACTAGTTACAGCCTATTCTATCCTTTTACATATAATGTTATCTAATAAAAAAATTTGTCGTTGATATCATATTGCTGCAGTTTTTGGCCGAAACCGCAACAATATCTTATTGCGTATGGGTAAAACCGCAACAATAAACAATTATTCTACTAGTGTACGACTACCATTAAACGAGGCATTAATCGGTGAACATGAACTATTATTTAATAACAACTAGTATTTAGGCATGCCAAGGTAATTATAATTTTCATTTATTAACATATTACTTCATAAATATAATCCTAAATATTACTTGGTTTAGTGGTTAAAACTTTAGTTATAAGTTTGAGGTTATGAGATCAAATTTTATAAGATGCATTTTCTATTCTTTTACTTTATGCGTGTTTATAGAAATTAAACACACTAAGATAGTGACACGTGGCATATATCCTTGCTTAAAAACACCTTTTAACATATTAGTATAGATATGTTAAAGTCAATATTTCTGGAAAATCTAACATATGCTGATTAGAAATATACCAGCAACCAATTTTGTTGCAAGTAGCAAAATATGATTGTTTTAGTGCAGAAATGATTTGCTGAGAGCCGCAATTTTACTTGTTGCAAGTAGCAAAATTGATCTCAAAGTGTATGTATTTTTTTTGAATTCTGGAACTTTAGAGCTAATTTTAAGACATTCTTGATATGCAGTCTTTCCATGACTGCAATGTGGAACCAATGTAACAACATGCTCCCTTGTTTGTCCACTTGAAGAATGATGGCAGATTATGTGAAATTATAAACCCATGAGATTTCCAACTATCTTTTAAGTTCTGACACTTTTGTTATTGCTTTTCGTGAGGATGAGTGGTTAGCTATATTTGTTGGTCCTAAAGGACTACTCAAGTACTTGAATCTCTTCACAAGGGTGAGGGCGAATATTTATATTCTGAACATACCATAGCTACTTCCCCTGACTGTCTAGCTATTGCATTTATTGATGTCGTAGGTGAGTTGAGATTAATGTCATTGGCGAGGAAACATGGGATAGTTATCAGTTTGTCTATGTGTATATTAACATGAGGTTTTCAATATGACATAAAGATTTGGTGTGAACCGTTCGAAAGAAGGCCTATATATATGCTGCAAGTTCGTGTTGTGCTTTGACAGTTATGAAGATTGTTTACCTAGTTATCATTGTTTTCTAAGTGTGATATTTAACACGGGTTTTGTGATGCCGATTTTAGGTTTATATGGGTATATGTGTAAGTAGAATGAACTGTTCAACTTCATCTTCCACAAGAAAAAATGGTTTAAAGTTAAAAGCTATGGAAAACATAGCTTGTTTATTTAGTCACATATCATGTTCTTCAATAGAAAGGATGTGGAGATTCAAATGCATAATAGGATCTACATTTCAAGGCTTAGATGAAATGGGTACTCGAAAAATAGATGCTTGCATGGGACTTTAAATAAACACTAAGTGTTCATGTACAATTTGACCTATCTGCTAAAGAAGGGGAATCAGATATTGAAATGCTTATTCATCAAAAGTAACTACTAGTTTTCAGGCTATCCCAAGCGTTATGGAGGTATGTACAACCAGTAGAATAAATGCTTATTACTGCAGTCATTAAGTGACCTATTGCGGCAGTTTTGGCCGCGCAACAATAGGTAAATAATATATTGTTGCGATTTTTAAACACAACAATATTTCAACATATTATTGCGGTTCCTAGCCAAAATCGCAAAAATAAGTTTATTTTCTATTAAAAAAGTACAACTTATTGCTGCGGTTTTGGCTAGAAACCGTAGCAATAGCTTGGCCTATCGCTGCGGTTGTTGCCCAAAAGTAAAATTAATTTGCAACAAGATTTGAACCCGTGAACTCTTGCTATTATAACATGACACAATTAACATCTCAACCAACTTTTAATCATGCTTTAAGTGTCCACATTATTATATTTTTATGTTTTTAATGTTGAGTTTTCCTTAATATATTTAGTGGGAATTTGAAAAAAATGCATATCAAGTTCGGAAACACAATACCAACCCAGGGTAACGCGCGAGTCCAAACACTAGAAAGGGCTTGTTCTTCCCATCTTATTTTTAGTTCAGTTCAATTCAATTCAGTTCAGTTCAGTTGCAATCAGTTCAGTTCAGTTCAGTTCAGTTCAATTTAGTTCAGCTCAATTCAATTTAGTTTAGTTCAGCTCCAACTATCATTTCTTAGTTATAATTTAATTCATTTTTTACTTCAGTCCAATTCAGTTCAGTTTAGTTTAGTTCAATTTAGTTGCAATAAGTTCAATTTAGTTTTCCCCTCAAAAAAAAAAGTTCAATTAAGTTTAGTTTAGTTCAATTACAACCAGTTCAGTTCAGTTGTTCTATGTTGAAGAGAACATGCCCCTATTTTTATTTGCGGAAAAAATGTCTTCCTAGCAAATTCCACTCCCTAGGTTTAAGGGCATGTTCTCCCCAATTTATTTTCAATTGAGTTCAATTCAATTCAGTTCAGTTCAGTTGCAATCAGTTCAGTCAGTTCAGTTGCAATCAGTACAGTTCAGTTCAATTTAATTCAGTTGCAATCAATTCAGTTCAGTTCAGTTCAACTCCAACTATCATCTTTTAGTTATAATTCAATTCATTTCAGTTCAGTTCAATTCAATTCAGTTCAGTATAGTTCAGTTGCAATAAGTTAAGTTCAATTCATTCTAATTCAGTTCAGTTGCAATCAATTCAATTCAATTCAATTGTTTTATGTCGAAGATAACAAGCCGTAATTCCTTGTCAACCAAACGATATCACGAGTACTAGATTCTGTACTACCAGGCACCAGCAATTAATAACGAGGGTTCGTTGTCCACGGCAAAAGAGCCAGTACTCGTCTGGGAACATGCGGCTACTTAGGCCGGAAAACTGATATTTCGGAATGGTCATCTCTTTGCGGACTTTCATCAAATATTTTCCGAGCAACTGTCTACTGGTACGTTTTTCAACCCTTCACTCTCTCTCTTCACGCTCACATACCAAAACTCATTCATCACAGAATATTGCATCACAACCCCAACTTCGACAAGAACAACAGCAGCAAGACCCATATGCATTAATGCGAGAAGACCCAATTCAAATATGCTCAGAAATCTGGGTCAAATCCTTTACAACTCCAAAATCAAAGCCATTTCCTAATCTCACTGGTTTTTTATCCAAATTTGACATCTGGGTTTTAGCTTATCAGCGCTCTGTTGCTCATTTCACCGGCTCTTTGCCGTGCCGCAACGGTATTAGCTCTAACGCATTGCATGATCTCCTCTCTCTCCGAAATGCGGTTGTGATAGGTCAATTTCATTGGAACATGAAAACTGAGTTGTTTATTTGTAGTCCAAATGAAAAACCCATTACTGAATTTACGTCTAAGAGTAAGATGAATAGGCTCTTGAACTCGAAGAAGTCGCCCTTTCAGGATCGTGTTGTTCAAGAGGTTCTGTTGTTGATTCTTGAACCTGTTTTTGAGTCTAGGTTTTCTTCAAAATCCCATGGTTTTCGCCTAGGTCGAAATGCCCATACTGTTATTAGGACTATTAGGAGTAATTTTGCAGGGTATCTTTGGTACTTAAAAGGTGATTTGAGTGAGATGTTAGATGTTGTTGATAAGAGTTTGGTGATGGGTTGCTTAAAGAGAGTTGTGAAGGATAAAAGAGTGTTGGGTTTAATTAGTTCTGCATTGAGGGAGTCGGAAAACCGTTGTTTGGAGTGTGATGATACTGGGAAGTTGAAGAAGGGGAAGGGGAAGGGGAAAAGGAAGAAGAAAAAGGGAGATGAAATAAAGAGGAAGATTTTAAATCCCAATGAGCCGAAACCGGATCCATACTGGTTGCGAACATTCTATGATTTTGCACCAGAGGAGGCAGCAAAGGTGCCGAATTATGGGTATTGCGGAATTCTTAGTCCTTTAATTTTTAACGTTTGTTTAAATGAATTTGATCATATGATGGAAGAGAAGATAGTTGAGTTTTTTAAGCCATCTATGCTTGACTCGATATGGAAATCTTCGGTTGCTGATGGTTGTCATAACCCTGCTTGGCCTGAGTTTGTTCCATCGGGTGGGAAGGAGAAAACTAGAAAAATGGATTACATACGATATGGTGGTCATTTCTTGGTTGGGATTCGAGGATCCCGGGATGATGCAGTGAAGATTAAGGAGGAGTTGATTGAATTCTGCAGCAACAAATTAGGGATAAAATTGAAGTACCCTAAGATGGAGATTGAGCATGTAAGTAGGGGGATTTCATTTCTTGACCATGTCATTTGTCATCGTGTAGTATACCCAACATTGCACTACACTGGTACAGGTGGTAGAACTGTTAGTAAAAAGTGTGTAGGAACTTTGCTTTCAATTACAGCCAGCTTACCTCAATGCATTCGCCGATTCAGGCGCCTTGAATTGCTGAAGGGTGATAAGGATCCAGAGCCGTTGCCTGTACTCCAATGCTTTATTCCAGCCAAGCCCATACTAATTCTCAGATGAATAAATTCCTTGAAACCATGGCTGATTGGTATAGATATGCTGACAACCGTAAAAAAGTTGTCGGATTTTGTGCTTACGTGATTCGCAGCTCTTTGGCCAAGCTATATGCGGCCAGGTATAAGCTCAAATCTCGTGCAAAGGTATACAAGATAGCTTCACGTAGTCTCAGTAATCCTTTGAGAGGCAAAGGAAACTTTGTGGCATCAGAGTACTCAGAACTCCTGAAGCTGGGTCTTGTTGATGCCATTGAAGGTGTGCAGTTTTCTCACATGTCTTTGATCCCAAGTTGTGATTATACACCATTCCCCCGTGTTTGGATCCCTGAGCATGAACAAATATTGCTTGAATATATCAAATTACAAGATCCAAGATTCTTTTCTGAACTACTTAAATCGATCAAAACACAAGGTCTAAGTGTACCACAAAATGAAATTTCCGAGATTGTTTGGGACTTTAAGACTCTTGGTGCACACTGGTTTGATACTGAATTAGAAAAGCATTCTTAGCAGTAGAAATGGTGAAGTGGCTCCTTGTATTCATAAAGCTGTAAGTTCAACTATGGCAGTTGTAGGCTTAAAGTATGCATCTTAGTGTACTAAATGGAGAGGAAGCTGCATTATGCACATGGAAGACATTACCAAAAATAGTATCAGGTTGCTGAATGAGTTGAAATGAAAATAAGGATTGGATTTTTCTCTTCCTTTCTGTCACCTATATCAATGATGATGGGTCTGCTTCACGGATTATCTAATAGTTCAGCTCTTGTTGGTGGCGCTGCAGTGAAGTAATACATTTGTCCTTGATAACATGGTGGCTATTCTCATTGAGTTGTATTTACCAGCTAAAAACATATGACCTGGTGAGTATCACAGAGATATTGATTGTGAACTCATTGGTACGATAAACCTTTATCAGATTCTTTGAAGCAGCTCTTCTCTGGAATATAAGGTAAAATTACTTGACTATAGAACACCTTTTGTCGACGTATCATATCTTGTAATAGCACCTGCATTATGTGGTCCGGTATTGTTCTGTAGTTCTGGCCCTTCTGGATTTTATGTATGAAATCTTTATGTGCAATTTTCTTTAATGCATAGCTTCAAAAATATATCCTATCAGAAAAGTAGATAATTACATCAGTGTGTTGAGCTCATCCCGACAAAGTGGGGATATGACTTTTAAGTGTCCGTTTGATTCAACTTATTTTGTCTTATCTGAAATTGTCTTATCTGATTTTATCTTTTCTTATCATATCTTATTCTAAGATGAGTGAACATCTTATTTGATCTTATATTGTCTTATAAAATCTTAAATAATAAGTTGAACAGAACATGACCTAAATTAGGCGATTATTTAATATTATAGCTTCCGTTGTTATATGTTTGAATTACTAAATATTCCTAGTTCAGAGATCTATTTGATTAAAGTGTGACATTAATGTAGTTTGTCTCTCTTCTAGTTCGCCAAGAAACACCTTTTACTATTCTATCGCAAACTTTCTTGCAAAAAGCTCACCGTGCTTTGGTTGGATGGTGTTAAGTGTTAACAAGTAGTAAATGAACTTTCCAAGTATCTGTCTTACCGCTGATGGCAGCTGGCCATGAAACACATGCTGTGCCTAATATATCGAAAACTTGTGGACTTGTGGTGTGCTTCCTCCATCACTCTTTGACGATAAACAATTATTCTACTAGTGTACGACTACCATTAAACGAGGCATTAGTCGGTGAACATAAACTATTATTTAATAACTAGTTTTTAGGCATGCCAAGGTAATTCATTTATTAACATATTACTTCATAAATATAATCCCAAATATTACTTGGTTTAGTGGTTAAAACTTTAGTGTATAAGTTTGAGGTTATGAGATCAAATTTTACATTTTCTATTCTTTTATTTTATGCGTGTTTACCGAAAGTAAACACACTAAGATAGTGACACGTGGCATATATCCTTGCTTAGAAACACCTTTTAACATATTAGTATAGATATGTTAAAGTCAATATTTCTGAAAAATCTAACATATGCTGATTTCTTGCTTTTGCGAATCAAAGTTGTTGTTTACATGGTTTTGTGAGATTAAGGACTCCTTAATGTAAATATAATTAAGTTTACAGCCTTGATCTCCGCTTTGATGTCTAATATGTAGAAAGTATAATGTACTAGCACTTGCCTAAACAGCTCTGAATAAGTTAATCTGCCCCCTTCTCTTCTCTAAAATGATTTTTGGACTGCGGTAGCTTAAGAAGTTAGTTACTGCAGCAATTAGTAGTTAAGGTGTATTAGTTGTGTTGATTTGGTGCATTCTGTTCCTTATTAGGATTATAGTCTTCCATAGTCATTGGAATACCTGTTTCAGAGACATCCATGGAAGTGCTGTCATTTCAGCAAACTCATTTGGTGCTACTGCTACAATTAGCTAAAAGAATGATCTATTTAGTTAATTTCCTCTTCTATAGTTCTACTGACTATGAGTTTATGTTGCTGAACATTCCATCAGAGGAGATGTTTGCATTAACTTTAGTAGTTCGGAAAAAAAAAACAATGATGGATCCACACTTAAGACTGGTAATAGCATCTGAGTTGCAAAGCAAGTGAAGAAAGGCTTCCTAGATTTGCTGACCCACTTATTGATAGGGTTATATATATTCAATGATATAGCAGGTAGACGAGATAAATACACGAAAGCGAAAATATATTGTTGGACTTGCATAATATTTGAACTGACCAATTCTGTTATATTTCACAAGTTATCATCCAGCAGTACATGTATGATAAGCAGTAGAGTCCTCTGGAATTTGGGCAACGTACTGCAGAAATCTTGGAATAGGAGGATTTATAACTTCTGAGACTCCTTCTAGAATTTGTACTACTTGCACCATGGACAGTCTATCCTTCTCATCTTCCTGGATACACCACCCTGCAACTCTACAAGCTCTGATTAATTCTTCTGGGTTAGCGTCTCCTGCTAGTTTATTGTCTAGCAAGTTTATGACTTCTCCATCACTTGTTAGTTTCTCCATGACTTGAAGTGGGATGTAATCATCTTCCTCGTTGATTCTTATAGACCAGTTTCTTTTTCCTGATATAATTTCAAACAGCATCATCCCATAGCTGTATACATCAGCCTTTGATGTGATAGCTGTACCTGAAATCCACTCTGGTGCGAGATAACCTCTTGTTCCTCTCATTGTTGTCAGTACTTGACTGAAATCTCGGCCTAGGAGTTTTACAAGGCCGAAATCCCCAATCTTGGGATTAAAATTTTCATCTAGCAGTATGTTCTCTGGCTTTATGTCACAGTGTATGATGCATTCTCTACACTCCTCATGAAGATAGGCCAATCCTTTCGCAATCCCTAGTCCAATCTGGTATCTTGCTCTCCAGCCTAATATCCCGTGGTCTTCACCAAAAATATGCTTTTCAAGCGACCCATGTGGCATATAGTCATAGACTAGGAACTTCTTGCTGCCTTCAACACAAAATCCTCTGAGACGCAGAAGATTTATGTGATGAATCTTTCCGATGGTGCTTACTTCTGCTCGGAATTGCTTATCTCCTTGGCAATGGACCTTGAGATGCTTCACAGCTATGCTATCTGATGAATTGGGCAAGGTTCCTTTGTAGACAGAACCAAACCCTCCTTCACCCAATCTATTGGAAAAGTTCTTTGTTGCTCTCCGTAGTTCACTGTAATTCATCACCTGTAAAGAACCCTTCACTGCTTTTGATGCATGAATTTTCATGCTTCTGTTTTTCCAAATGAGAACCAATAAGGTAAGAATGAGACACATTCCACCAACAGTGGCACCTAGAACTAACAGAATAAATCCCGGCTCATTCTTTCTTTTTGTTGTTGTTATTACAAGTCTGTAGGTTCTAGCAAGTCTGTAGTACAGATCAAATCCTCTAGCGTATTGAAGATCGAACGAGCTTTGGTTCCACGCCACACACATATCTTTGTAATAATATGCTGGGCAGCTGCAATCATTCATACAAGCTCTTTTACATCTCTCTGGATTCCCTGGTTGAGAAATCTCTGCGTTATTACTACCAGCTATGGATGCATTGTGAATGAGAATGAAGCCGTCCTTTTCTCCATCATGGCATTGTAGCAGACTATGTCTTCCATATTCAGAAGCAGGTTGTCTTTGCGAATCAGGTCCAATTGCAGACGAGCAAGTGCTGAAATGCTTTCTTCTGTGGTTATAGATTGCATATTGATTACAATATGCATCAGACAACCTCAGTTTAGATACCTCCCAGATCTTAGAATCTTCTGACCACATTAGCTGAGTGAAATATCCGTTATCATCTATGATAAATCGTGTTAATGTGGAGGAGTTAGCCAATTTGTAAGTGAAATACGTCTCATTTTCATTTGACACATATGAAACAGTGGTGTGGTCGTGGAGTATCATATCAGCTTCACCATTATACCAACCTAATTGCAGTGAACAAGAAAAAGAAATTCCTTTGAGCCTACAAGCACCGTACCTGATACCATTCTTCTTAAGAATTATTGATTTCATTGTCTTGGGATCCATCTCAAATGTGAAGTTGCTCCAGTAGTTACTTGATAAATAGGCTTGTTCTATGTTAGCAAGCCTATTGAATTTGACTTTGGCACCAGGTAGCCAGGTGCCTATAGGATGATCAAAACTTTGCCAGTAAATCTGGTTAGGATCCAAAATACTCCTAATCACCAAATTACCATTGTTGTCGAGAACTAATTTCGTTGAATTAAACTCTGAGGATGACCTGCTTGACCAAAGTGCAACAGATTCCGTCCCATTACTGAGTTGGAGATTACCATATGGAGACATTGTAAGCTGTAAGGAATTATGACTCCATATATCATGGTGTTTTATCCTTGGCCCCCACACTGTAGTCAGCACAGCAAGTTTGCTGTACCAGATACCAAAAATGGTGCAGATACACTCAGGCGATTTGTAGTCGCAGTCTGATTCTGGTGGTATAAAACCAAGTTCGAATACTCCATTTCTGGAGGTTATTGTCTGGTTGTAGGAGATAGATTGGCCTGGTAAGATGCTGTCGGTTCCGAAAGCAAGAAGGAACCAGAGGTAAAGAATAGAAATATGAAACAAAAACTTGGTAATGATGATGCCTATCATTTGGCCCCTTCTTTTTTTTTATTGGGTGGTATGGAATTAGGATGCTGTGAGCAGATCACAGATGCAATAGGAAGATATGTCAGAGACTTGTGGAACGTCAAAAACTAATACTCCATGCTTTAACTAGGAAAAAGTCAAGAAAGATTGAAGTTTCAAAGCATTCAAAGGTGTGTTTCCTTCTGAGTTCTGATATGGTTTTCAGTAAGTTAGTAAGGACTTTGCATTGCCGACCAATTACTAGTTCAATCAATTTCTTAGGACTTCAGGCCCACGCTTTTTGTACTTTTAGCTCCTTATTTTCTACTTAGTTGAAATGTTTAAGTTTATGTTTGAACTTTGAACATGAAAGTGATCAAATGAAAAAGGGAGCTGGATGAGGAGTAACAGTCATACAAGATCTTGTTAAGTTTAGTACCATTCGTATTTTCAAAATTTTAACTTTTTTAGATAAATTTAACAAGATCTCGTGTCCATATAATTACAAAAGTCAAACTCTTGCAACTCTTACAACACCATCACCAATCTTAGATCAACCAATCCCATGGTCACACTCGAGATATTATTCGAATAAAAATTGAACAAGGAAATTACATAATTACCTCCTTTATATGGTCAAAGACCTAATTATGGAGGATTGTTAAACATTTTAAAACAAGTGAAATAAAACAAGCTGACTTAAATGATTCTGCCAGTTTTTTTAATGGGGCGATATATGTTAAATTGGAAACAGAGTGTCACAATAATTGTTTCCCCAAGGCAACCAGTTTACAATACAAACATAAGGAGGACAACATGGGTAATTTCCTGGAACACTTTCATCGCAAGGATATCCCTTTGTAATACACCAATCCTGCAATTCTCTCCTATGGCCTTCAACATGGGTTAATCCACTTGATACTCCTGGCCCTTGTGGTGCAACCCTTTTACCCAACACACCTGTAAATTATAGACTTATTAGTGAGTGCTGCGCCACTTTATAGTTATCTCGATGATAGGATTCGGGGGTGGCTCAAATTAGTTACAATAGAGGTGCTATGTCATGATGATAAAATAGTGTGTTTGATAAACAAATAATAACACATTAACAAGAACATATCGTACATTTTTTTTAAGTTGGTAAGATGAAGGACCTTCTGAACTGGTACCTCGCATAGGTATAACTAGTCAGGTTTGCAGGTCAAACTTCTTGAAGAGAGGATGGACGGTAAGAGAAATCTCACCTCAAAAATCCTCTAGTGGGATTTGATCCCATGACCTTGAAGTCATAAGCCCAAACCTTTACCACTAGAATATATCGTACATAAGTAACTACTAACTAGTAGTACTGTAAAAGTAGTAAGTATAACCTTCAAATAGATTGAGAGCCTATATAATCGTTCACATTAACATGTTGAGTGCCAATATTCCATCTTCAGTAGAAGTAGTTTTTTTTATTGGTAAGGAGAAGGACCCTGTCTAGACCTTAATCTACACAGTGTTCTTGGTCTTGCAATCGCGGGCCAGACATTTAAGGGTAGGGGGAAAGGTATCGAGAATCCTGAATCCCTACCCCCCAAGTATCGCAGATAGGAGGAAACGACCTTTAGATAAAAGTTGATTAGTTGTATGGAAAATCAAGTTCAAATTTTAAGATTATGCATGGGAAATCAAAGATCATCTAAATCAACATTTGTCATATGTAGCACTAAAGGTTAAAGACATTTTACAAGTAGTACTATTTTCGAAACTCATTACAAAATCACGTATATATTGATATTGTTAATGTTTGTATTGTTAACTTCTTATACTTCATGCTAATAGTCACTAAGTGTACATCATAAAACTCGTCTATGCATAAAGTGCATAATAATAGTCTACAAAGACGTGGAAATGAAAGGAAAATATTACCAGCTGAAGAATGAAGCAGAAGAATTCCTAAAAGGAGGAGCTTGAAATACATAATTGAAGCTCTTTCCATGAGTATCACTTATAGAAGAAATAGTGTTTTGATGGGGCTATTGCTGCTTCTTAATCTAAACCTCAGTCCATATTTATAGAACACCCAAAACAACCCAATTAAGATCAAGTTAAATAAAATATTATCATCCTCTCAAAAAACTATACAAATAAAATAATTACGACGATCTTCCATGTACCTAGCTCCCTGAATGCAAGGAACTCTATATGCCAATAACTAAAAATAAGTAATAGAAAATTTTGTCCACTTGACTATAAAATACTACATCTGTTATTTTTATTAATTGAAATTAAGTTGTTTAATTGATACCTAATTTTAGGGGTATGATAATCAAAATAAATGAATAAAATCACTCCTTTTATCAGAATTTAATCATACTTTATATAATTTGTACATTGATCTTGTATATTATGTTATCCTCCTAAATTGTGTACATGTCGATTGCAACTAGTAAATAATGAAGGAAGTAAAAACTATCGTCTTTATCTCTAAATTATTTTTTCGCTTCATTTTTGAGGTCAAAACTAATTATTAAGTTCAGGCAATACTCGCGTCATTTTCGCTTGTAATATTAAGTATTCAATACAACAAATGCTATATGTTTCTAATAGGTCATTTGTTTCCCCTTGAATAGGTTTTCATTCTCTTTAAAAGAGATATCTAATAAAGACGCAAGTTATATTACTTTGATGTAGACTTGCTATAACTATACAAATAGAAGTTATACATTGATGGTTGCAAAATGACATTTTAAAAAAGTGGTCGAGGGTGTATTTTAAATTGAATCTAAATTTGATTGTCACGTCGTAAGATAATATAAAAAATGAGATTTTTTTTAGTAGATTTGTTGATTTTTAATTTATTTATTGTATTTTATCAAACTAACTTTTACTCTATACTCTCGGAGAATAAATACCGAAAAACTTGATTTAAATAATTTTTGAGATATTTGTTGCAATTTTTTTTTATGATTTCATTGTAAATCATATAAAATTTTCTAAAGAGTTTTTATATCACTAATGACATATACAATATCAACACATGCGAGGAAGTGCATGCAGATTGCAACTCTTATCCACGTTTTTCAATAATTTTTGATAGTAGATTTCAATTTAAACGATTTATTCCAAATTTTAGATTTTAAATTTCAAATAGTTTTGCTATATCAATTTTGATACTTTTTATGTTTTTTTTCAAGTGCAACATTTTGACTTTTATACTATTTACACATTTCAAGTTGACAATATTTGTTTTACTAATATATAATTATAAAATGATCATATAGAATATTGTTGGATTTGTTTCCATGAATACATAATATCAACTTCTTATCACTTTTACAAATACATAATTAATTAGATATATTTGTTGTTGCGGAAGCGTTTAATTAACCAAAACAAGAATGCACAATAACCAAGCAAACACACAATTGAACAAAAGAAAGCGAAACAAAATTCAATGAGGTTCACTATCAAAGGCAGGGGAAAACGATTCTTTTACTATGAACGAGATGATTACAAATTACAATAGGCAAGATTCAATTGAATGAATTTTCAATTGAATCTTAAAGACTCTCTCTAATCTTTTCTATGTGTTTTGGCTAATCTCTCTCTAATGTTTTGTGGTCATTCACTCTAAATATGAGTTAACATGTTTATATGGAGTCTAGAATACAAGCCCTAACTCGTCGAATAAAACGAGTGAAGATATCGCCTTCGCGTGCAACAGTGAAGGGTTCGCGACTAGCGATCAGCGTCGCGCCTCGCGACAACCTCATGATGGTCTCGCGACCTGTGTCGCGCCTCACGACGAGGGGTCTGCTGCAACTAGTGACGAATGCCTCGTCACCCCCGCCGCCTTGTCGCGACTCGCGACAGGCCTTTTGCCGCAAGTCATCCTGTAAGTAAAAATTAAACTGTTATACTTATTTAGAAACAGACAAACTATGTCTTTTTTATGTTGATTTTCATACTTTTTATTAATGTCATTACAGAAAGATTAAAGATGATGAATAGTCAGATCTGAAATGATAGCAAAATAAAGTAAGGTTGAGCTAATTGCGGAATGATACTCTTTAAGTCTTGAGTCTTAAATAATAACCTTATACAATTACTCAATTAGAATCTTCTGCAGTATTTCTTCATTCCATAGAAGTTAAGTAGACTTCCCCATTTTCTTAAGTTATACTTATGCTAAGTCAATATTTTTAATCAATATAACCTGCTAACCTCATCACGTCATTGATGATTACGTGATTGCTGAACCTATTGATCATGTGATTCGCTGAGTTGGAACATTTTTAATTTTTTTTAATAGACTTCTTAAGTTATGTTGACTTCTAAATTACCTCTTGCATTTCAGGATATATGCAATACGACTAATAGATGATGGTCGAGTAAAACTGATATCACCTCTTATCACAGAAGGACTTTAATTTACCTAATTAACTGAAAAGAGATAAATATAATATTTGTCTTTTTAGAAGTTGCAAAAATAAATGCAATTCTATTGAAGAGTTTATTTTAAATTATGACTTTCTTTATGACCTAAATGTCTCTTTTCGTCTTTTATTTCATCGCAGAAACTCACTAAAAGTTATGCATCACCTTTTCTTGGAAAAAACAGAGGTTATGCATGCAATATGCATCACCTATAGTGCATCTATTAAATACTAATCTCTACTATATAAGCCAAGGGAGGAGATGTGGTCTCATTTGAAGTGACTAGAATACCCTTTAATAATTTAAAACGATGTTTTCTTTTTATATACCATTAATAACTTGACAAACTAGATTATTGACACAATCAATTCACAAAATCAATAAGAATCTTCAACCAAAAAAAGTTAGCAATATATCGTGACAATATTATACTTCACATTTACAAAGTTCAAACAATATGGTTTATTAACATTTATAATTGTTAAAGAATTATACTAAAGTCGCTGAAAAGAAATTATTAAATCATCGACCAAATTTTTCAGTGACGGTATTGAACAGTTAAAAATCATTCATCTTTAATTTAAAAAGATAATAACATCTACAAAAAAACCCTCAATAATTTACATCACTACCAAAATAATTTAAGATAAGAAAACATGTCCATTTGTATATACCTACATCAGATTGTCGACGCACGCATCGCGTGCATATGCAACTAGTTTATTATAGAAGTGAAGGGGGATAAAGATGATGTCCCCTTACAAAAAGAAGTCTGATGTATCCTTAATGAATTTTAATTGTCATATATATTAAATAATATTTTATTCTTCCTTCTTGTCATATATATTGAATAAGTTAACAATGAAATTGAATTTGAAATATCAATTAAATATCAAATTAAGGAGAATTTCTTACATATATGTGAAAAACTCTAATAAAAATTAAATTGAGAATATAACTTGATTGACACAATCTGAAGCAAAAATAAAAACTATAATTTCATATTAATAATTATACTAATAATATTATAAAACCTAAATGTTGAATATTATTCGTTAATCTCTATTACTATATAAAACAAACTCTTTCACTTCATTAATATTCAATGATTGAACCTGATCCACAAATTCTTTCATTTTATTTGAGTACAAGTTTCAATTGCTTTATATTCATTCTCTTAGTACTATATTTGAAATGATGAACAAATAACTAAAAAGAACAACAAAACATTGATTTAAGAAAAACATATTAAAAAAATTAAAATTATTATAAATGTCTGTTCCAATTAAATTTTTTGTAACACTGATGAATAAATAATTGAGAAAAAAAGGGTAATATGAGAAACACGCATAGCGTGTATAGCTAGTACACTATGGGTGATGCAAGTGACTTTAACTTACCTACCTAAAAAAAGATAAGTACAATCAAATTTATGGATGGCTTTGGTGCAGCAGCGTAGCAGAGCGGCGAACGGGGGAAAGATCGAGTAGAGGAGAGCATGAGAGAAAGAGATTGTGAGAGAGGAGAGGGAACGAGGAAGGGAGATTGTGAGAAACACTAGTGGAAAAAACCTTATATAGTTATATGTCACTTAGTATCATATGTGATTTTTGTAAAACCGCATCCGAAAATGCTACAAAATATGGGAGGGAAATTTATCAAAAAAAATCGAATGCGGTCCATTGAAAACCGCATCAGATTACAAAATCTGATGTAGTGTTTAAAAATCTGATGCGGTTTTCTGAAAATCTGATGCGGTTTAATGGACCGCATCAAATTTTCATAATTTTGTTAAGCTCAAATGGTTAGTGCACGACCCATTTGTGCGTGGCCCATGTTTACTTTAACAAACACGACGCCCCTCTTTGTCAAAAACCCTTAAACTCCTCAACTCCCTCCCCCTAACCTCTTCTCTCCTCTCCTCAAACCCTAATTCCTCTGTTCTCCTCCCCTCTCCTCACTCAACCCTAACCTCTCCTCCCACGGCGCCATTTTTCTCTCTTCACGTAACACGCAACTCTAATCCCTCCTCTCTCTCCTCTTCAGATCTGCCCTTCCCTCCTCCCGCTCAAACCCACGAACACCGTCGTTTCTTCTCGTCATTCATGATTAATTGATGTCACGTTCACCGTTGTCCTTCTCGTCATTCTTCGTCGTGCATCGTCGTTCATCAATTTATCACGAAGCCATCAAATCGTTTTTATCACTAGATACTTTCGTTCCTATTTGTCGTTCGATTTTTTATCAGGAAGCCTCTTACTTTATCGGTTTTTTTTATTTCATTCCTCTTTGTAATTCGTATAATTCGTATGTAGAATAATGAAATTCGTTTTTAATTTGTATATCTAATTTAATTTTTGTTTGTATAAATTCGTTCCTCTTTGTCCTTTTCTTTTATTAATTTCGTAATTTTTTTTTTGTCCTTTGTATAATATTTGTCTGATTTTTTTTGGTTTTAAAGTATTGCTCTTGTTGGGTTGTTGCTTGGTTGTTGTATCTCAAAATTTCGCAGCTATTTTTTTTTTTTGAAAACCTTCCCTTATTTTCTGATGCGGTCTTGTTCAAAATCGCATCAGATCTAACGAGTCTGATGCGGTTTTGGACCGCATCAGATCTCGTCTCATACCTGCTGCGAGCCCATCTGTTGCGGTCTAAAATCGCATTCGGAAGCCTAGTTTTGATCGCATCAGCTGGGCTTTTTTTCCACTAGTGAAATAAAACCCTAACCGCTTAACATTTTAAGCCCACCGCACACGCGAGATCGTATCCCTTTCAAATAAAATTAAAAAAGGCCCATAAAGGGTCGGGGTTCGCCGAAAAACTGCAGCCCTTTATTACTTATAGGGTTGCGGTTTTTGCATTGACAACAACCCTTTGTATACGAAGGGCTGTGGTTTTTGGGCTAACCGCAATCCTTCACTATTAAGGGCCGCGTTTTTAAAAAACCACAACCCTTGTAGTGCAGCCCTTGCGTTTTTTCCCACTAATGTAGCGACTCCAGAACGTGGGATTTTGTGGCCAAAGTTGCTGCCCCTTTTACTTTATTAGTAGTTAATTACTATATTCTTGCTAGTGGGACATATTAAGCTCCTTAACTACTCCCTTGATATTCTCAACCTCTTTGACCTTGCTTACCAAGTATTCTATTCCACATGTGCCCATTTACTTTGCGAAGTAAGTAGAGATAATAATTCCCCAACATAACAAACTACCTTGCATGGACCACATCACCTTTGACCACGTGAAATGAGCCATAATAATTACTTCCTCCCTTCCCAATTAAATGCAACAAATCCACTTTTACGCATGTCAAGACATGATTTTGACCACAAATATCAATAATTACATATAAGTAAAAACTACATTTTATGAAAGTACGTCACAATACGAATCTAACAAGATCCCACTTGACTATATTTTTCATTATGCATAAATCACAAATCTTAGTCAAAGTGAAAAGTGTGAATAGTGAAAAAGTTAATTTATTGCATTTAATTTGGAACGGAGGAAGTATGTCGCTTGTCGGCGTTGGCCGTCGGTGTAACAACCCCCGTCCTAGCTTATGTTAAATATTAATTAAAAACTATACTTTCTAGCAATCGTGGAAGCAAAAGCATAATCAAACGTTACGGAGGTTGTCACCTGCTGGAGTCAACCCATTAATATGGCTGGATTGACTCTACGAGCTACACTTAAATTAAACATTCATCTCACATGAAAATTAGTTTAGTTATTACAAACCAAAATAAGATTGTAATCGTAAGTTTAAACAGTATTCATAAACAGAAGTAAATCGCAAAAGGTGATCATGTTCAAGCTTGCATCTGCTATGATAGTTGGGACATGACTTCATATTCGCTCTCCCCTCGGACTACCTTAGCTTGCTATTTCCTGCACAAAAATCTGCCCCCACCAGGATAGGTTCATAGAACAAAAATCAGCTTACGCTGGTACACATATCAATCTAAAGCTAATTATGGTGGCTGAGAATAAAAGGTATTCACAATCCAATTTACTTTGCAAAATACATGTTTCGGAAACACCATCTCATCATGAATTTACACAATTCAATGTTTAAAAGATAATCACAAATTTCTCAATACACACACAAAGTCAAAACGGTTTTCTAGTTATGCGTAAGAAGAAGAGTTCACACATTGAGGTGCACCTAAATGCAAACCTCCACACAATTCGGAGTTAAACTCCTACTTTTTACTCGCTTGCAAGCTTTTATAGGACATGTCCTCACACATATACACACATTCCTCTTCTATACGCAAAAAAAAAAAGTCCAAAACCATTTATCACAATTTCGAAACAAGTCACCAATGTCATGTGATTGAAAGAAAACTATTTGTTACTTCAATAGGAATGAATGAAGGTGATTATGACAATAGCTAAATGATAATTTGAGGTGCAACAAGACTTAGCAAAATCAAAACTTGGTCGTACAATCCATCTAGTAAAGAACTTGAGTTATCTTAAATAAAAGGATGTTTTTAGCTTCCGGAAACAAAGATGTACTTAGCTTGAATTCCAATTTGAACATTAAAATTAATAATAGGAGTTCTTCAACCTTAAACCTACTGAAAATTTCATCAATTGTAAAGGAAATTATTTATCCAAATTCTCAAACGAAACTAACATACATTTGTTTCTAAAACTGCGGTTTTTAAGGTGTAATACTCGTACTTTAGTGTGTCATTGAATAAGAGAAAACCTTTAAACAAGTTTCAATACCAAAATACAGTAGCTTAGTGATAAGAACCTTGGGTATACTTCCTCAAAACTTCAACTTATCATTTACTAAACATAATCTTATAAAAACATTGAAAATTAAGGTAGTTTAGTCACCTTTTTATTGTAAAAATCAACTATCAAATAAGATGTACTTTTTTTAGTCATGAATACCTACACATGCAACCTCTTAATCATCACTTAACCTACTGTTTCATCAACCAACATCATCCCAAAATACTTCAAATTTCAATCCCACACAAAATTTCATGAAAAACATCAAAATCACATAACTAGTTCTAGTGTAGTGAAAGAACATAATTTTCCACTTGATTTATTAACATGCAATGATTAATCCTTATCTAAGACTAATATACAGTAGATATTAATCACCTAAAACCAAGAAAATCATCCTTAAAATCGTTCTCAATGATTTTACCAAATTTTGTATAAACTAGGTTTCCAAATGGAGCTGTTTTATGTGTACCTTCACTTCTAACAGCAATAATCCGACTTCTCCTTCTCCTTTGGACGAGATTTTTACTTCTTTGGAATCCTTAAACACCTATTTATATCCACACAAAAATTCATAATGATTGTCTTAAGGAAAGTACTTCAATTTACCCAAATAAATCAACATACCTACTGTTTTTCTGGTTGAAGAAGATGGTTCTTTTTCTTGAACTTCTTGGCCACGAAATGGTGATCTTTTTGCTTCCCAATATGCTCCTATATGTAGTGAATGATAATCAGGCTTTGCATGCATAGGTTAAGAGGCAAAAATCCAAGAAACGAAGCTGAGAACCACCTCTGGTTCTTACCGCCAGAACTGGCGAGTGGGAAGAGGGAGAGAGAAAGGTTTTGGGCAGAGGAAATTTGTTTGTGTTTGGTGATGAAACTTATGTAGGATGTGAGGGTATATGTGAGGAAGGTATGGGTGTATTACTTCAGACTTGTTAGACCCATTTGGTTTGATTAATGTGGTTCCATTCCACTTGGTGTATTTCTGAATTTTCCAGCTCTTCTCATTTGTCTTAATATGACTCCAAATCTTATAATATACCATATGTTAGTGTTCTAAGACCCACAATTGCTCTTATTATACTCTAACATCCTCAACATAAAATTTACTTGATATACCTAACCTCATACCCTAAATGAAATTCTAAAGTCCATTCTATTAAGCGTAACCGTTAATTTGCTTAATAGTTGAACATAATTTCTATCTTCCAATAGCCCTCAATTTCCACAACTCAACTTCTTAAAATAATATATCGATCCTAAGTGTTTACACATAACTTGATAATATTATTATCTTTATATAATTCCTTCTAAGCACTAATTACACACAAGCATAAATTATTTTTACACACAACTTATCATACGTATTACCTACGTACGACCACATTTAAATTTCACGATTTAAGTTATTTAATCATATACTAATCTTTTATTATTTACCGACTGTTGCAGTCGGCGTCATATAAAATATGGTCATAACATATGACCTAATGGTTTTAGTAATATATCCCTTTAATTTTGGATGTCCTATAACCTCTAATACTTCAATGGAACACGTACAAGAGGAGGGGGGGGGGGTGAATTGTACTTTGTAACTTTTGGCAAAGTTTCTTGCGGAATTATAAAACTATAAAGGAACCGTGATATGAGAGGCAGAGAAATATAAAATTGAGGAAACTTCTTAACACTAATCAAGAAGAGAAAACCTCAAAAACTTTATTATTGCAGTGACTCTATTACAATAACATTCTACAACTCGAGTTCCTCTCTAACTCAAGTTCCCACAGTATTCCCCTATGATTATTGGAGCTCTCCTCTCTCTTGCTTCTACTCCGAAGCCTCTACTCACTGACTTAACTCTAAGTCGTTACAAGAGTCACTCAACCCTTGTTCTCCAAAATACAACTCAAATTTTGTGAAAACACTAGTAATTATGTTGAACTCAAGTACTTAAGGAACTTTGGAACTTTTATTGAATGCAACTGACTTTTGTGAAAACTCTTGAGATATAAACGTAGACAAATATCTTTTCAGTTGGTAGATTGCAATGAGGAAGACTTCTCTTTATATAATGAAGTCTTCTCATGCCAGTTCCACTTATTCCTCCATTAAGTGTGAAGCAGTAACCCACGTAGAATTATTTTCCCAAGTGGAATTATTTTCCCACGTAAAATTAAAACCACTGTTGCATTAATTAAATTCCATGTAGTTCCTTAGTATTAAGCAACATAAGTTACTTACATAAGTCATAAGACATACTCTTGAACTTAGACTTCATGTCATCCCTTTAAATCTTCAACTCTGAAGATCCATATGTCCCATCTAGGAACAACAGATAGTTCCTTAAAGGAACTGTAAAACACGAATGCATCTGTCAAGGAACAACAAGTAGTTCCTTGAGGAACTGTGAAACACAAATGCATCTGGAAAGGAACAACAAACAGTTCCTTGAGGATCTGTTAAATACAAATGCATCTGGCAAGGAACAACAGACAACTTCTTGAGGAACTGTGAAACAAGAATGCGTCCAGCTCAGGAACAACAGACAATTCCTTGAGGAACTGTTGAACAAGCAGAACTGTAATCATGAATCATCGCTTAGGAACTTCGTTCTTCTCTTGGAGTTCCAACTCAGGAACTTCACTTATTATCTTTATAAAGCACCATTATTAATCAATGAACCTTGCACACATAAAACTTATAAACCTTGTTAATTATTACTTTAGTTTGTCATCATCAAAACCCATAGCGGCTCAACAACCTCCTAGAAACGACTCTTGGCTCTTGCAAGAGAGATCCTCCATTTCACCCTTACAAGTCGCAAGAGACTTTCTATTTGATCAAATTATATAATATTTTATTTTTCTTCAATATTAATTTTACATGCGATATAACTTTAATTAATGAAATTTATCTTCCATCTTAACAACAATAAAAAAATACCAAGAATGTCTTGACCTAGTGGTGAAGATTGAGGTGCTGAACAAATAGGTCATATATTTGAATTCCACTCACTCTCTCTCTCTCTTTTTTTTTTTTGACGGGTTCTACTCACTCTCTTTTGTACTGTATTCGTGACTCATATTGATAAAAAAAACATAAAACAAAATTACCATAAAAAGGGTAGGAATCAGGAATTTCTCCTACTATACCTTAAAAAAAACGAAATAAACAAGGTTTGGTTAGTGTCTTCGTGAAGTGTGGAATTGCAGGAGCTCTAATCAGCAATTCTCAACTGCAGTGAAGATGTCAGTAGAGATCAAACTCTCCCGATCAAATCGCATGTTTCGCCCTGATGTTATTTTCTTCTTCTAAATCCTTCCAATTTCTCTCTCATATCTCTCTCACTTTATAATTTATAATAATGCCATGAAATTTTCAGGAACTACTCGAAGGCAAAATCATCACAAAGCTCACATCTTCTATATCCCATTATGGTATTCGTCTCACTGTTAATGGATCAGTCAACCTTCAGGTTTTTCACCCTTTTTTTATCCTCTTTATTCTTTCTTTATTTCATTACTACTCAATTTTACACTCATTTACTAATTCTTTTTCTGGGTTTTATTGGGTTAATTTGATTTCACTAATTAAAGGTTCGAGGAGGGTCAGCTGGAGTTATTGAATCTGTTGTTGGTGTACTAAAGCCCATTACTATTGGGTAAGTTTTTTTTTTTATATAAAATGTTATAAATTGTTGATCTTTGGCTTTAATTTTGTTCAATTTTCATAGGTTATACATTGATCATATAGTATATCACTATATTTGGGTGATATTATTGAATTTTTCTCATTTTTTTAAATAATTCACTTGAGATTATTCTTTTATTCATCTGGGTACTTGTCAATTTATTTTAATTGACTAAATGCTTTTGAATACTTAAGGAATTAGTTTGTGCAGCATGTATTTGAATTGAAATGATGCTTTTGCTTTTGGAAACAGGAAGAAAAGTGTTGAAATTAGACCTTCTGGGAAGATAAGCTCAGGCATTACTGAGGTATACTATTATTTATGGTTTACTGAATCATTAAACAGTGACCAGCATTGCGAATGAGTCATATTTGAGTCATTACCATAGTAATCTTGATCTTCAGTCATTAGTTATTACATATGATATCAATTGCAAGTGATATGGTTAATTTGGTATGTGGATTATTACACCTGACTATCTCGAAAATGCTGAAGGTGAATCATGTGTGTTTGTGTCAGAAGAATAGGAAAATTTCCAACTATATGGTTCATTCTTGCAAGATTTACCATTATTCTGTTAATGACGGATCTTTATTGGCTTGGCTTTGAGCTTGAATTATTACTGAGATTTGGCCCTACAGAACTACTAAAAATGTTCGCCAATTTTTTTTGATATGAAATGTTAAAACTTGAAGCAATTGAGTTGATTCTTATGTAATTTACTTTTCTTGGCTAAACTTAGCTACTAACCTAAAACTTGGAGAGCTGAGAAATGAACTCTGCATAACTCACTAATTATGTTTAACTTGTCCTGTCAGCAAAAGGACAACTTCATGAACGCAGTATTGGGTAATATCGGTGTCTAGTTCTATATTATTTATACATTCATGTTCGTTTCAGGAAAAAATATGCCTTTTTCTCCTCTAGATATGCTGTATGTCTCTATTCTAGTTCTTTTTGATGTCTAGGATTCATTGTCTCATTGACGTGTTCAAAGAGTATGTAAAAGCTTATTAGGGAAAGGAGGGAGGGAGATGAGCCCCATTGCTATTTTGAAAGGAATGTCTCAAAGCTGCTAGAAAAATGGGTTGACTTTGCATCTTTGGATTTGAGAAAATGTCTCCTTTTTTGTTTGATGATCTAAAACTTGTAACCCTTTCTTCTCCATATCTCTTGCTCTTATATAGATATTGTTTTTTTGTAGAAGTCATCTGCTAGTTGTTTTATGCCTTCACATCATAATTATGTTGGGAAACAAACCTGTCTGGTTAGGGTGACGGCCTGTCGGGCTTAGCTGTATAGACTTGTAAACAAACTGCAATAATGCACCTTGTTTAATTCCATGAATAAATTTGCTTAACATTTTTCTTTTTGTTTCTGAAAATGAACAAGAGCTCACTACTTCAAAAAAATTGGGAGCTTTTGCAGCTCTTGGATCAGTTTTTCTGTTCAAAGCTTTTGCCTTCTGTATTGTTTATGGTCTTATGTGTTGTTTAGATTTGAGATAGCAAATCCATAATTACATTGCATTCCTAATAATATGTTAAAGCACTTAGCTGAACTGATAATTATCCTAAAAATGACAGATACCTTTTTCTTTGACTTTAAAACAACCAGGGGAGAGCAAATCAGAAAAATTTTACGAGACGTTCCATGGGGCAGATATAAGCATCCAGGCATGTCATTGCTGATCTTATCACCTGTGCCATTTATTTGTAGATTTATCATTAGTTCTTCTGATGTGACAATGAGCCTTCTAATTTAGTTTGTATACTCTTTCAGTATCTGCTAACTGTAGATGTAGTACGTGGTTACCTGCACAAGTCATTGTCAGCCACATTAGAGTTTATCATTGAAAGTGAAAAAGGTATTGTACCTTAGTTTTTGGTGTGGATACTTGAGCTCAAATTGGAGAAACAAAAAGTACTTATTAGCTACACAATAAACTTGACCATGTTCCTCATTCAGCGGAACTTCATGAGCTGCCTGTTTCGCCTGAGCTCGTGCTCTTCTATATCACGCAGGATACGCAGAAGCACCCATTGCTTTCTGAACTAAAATCAGGTATGCTCCTCATTCCCAATAGTCTCTTGTTTAAAATTGATAGTAGAGTGTCGCAATTGATTTCTAGAAAGAATCTTTATTTTTACTTTGCTTTTGCCTTTCATGCTATGAAATTTTGTAACGAACAACATAGGTGAATCTTTAGGATTAAGCACTGTTACTGAGGTCTACTTGAAACTTTTCTTCGAGAGACTTGTGCAGTTCTAATATGATGTCGATATCTTTGTTGCTTTCGAAAAACAATTTCCTTGCTATTGCATGGGTAAGGCTAATTACATCTTCCCCTCCTCAGTCCGCTGAGAGTGGAACCTCCATCGAAAGCATGCAGGGTAATGTAATGTTGAATTATTGTTGCTTTTGTATTTTTGTGCTCTGACTTTTGAAGCAGGTGCTTTGCTTCATATCATCATGTTTATATTTACGCATACATTTTTCTGATGGCCATGTTATTCATGTTTCACAGGTGGTTTCCGTGTAAGTGGCAGGATTCCAACTCAATGTTCATTGTCATGTGCCCTCAGAGGGGAGCTGACTGTAGAAGCATCGGCATTGCCAATCCAGTCCATTGATATCCACTTGTTACGTGTGGAATCTATTCTTGTTGGAGATAGGATTGTGTCAGAAACATCTTTGGTTCAAACTACTCAGGTTGATGTTTTGTACTCACCTTGTACATAAGTTGTTCTCTCAAATTGAATTAACTTCTTTGTCTCCTTTTAGTAGATAGCAGATGGAGATGTCTGTCGAGGCCTGACTCTACCCATATATGTCTTACTTCCACGACTTCTAACTTGTGCAACAGTCTTAGCTGGGTACGATCTTATATATCTTTGTTTAGTGTTGTGGAATTTTGCTTGAATATCACTTGTATCATGCTGTCTCTCTGTTAGATGCATATATCATTTTGTATAGTCCGTGTGGTGATCACATACTGAAGTACTTAACAGGTAAACAGATATGCTTCACATTATCTCAATT
This sequence comes from Beta vulgaris subsp. vulgaris, assembly GCF_026745355.1. Classification (NCBI taxonomy): domain Eukaryota; kingdom Viridiplantae; phylum Streptophyta; class Magnoliopsida; order Caryophyllales; family Amaranthaceae; genus Beta; species Beta vulgaris. The sequence continues at coordinate 3,603,001 of NC_079205.1, read as the reverse complement.
GATTGAGATAATGCCTGTCAGTATGAAATCTATGGTTGAGAATTCTTTAACTTTGAAAGTGTGTCTGTTGACATGTAAAGATAGGTCGGTAACTTCTATAGTTTTAGGTGTATTATCTTGTCTATAATCCTTAAGTGTAGCTTTAGTTAGTTGGTAGTCCCTTTGTTCCTTTTTGTTCTTCCGATAAGGTATGTGGTTAGTGTGATCCCTCAGGTGGCCATTTGGGTTAATTGGGGAAAATTAATGGCCGTAAAAGGAAATATTTCAAACAAGAATAATAAAAGAATAACTTTTAAGTACGTCAAGAAGGGTAATCGAATAGGAACAAATGGAGTATTATTTATTGTCATAATAGTTCGATTAAAATGCCTGTGGATAACCTTCAGGCTCATCTGTTACCAACTTACCAATATATCTGTACTGTTCAACATGGTCTGTAGGTGAGGTGAAATGTTTCAGTTTGTACATGAGGTTAGAATTAAATCTAGTGATGTCTAAATTGGGTACATGAAGATTGAGAGCTTGGTGTTACCTGAAGATATACTATTTTTACAGCAAAAAGAAGCTTTTAGTATAGTCTGAAAAAGCTGTAGTCTAGGACTAGTGCATTTTGGAATTCTAGCTTCAACATCTTGTAGGGTAGTTTCATTTCTTGCCTTGACTCAACTTCCATAGTTTCTGCATTAGCAGGTCCATATGGATAGTATATATGACCTTGTCATGTTTGCTCTCGGAACTACATATTTGCTGTTAAAGCTGTTCGACATGGTCACAGCAGCAGCCTATTACACTGTTATGCTCTTACGTGCTCTGAAGTTCTTTGCAGTGGTGAATTAGTTTGACTGCTGTTTTTGGCCATCGTTGTTTTCTAAGGTGTAAATTGACAATCTAGTCTGACGATGTTAGCACTTGAGACTTCAGAGTTCTTATGTAGCATGTAGTTTGATTGTACATTTAGTTACCATGAATCTGAGAATAATTGGTGCATTTGACAACACTTGCAGTTCATTCTCAATCGAGTTCAAGGTCTCCGTTGTCATCAGCTTTCAGTCAGAGCTTAGCAAACTGCAACCTAAATCTGATCCTAGAACACCAAGACTTTGGGTATGTTTTATCTCCATGCAAATTAACTTTAAACCTCTATATCTGTTTAAATATTATAGTTTTTCCTGTTTCCTCATTGTATTTAATCTGCAGCTTGCAATGGAAACATTGCCACTTGAACTAGTTCGAACCAGGTAAAGTCATTGAGGTTATGTAATGCCTTCATGAGTGACTTGGAACTCCACCTCTCTTTCCCTAAACGGAACGCTGTAGATAAGAAATCGGCAAACGCACAAGTTTCTCATTGATAGGTGCATTTTGGTCTAGGTTATCACTGTATTGCATCTAATGCAGGTTTACTTAAGGTTGAATTTTACTTTGTTTTTATGTAATGCAGGAAAGAATGATGGATATTTTTGAAGGGTTCTAATTAAAAATCATGTTGCGTTTGTATATCAATTATTGCATATTGTTGAAAAGTTTGTATAGTTTGTTGCCATCCGGTTTATTTATCTAACATTACGTTTCTAGTTGAGAATGAATTTTGGTAAAAGTTCTAGAGAAGGAAATAACATCTTAGTTAGTTTGAGTTGATCAAATGATTTTTGGTAAAAAGTTCACATGAAGTATCTCATTTGAAAAATTACATGTGATCAAATTATTTACTATGATTTTGAGCTTTAGAAAAAGGTGTGAACTAAGTATGAAAAGTTATGGTCAGATTTATATTTTATGCAACAAACAAGCTTTTTCCAAGTATTGAGCAAAATTATTTATGAGTTGATCACAAATGGCAGTACAAAGTATAAAATAGGGGAGGAAGATTTGAAACTGTGACCTATCGTTTTCAATACCTCAATCTTAACCACTATGCCAAGACATCCTTGGTATCACAAACATATTAGATCATTTACAACTCTCTAGATGTTTTGATATAACAATAATTGTAGTGGCGATTCTGGCCAATTATAGCTTTTTGGTAGTCCTTATTTTTTTGGGTTTTATTTTTCTTTTCCTGCTTTAGTTGGTTCTTGTGTTTTTAGTTTGCTAGATTAGTAATTGGTCTTAGATTATTGTGGCCTCAAGTAATTGCGGTTCTCTTGAGAAGATTTAGGAGCTTATTTATTTTCAGTGCTATTTGTCTTGCTCCGTGAAGGGTTTCAAGAAGTTGTTTTCAGTTGGGCCTGGGAAGATGGTGTGTTGCCGCGGCGGAGCATCTACTTGCGATTCTTTGTGCTCTATTTTTTTCAGTTGCCCGGTGGTGCTTTATTCAATCTATTTTGACATATCCTAGAAGAAAGAAAAATGTCCATGTAAGTTTGGAGAACCAGAGTCAAGTTCAAAATCACTTCTTTTGAGTTTTGATCATTGGGCTGTTAGACAAGATAAAGATTCGTGCTTGAAATCTCAAATATAATGTCTAAACTGAAAAAAAACAAATATAACATGTGAAGTTGTGAATAATACATATTCCTTATACATACTCACTTAAAAGATCATAACATTCACAAATAAATGTAATCATCTACAAAAATTTCATACTCATTTGAAATACCCATTTGCACAAAATGTACAAATTTGGTAATCAAATAATCATGCTTATTGAATAATAAAAGTACAAAACATTAGTCGGAAAATAATACTATTACAATTTAAAAAATGTCTAAACTAAAAAAAAAAAACAAATATAACAAAAGATATCTTGAGAAAATAGTGAAAAATAAAGAAAAAAAAAACTGATGGTAACCAAAAAAATCTTATTTTACATTATCAAAATTTTTGTACTTGGATCGGTTGACCTATCACCTTGTAAACAAGGAAAACATAAGAGAGCGAAAAAGAAGTAAATTGCGACTATAGCTACTTTACATACATCCTAAAGGTGATCTTGGATTGGGTTGAACTTTGATAAAAAAAGTGTCCCGTTTTATGCCAAAATTCTCACGCCAAAACACACTATTTTTAAATCAGACCAAGCGTACTTTTCGAATCGTTTCGAGCCATGCCAAAACTTAGCCCGATTTTTCGAATTTAAGAAAAATCATGCCAATCTAAACCGTAAGCCGAAAAATCATGCCCAAAACCTGTCGGCCCTGCCCATGTTGATCCCTTCTAAATTATTATAGGTTGGCAAATAGCGCATCAACAAGAGTTAACTTAGAGCCTTTTTTTTTTTTTTTGAATAGTAAAATTAATTCATTAATAAAAAGTCATACGACATCTACATAAGCAATCGAATCAAACAAATACATAAGTTGAATCAAACAAAAATTTCCTTCATAAAAACTACGATCGTCAAACAAATCTTGCAATGTGGAACATCTCCCGCTTATATCGCTGGACAATACAACCTTGTTGGAGAGACAATCTAACGATCCCTTGTAGTCGTGAGGATGATTTCCGTCGGATTTATCTGACCGTATTCGAAAAATTGATAACCTTTGTGATCCCGCATAATTCTTCACCAACAAAATAATTTCACGGCAATCCATTAGATCTAGTATCCCGGATTGTAACCTGTAGATATTCCCCCTCTAAAAGAGGAGAAAAACCCTGTCTTTCGAAGGAGGTCGAAAAACCTTGTCTTTCGAAGGAGATCGAAAAACCTTTTCTTACTAAGGAGATCGAAAACCCTGTCTTTCGAGGGAGAAATCGTTATTGGAAACCTAAAAACAAATAAAAAAAGCAAAGGTGGGGGGCTTTCCAACGGTAAAAACCGATGGAAGCCTCTTTAAAAATCAACAATGGAGGCTAGGGTTTTTGAAAGTAGAAAGGAGAGAGGGGAGAGAGAAAAAAAAAGGGTTGGTCTTTTGGCTAGTTAACTTAGAGCCTAGCGGAGCTCAAGTGGAAAGTATTTTCTAGTAGTGCAGATGGAAAAATTGAAGAGAGTAGTGAGCGAGATAGCTTATTCCCATGATTTCTCCAAACTCTCCCTACTTCATCGTTCCCTTGTCCCATTTCTCTCCTTTGCTTCTTCTATCTATAATCTCTCTCTTACTACCCGCCATTATCTTTACTTTCTGGGTATTTTTCGCAAGCACAGGTAACTTTTATGTCTTTTATAAATATAATGACTTCACTTTTCTTTTTGTAAATTTCTAATCCTCATTTATTTTCTCCAAATGATTGTGTTTTTTGCTTAATTTTGTTGTAAACTATGTTTGTAGATTGCCAGTGCCAGTTATCAGTGTTGGGAATTTGACTTGGGGTGGAAATGGAAAGACTCCCATGGTTGAATTTCTCTCATGCTGGTTTAATAATTCTGGGATTTCTCCTCTCATTCTTTCAAGGGTACTCTTTCTTTCTATTATTTTTCTCAGAATTTCATTTTTCAATTGAGATGAATTTACATTTCTGTAGTGAGATTAGTGAAAAATCATATGTATTAGTATAATGGTTCTCTAAATTTGATTTCTTGGAGCTTATGAATTGATGGACAATAGTGAAAGGAGAGAACTTTATGTCATTTACTGTATTAATATTGGGTGCAACTGTTTTTATCCGAATTCGTCTGAGTGGTTACCAATATGAAATTGAATTTTGATGATAACAGATTTGAGTAATGAGGATGTAGGAGGTTTTGTGTAATGGGTAGGCTTTTATTGAATGTAATGACATCTTCATTCATTTGATTAAGTTTTAAGTTTAACTCGAATATGGATGCCTCGTATACCGTTGGCATTGTTGTGATGGCTTGAGATTTGGCAGATGATACTTGATTACTTGTTGCATAACCTAGCTGTCTCTTTAGACTAGCAAATGTTGCATCTCTAGTTTGAAGTTTGATCAATAGGCACAAAGCGCCATCCTATAGAACGATTTATGCCTTCATGGTAGTAATTGACCAGAAAAATGTTAGCATTATGGGTGTAGTGAGTACTTCATCCATTCCAAATTAGGGGACACTTCTCCCAAAGACCGAAGTTTGTCAATTTTGCTTTCATTATGTCAAATATTATGTCCAGTAAAATACAAAGAGGCTGTAAAACATCTTTGAAGAGACCGCCCAGGCTCGACATAATAGGTTATGCTTTGTTGAATTTTAAATTATTTCTTTTTTTCTACGGAAATCAAGTCTTTTATCAGCTTACTGATTTGAATCTTGATCTGAGTTAACTATTTGCTGCATAAGTCGGCTGCTCCAGTCACTAATGCATGCATGGTAGACAAAAAATTGAAGGAGAATCTATTTCAACTTTACCAGACACTTAGGCAGTCTAATAAAACTAGCAGGATTTTATGTACCAGGGTTATGCTGGGGGGGACGAAGTGAAAATGCTTGAAAGGCATCTTATGGGAACATCTGTGAAGGTTGGCGTTGGTGCAAACAGGGCCGCAACTGCTTCTTGGTTTCTTGATAGATATGGCTATATAAATTCTTGCACCAATGCATTCTTTGAGAAACTCCTTTCCGTAAACAAAGTTGATACTGATGCTACTTCAGACAAAATTGGTGCTGCAATTCTTGATGATGGAATGCAGGTAATTGTTGTTAAAATTGTGCTGCTTTTCTCTTCTTTTTTTTTTTTTTTTTAAGAGGGATGGGGATGGGCGTGACGGGTGATGAGCACTAATTTGTAACTAAAGAGAGTATCTACATGGCAGACAGCATGTGCGCTTGGAACGTGACTTGGACGTTGTGATGGTAAATGGGTTGACGCCATGGGGAAACAATCAACTAATTCCCTTTGGACCTTTGAGGGAACCATTATCTGCCCTTGCAAGAGCAGATATTGTTGTGATCCACCATGCAGATTTGGTATGTCGAATTAACCTTACAATTGTATACTTAGCTGCTTGAGTACTTCCACAGTTCCACTATCAAAGTGTATCCGGAATACCAGTTGTCAGCATGTTTTTGCTCTTACCAGTTAATTTGATCATTAGATTGAACAATTATGCTTTAATATGGCAGGTTCCTGAGCCAATTCTTATGAATCTCAAACGAAGGATTCAAGACATTAAAGAATCTCTTCCTGTTTTCTTCAGTAGAATGGTTTCCTCACACTTCTTTACTGTTCACAATGTCGACACTAAGTTACCTTTATCAGCAGTCCATAGCAGGGTCGTACTATGTCTCTCTGCAATCGGCTCTCCAAATGGTTTTGTGAAGTGTGTTGAGAAGGTATCTTATCTTTTGCTGAAATTTCAGGTGTTCATTACATTGTGAACGAGCCTTGTGATATTTTTATCTCTGACATTCTTGTTGACTATGTTACTCAGACACGGATTGAGTGTCTATTCCGATAAGGGTGTTTAAGTGTCCGACTCGACGATTTTGTAGAAAAAAGTCAAGTTTTTAGTTTAAAATGAAGTATCCAAGTAAAGCGTCATGTCGGACACGACATGACACGATACCTCGTTTTTGAAGTAAATGAAGGTGTCGGATTAACACTGCTTGTGAATGACTTGCATTTCTATTCGACCACATGCTTTTCCTGTCTTCTGATTAGTACTGTATATTTTTTTGTTTCTTTACTGCTGTAGCTAGGGCCATTACATGTTGATCAGCTTCATTACAGTGATCATTACATGCTGCAGCCCACGGTACATTTTCTTTCATCTCAATACTCTGGAATTTGTTGCATTATATTGTAGTACCCTCTCTTGAGCATCGAGTTAAATTATATCTGTAGCCTTCAACTAAAACAGGATATTTGCTTGATGAGGAGGAAACTTGAAGAGCTCTGTCACAGTTTTGGTTCCCGACCTATTGTTGTCACAACAGAAAAGGTGGGTATATCTGTGATCTGTGGAATGTGCTGTAGATTTTGAGCAACATGAGAAACACCACTTCTCACTCTGGACTGTTTTATTATGTAGTTCTTGTAATGAATTTTGGTCGGTCTTACTAAAACTCCCTCTAGTCAGAAACAAGTGTTGTTTGGGCTCCTCTTCTTCAGTCAAAATATGTGTTATTTTACAATATTTACTGAGGTTTCTAATCTTAGCTTTATCTTATGATCAAAGAAAATAACCCTTGAATTCAGTCTTCTAGAAAAACAAATCAACTTTAATTAGGTAAATTTGCCCTGTCATTCCTGAACTTTTGGCCTGTAATGGTACATTTAATTCTGACCAGAGAGAGTGCTTAACCAAAACATAACTCCAAGACATACCACTTTTCATCGTTTCCTTGTGAGTTGGATACACATACCAACAATTTGATAAAACTTTCAACGTGAACGGATGGTCTTGTAAGAGAGCGCCTACTTTTAATTTAGAATTAGGCAATGGCCCAAGGCCAATATTCAGAAGAGAACAGTTCACTTTTCTGAGTAAAGTGACTGGTTTAATATATTAGCAATCTGTTAAATCCATTTAATAATCACATTCTTGAATCCTTTTAGTGATTAGTTTAATCTATTCAGTAAAACGTTCGGATTTTTTATTTTAAATTTTGTTGTAGTTCAAAATTCAAAGTTAAACAAAGGAAGGAGAAGAGGAGCGACAACTAGGTTGGTGTGATATGTTTAGGGATAGTGTTGGGTCAAAATGGGGTGGAATGAGCTTTTGAAAAAAATGTAGGCTTGCGTTTGTTTAATTTTATATTATAATCAGATTGCGTATTGTAATAATTTGTGAAACGTGAATATCTCCACAAGTATCCTTTCAGTTTATCAGTTGTGTCGGAAACAGTGAGAACGAGAATTTTTTTTACCGATTGTACATTTTATTGGGAGTCTTGGCACGTCATTGCATCCTGTAACTAAGCTTTTTCTCTTTTGTGTTGCATTAGAAATGGAAATATAGCCATCCGCACTCTTCTGATCTGATTTAGCTGTTTTTATGGCACCTAAACAGGACTATGATCGGGATCGTGAAATTCTATCGCAATTGTGCCCTTTTGACGTTCTTGTACTCTGCTCTCAGCTACAAATTGTCCCTCATAATGGAAGCTCAGAGAAAAGATTCAAGGAGCTGTTAAAGCAACTCTTAGATTCAAGATCAAGGTGACATTAAAGAAGTACGCAACCATGAACTTTCAATTTCTTAAAATTGTAGGCTTGTAGTTGTAGGGGAGATCTGTTACCTTTCTAAGGAGGTGTTTTTATTTTTTTGATGTTCTACAATACATCAATATGAAACAGTCGTCTTAGATTTACAATTAAGAAACTATAAGTTTTGAACAAGAACAAGAACAAGAACAAGAACAAAAACTCGGCGAAAAATCGAAAATTACCTATTGAAATTCAAAGGGGAGGAAATTAGACCTGAAGAAATAAACAGCATTTAGTTGAACGGAAATAACTTAAATACTCTCGAATTATTAATTGACTTTATGTTGTCAAAGATGGTGCAGTTTAATATGACTTTTAGGGTAATAGTATGACTTTCTAAGTATTTTAAGGTATAATGATAAAAATTAATGCACAATGTTGATATAATTTGACCATGTACCTCAAATGTGGTGTATATATTAGGGACCAAGGGAACAACATTGCTTTTTTTCAATGGCTTTGATGGTAAGAGAGACGTTCATAATATTTTTTTTTGTACAAAAGATAACTAAAAGAGGAAATTCAAAAAAGAAAACTTGCATGATCCTGTCCACATTTTAAAGTACTTAACGCATCATTTGATATTTATTTTTTTGATTCGGTAATTAACTGGTCAAGTAGGCTCAGCCCTTATGAGTTAGGGGGTAACAAGGGGATCCTAACCCATAAGGAAACTTCTAGAGAAATTTGGGGGTTAATGAGAGTCGAACTCCCGACCATAAGGTTGGGAGGTGGGAGCTCCAACCATTGGGCTCCCACGTGATTCTCACACGACGTTTTATATGAGGGATAGGAATTACGAGTGTAACTCTCTTCTCTCTTCCCTTCTTCCTACCCGTTGGCCGTTAGTGTAAAATTGCACATTTCTTCCTTTTCTAATCCCTCCCCCTCATACTACCCCTCCTAGGTAAGGAGATGTTTTATATCTATCGTTATCCCTCCTCTAATCACCATCCCTCTAAGCGAACACAACACGTCGTCTGTTGCTTCGCGCTATTCTCTATCCCTTTAAACAATCACGAATCATTCGATAAAGATTAAAATTACACAAATTACTCAAGTAAACAAAGTATGTAAAAATTCAATTTGCTCAAGTAAAAATGTTTTGTCAGACCCTCTAACAAGAAACTAATAAGACACATTAAAAGTTTTCATGTCTTGATTTATCTGGTAATTAACATTCAGACTGTCAAATATAAGAATTTGTGTAAATCTTGCTATCAATTACCTTGAGGGTTAGAGAGACATTAATATTTGATTATGCGAGAAAAAACACTATTCAAAAAGGATACAATGAAACCTTCATGGTATACTACATCACATGGTATGTTATCATGCTATAGGTTCTGCAGTCTTCTCATATCTTTCCCTCTTCCTTTCATCAAAATTAAATGCTTCAATACCATGCAATATATATCAATGTGGTGTTTGTAACGAACACCGGGAATTTAACTTCTTCAACCTAAACAAAGACAAAATCCGGCAAATGATCGGGGGCGAGGAACATGCGCCTCTTTCCATTACAGGACTTCCTGTCGAATACGCCTTCAAATGGTCCCTTTGATCCTCTTCAAAGTGTGTCTGTATCTTCTTTGCAGAAGATCTTCTCTCCGGATGACTGCTCGATTTCGTCGAGCTTTTTCTCTCCAAGTGCTTGCAAACTTCACCATCACACACAACTTCCTTATCTGATGCATTACTTTCTTGTTTGGACATAAAACCAAATATATTCAGGAATGCAGGCATGATTCAGATTGTATGTTCAGGTGAAATTTTTTTTGTTTGATGGTTTTTAGATTAGGGTAATAATTTCCCTTCTGTTGGGAGATTAATTACCCTGTTTGAATTATGACCATCAACCTGAGCACAAAGATTTTTTTCTCTTTATGTATTTTTTTTCTGTCTCCCTTAATTTAAGCATGGACTAGTTTTCTTTGTGGTTGTTCATTGCCTTTGAAGAAAGAGAGTATACATAATAAGCTTGACATTTCTCCACATTATTAGGAAAACATATAGATGTGAGTTGTTGTCCTTAAATTGGAGTAATTTGTCTATTGTAGTAGTTAAATTTACCACCTTCACAGTTCAGCAACCCAACCAAAAAATCCTCCAAAAAATCCTGTCCTTTTTTTTTTTGGGTGAACAACCAAGGTATCCACCACCGATAGCGGTGATTAATCCCCTCGCCTCGGGTGCTCCACTTAAGGGTAAAGGGCTGGTCAAGAATCTCTTTCCATTACCAAAGGTGGAAGAGCGAACCTCGACCAATTGGTTAAGGGACAAAGTGAGCAACCACTATGCCAAGACCACTTGGTTTAATCCTGTCTTTTTACTCTTGATATATCCTCTTATGTTACATTTTAGTGGTAATCAATAAATAAAATCTATGAAAAGTATAATGTTCATAAATTATGCCATTAGCCATAAGATCCATCATATATTAATATACATATACATCTTTGTGGTAGATTCATCATATTAAGTTATACTTTGTTGAATTATATAGCACATAACAAAACTACAAAGAGAATCCATATTAATTAAGATGTAACTATAAAAACTCCAATTACTTAAACAATCAAATTTTTTGTTAACTTCTCCAAACTAGTCAAAAAATGTGAGTTATAAAAGCACCTGAATATTTTCTCTATTAAATATAAGTGTACAATACGAATTACATTACTAAATATATTTACTCGATCAATATAAAATTACACATAAATTCATTTCCATTCCACTAATATATAATCTTCTCCCAGACGACCTACATATCCGACCTAAGAGTGAAAAGAAAGAAAAAAAAAACATCTACAATCTCAAGCTTTTCTAGTTGAAAGACAACCAAGTGAAAAAAGAAGACTCAACTTATCATCCTTCTTAGCCAAATATCTTCTATCACTCAATGTACAAACATCACCATTACATACATACTTTTTGGAGCTTGATGCTGGTTCAGAAAAACACCTAAACAGATTGAAGAATGAAGCCATTTTTCTTATTGGCTCTTTCTTTTTCTTTCTCTTTGTTTTGAGCCTAATTTTGTGATATCTTTTTTCATGTGAATGACATTCTTAAGATTTTATAGCATACACAACTTGACCATGTAATTATGTTGTTGTTTGTATGCATTAAACTAGTCAAATTTTTCACGTGGAAATTTAATTTTAGAGGTGGTAGTCAATTTATAATATGGCCCCACTTTAGCTGCCTTTTTTTTTATTTAATGATTTTTTTTAATTAATATTGTGTTTACATGAAGAGCCACGACAGCATGTTCGTAATCATCCATCAGTTCATACTTGTGGTATGTGGTTATGAGCGAGGTAGGTCTTAGGAATATGTATGCGTGATTTTTTCTTTTTAATTCGGCAATTTATTGGCCTAAGCAAGTTCAACCCTTATGAGCTAGAGGGTAAGAAGGGGATTCTAGTCTTTAAGGAAACTTTCAGAGACTGAAAACTGGAAATTTATACCCAGAAGCATAACTTCACACAAACACCCCAAATATGAGGTTAATGAGAGTCGGACTCCCGACCATGAGGTTGGGCTCCCATATGATTCTCAAATATATATGCGTGATGCATGGGTACGTTTAGTCTTTGGTACAAATTTATTGATTTTATGTTGAATATTATGCTTCAAAGTTTACTGAAATATTCTATGAAACTAGTCCATTTTGTTAATTGAAGGGGCGAAATTGCTAATTATTTTGAATAATAATCCTATCGTGACTTTTTGCAAGCTATCATTATCAGTAACGTAACGATGGATACAAATACATCATTTAGCGTTACGTGCATGATTTATTTATGTGCATGGCAACCCATATATTTAAATGTAGTCTAGTTTGAAATTTTGGATATGAAGTACTCTATAATTTGAAATAATAAATTCTTGTAAATTCAAGAGACACTTTACTTATAGATTAGTGAGTTACAATAACATGAGGGAACTATTATATGGGTGTTAGAGTTCATACAATACCTAAGTTTTTTTTTTTGAGGGGATCATACAATACCTAGGTTGAGGCCTGAATTAGTAATAGGTTGTAATGAGTTGTTTGGGATGTTGTTTCTGCTAAGAAATTGAGGGTGATCATAAGTGTTGATGTGTGCTGAGAAACTTGATATGGGCCCCAAGAAGGTACGCCTGAGCTCCGTTATCCGTACATCGGAATCCTGCTAAAGGTAAGGTTAGCCTACCCCGGGGGTGGTCCCGGGATCGCCCCTCCGACACTCAAGTCAGTAAATGATTGAGGTAGAGAGAGAAAGGGATCGATGTAGAGAGAGATGCTCTGGGTTTGGCAGCTTAGAGTTGCTTACCTTTGCCTGGTGAGACAACCCCTATTTGTAGAGGAGAGGAGCCCCAATAAATGAGGGTATTTTGGTCACCTCCAGCTGGTGGAGGGATGGCTTCCCTAGATGTAGGGGCATTTTAGTAACTTTGCCATAGGTGGGCTGGTCCAATAAATGGGCCCAAACAATTAGCCCCACGCCAAGCAATCGGAGTGAAAATCGCCATTTTGGTTCGGTTGATTGGCGGAATTTTCATGCCGGATCGCAGCGGAGGAAATCTTCTGGCGCTAGGATTAACCAAGCACCTTGGTCGAGCTGAGGGTGCTTTGAGGCTGGCCGAGCTGGTCCCTTGGCCGACCCGGGTGCTTTGAGGCTGGTCGAGGCCTGCTGGCCGACCCGGGTGCTTTGAGGCTGGCCGAGGTCTGCTGGTCGACCCGGGGGCTTCGAGGCTGGCCGAGGTCTGCTGGCCGAGCTGGTCCCTTGGCCGACCAGGTGCTGGCCGACCCGGGTGCTTTGAGGCCGAGCTCCCTTGGCCGAGCTCCCTTATCCGAGCTGGTCTCTTGGCCGAGCTCCCTTATCTGAGCTGGTCCTTTGGCCGAGCTCCCTTATCCGAGCTGGTCTCTTGGCCGAGCTCCCTTATCCGAGCTGGTCCTTTGGCCGAGCTCCCTTGTCCGAGCTGGTCTCTTGGCCGAGCTCCCTTATCCGAGCTGGTCCTTTGGCCGAGCTCCCTTATCCGAGCTCCCTTGGCCGAGCTCCCTTATCCGAGCTCCCTTGGCCGATCTCCCTTGGCCGAGCTGGTCCCTTGGCCGAGCTCCCTTCCCTTGGCCGAGCTGGTCCCTTGGCCTAGCCGAGTGGATGCATGGTCGAATGGCAGATCAGGTGCCTTTGGTCAAGAGGTCGACCCGGTGCCTTCGGGTGCCTTGATGAGGGGTTGACCGGGTGTGCCTAGACCGACCAGCTTCATAGTCCGACCAGGTGCCTAGACCGAGTGGCCGAGCAACTCTCGAGCTTTGCTGGCCGAGGAGGTGCTTAGGTTGAGTAGGTCTTTACGCGGATCGGAGGCCACTCGGATGGAGGAGCTAATAATGCGCCTCATGTTATCCGAGTGGGAGAACATGGAGTACCTTAGCTTGATTTTAGCTAAGTATAAGAGCGATTCGCCAAAGGAGAGGGGGCCTCCTAGTGGCCGAGCAGGTCTCCAATAGGCCGAGCGGGTCGGACGCCACTCGGATGAGGAGCTAATGAGCCCCATGCTGTCCGAGTGGTTGCCATGAGGTACTTAGCTTTAATTTGGCTAAGTATGAGAGCGATTCGCCAAAGGAGAGGGGGCCTCCTAGTGGCCGAGCAGGTCTCCAATAGCCGAGCGGGTCGGACGCCACTCGGATGAGGAGCTAATGAGCCCCATGCTGTCCGAGTGGTTGCCATGAGGTGCTTAGCTTTAATTTGGCTAAGTATGAGAGCGATTCGCCAAAGGAGAGAGGGTTACCTAGTGGCCGAGCGACTCGATTTGTTTGCACTTAATTATTTTCGCTAAGTGATAGGGTACTCCTGGCCTAGCCGAGGAGGTACCGCGAGATACACGCTCGACTCGGGAGGCTAATGAGCCCCATGTTTGGCCAAGGAGGTGAATTTGTTTGCACGATCGACTCGGAAGGCTAATGAGCCTCGTGTTTGGCCGAGGAGGTGACTTTGTTTACAGGCTATTGAGCCCCATGTTTGCCGAGGAGGTGAATTTGTTTGCACGCTCGACTCGGGAGGCTAATGAGCCCCATGTTTGTCCGAGGAGGTGAATTTGTTTGCACGCTCGACTCGGGAGGCTACTGAGCCCCATGTTTGTCCGAGGAGGTGAATTTGTTTGCACGCTCGACTCGGGAGGCTACTGAGCCCCATGTTTGTCCGAGGAGGTGAATTTGTTTGCACGCTCGACTCGGGAGGCTACTGAGCCCCATGTTTGCCGAGGAGGTGAATTTGTTTGCACGCTCGACTCGGGAGGCTAATGAGCCCTATGTTTGTCCGAGGAGGTGAATTTGTTTGCACGCTCGACTCGGGAGGCTAATGAGCCCCATGTTTGCCGAGGAGGTGAATTTGTTTGCACGCTCGACTCGGGAGGCTAATGAGCCTCGTGTTTGTCCGAGGAGGTGAATTTGTTTGCACGCTCGACTCGGGAGGCTAATGAGCCTCGTGTTTGTCCGAGGAGGTGAATTTGTTTGCACGCTCGACTCGGAAGGCTAATGAGCCTCGTGTTTGTCCGAGGTGAATTTGTTTGCACGCTCGACTCGGGAGGCTAATGAGCCCCATGTTTGTCCGAGGAGGTCTTGCGACGCTACTCGACTCTCGAGTAGGTCTAGTCGTTGACACTTAGCCGTTTTTCGACTAAGTTAGTTAGGACGCTCCTCTTATGACTGAGGAGGTGCCAGTGATGGAGCTTCTCGACTCGGGGAAGCTAGGGAGATCCATGCTTCCCGATGAGGTCTTCGCGACGCTACTCAGATCTCGAGTACGTCCAATTATTGATACTTAGCCGTTTTTCGACTAAGTGGGACGCTCCTTTTCTGACTGAGGAGGTGCCCATGATGGAGATTCTCGACTCGGGAAAGCTAGGGAGATCCATGCTTCCCGAGGACGTCTTCTGACGCTACTCCGATCCCGAGTAGGTCCAATTGCTGATACTTAGCCGTTTTTTTTGGCTAAATTAGTCGGGGGAGGTTTCCTGAGTGCCGTTGGAGAAGTTTTTATTCAGGAGATGACGAACATCATCGCACCTCCATCAATTATATTCATTTAACCAGCTGAGGCGTTCAAGTAATTAGCCCCACGCTGGATGATCGGATAGGGTAGCATCATTCCTTCCCAAGGCGATCGTCCAGCGGAAAACGAGAGATCCATGTTCCCGGGGACCCTGCTGGACCCGAGAGGGGGGGGGGGGAAACGCCCTGGTGGGGGTTAGGAAGCAACGCCCTCGAACTTTTGCAAAGTATAGTCTGCCGAGCAGCTCCCTTAACCGAGATTGTGCCTCGCTTCAATTCAGGTTCAATAATGGATGGCCGACCGGGTCCCTGTCCGAGCAGGTATCCGTGAATTACTTAGCCCAAATTTGGCTTTAAGTATAAGGGCGGCTTGACGAAGGAGAGAGGGTCTCCTATCAGCTGAGCGGGTCGATGCACTCGGATAAGGGCTTGAGCCACATTGTCCGATGGGCGCCAATTAAGTACTTAGCTTGAATTTGGCTAAGTATGAGTGACTCGCAAAGGAGAAGGGGTCTCCTACTGACCGAGCGGGTCTGGATATGGAGGATATGGGTCGATTTGAGCCTCACCACTTAGACATCATGAATGTTCCGGTATGTTGTACTTAGCCATTTTTGGCTATGTTAGTGAGATTTCCCCCTCCTGACTGAGGAGGTGTCATGGCGAAATTCTAGCCTTTTGAGCCTCCTTTTGCTCGCCTCTATTGAGTTGATAGTCTTAGTTTTGCTGGGCTGATCTGGGTGATGCAAGGCTTTTGATAGTGTGCCTTTGAAGCTGAGATAAATTTCTCATAAGTTGAGCAGGCATCTGAGGCCGAGTAGATGCCTCAGCTGAGCAGGCACCCAAGGATGAGCAAGTACCCAAGGATGAGTGGGTACATCGAAGGAGTAGGTATCGTTGATGAGTTGGTGTTTTTGATGAATAGGCCCCTCTGACTGAACAACATCATAAACTCGAGGGCGCCACTTCTTATTCCGGAGAGGTTTTGCGGTTCTGAGTCACATACCCCTCGTTCAGATCAGTCTTCATGGGTTGTGTCTTCAATACAACCTCTTCCGAGTGATAACAGGTTTTCCCCTTTGAGGGTTGACACGGTCCTTCCCTCTATTTAGGCCCTAGCCGGTTACGCTGACCATCTCAGGAAGGACAAATGATCTCCTCACGACGAGTGGAGACCATACACATCCGACTTTGTGGAGAGTTTGTTGAAGATGAGATGCAATCAAGGTGACGTTTGTTGAAGTTATGGGCATTGGGTCAGCTACTCATATCTGACCTGATGTTGCGGGATGACCGACTCCGTGTGGATTCTCCATTGGGGTGGAATCCTCATCATTCGGACAGAGGGTAGCACCATAGGTGCATATGGGATGCTTGAGCTCTCTAGGAACGGTTGGCTTGGGAGCATGTCTTCATGGTTGGGGCCATTGCTGAGCAGCAATGAGGTGAGTTTTGCTGAGTAGCAACAAGGTGAATCTTGCTGAGTGGTGGCGAAGTAACTTCTTGTACTTTCCCCACAGACGGCGCCAAACTGTTTCTGCTAAGAAATTGAGGGTGATCATAAGTGTGATGTGTGCTGAGAAACTTGATATGGCCCCAAGAAGGTACGCTGAGCTCCGTTATCCGTACATCGGAATCCTGCAAAAGGTAAGGTTAGCCTACCCCGGGGTGGTCCCGGGATCGCCCCTCCGACGCTCAAGTCAGTAAATGATTGAGGTAGAGAGAGAAAGGGATCAATGTAGAGAGAGATGCTCTGGGTTTGGCAGCTTAGAGTTGCTTACCTTTGCCTGGCGAGACAACCCCTATTTGTAGAGGAAAGGAGCCCCAATAAATGAGGGTATTTTGGTCACCTCCAGCTAGTGGAGGGATGACTTCCCTAGATGTAGGGGCATTTTAGTAACTTTGCCATAGGTGGGCTGGTCCAAGAAATGGGGCCAAACAGATGTCAAAGTGGAAAAAAGTTGAGTTGAAATATCAGGTGGTTTATATTCTTGCTCTTCCCTTCATTTTTTTATTGTTTTTATTTGAAATTTTCTTATAAGAGGAAATTGATCAAAGTAGGAAGAGCTTTCAAAAAAAGGAAAGAATATCGAACCTATTGAAAGGTTTATCTCGTATAAACATTTTGTCTATAGTACTAATTTTTCAAACTGTACTTTGAATTACTCATATCTTTTGATGGTGGTCCATCTTTAATAAGGGTTTGAAATGGGGGTAATTTTACAACCGAATGTAATCAACACATTGCGGATATGACTCAAGTCATGAGGCTTCTAGTTTCAATATGCTATGGACAATTTTATTCAAAAACAAATAGGAAAAATTGATTTAATCAATCTCAATTATGGATTCCCTGACAAAAACAGTTTCAATTATCTTTTTTTATTGTTCAGTCCCAATTTCGAAGGTTATTTAATAATAGCAGTCCCAACAGGTTGGAAACTTGCTGCATCAGGTAAACTTTGCCCAAAAAATTCTTTTTTTTTTCTTCTTCCTCCTTTTTTTTTTCTTCTTCCTCCTCTTTCCTCTCTCCTTCCTTCAATGCTCCCTCCTCCTCTCCCCTGCCACCCAAACCCCCCTTCCCTTCCACCACACTACCCCCTTCACCCCCTTCCCCTAATTGTCACCTCTCCCGCACCACCCTCTCCCCTGTTCCCAAAACTCCTTTACCTCCCCACAACCATCTCCCCCCATCCCCAAAACCTTGTTCCCTCTCCCTCCACCCATACCCTTGCCCCCAAAACAACTCCCTAGCCCAGCCACCCCCTCCTCCGCCACAAAACTCCCTCCCCATGTCCCACGACCACCTCCTCCACCCTCGAGATCACCCCCGAAGCATCTTCCCCACTCCCGAGATCACCCTCAAAACACCTTCCTCACTCCCGAAACACCTTCACCACCTTCAAAATCACCTCCCGAAAACCCAGAAGAGAAGGCAAGAGCGAAGGAGGGAGGATGCGAGAGGATTGGGGTTGGGGGTTGTTGGAGGGTGAGCGGCGGTAGCAGTAGGGGGTACTTTCTAGGGTTGTGGGGGTAGGGGTTGGGAAAAGGTTGTGCGGGGGGGGGGGGTGGGCTGGGATAGGGGCAACGGGTGGGATGGGAGGGTGAGGGTAGGCTTGGGGTGGACTAGGCAGGTGGTGGGGCTGGGATAGGGGGCTGCAAGTGGTGGCTGGATGGTGGTGGGGTGGCAAGGGAAGGGGAAGAAGGAGGAAGGACAGAGAAAGTCTGAAAGAAAAGCTAGAAGAAACAGGTGATAATAAAAAAATGGGAAAAAAGGATTAATTTGTTATTTTTTACCGGTTTAGTAAGTCATCAGTCCAATCGGACCACCTGTGTAAAGAAATGGTTAAAGTTGGGATTGAACAATTAAAATGGAGAATTGAGACTGTTTTTGTCAAGACGTCCATAGTTGAAATTGATTAAATCAATTCTTTCAAACAAGTATGTTATGCACAATTGGACGAATATGATCTTATTCACCCATAACTAATTATTTCAAATTTGTAATTGGGCTGGACTTATCACTTATAGTCCATCTATGAAATATCATCCACTATAAACAATATTCAATCATTACTTATTAATAGACTTTCTTCTCCTTCTCTTTCTGCAGCAGAATAAATCTTTCTGTCCTTTTTTTGGTCATCTTTCAATAACTTCCCATTTCAGGAACAGCGTTATTTAATTGAAATTATAACAAATCAGCCCTTGAGTTGATTAAGGGCTAAGTTGTACCTTTTTGTTGGTTACCAGTTGATTTTTATGACTAAGAAAGTAAGAATGGCTTACTAGTGCATACACATCTGATTTTTGATAAGTGCTTAAATTGGAAATCTTGCTTTTTCTGTATCTTCCAACTTGGAGATTTTCTCATACAATCATTGCACCATATAGCGACACAATTTTTTTACAACTTCAACTATATATAAGGTCTTTTAGGAATTAATGAAAAAAAAATACTTTTTATAATATTATGATTGATTGATAAGGGTCTGTATATATTACCAGTTTACCACTAGTCTTATATATATGCTAAGTGTGTGGAAACATATAAAATTTTCATATATAATAGAAATAGTGATACGGTTATTTTCGTTTTTTTGTTAACCTTCATTTGGTGTCCCCATGTGTAACGATTGTAGGGGATATGTTTTGTTGCTACCTATAGGTATAATTTTCTGTGTTGTTTTTCCAGAAGTGGCTTTCATAATTCCATTCTTGATGGAACATATTTTATATTGAAGGTTTTTGCTTTTTAACATTCAAAAAGTAGTTAAATTGGAAATGTTACATTCTTACATAGCTCAAAGTATTGTGCTTAGGGATGATAATGGGTCCAGGAGATCAGGACTCTATCCAGATCCACCTAGACCCTACCCTAAAATTAGGATATGGGTCTTAATTTTTTGGACCCTATGGGTAAGGGTAGGGTATGGGTCTTGGTATTATCGGGTAAGGGTAGGGTATGGGTCCACTCCTCAAATACCCAGACCCTACCCATAGACCCATCTAAATAAAATATATATTTTTTATTTTTTAAAATTACAATAAATATATATATAAACATAACTATCTAAGTTCCAACTTCTAGCAGACTTTCTATAAATTTAAACCCTAACCCTCCCTCACTTACTAGCCGCAAATCTCACTTCCATCAGACTCACAATCTCTCTCTCGCATAGAGTATGCAATTGTATGTGATGTTTTTTATTTAGAAATGAAGTAGAAGTGTAGAACTAGTAGAAGGTAATTGCAAAATTAATATATAAAATTGTGCTTAGCGATTATATATACATGTGATAATGTGCGCGGATTTTTTTTGTTGGACCCGTTTTAGACTCTAGACCCTACCCAGACCCTACCGGACCCTACATGTACGGATACGGGTCCTAAAAAAATTTACCCCATGGGTATGGGTAGTGTTAACTTTTGTGGTTGAACTCCATTAATGGAGTTTAGACAAAGAAATGGAAGAAACAGTAGAGAGAGGAGGAGAGGTGAGAGAAGGATAATAGGAGAGAAAAACTAAAGACTACATTGTATTATCTTGATAAAAGTAAGTAGAATAGTACAACCTATCTTATTTATACTATTTACAATTAGTAATAAAACTAACACTAAGTAACTACAATAACTAAAACTGTATATTCCAACACCCCCCCTCAAACTGGAATGGGATGACCATCCCAGTTTGAACTATGCGACATATGAACACTTAGCAAGGTGTACAACAGCTACACTGCAGGCTGACTATCAGCATTCAGATGAGACAATAGTAGCCAACCAAAGGACAGCAGATCAGCTCTTCTAGAAGGCCAGCATAAGAAGGCCAAAAACAGCTCATACATACAATTGTAGCTGAAAGAAGCTGCAAATTGTGATGAGTACCAACTGACACTTGATGAAAATAAGCAGCCCAATAATTTTCAGAAATCCCTTTGCATGGAGAAAGATGCTTCTTTGAAGACCATCCTCGTTCATTCAGTGACTAGCTTCCAATGAGCTTTTGACATAAACTCATGTTGTTGAGCACAAAACAACAGGAGGCTGACTGAACCAACAATATCTAGGCATGAACCAGCAGTCACCAAAACTCCACAACTAGCGATCTCAAACAATCACTCATGAACTATCAATATCAAAACACCACCAATTCAACAAATGTACCATCCACCAAATACACCATAATCCCCCCCTCAAGCTTAGAGGGGTTGAAAAACACTCTAAGCTTGAAAGAGAGCGACCACATAATAGAGATGGAAAGAGGAATGTGTTTAGGAATTTGTGAATGAAAGAAATACGAAATGAGAAAAAAAAAATTGTGAGAAATATGAAATGAAATTTGTCAATGGGCTTAAACTTGATCTCAATGATCAATCAAGAGGTTAAAGTCGTAAGACTATCAAAATTTGGAGGTTAAAGTCATAGGACTATCAAAATTTGGAGGTTAAAGTCATAAGACTATCAAAATTTGGAGGTTAAAGTCATAAGACTATCAAAAATTTGGAGGTTAAAGTCATAAGACTATTAAATGATCTCTATGGATCTTCAACAATGACCACTATGGGTCCAAAAATGACCTTCTATGGGTCCAAGAAAAGCCTCTAATGGGCACAAAAACAGACCACTATGGATCACAACAAGCCACTATGGGCAATCAACAAGCCACTATGGGCAATCAACAAGCCACTATGGGCAATCAATCAAGAAGAGGGAATATGGAAAGAATAAAAGAGAAAGAAATGAATGTGTTTACAAGAAGGAAAGAAAATGTTGAAAGAATCAAGAGTGTGAGAATTTATCTCACAAATCAGAAAGAAAAACCCAGAAAGTATACTATTCACCTCCATCATCCAACAATATCATCAACTCATCATGTCAACCATCATATACAACAACAAAAAATAACCATCCCAGATACATCACCAAGTAGTAAAGGCCTTCTCCCAAGTTTATCAACAATTAGAAAAGCAACTCCGGTCATAATGAGCTTAAAAAAAAACAAGCAGAATTGAGACCCTTGTCGCATCAGATGCTGCAGAAAATCCTGCACTTTTCAAGATAGAAGCAGCATAGTACAGGATACTTGGTGGTTGACTTGTTACCTGAGTAGAAACTCCGATTTCGAAGATCGCAGAAGTACAAAACCTTGTATTATGAAGCGGAAAATATCGAAGTAGAAAATTCAAGAAACCAAATCAAGAAGCACCCATGAAATCTTCAAGAAACACCCATGAAAACACCATAAAACTGATCGAAAGTTCACCAATATAGAATTCAAATCAACAATTTGTGGCTAATAGTTCAAATTTGAACAATTAAGAGGAAAATGGAAGAACCCTAGAAATTGGGAAAAACAAGAATCGAAAGATTGTGTGATTTCTGGTTCGAAAATTGAATGAATTTCATTCGAAAAATGAAGAAAAAAAAAAAAGAAGAAATTGGTTCGAATTTTGATGAAAGGAGAAATAAGCTATGTTTATGAAATTTAGAACTGAAAGTTACAGAAGAACAATGATTTTGATTTTCAGATGAATTAATAGAAATTGATCAATCTTAGAAATCAAATCAAGAATTTGCAGAAGTAAAGAAACCTTGATTGATCAAACTTACAGACAGATTCCAGAGAGAATTTTAGCTCAGAATTTTGTTCGAAATGATTGAAGAAAACGCCAGAAGAATTAACTCAGAAATTCTTGACCTGACTTGAGCTTTTGCGGAAGAATATAGTGCAGAATCGATCTGCTCTGATACCATGTTAACTTTTGTGGTTGAACTCCATTAATGGAGTTTAGACAAAGAAATGGAAGAAACAGTAGAGAGAGGAGGAGAGGTGAGAGAAGGATAATAGGAGAGAAAAACTAAAGACTACATTGTATTATCTTGATAAAAGTAAGTAGAATAGTACAACCTATCTTATTTATACTATTTACAATTAGTAATAAAACTAACACTAAGTAACTACAATAACTAAAACTGTATATTCCAACAGGTAGGGTATGGGTTTATATCCAAAATTAGGGTATGGGTATGGGTCTAGCCTTACCCTACCCAGACCCTGCCCATTGCCATCCCTAATTGTGCTTACATTCTAAGGTTATGAAAAACCAGTTGAGATTATAGGATAGACGACGTACTAGAGCTGATCGATAACTTGAAATTTATGACATAATGATATGATAAAGCATAAGGATAACATTCACTCACTACAATGCAGTGGAGCTGAGGATGTTGTTTAGGTCAGGTCTGAATAGATATTGTATTGAAGCTTGAGCTAAGTTTAGTCTGAATGGGCTGATGTTACGAGTCAGATAACTTTGAACTTTGTGTTGTTTGCAGAAATTTGTCAACTCTCTAGCAACTTATTGGCAATATGGATTTGTGGTTCTGTATTTCTGTGTTCCTTTTATGGAAGAAAAAAAAATCATTGGCATCTTGTGCATTTAGGTTCATTGTTACGAGCCACACTTGAGTTGTTGATTGTTCCAATTCTTGTACACCTTCAGATTCATGTACTATGTATTATTTCTTCTGGAGGGTAAATGCTTATGGTGTATTGTATCTTGTGAAAATGTGAAACTAGAGCAGTATAAGAGGTTATATGTAAAATGTAACATGTCTAGGTCCGGGCGTCCGACAGAACTAATTCATATACAGACTAAAACTTAATCTAAAACTCGTGACTCGACTATACGACTTGAAATTATCTCAAAAACTCGTAAACTAAGGGCCTGTTCTTTTCGGCAAAAAACAGCTGAACTGAACTGAACTGAACTGAATTGAACTGAACTGAACTGAATTGAACTGAACTGAATTGAACTGAACTGATCTGAACTGAACTGATCTGAACTGAACTGAACTGAATTGAACTGAACTGAACTGAAATGAATAGTGATATGTGAGAGTAAAAGTATTGTCAAGAGCTGAACTGAATTGAACTGAACTGAACTGGTCTGAACTGAACTGAACTGATCTGAACTGAACTGAATTGAACTGAACTGAACTGAATTGAACTGAACTGAACTGAATTGAACTGAACTGAACTGAACTGAAAATAAGCTGGGGAGAACAGGCCCTAATTCAATCTGAACTGAATATGATTTACTCGACTTGAATATAAATGTGTTAATTAATATTCTAATTTATCCTAACAACCTACTAATTGACAAAAGACCCTCATATATGACCAGGCACGAGTAGACCCGAACCGACCTGGAAGCAACACAAATGACAGCCCACCCGTATATGATCGGACTATATTGACTTTACAACACTTGATCCTACAACTCGGTATATTATCTCTACAATATAAACTAAATACACAAATTCACCTCAAAATATGCATTTTTTCTTTGTAGATCTTTTTTAGTGAATATGTTATATTAATAATTTTTAAATTTTTAGTAATTTTTACATTTTTCAACACATCAAACTATGATATTTATATATCAAATGAGTTAAACTGGGCAAAGTATATTAATTTTAGATTAATCAACGTTAACGGTTAACCTAACTCATTTAATTAAATGGATTAGTCATGTCAACCCATTTACTTAATCCTCCTAAATCTAACCCGTTATATTTGAATTAGCTTTGAGAAGCATTAGCATTAGGATCAATAATTCTGAGCTCCAATTAAAAGCACAACATTTGTGCAAATTCTTAGGTGTTTATGAGAACACCTAAAATTATGTGTTTTATAATACATTTATTTTCACATTTGTTATATATCTTACTCAAATGAGCATATTAGATGGACAGTAAAATGTAATGTAACCCACCTACATTGATAAGTTTAATTAGCCTCAATGTATATTAAAGATTAAAGAATGATAAATCAATTTTTTCTTTTTTTGGTGAATTCGATGTGAAATTGAGTGGCCATTAATGAGTAAGAGAATGATGTGAGTTTGATAATGATTGGAATTTTGGAAGATAGTAGAATATGAAAGGTGATTGGAGGATATAGAAGTACGAAGTTTGTTCCGATTTGGAAAATACAGGAGGATAGTATTAGCTGGCAATAAAGACTCATAAGATAGATCAGTTTTTATGTTCAGATTATTCCCATCTCCCAAATGGCAAATCCTTACTATTTCAGTAGTCGAGTTTTCGTACATTTGGCAAATTTTGATCAATTCACAACAAAGTTCAAGAAGTTAATTCACATGGATTGTGACAATTATTCGGAAAAATTAACGGCCCGTTTGGTAGTTGGTCATAAATGGTGGTAATGAGAATGAATTTATGTGTAAATTTGTGAAAAATATCATTGTATATTTCCATAGTAATGCTAATTTATCCTAAAGTGTCCACTTTCTTTCTTGAATTTTCATTTCTATCTAATACCACCTTGTAGGTGGTAATGAAAATTGCTTCTCCTTGGAGACAAAAACACAAGTTTAGGGGTGATAGTGCTTGCCTATGGAGAAAAAATGCCTCCACATGGAGATTTTAAGGGTGCTTCCCTAATAAAATTACACTTAAAATTTATTTTGATTCATTACCGTAATTTATTAACGACTACCAAACTGGCCGTAAGAATCCATTTTCTTTCTTTGTCGAATTTTCATTTCCATCTAATACCACCTTGTCGGTGGTAATGAAAATGGAATTAATTACCGATTATTTTTCGCTTTGTTTGGTTCAACCCCTCACGAATCAATTACCATTATTACGTGGTGGTAATGGACTCCTCCAATTTGTTACCTTTCCCTCCCCCTCAAGTAACAAAATGCATTATTTGATGGTAATAGTTACCATTACATAGCTTGAACCAAACACCTAATAAAGGTAACCTTTTTTTTGTTATCATTCCTTTATTTGTTTTCATTCTCTTTTCATTCCATACCTTGAACCAAATGACCTTCTGAAAACAAATAGAGGAGAGGAATGATAACAATAATGGTAACCTTTATTAGGTGTTTGGTTCAAACTATGCGATGAAAATAAAATGGTAACCATTATTACCACCAAATAATGCATTTTGTTACTTGAGGGGCAGGAAAAGGTAACGATTTGGAGGAGTCTATTACCACCAAGTAACATAATAGATTGATGAGAGGTTGAGCCAAACAAAAAGAAAAGGAATCGATGATTGATTCCGTTTCTTGGAGCCCAAAAATCATGAACCAAACGTGTTCTAATATGTAATATTTTTGTTTTATGTGGTGATGAAATTAAATAGATTGAATTCAAAATCTCACAATTTGTGTGTTGACAATATCAATTAGTTGCTATTAATTCTATAATTTTCCACTTCGGCCCTGTTCTTTTAGACTTGTTTTTAGTTCATATCAGTTTAATTCAATTTAGTTTGTATTCAGTTTCAGTTTCAGTTCAGTTCAGAAACATTCAGCAATTCAGTTTCAGTTCAAAGACATTCAGCAATTTAATTTCTCCCAATTTAATTCAATTCAGTTTTCTTCCTATTCAAAAGAATAGAGCGCTAGTTAAAACTTTAAAATACATTATGTACAAATGGTATATAATTTGTGGTATAGATTATGAGTTCAGGTGAATTGGATTTATTATCATAATACATACATAGTACTAAATTAATGGTTTTAAACAACTCATCAATAGAAAACTAATGCTGACTTAAGGTGGTTAAAACAATCAATCAACCTAGATATAAAAACAAAGCAATCGATTCATGAAAGTAAGTATAACAAATAAATCATAGTATTTTTAACTCTCCAAATGCCTTTACCAATTTATTTATTAGTACGTCTTGTGTGTAACATACACAACGACATAGACTCTAACAAGAATGACATGAACTATACGAATAATGCCATAAATTTTATATCATTATGTTTTTTATATTATTTCATGTCATTTGAGTTCTTTTTACAAAAGAAACTATGATTTGTGGGTTGTAACAGTTACGCCGAAAAATTTGTGTTGATTTCTTGCCTACCTTTCCACTTTTTCATTGATTTAAAATTTTAAATAAAAAGCAAATCGTATAGATTAAATAGAAATGAATGTACTATAAAACTAGTTTTTCGATAGTCTTTCTCCGAGCGATCGATCGATCATTACTTACTCCGGTACTCGACTATATAGTTAGGAGTAAAACTCTCGATTAACATCCTAATTAAGTAAGATACACATGCACGTCAATATATTTGGAATAACCTTCCTCAAAGCTATGTGCTTTTTAATCCAATAGAGAAATGAAAAAGATATATAGTTGGTGTAAAATATCCTCAAATTGCTTTGAAAGTAGCTAGGTGGATGTCATGCACATACTCTCATATGAATTTTCCATTTACTTTATATACTTACAAAGTAAAACACTAATAATACTTAAAACTGCCTTTTACATAACCTAAATACTTTCGCGTCTTAGCTACCATATAACTAAACAGTATTATATGGGAGAAGCTACATGGGGGTTGGCAAGGGCCTGATCACCTGATCCCTTAATATATTTTATTAAAATATTAAACGATGCTTTTATAGTCTTTAAGGAGGTTTTGACTTAGTGGTTAATGACGTATTGTAAAATATAAAGTTTGAGTGGCTAGGATGTCGAATCCTTTTGACAACAAAAATTCTCAAGTATAAATTTCTGGCTTCGCCCTATAGTGTAGAAAGATATATGCTTTCTCACTGTCAACAATTACTCGCACAGTTTTTGCTTTTTATACATAGATATATAAGAATGGAAATTAAGAGATAGACACAAATGAATAGATGTTTAAATGTAGAGCGGGACTAAGAATCCTAAAAACTGTAACAATAAAATTTCGACAGATTTATGAACAGAAATGTGGACGACATATGAAAGTGGTCTGGAAAATGGGACGGCGATGTGTTGACTCTATAATTGTCAAAGTAAATGAAATGTATGGAGGATTGAGAATTTGAGTTGAAACAACAAAATTTGACTCTATAATGCTTGTCCACTTACAAAAGCTGTCGGTAAGCTGGACTTGTTTGTTACTCCTAAACAACTGACTTTGGAAGATTTTAATCGAGGCGTCTCTATCAGTCATCGTTCATTTCCATGGTACAATTTTTCTTAATAGAGGAATGAGAGCGGTCGAATTCTCATCCCAACAATATGTTGGGGTATTTACTTTTGGGTTATTTAGCGTTGTACCTAGCCTTTGAGTTGGTGTGACATGCAAACTAGTAGCCGGTAAAGGAGTGGCGTCAGAGTGTCGCCCAAAACGCGAATTGAGGAATAACAAACCGCCGGTTTTGTGGAGGACCCAAATCGAAAAAAGTAAAGAAACGGCCGGAAAGTCGCCCACTCCGGTCGCCGGAAATGTCGCCAAACCCAGTCACCCACTCCGGTCGCCGGTTTTTTTGGTCAGAGTGTGAGAGAGTGTGAGACTAGAGAGAGAGACTAAGAGAATACGATTACCAAAAGAACCCCCCCCCCCCCCGTATTTTTTTGGTAAGTGGCCAGCTAATATTGTTGCGGTTTCCACGTAGGACCGCAGCAATATTAGCTGGCCTAGGCCCCACATTTTGTTCAAAATTAAACCGTTGGACAATATTGCTACGGTTTTGGGCGGGAACCGCAACAATATTGTCATTTTCTATTTTTTTTATTTCTTTTTGCGTGATATATTGCTGCGTATAGGAAAAATCGCAGCAATATCACCGTAGCAATAAGCATTTATTCTACTAGTGAGTAGTGGTAATAATTAAATATATTAATGATGAAAGCATGCAGTAAAGATCGTGAAAGTTAGTGGGATATAAAAAAAAAATGATGAAGGAAGTAACTTGTAAAGGTTGGAGTAATTAACTCGAAGTCTAATTTTACAAGCGCAATTCTTTTTATTGATAGATAAGAAAAATTACAATTAAGAGGCCCTCCTCTAAAGGAGAAGACCTAATTTATCATTTTAAAGGACCGAGAGTAGTTCTGGGCTACATAAGCTATACATTGGCGAAATTAAAGGAGGAGAAGACCTAATCAATGTTTATATACATAGAAGAGTTTACATTATGTCCCACATTAGCTATCCAGTCAGCTACTTTATTTACTTTGCGGTAGACATGCTTAATTTCTCAGTGCTTGAAATGTTGAAGAAGCAATTTGATGTCGATGATGATGTTTTTAGTTTTTCATGCAGTTTTTCAGTGGCCTTTAATAGGATTACCCACCTGTAGATTGTCACCTTACGCTCAAATGTGACTTGTAGTTGATGAACTTTTGAAGAAGATCATCTAAGCATATGAAGTAGTTTAGCCAAAGTTTAACTAAAGTATGTTCATATATATACCTTTTTTAATTAAGGTTGATGAAGAGATGATTCATAGTTTGATTGCTTTTACAAAGTTGGCATAAAGGAGTGGAGATGACGTGACGTTTGGCAAGCGTGTCACATACTGCGATATTGTTATGGTATAATTGCTATAAAAAAAGTTTAAACTTTGGGGGAATGTCTAATTTTCAGATTTAGTGGAAGGACCATTTTTCCATTTGACTAGGTAGGTCGTGGGCTAATCAAGTTGTAATTTTAACTGATAAACTTGCAGTTGGCATATACCTCATATTGGTTCATCTTCTAAGTTATTCTTTAGAATAGGAATTCCATGTACTTTATTAACAACATACGACGGATTTATTAAGTAGTTTGGACGTGTATCCATTCTTTTTCTTCGTGATGAAATCTGCTATCACTAGATTCTCATTAGTATCATTTGCATGTAAGCTTAGGGGAGAGAACAAATTATCACTAAGGACCCAATTATCTAACCAAAAGTTGATGGATTTACCATTTTCAATTTCTAACAGATACCTTTTTTTTTTTTAATGATCTCTCTTTGAGTCAAAAATTTTCTCCAAATAGTAGAGTCTTTCGTTTTGACTAATATGTAAAAAAGTTTAAAGTTAGACATATATTTTTTATTCCTTACAATTTTGGTCCATTAAGCATACTTATTGTATTAACTTATAATATAAAAATTATCTACAATTTTATCAATTAATAATTAGTTCATGTGAGTACACTAAATCATAACTTTGATTTGTTGTGCTCACATGATATGATCAGTAAAAATTGTCACTATTTCAACAACTTTTACACAATTTTGGAATCACTTCATAATCATGGGGCACTAAAATGCATGCTCCACAAGTAGTAGCAATTAAATTGTGAAAATAAGAATGGAAGAAAGAAAAAGAAAAGGAATAATCCCTTGACAATAAATTTCACCAAAAGCCAAAATTAAATCAATAGAATATGTCAAGCTTTCACACCTTGCACTAAGGAGAAGTGGTGGAACCCTCTAACCTATGTCTTCAATAAATTCTGAACTCCATCACCATTTTTTTTCCTTCATTAAAATTTAAACCCACATTTTTAGACCTTAAAATTTCTGTGGAGTACCAAAAAGAAGGTATCATCATATCCTCAGTGTAATAGTAAACATGTCAGAAAAATTCACCTTCTTTTTACTTATGTTTTGTATGTTGATTTTTATTAACTTGAAATCTTCAAGAGCTCAACTTGCACCAGCTTTGTTTGTGTTTGGAGATTCATTGGTTGATGTAGGAAACAACAATCATCTTCCTTTCTCCCTTCTTAAGGCTGATTTTCCTCATAATGGAATTGATTTTCCTAACCATAAACCTACTGGAAGATTTAGTAATGGAAAAAATGCTGCTGATTTTCTTGGTATGTAATCTCTCCTTCATTGTCTTTAAACTTCAAAGTTAGTACTGCTCTTTTATAAGTAACTTTAAAAACTTGTATTGTAATCTTATTCACTAGAATTTTACGTCTAAATGGTTTACTCCCTCCGTAATATAATACTCCCTCCGTCCCAATATATAGTTACATTTCATTTTACACCGTCTCCAAAACGTACCTTTGACCTAAATATCTTCTATTTTTTATTAGTAAAAAATATAAAAAGTTGATATTATGAATTTATACATTGAGACGAATCTAACAAGACCCTTCATGAATATGTTATTTTGTATACATTAGTAAAAATATTTGGTCAAAGTTTTTAAAATTTGACTCCCAAAATAGAAATAGGAACTATATTTTAGGACGGAGGAAGTAATTAATAAAATAAATGGATATCATTTATTACAGATAAAATATTCATTTTGCAGTTAGTATATTAAGGAGAAAGTACTTAATTTTTAGGTTGACTTTACCTAGATAAATAAAAACATCAAGAAATGTGTGAATTTTTATTTTATAATTCTATGTCGACTTTACCTAGATAAATAAAAACATCAAGAAATGTGTGTGTTTTTGTTTTATATTCTTGCTTTCCAAGTTCAAAGACCTACGTAAACAAATATTATTAATACTTGGGAAATTAGAGCTTTGTGAATCTTCCCATGCATAAATTGTGTTTAAATTTATGATCATAACATCTTAACTGCCATATTATTAGATATTATTAGTAAGATACTATCTTATTCTTGGTCTTCCTTTCCCCACCTAATAAAAAAAAATTTAAGTAAAACATGGAACTTCCATCACCTCTATGATACTAATGCCACGAATTATCAATGGAATGGACGCCTCATTTTCTTCCTTTGTTTTATTTTACTAACGTCCAAAGATATGACATGACATGTTCTAGACACTTCCAACGCGTTTTGGCATTTCATGGAATATGCATCCACTAATCACTATGTAACTATGTATGTACCATTCATGCATTGCACATAGCTTGATGAATTTTTTGGATCGTTACAAACTTACAATAATAATCAACTCAAGTAATGGCCATGAAGGTGATAGTACATATGCAAATTACTCTCTTCGTT
This sequence comes from Beta vulgaris subsp. vulgaris, assembly GCF_026745355.1. NCBI lineage: Eukaryota > Viridiplantae > Streptophyta > Magnoliopsida > Caryophyllales > Amaranthaceae > Beta > Beta vulgaris. Next base: position 3,571,650 of record NC_079205.1, on the reverse strand, counting down.
TCAAAATATAAGGCACGCATAATGTTTCAGGTTGAATTTTGACCGTTAATTACTCTTAGTTTATGTTGATAGAAAATTTTTAAAAAAATATTATTATAGTATTTTTTAAGAAGAATCCAAAGGTATAATTTTTATTTATCGTATTTGAGAGATATTTGTGGTCAAACTAAATTTTCGTAAAACGTGAATGCCTTATATTTTGATAGTACATATGCAAATTACTTAGGAAAATAAAATGTATTTGAGAAATTCTATTAATATAATTCTGTACGGAAGTCTATCTTTAATTTATATACTTTCTAAGTTAAATTTTTTTAGAGTACTAAGCTAATTAACTCGTTCTATTTGAGGCTATCTTTTATTTACAAATACCATTAATATAATTATTATATTCTTTATACATTTTCTTCCTGCATTGTAATTTTATCTTCTCTTGTAATCCACTGTCGATAAATTAAAGGATGTAATTTTACAACCAAGTGTAGAATAAACATTATGATTCATTACCTACCTATAATAGTTACTTATATAAAATAAATAAATTATTGTATTTCTAGAGATATTAAGTTTTTTTACTCACGATCTATAGTTTTTGCTCCTTTATCAATCGTTATCATGTAATAGTACATGATTAATTACTTCACTAGAGTGTAGGTGGTTGCAACTTGCAACTTTAAGAATATGTATGTACCTGTCGAATTAAAGGATCACACAAGCCAAACACAAACCCCTTGACGTAAATGTTTACATTAATAAACATTAAATGTAGACTAATTAATACAAAATATATATGTTGGAAAATACTTTATTTTTTCATTGGGTCATTTACGTACTATATATAGATAGACATCTATGTTTGTATTATCCAATTAAACAACATAGTTTTTTTTTTTTTTCCAATAATATATCTTTAGTGGTTGGATTATCCGCTGAATAGATGTAATATATATCCTCCATATAGACTACTCGATCTATTACAATCGGATACTTATTTCATGCAATTATATCCAAGACTTTTTTCATATTATTCTTTATGAGATAAAATCTTCAAATAATATGTTACATGTCGGTGCCAAAAGAAATCATGTTAGAGGTATGTTTGACGTTTAAAAATAATAATCATTAATTAAATTGATTAAACAATTATTATTAAACAAGTAGAGAAATTGTTGAATTAAGTGGCTTAAAAGAGAAACTTAGAAATAAATTAAGGTAATTTTGACGTAATTAGATGACTTACTATTGACCATATAGCTAAAATCAATAGGTAATAATTGCCTCTATATTGCTAGAATAAGAAATTTTAAATGGTGCTATCACTTGATGCAACCTCATTAGCTCTTAAGATATAGAAAGGCTAATTAGCTAAACTGTTTTAAAAAAAAAAATTTATAAAATCATTTTATCCAAAAATTATGGCAATAATAGTGATTATTTTATGAAAATTTTATTTAGTAAAATCATTTTTATAAAGATTGCATTAAAAGACAATATAACAATATGGAATTATGGATCAATACTTTTTTTTATTGGTTGGTTAATTGTTAAGCTTCGTTATAATCCGCTACATGTTGACTCTACTTTTATGACTTGACTTATAATTTACCAGCTGAGAAATTGGGATTACTTTCTTCACCACCTTATCTTTCCTTGACGCGCATCAAAAGTTCCAACTTTTCTGCTGGAGTTAGCTTTGCATCTGGAGGTGCTGGAATCTTTGATGGTGATGATAAAATTTATGTATGGCCTCTCTTTATCTTTTTAGAGCTTTACAAAAGATCAAAAAAATGGAACTCAAAACAATAAAATAAATTAGGCAAATCTTACACTTTCTCCTTTCGAATTACTCGCTTCATTTTAAAAATTCCACTATTCGTATATGAAGTTTGACCATGTATTATTTACAATTAGATAAAATCAAATGTTATAATGTACTCCCCTCCGTTTCATTTTAATCTACACACTTATACTTTTCACGCATGCCAAAATCTTTGAGGACATATATCTTTAGTTTTGTATTTGTAAAAATTATAAGACGTATAAATCACAAACGAAGGTCAAAGTACAATTTGTGAATAGTGTAAAATGTCAAAGTGTGTAGATTAAAATGAAACAGAGGGAGTAATATGTTATTGTATTCGTCTCAATGTACATTTTCATAAAATCAGATTTTTGTACTTGACTCTAATATACAATTAAAGATATTAATAATCAAAATAATACATTGACAAACGTAAAAATCATAATATAACGAGTAAAAAGAAACGGAAGAAGTACTTTTACTAGGTTTTTTTTTCAAACAATGCTTTAAAGTACGCAATCTTTTTTCTTAAAAGAACCAAAATTAAAAATGTTAAAGAAAACTGTTAAAAAAAATGCGGTGAGCGTGGATCGAACACGCGACCTTCAGATCTTCAGTCTGACGCTCTCCCAACTGAGCTATCCCCGCCTGTTGATTAATACATAACTTTTGATTTTTAATATCATGTTTACAGCATAAATCAATAACGTTCAACAAGCAAATATCGTATTATGGGACCGTACAAGCGAAAATGGTGGAACAATTAGGAGCAACAAAAGCAGAAAAAATGATATCGAAATCAGTAATTGCGATAGTGATAGGAAGCAATGATTTTCTTGGCTATTTTGGATCATCCACTTCTGCCCAAATGAAGATCGGTAGCCCTCAACAATATGTGGCCTCTTTGCTACTTGCTTTCAAAGGACAATTGAAGGTATGTTACCACTAATATCCCACATTTCGTATTCTTGTATGAGTCACCAATCTACATGTTAGAGAATAGCTATACCATGGGTTTTAGTGACCAAAAAAAATATAAATTCTAATTTAGAATATTAACGGATATATATTATCAATAATATTTGACTAATTATTAATAAGAGTGGGGTGGTAAGCAGTTTGATGTCACTTAAGCGAGGTCTTGGGTTCGAGCCTCAGCCCCGAGAATAGTTTTATATTCTAATAATTTTCTTTCGGCCATGCAAATATAATTATATGATCTATTTCATAAAGATTGTACAAAACACGGGATCATATTTCATATAAATTGCATGAAATTGGAAAAAAAAAATTGACAGAAAGGAAACACTTATATTGAATATAATGTTCTGATGCTTAAAATTATAAAATCATTGTAGATCCAATACACTCTTATTCAATTAATTATAATACTTTGATTAAAAAAAATTAAAATCTTAATCTAACCATTCTATAAAGGTGGAAGGAGAAGAGATGCATTTTCTAAAGGGGGTAAAAACAAGGGTTTAAAGGCCGTGTTTAGTAAACAGGGGTTGCGTTTAATACTACCCAGTCCAATTTAATCGATATAAAACTATTCTAATTTCGTCCCAACGAAATTAGAATGAACCCTTGTTGGCTTGTTCCTATGTGTTTACAACCCTAAGGCCCTAATACGTATTATATACAAATTAATTAAAATCTTTATAAAACAATTAAAACGAAGTTTCTTATGAATGCTTTGATTTGATGAATTTCTGGCAGCGGATATATGATTATGGGGGCCGAAAATTCGTGATATTTGGAGTGCCAGCAATGGGGTGTTGCCCAGCTCAGAGAGTTCGGAACAAAACCGAAACATGCAACGAAGCAGCCAATTATTGGGCTGACAATTATAACAAAGGGCTTGTATCATTTCTTCAGGACTACAAAACACAAGTTAAAGACTTCCAATACACCTACTTTGACACCTACAACGTCTTTCTTAACCTCATTCAACAACCAGCTACCTATGGTATGTCCATCATCTATTCCGTCATTATTATTGTAACATTACGTTACCCCTTGACTTATTATGAGGTCTTTTTAATTTATTTTTGTTTATTCAAACTTATTAGACGTTATTTTCTAAGTTACACCATTTTTTTATGTATATTTTAGCTTATTTTATTATTTAACAATTTTAAAAGATATCTGAGACCAAACTGTGCATGCTTGGTAGAAGATCCTCTCCTTCTAGACTTGACTTAGAGCGTGTTTGGCAACAATAGCTGTGGTAGTACCTTTTAGTTGTTAGAGTAATTTTGAGCTGTGCGGGTAGCTGTTAGCAGTTTGTGTATAGCTGTTAGCTGTCCAAGTAGCGGTATAAAATATTTATGTTCGGTAAAAGTAGCTGTCAAAGTAGCTGTTTACAAATAATTAATTAAAAACTCAAACGAAACTTTAATGTACAATTTATGCACCACTAAACACTATCCTAAAAGCTACAAATTATAGCTTTCACAAACACTATTAACTTACCAAATACTAATATTTTTCTTAAATTAGTGTTTTGACCTAATCAAGACACTAAAAGCTACTTAAAAAGCTTGTGCCGAACACGTCCTTAATGAGTAAGAATGACTAGTGATTTATAGTTGTTTTGTTGTGTAATCAATTAAAGTTGGATTTTTTTATGGACATTTACAGGATTCAAGGAAGAGAAATCAGCATGTTGTGGACTTGGAGATTTAAATGCAAAGATACCTTGCTTACCTATTTCAACCTATTGTTCTAATAGAAGTGACCATGTTTTTTGGGATCTTTACCATCCAACGGAAGCTGCAGCTCGCATCGTCGTCGAAATTGCTTATAATGGTTCACCAAAATACGTCTTTCCGGTGAACGTGAAGCAGCTTGTTTCATCTTAGCTAGCTTAAGCACTAGTGCTTATATTAGTTTATACAAATATATATTTTTTCTGTACGTGGAACAAACTCAACAGTGTCATATAGAAGCATTAGTTTCACACCTTACCATTACTTTCACAATAGAAAAACTGAAAAAGGGTGTAACAAGAATTTTTTCTAAGAAATAAAGTGAAGATATAGAGATAAAGTGATAAACTTTTGTGTTTGTACTATTAGATCTTGAACGACACATAACTCTCACATCAGAGAATAGAATCCATATAGGTATAAGTTCAAATTAAATTAGATAAACCTGTGTTTTAGAAAATTCGGAAAAATATGATAAACATCTTTCATCTATTTTATTCTTTGTTTTTGGGCATTTTTTATTGGCTACTTTTTCACAAAATTATTGGGCTATTTTTTTTAAAGAGAATCTATTTAATTTCATTATCTTAGACCTTTTAAAAGTTGGAGTTCAAACACTATTCAAATGAATAGTGTTCTGAGTCACAAAATAGTGAAATTCACTATTCCTTTTAGATGGACAATCTCAGCCATTCATCACCACTCAATCTAAACCGCACGATTTGTCTCGGCACCCTTCTTCTTTGGCTGCAACTTCTTTCTCTCACTCACTCACCGTCACTCTCTCTCTCATCTTCTCCATCTTCCATCTTCTAGATGTAGAAAAATTAGGGTTTTGGCTATGGCTATGGCTGTCACAAAAGCTTGCAATTTCTTCACTGTTACGACGACTCGGAGCGATCGTCTCCTCTTCTTCACTTCGTCTCTCTCCTCTCTCATCTTTTTCACGTCGTCTCTCTCCTCTCTCATCTTCTTCACGATTCTCTCATCAATCTTTCTCCCAATTTTTCACTGCTAATTCTTTCGTTAATGTTATATTGATTTCTTTGATGATTTTTTCGGGCTAATTTATTCTGAAATTGAGTAATTTTATGGTTATTAAGGTTTCGTTTTTGATTTTTTTTGCAGAGAATTGTGTAATTTGGGAGATGAACAAAGATCGACCATTTGATCCTCTCGATTTCTTCATCTGAACTGTTGAGGTAACGATTGAATTTTTTCTGTTTTTTTTTTCTCTTCTCTCATCTTCTTCACGATTCTCTTGATGTGCATCAATTTTTCTCCTATTTTTCACTGCTAATTCTTTCGTTAATGTTATATTGATTTCTTGATGATTTTTTCGGGTTCATTTATTCTGAAATTGAGTAATTTTATGGTTATTAAGGTTTCGTTTTTGATTTTTTTTGCAGAGAATTGTGTAGTTTGGGAGATGAACAAAGATCGACCATTTGATGATTTCTTCATCTGAACTGTTGAGGTAACGATTGAATTTTCTGTTTTTTTTTTTCTCTTCTCTCATCTTCTTCACGATTCTCTTGATGTGCATCAATTTTTCTCCATATTTTTCACTGCTAATTCTTTCGTTAATGTTATATTGATTTCTTTGATGATTTTTTTGATGAATTAAATCTGAAATTGAGTAATTACTTTTAAAAGTACCAAAAAATCATAGCCCTTAATTTCATCTCCCTCTTCTTCAGTCTTCACTGCTCCTCTCTCCTCTCTGTGTGTCTCTCTCACTCTCTCAATTCTTTTCTTCTCTCTCCTAAGCCATACAATTCTCTTTCAGAAAGAAGGTTTTTAGAGAGAGAAAGAAGGAGAAGGCATTAGAGAGAGAAAATCTACAAATACAAGTATACAACCAGTAGAAAAAACTAAACAAAAATAGTGTACAAGATGAAGGAGAAGCAGCTTGATGATGGAGGTGATACTAATAAAGGCCGAAACTTTGAATTGGACCCCAATCTTCCTAAATCTTTTTGTCAGAATTGCCGTCATCCTCTTTCCATCGTTGGAGTCGTCGATTCTTTCAGTTAGGGTTTTTCTTTTTTTCGAATTTTGATGTTGTTGTTGTTGTTGTTGTTGTTGTTGTTGTTATGCTATTCTGATTCTTCTTTGTGATCGCTGAATAATTACAAGATTATGATTCTCTTTGATCGAATTTGTACTTTCAATTCTTTTGATTTGATTGATACTGAATTTTCAAAGTGATGAATTCAAATTGTCATTTTTAATTTTGTCGTCAAAATTTGGTTTCTGGTTTAGGAATTGTAATTCTGTAGTTGTTGGGTTTTTTGAGGTCCTCAATTTGAGGGGTTGAAATTGAACAAATTTCTAAGATATGAAAGTATGGAATGGGAGCAATTTCTTTATATTGGGTTTTTAATCTAATCAAATGGAATTTTTTTTTGTCCTGGTTGTACATTTGTGTAATTGTATGTGTATGTGATGTTAAGACAACTTGCAGGGTTACAGGGCTCATCACTCCAAGGAGCAGACAGTGTTGGCTTCCTCACATATGGACCATTTGTTTGTCGTGTTGCCAAAGCAAAAGTCTCAGACACCTGGTGCTTCTCCTCGTCCCCGAGGAGGTGGAGTTCGGCAGGAAACGTCTCCGTCTGGTAAGATGATGGATGAGTCGTTTGTGGTAAACTTTTTAATCAATTTATTTATTTATAGAGTATCATAAACAATAGTGTGGAAATAAGTTTAGCCAACATCTAGAGAATACATGTTGATAAATCTGCCAAAAACAAGCAAGATAAACAGAGAAACGGCAAACTGAAGCACCAACTCTTAGTAAATGCTCGCCATTATTATTTAAACCCATCTACTAATTTATCCCATGTATGTTCTGGTCCCTTGCCAAATATATATTCATGGTATGTGATCAACGACACATGCACTGGAATAGGTGAATTTGTGGCACCCAAATTTGTGGAAACAGGACTCTGCTTTCAGTGAGCAAGCTTCATGTGCTAGAATTAAATTGTTTGAAACATGGTCTTATCATATCTAAACAAACTCCTCCCCTCCTATCTTGCATGTTGTATTAAAATAATAATGCTCACCAAATTTTCCTCATTCAATTGATGTGTGTGGATAGTAAATAAGCAAGATTTTGATTTCTCTTATTTTTTGTGGTTGTTTTTTTGGGTATAATAATCACTTATTCTACATTTTTTGCTTTTTGATTCTTAGCCTTTTTTGCTATTTCTCCTAATCGTTAGTTCTATTAGATGAAATTTGACAGCGCAAGAAGGTTTAATGCTATCATTCTATCAGTTGGTGTAGGTGGGATTTCATTAACAACAGCAACACTTCATTAACAACAGCAACATTAGAGACAGGTTAGTGTCTAATGCTTGACTTTTTATGGCTAAATGTTGGATTTTGGGATGTTTTGAGTTGTAGGTGTTAAACATTTCTCTTTTTTCAGATGGGTTTAGCTAATTTTGATTTATGGTGTTGATTAACTTTTTTAAAAAGTTTTAGATTGATATTCGGTAGCTTCTCTCAATCGTTCTTGGCTTGTATATTTTCTGCAATTTCAAAATGTGCCAAAAATTAGTGGGTTTGTCATACTTCTTCTTTATCTCTTTTGTTCTTCAAATTTTTCTCCTGTTTATGCTATTTTCCTAATTTCTCTCTACAAATTCCTTTACTTTCAAAGTCGGAAGATATCTGAACCTCTAATGTCCCAAAATCTGAAGGTGCTATAGTTATTAGATAAAAGGATATTAATAACTAATAACTATAGCAGCATATCTTTTTAATAACTATAGCCAAAATTCCTTTACTTTCAAAGTCGGAAGATATCTGAACCTTGGCAAATCTGAGCCCTCCATCTCTCCTTCCATCTGAATCGCACATTCCTTTCTTTCTCTCCTCTTCTTCACGTTTCTCTTCAGTCTCCGCAGTCCTCAATCCTCTCTCTCTTCATCGCCTCTTTTGTTGTCTCTCTCCTCTTTCTCTGTTTTTTTGCCATTGTTATGGAGTTATGGAGCGCCATTATTAAAGGTGATTCTCGCTATCCTCTTCAATCTAATTAACTTGTAGTATTGTGTTTTGCTTTGAATTTTTTCTTTTGATGCTAATTCGGTTCTTGCTTTTGTCATATTTTCAAACTAGGGTTTTTTAATTTTTCGTTCCGTTTTTTGTATTTTTTTTTCTTTTTTTTCTTTTTAAAATCTTCGATCTTTGATCTAATTTGAATTGATGGGATGACCATGGTTTTGATAGATTTTAGTTTTTGATACAGATTTTTGCGATTTCTGGGTTAGGGTTTTCTTCTACGCTTCTTTTGGGCAATTTGTTTGAGAAAAGAAATTAATGATAGAACTCGTGGGGATCCAAATTTGTTCTTATTTATCTTCTTCATGTTTTAGTTTGTTTGAGTTTGTTTTAGTTTGATGTGGGTTTTGCAATTATTTTTTGTTCACTTCTTGATTTGATTTTGGGTTCCTCATATTTATGAATCTTCTTTCAGATCTAATGTTTGTTTTTCTGAGATCGGTTGGAAATTGAGTGGGTTCGTTTTTCTTCTCTTCTTCACGCCTCTCTTCTAATGATGAATAGTTCACTTCTAATTATTTTTTGTTCACTTCTTGATTTGATTTTGTTTTTCTGAGACAGAAGATAGATGTTTAAGGCTGAAGTAGCATTACCAATGCCATGAATATTGACATAAGAATCCCTTAGCAGATTCACACTCAAATAACTATTACCACCACATATGAATTCGTACCAAACGGGCTGTTAGGACTTAGGAGTACCCAAATCCACATAGAAAAAAGAAGTCTCAAAAGTTCATGATCCCACTATTAAGTGCTATTCAAAGTAAGTTCATCATTATTACTCCCTTTACCACCTTTTATATGGTTTAAGAAGATACATTTTAACTAAAGTATATATAATTGTTTTAAGGTTTCAAACCTTGCTATGTATTATTAATTACTAACATCGGAATGAGAAGGATACCGAGAGAGGAGTTAATAATAAGCCCTAAAAGAAGACTAAGACAGATATAGGAAAAAGGAGCAAGAGGGGTGAGGGAAAAGGTACAAGAGGTGGATAGAAAAAGTAATTGTATGGATGACTTGTATGTTCCAAGCCACTAATATGCCTCTTGCTTCTGTAGTTCACTCATCTGAGTGTAGTCTATGGATTCTGCATTTCTATCGCTCTTTATTATTCAATTCTTGAAGCTTCGTTCTCTCTCAATTCATTTTTTAATAGTTGGCAGGAAGTGATCACAATAAGAGTGTTGTAGTGGAGAAAGGAGGTAGGGATAAATTGGTCAGGCTCTTTGGCAGATTTGCAAATTGTAACGAATACTCGGAGGTCAATTTTCAAGTGTTATGTTGAATTGTTAAACCGCTCTCTCTCTCTCCTCATATGTTTTCTTGCATTTTCGCCTTTTCCTTTCTTCGAAATTTTTAATCTTATGATGTTGTTTGCTTTTTTTTTTTTTGAATTAGGTTTAATTTACTCGAGTTTCTCGAATTTTGCGCTTCTTTTTTTCTCTAAATATTCCAGCGTTAGCTCGAAATTGATGGATTTTAAGGAAGATTGTTCATCTTGATACCAAATAATTTAGCAGCTAAAACTTTTTTTTCCGTGTCTCGATTTAAGTTTTCATTATTGTTTTTCTGGGGGAAATCCAGGGAAATGGCATTATAAGGTTATGTTCTAGAGGTGTTCAGTGCTCTTTTCTCTCTCTATTCAGTTTGCCCAATACCCAACCCCTCCTGCTTAAATCTTTTTAAAGGTGTCTTCATTGCTTCCTTAAGTTGTTTCTATTAACAGGAAAAATTCTCGGCTAACAATTGATTTTAAATGTTATTTACCAGTTTCTTTCAGTGTGCTACACGAGATGCGTCCTCCATTGACATTGCACCAGCACCCTATGTGTGCTGAAGTAAGTTGTTACTTTGTTTTTGAACTTCATTTCTGATCTTATGTCGTGCATGCTACAGCTTAGCATCTTGATTTTATGTATATTCTGGAAACTAACGCTGTTCTTTGGTATTCTATATCCCTTCTACTAAAAGGTGCAGTGATGTATATTAAAATGAACTTGCAATATGGTATTTTTCTGGCTGTCAATACTCATTTTTCTTTCCTATCTGCAATGGTTCAATGTAATTTTTTTGTTCCTGTGGTCTATGGATGGTAATATGTACCTATATATTCTCATGCTACTTAATCTAAATCCTTCATTCCTTTTGCCAGTGCTATCATATAATATCTCTTTTTTTTTCCCCCTAATTTGTGTCATTTTGAACTAATCAAGTATTTTTCTCTTGAAAGAGGTGGTAGTAAAACAGCTTGTTTGACCCAAATTTGGCTATTGTTGTCTTAGCCCTGCTGCACTCCCACATTTAAAAGATCAGAGGAGTTATTGACTTTAGACTCTCATTGTATCGTGCAGATCATTGAGGCATTCCAGAAATGTCATGGAGATCACCCTTTTGTCAAAATTTTCGGCAATTGCACTGAGCTCAAAATTAAACTTGATCGCTGCTTTAGGCAGGAGGTACTTACTCTCCATATTTTATGTATATAAAAGTCTTAAACATCTTTTTCTTTGGGTGGGTGAATTTATTGGATTTTATGGTTTGTAGCTAAATAAGTAGAAGTCTATCTGCTACTTGTAAGCATGCAAGTATTTTCATATGTTTCCTTCTTATTGGACAATGATTTCGTTCTTAATTTTTTTCATTCTAGATGATATAATGTACTCTGAATATGTAACTTATTAAGACTAATATATACTTCCTCCGTTTTGTTTTAGATGTTACACTTTCTATTTTAGGAAATTTTAAATTAGATGTTACACTTTTATTTTGGGTAATAACTTCACTCTATCTCTCTCCTATCACATGTTCACATGGGGCCCTTTTGTTTTCTTTCTCTCTATCTCTCTCTTCTTCAAAAATTACCTAGGAGTCCGTGATTTGAAAAGTGTAACATCTAATAAAAAACGGAGGAAGTATTTGAAATTTGAGAAGCAAGCTTTTTGTTTCTATCCTATGTTTTGTTCCATAATATAGACCCTTATGATTGTAAAATAGTGCTATGGTGCTTACATTGACAAACCTGATCACTACCATAATCTCTTATACTTGTTATTTCACTTTCAATGCTAGAGCACGTTATAGCCTGTCATTAGGAGGATCCTATCCTAAGTTACTTGTACTTGATGATAAGAATAGTCCATTATCTACAGAAGACTTGCATTTGGAAAATTTCGTCAAGACAAAGAAGCAATGGAGGTTGTGTCTGCCTAAAGCATATCACCCTCTTTTACTTCAGCGACATCGACATAATCTGCGGGAAGCCAAGAAGGATGTCGCTAATTAATGCTATTGATGTATGACTACTCGCACTTGCTTTTTCTATTGTTTTAACTTTCATGACAAAGATATGAATTTTGCTATACCAAGACTTCATTGGTCATCGCCCTTCACCTTTATTGGACTGAAGTCTAACTAGGTTAAAGAACATATACTCCCCGCGATTTCAGATTCTTGTCCATATGGTCTTACAAATTCATTGAGTGTAAATAATGAACTGAAATCAACCAATAGTATGGTAGTCTTTTGGGAATGAATATAAGTTAATTAAGTAGCATTATTAATTATAGAAGACAATATAAAAGGAGAATTACAAACTATAAAAGTGGACTTTATCTGTGTATGTTGATTTTTCAGTTGGGGCATATTTATTTTGGTTGTTTGGTTCTTAAATCTTAGTGGGTTGCACATGTGCAGAAAATAAATTATAAAAGGGTGACCTTTGGTTTGCTAACCCAGAGTGGGATGTCAATCGGGAGAATTAAGTCAAAAAATAGGTTAGCATTTTGTTTATGTTGGGTTAATACATTTATTTCTTTTCAGAAAAAAAAAAACAGTTATGTTTTGAATTAGACTTTCTTTTATGATATTTCATGTTTTAGGCTCTTGTGATTATGTTATTCTAAGATCCCTAATTTGTGCTTTATTGATTTCTGGTTTCAATTGGATTGATCTGAGTGTTTTTTTTAATTTTTTTTTACTGAATATCATCTTTGTACAAGGCCTGATTTGTGTTTTGTATATCACTTCTATTATGTATTTGTGTTTAGTTAGATTCAAAAATTTTCACCCTTGACTCTTGAGAAACGTTATGAATATTTTCCTCATAAAAGAAATGTGGCTGATAACTTGTGATTCATTCGATTCTAAACCAAGGCTTCTTTCCTCAGTTTTGCACATAAATTTGATAACTTTTACTTATTGACTCACGTCTTTTGTTATTTATGTATGCTTAAATGAGTCTTTCACACTAACTTCCAAAATTGAATCATGGATCTAAATCTATTCGCGCAAGTATGAATTTTTCTATATTGGCACTCTCTGGTGCTCTTGCTATATCTCTTGAAATAGCAGCGACTTGGTAATTGATGCTTCTACTATAGCTTAATAACACTAAGATTACTATTTACCCTTAGGAAAAGTGATTTGAGGATTTTTCCCTTCACTCTTCACATAACTACTTCCCTGCCCTCCCTTTGCCACGCGTGTCCTCTGGATGCTGCTTTACCTCATGGCTCCTCCATTCTTTTCCCTTTCTTTCCTCCTCTCCTGAAGTGTTCCTTTCTTTTCAAATTCCTAAGGTTATCGATTGAAGCTTGAATTCGTCTAATCGAAAATGGCAACGCAAGCATGAAGTCAAGGGATGGACCTAGCAGTGTTGGACGACATTATCGGACGACTTTTGGAGGTTTAGTTTCTAGGGTTTCCGTCATTGTTATTGATAGATCCGGCGACTATTGCATCGCTTCTCGTGAAACTTTGATGCGCCAAACCTTATCTATCTCTTTCTCTTCTCTTTTCCCATCGAGTTTTTCCACCAACCTGATCACAAAGGTAAATTTCTTCGATTTTTCTCGCAATCTTCCGTTTTTAGGTTTTACGATTTTACTAATCTTAGCTGTATGTCTGTATAAGTCACAAAGTATGTACAGATTCAGGAGATGCAGGAGATTGTCAATTATCATCCACTTCACTAGAGATTCAGGAGATGCTAACAAAATGTTCGTTAATGTCTCACCTTCATTCTTACTTAGTTTATGATGCCATTCCGCTAATGTACAGATGCAAATATACCATCTCTCTATAATTAGAACTTTTTTCGTGCTAGATTTGATCATGTTAAACTTCTTACCCAGAATATTGTTGCTTTTATGTATTCCTGAATTATTTGTTTTCTGGTTCGTCAGACTTTTCATTGGTTTGTAAAAAAATACGAGCATGCATAATAGTTAAAAATTGTTAGAGGAGGAAGTTTTGCTTCAGTTACACATTTTCAGTGCCAGAACACTGTTGAGGGTGCAAGGTGTGTCATGTATGCATCTTAACGGTCTAAACCTTTTGATAGCAGAATCAGTCATTATCAAATGCATGAAATTGGTGGACATTCTTTTGGATAGGCAGAATCAGTCAATTATCATTAAGATTTGTCATCTCATATTCGGGAGACTATTGATTCTTGTTCGTAACCAAAAACAATAATTGCTGTTTTTAATATAATATATAATATTAGTTGTATATACTAGCCATGTAACTTCCTGGAACCACTATTTTGCATTTGTGAACTCACCCTTTGAGTTGTTAGAAATTGAAATATGTGATGTACTTTGGACACTGGACTTTAATTAGCCTTCAGAATCTTGAAGAGGACAACTTTGGTCAATCACCTTTCGGTATGATATAAAAAGCATCCTGAACTCTGAAGTACTCTTTTGTCACATCTTTTCTGCTTGATCATAGTTCTTCACACTCTGGTGCAATGAGGTTTTGCAAATATTTGCCTACTACTTCGGTCCTTAGAGTGAATGAATTAGTATTAGATCTATCCATGCCTATTTATGAAGTGAGAACAACTCTGATCCAGGATTGTTATTGAGGGTGTGTTCCTAAAATTGAATCACTTACCTGTTCTTCATATTAGAAAAATGTATCTTTTAAAAATACATTTACATTATTACTTGTGCTAGATATACTTGTACTTCGTTTGAATCAGTATTGCCTTATCTGTTTTTGCTACTACTGTCTAATTTAGATGAGTTTACGTCTGTTCATTCCACCTACTGATATTTTTGTTGCATTGCCAAATTAAATTGGATTCTTTTGGAGTCTCTTGTTGGTCGAAGAAAAGTGCATGCTTTGCCGAGCACCCGGTGACTGTCACTGTGTCAGCACTTACAACTTATACCTCGAGTATTAACAATGAGCCAAGGGTAGTTAAAACATTCAAACATCATGTAAAATGAATCCTTTTATCTTCGTTTCTTTCCTCTACAATATGCATTTACTTTTATTTATATAATAAAGTTGTAGAGACGATGTATTTTTGATGTAAATGAGCGGTTAAACTCAATGATGTAGACATAATTTGATCCTAGGTTTTGAGTACCATCCCCAGATATTTAATTACCAACTAAGTTCGATAGTATTACATAAAGAACAATGATGTCAACCAAGGATGTAATGTCATAATCAATTTGGGAATAAGTGACATTTAATTTGGAGAAATTTATTCTTCTCATTTCTATTTTGTATATATATACATAAAGTTGTAGAGAATAATGATCATGACACTAAATCTCTTAACACTCTGGAGAGAGATAAAAGCAAGACTTATTATGTGATTGGTGAAAGGAGAGTAAAATATATCTTATATGCTCATAAAGATTGTTCTTCGGATTTCGTCGGCCAAGGACGATTGTTGTTTAGCAATCATTCAAAAATATTGGCCAAATTTCCTTGTATTATTGTGGGTAAGATTAATTTTTTTTTCCTGCATTTTATTCTATTTACATTTCAATTTTTTGTAGTTTATATGGAAAAAAAAACAAGTGAAAGATGAAGAAAGGATGAAAGGGGAGGAGAGAAGAGGCGGACGAGTAGGAGTTGATTTTTAGAAAATTGATAAATCATAAAGATGAGTAAGAGAGAAAGGGAAAGAGAAAAGAATACCTTTTTCTTTTTATCGTAGAATTATAATATTAACCTAAATCTTAAATTGCTCAAGAGTCGGCATTCAAATTTCCAACTACAAATAGTTGTGGATAAGGAAGATACATATAATTACGAAAAAGGTAGAACTACGTTTCGAAAAAGGCGATAATATCTCGAGCGAGCTTTGGTTTGTATTACTCAAAATTTATGTTTTCGTATTTAACCATTTGGGAGAATGTTTTTTTTTTGTTTGAGTTTGTGGAAAACAATTAAACACTTGCCATTACGATATTTTGGGGTAGCGTGCGCGTAGCGCGCGGTACAACAACTAGTTTATTTAAAAGTATCATTAAGCTCCTAGTGTCCTAGTTACATTATTTTTCCCCAGTTATGTATGCTACGTACTCTCTCCAAGAAAAGCTAATCTAATTTGTTTCTCCCCTTGTCTATGTACATAACTAACACATTGTTAGTGAGTGAGTAAGCAAGTAGACTACATTTGTTGACTACTCCTTAGATTCTTCGTCCCTATTTATTAATTTAACCCATTATTTATGGTTACTTCTTTTTTTGGGATGGGAGGAGTTCTTACTTCTTAGAAAGACATAATAAATGGGGCAAACAAAGTTTATTTGAGAGTGGAGATAATATACTGGAGAGATTTCTATAAAGGAAAATAAGGCCAATAAAAGGACACCAAGTGAATATACGAATTCTTCACATACAAACCCAAACAATCCGACTCAGCCATCTGGCGTAAGATTTTGGCCCAGCGTGAAATTATTCGCAAAGGGGTCCGATGGAAAATTGGTAATGGTCATAGTAATTTCTTCTGGCTGGATAACTGGCTCTCTCCTAAGAACTTGATCGAACTCACTCATTTATGTCCCTCTCAGGTTGATCTATCGGTCCGCCTTAGTGACTCCATCCTTCCTAATGGCTTCTGGGATTGGCCTAAACTTTGCCCCCTTCTTCCACCCCACACTTTGTCCATTATTAGGGGTATTCCCTTACCAATCACCCCTGCTGAAGATATGCCTGTCTGGGGCCCTACCTCTCACGGGGATTTTACCGTCAAGTCCGCCACTTGGCTCTCTCATAATCTTGGAGATTCCAACCCTACCTGGCCTTTTAAATGGATTTGGAAACTAGACTTCCTCCTAAATTGCTAATTTTCTTATGGCAAATATGTCATTCTAGCATTGGGGTCCGTAATGTGCTTCGCACTCGTCAAATTATCCCCTTTGCCACCTGCCCTCTCTGTAATTCGCAGGATGAAACAATTGATCATTTATTCCGGTCATGTCCTACTATCCAACAACTATGGAACCTACCTCCAGTGCGGGCCTGGCTCGGCTTCTCTCTGGGTCATACCCCGTTCTTTCAGTCACTTCAGCGGCTGCAACAACACAAAACTCGCACTGCCAAGTTAGTCTATCTCCTATGGTGTATCTGGAAGGAACGAAATGATATAATTTTCAATAATCAACATCTCAACATTCACCGCATTTTTCATAATAAGGCCAAATTCTTGTTTACCGAATGGGACACTAGGACCCAATTGGATCTTCATGTCTCCACAGGTACCCCTGCTTTCTCCTCCGTTTCCTCCTCCCTCATCAACTCCTCCCAGCACCCTCCACGTGTTATTCAGGTTCGCTGGACCCCTCCGCCGGCCTCTACTCACAAGCTCAATTTTGACGACTCCGTTCGCCATGACTCAGCAGCAGCGGGTGTTATTCTTCGTGACTCAGATGGTCAGCTACTCACGGCTTGCGCCTACAATCTTGGCTCCGCTAAGGTCTTCATAGCAGAAGCCACAACACTCTAGAAAGGGATCCTCCTGGCTATCCAACAAGGGGTCTCATCTCTTCATATTGAAGGTGATGATCTGCTTGTCATTAATACTGTGCTGGGGAAATATTCCATACCATGGCAGATTGATCATCTCGTTCGTGATATTCGGGCTCTTCTAGGTTCTTTCTCCTCGTGGACCCTGCAGCATATCTATCGTGATTGAGGCAAATCAAGCAGCTGATTGGGTTGCTAATGTTGGTCACCTGATAGATTCTTCTTTTGTAATAGATTCTTGTTCTAATTCTGCTTTACAGTCCATTCTTGTAAATGACATATTAGGACCACCCCTCGCGCGGAGGGTCTCCTAATATTTTTCTTCTTATCTATATATATATAAAAAAAAGTGAATATACGAATGCCCCTCAAAATGCAAAAAAGAATTTATGGATGGTGTTTTTTTTAGTGGAATTAGGGAAATTATTATTAATAACACGTTATACGACATCTACAACAATAACAACCCTTACATAAGATATAATCAAAAACATCAATATGAAGATCTTCATCCATTTTACTAATATAAACGCTTCGGAACAGCTTCTGTGGTATGGTACTCTTCCAACCATAATGGAAATTCGATGAGTTAACGTCTTTCCTGCTTGGAGCTATAGTAAATTGAACTTGGATCTTCGTCTTGATATTCTTGATCTTTAACCAGAAAGAACCTTGTCCCACAACTTTGAACCTCTGAGCTTAGCGACCCGGAGGTACTAAACAACAACAATCTAAACTTACAACCCCTACAAGAGAGGGGATTAGAACTCTTAACAAACTAACATAACAAGAAACTAGCTTATTTAACAAAACAAGAAAACGAGAAGATTGAACCCCACACAACATAGTCATTGCTGCCCAAACAGAGACCATAATTGTTCCAAACCCATAACCCTTGTAAAACCAAGAACCTTAAAGCCCTCCCACGTCTAAGCGCGAGAACGGAGCCCTCACTAGTAGAATAATGGCTTACTGTTGCAGTGATATTGCTGCGGTTTTACCCATACGCAGCAATATATCACGTAAAAAGAAAATAAAAAATATTAAATAACCATATTGCTGCGGTTTCGGTCGAAAACCGCAGCAATATGGTTTCAACTAATTTTTTTTTGATTATTAGACCGGACATATTGCTGCGGTTTCTAGCAAAAATCGCAGCAATATATTAAAAAATTATTTTAAGCTATTGGTTCCTTCCCGAAATCGCAACAATAGGGTCATTAGGGTTTTTTTAACACTAAATAAGGGTGTCGTTCAATAGCTTTCACTTTCATTATCAAAGTGAAAATAAGGGGGTCGTTCTCTCCTTCCGCTCTACATCTCCCTTCCTCCCTCTTCACTTTTATTGAGTCCGTCCTCCACTTCTCTTCTCTCTCATCTCCCTCCCTCTCCCTCAACTTTCTCTCCCCTCCCCAACCTCCACCGATTATGACGCCGTTTCTCTCTCCCCCCACTTACGAATTTGGGGAGGAAGTTTAGTCACATATTTTGCTTCGATGTTTTGGGACCTAGGGTTTTGTTTTGCGCTGATTCTGCCATTGATTTGTTGTCGAAATCTGGTGTGAATCATTACTTGGAGTTTAAGGGTGTCGAAATCTAGTTTGTGAGTGTTCCAGATTCCAGGCGTTGATGTGACCTCGATTCCAGATTTTCGTTCGTAGATTGTTATCACTCGACGACGGTTGCAGACTCGTCGGTGCCCTAATCTCCACCTTCGCACCGTCGCCTCCTCGCGCGCACACCAAATCATCATCAACCACCAACACCAAGAACAATAAGCAATAGGGTTGTAAATTTTTAGTTTTTTTTAAGATATGGGGTTTGATTTTTAGTTTTGATGTTCGAACGTACTCTCGAAAAGGTGTACCACCACCTTCTGCCTCTGAATTTTGCTGTTGCACTATCTGAGTTTTAGATTTTAATTAACATTCCAATATGTGTTTTTTTTTTCATTTTTCTGAATTTTGTTTCAAGTTATTGGAATTGTTACATATTGATGTTAGAACAATTGATGAAGTCTTCTAGTTTCACTTTTAGATTTCAATTCGGGTTGTTGTTGATTTGTAATTTATTACTATGTATTTGTTTTTATTTTGTCTCCCGTCTATAAGTTATTAGACTTGCCAAATAATTTTTTTTTCACCTGTACCTATTGCTGCGGTTAGACCTAGGCATAGGCCGGGCCTGTTCACGGGCTTGACCCGCAGGCTTGGGCAAATGGCGGGCCGACCAGGGCTTGAAATTTTCAGATTTTGTTCACGGCCCAGGCCCACGGGCTGCCGGGCCAGGCTCGTGCCTCCTGTGGGTTGGCCCGTTTTGTATGTTGTTTTTTTTTGGGTTTTTTAAAATTTTAGGCTAAAAAACAAAGGAAAGGAGTCCATCTAGGCGAGCTCGTGCTGGTGCGGGCCTCGAGCGAGCTCGTGTCAGGTCGGGCTCAAATCGTGCCGGTATCTCGCAAGAGCTACCTGTACTAGGATCCCTAATACATTCGGCTAAATAAGTGTTCATACAATAGCTAGGTGGAGAAGGGAAAATCTTAGCTACCCTATTACATATCGCCAAGGCATTAGTGCTACATTGCTTGGCCATCATATCCGCGAGCTTGGTGTACTCCCAGCAGCAGTGGAGAATCTTGAGACCTTCAAACTTCGTGCCTAACTCCCTGCATTTACATCGAACATTAGCATATATGTTAGTATATGGGTTACTTCTTGGTCAAAAAGTTGCATGGTCATTTTACAGTCGAAACTGCACCAATTTCTTTAAGCCATGGTCTAGGGCTATTGATAAGCCTTCATGAATACCCTTTAGTTTCGTTAGGAGCGCGTCTCTCGCAAAGGTGGTTTTTGTGAAACCTAAAATTCATCTCCCTAAATTGTTGCGAATAACTCCCCACACCCCAGAAGTTTTTAGATGACTTTAGAAGGCAACATCTACATTAAGCATGGCCCAAGAAGGTGGCGTCTAGTCCATTAGGTTTGGGGTTTGGTTTGCTTTTTCGTGGTTGTGACTGTGAAGATTTGCTTGCACAAAGTCCTTTGCATTTCGCCATGCCTGTGCAACCATTGCCGCAACGTTTAATGGATTCTTAGCTGGATTAAAAACACTATGGTTTCGAGTCTTCCAACTTTCAAAACACAGGAAAAGGGAACATGATGCGCCAAGCTACATGGCGAAATTCCAAGTTTCCATTCAGGTTGGATTTTATTCACTGAGGTATATCCGTGTTCCTATGAGGGTTACAGGGAGCAACGACATCCCAAATCTCAAGAGAGCGTGGGCATGCTAGAAGAATATGATGGGAATTTTCAATGCCTTAGGGTGAGATGGTGATGTGGCGGTCACTAAAGAGTTTGTCGTGGGGTAGCCGGTCTCGGCATAGAAACCAGAAGAAGAATTGAGTTTTTGGGGTTGTTTAGATTTTCCAAACCCAATCAATGGCCTGCGTACCAGGGCATGAAGTTTGGGTTTTATAGACGGAGGATAGAGAGAACCCTTGTTGTGATAGAAAGAGGGGGATAAGGGAATCTGGTTGTGCCTGTTCCTTTGGGACATCTAGATCATAGATTCTATACTGATTATAATGTCAGGGAGACTTATGGATAATATCTGTAAATTCCAGTCACCATCTATGCTTACATCTTTCACTCTCAACTCACTTTTCCGATTGTTTAGGGGTCCCTCGCAGAACGTTCCGATGGGTCCTATTCCTAGCCAATCATCCTGCTAAAAGTTAATGTTTTCTTCATTCCCTAAGATCCATTGACTATTTTCAGCTAACAATGCCCAACCTTTCCCTACACTCTGCCATACTAATGACCCTTTCCGGAAGGAGGTGACATAATTTTTATGAACATACTTGGAAGTGATACACTTTTATGCTAGATTTTCAGGACCTTGGGACAAATTACATCCTAATTTAGCCATGTAAGCTTTGTTCATTAGAGTTTGGTTGCAAATATCTAAGCCTCCATGCGTTTTTGGTGTGAAATTTTTCTCTTTTCTACTAGGTGGATTTTGTTCTCTTTATCCTGGCCCCCCATAAAAAGTTACTGCACACTCTATCTAAGTCTTGGAGGGTCTCGACAGGGAGGAATATAGGTTGCATGTAATATGCTGGGGTTGTAGCAAGCGTAGAGGAAATCAGGCATAGTCTACCTGCTCTAGAGAGGTACATTGTTTTCCAGTTTGCAAGTTTCTTTTTAACTTTATCGACCACGAACTAGACTTGGTTTCGCGACGGCCTTTTATGGGATAAAGGGAGTCCTAAGTAAGTCCCAAGGTCCTCATTCTCCTCAATGTTCAAGGTTTGTTGAAATAGGTTTCTGTGATCATTTGAGGTGTTAGGCGAAAAGATGAGGCGACTCTTGCTTTCATTAATTTTTTGCCCTGAAATAAGGCAGAACTCTTGTAAGATTTTCCTAACTTTGAAGGTCATTGCCTCATCCACCCTCCCAAAAATCAACAGGTCATCTGCAAACATTAAGTGGGATATGGGAACTTTATCTTTTCTTACCCACAATGGGGTCCATTCTTTTCCAATGTTGCTTTATTAATCATTTGGGAGAGGGCCTCCAGACAAATATTGAAGAGGTATGGTGACATAGGGTCGCCTTGTCTGAGCCCTCGAGAGTGATCGAAAACTTCATTTTTTCGACCATTGATTAGGAAAGAGGAAGAGGATTGAGACACGCAGCTCATAATCAGGTCAATGGAAGCATCACTAAGGTTTAGATTCTGGAGGCAAGTCCTAACGAAGCTCCATTCAATTCTATCATAGGCCTTTTCTAGGCCGATTTTTAAAACAAACCACCCCATTTTCCCTTTATTCTTATTCATTGAATGTAGAATTTCCGAAGCTACCACAATGTTCACATCTGGACCCCTCCCCTTTATAAAGCTATTTGGATTTGGTGAAATCCAATAAGGAATCAAAGGTTTCAGTCGGTTGACTATTACTTTAGTAGCAAGTTTATAGAGTGCGTTACAGAGACTAATGGGTCTTAGGTGTTTTACGGTTTTCGGCGGATGTTGCTTAGGAATCAAACATATGACAGCTTGGCACATCTCCTTAGGAACCTTCCTTTGGCTAAACCAAGATCTAACATTCTGACACACATCCTCCCCCACAATATCCCACATTTTTTTGGAAGAATATAAGATGATAACCATCGGGCCCAGGGGCTTTAATGGGTTTCATTTGCTTGAGAACCTTTTTTATTTTCTCGTTTGACAGTGGGTAGGCTATGTCGATCAAGTTTTGACTCATATTAGGGGTCCAGTTACATTCCATTTGATCGGAGGAGTATAAGGTATGGAAGAAGTCCGAAATGTGCTTCCTTATATGACACGACTCTTGAATATCTATGCCTACTTCATTTCTAATGGATAGGATTCAACTCGCATTCCTTTTAATCATTGCACTTCTATGAAAAAAGCTAGTGTTCCTTTCCCCATCCTTAATTCTATCCATTTTATTTTTTGCGGCCCATAAAGCTTCCTCTTGCATTAAAATGTTTACTATTTCAGAGCGCAACTCTATTTCCAAATTGTGAAGGAATTATGAGTGAGGTTTTGTTAGCACTTTTTGGGTTCTCTCAAGCCTCGCTAAAGCCCTTCGTTTCCTTTTATAGACGTTGCCAAAATTGTTAAAGTTCTAAGCAGTGAGCACATGTTGCATTTCCTGAAGGATCGGGCCGATTTCCCCCCACCCACAAGCCAAGTGTTTCCGGTATTTTCCTTAAACGCGTTGTCTAACAACCACATAGGCTCGAAACAAAAAGGTTTGTTCCCTAGTCTGGGGGTAGGATTATCAAGGTGGATTAGAAGGGGGCAGTGATCGGACGTTACACGAGGTAATAAGTTCTCCAATTAGGAAACATGGTCATCCATTCCGGGTTTACCCATCCCCTATCAAGTCTTTCAAAAATTGGATTTGTTTTCCTCATATTAGACCATGTAAATTTTTGATCTTGGTACCCCATATCTAACAAATTACATGAGTTCATAGTTGATGCATATAAGTTAGCACAGTTTTTCTTAACCGGTTGGCCACCAAATTTCTCCTCTTGGCTAATAATTTCGTTAAAATCGCCAATAGCTAGCCATGGACAAGTAATAGAGTCTGACGTTTGCATAAATCTTGCCATAAAAGTTTTATATTAACATATTTGGGACTTGCATAAATTGCGGACAAAAATAAAGAGTTAGTTGAATGACATACCTCGACCACTCCATGCACCCCTTGAGCATTTCAACCCACCACATGGAACTTGAGATTAGTAGCGTTCCAAAGGAGGACAATCCCCCCCCCCCCCCGAATCCCCTCGGTCCACTGTATATGTCAGGAATCAAAGCCTATGGTTTCTATAATGGTAGTAGTGGCTTAATTGGCGGCACAAACGGGTCTCCACAAGGATCACCATATCTAACAAATTACATGAGTTCATAGTTGATGCATCTATAAGTTAGCACGGTTTTTCTTAATCGGTTGGCCACCAAATTTCTCATCTTGGCTAATAATTTCGTTAAAATCGCCTAGCCATTGAAAATACATTTAATAATCTAAAATAATTTTTTCCCTAATCTATGTACCTTTTTTCATATTTCATAGCTTATTTTAGTTTAATCTCTAATATATCTTTACTATTATGTTAAATCTAAGGTGTCTCTTTGTTAAAAAGGAATAATATTGAAGGATTTAAGAAAGTTAATCATTTTTTCAACTATTTCTAATAACAAAATAAATTAATTATTAATTATATAGGATTATAAATCCATTTCAAAGCCCTATAGGGCCCATGTTTGATGCCTGGCACAGGGTCCCAAAATGGTCTAAACGTCTCTGAAGGTAGGTGTTGTAGCTAAGGTAATCAAGAATGATTATTATTATTTGCTCCACGGAGAAGTAGCTATAGCTTCTAGGGGATGGAGTACGTGTACATCATGGTGATAAGGAAAAACAAGGGATTGGAGTTGCCAATTGAGATGAGACATCAGATTGGAGGAGGGGAGAGACAATGGTAATAGGGGAGAGGAGGGGGAGGTATGGTTGTTCTTTGAAAAGGGAAATAATCAACGGAGGAAAGGGTTGTTCAGGGCTTAAGTCAAAAGGAGAGACAAGAATAGATTTTGTAACAAAGAAAAAAACACTACTGTTTACCTATCTAATAAATCAGGAGCTTTGCAAACACACAAAAATGATGTTTCCTATTTTTGATGATGACAAACTAACAAAGATACAAATTAAGTTATAAACTAACAAGTTATTGAGTGAATGATATTTGCAAGGTACCACTACATTGAGCAAAGAGAATATTGAGTCTAAGGAAGAAACCAAGTTGGATTTTGGAGACTAACTGAAGATACTCAAGGAATTGATACTGGAGAAGCGTTGGAGCAAAAGAGTCAAAACGAGGCTTTTATCTTTTAATTCCTATGTAAGGAACGAGTAAGTAATGGTAAGGAACAATGACTAAGTTAAAAAGAGAATGTTATGTCTGTTCCTCTGTAAGGAACATACATGCTCGTACTATTAATCTAAGTTAAAGGAACTAAGTAGTAGTTAAATGAACTAGGCATATATGTGAAATAATGTGCAACAGTTAAATTAAGTTTGTTGAAATTATAAAGGCTAAAATTTAGGAAAGATCAAGCTAAATGATTTTATTTATTTAAATATGATTTTAAGGAAAAGATTTTATTTTTATTCGAAAATAAAATCCTTTTGTTTTTAAAAAAAATCATTTTAGATATTATTTGTTAAAAAGGATTTAATTTAGATTTATTAATTAAATAGCTTTCAAAGAAAAAACCGAATTTGAGAATATCATGCACAAGTAACTGCGAGTTTATAGAAGGTCCATTACAGGATTCTATACACGTTCTGAGAGAACATGGGGTTTGTGGAGATAATGGAACATGTTCCTTAGGCTAAGAAACACAACCTGGGAAAATGTTTAAGCCACTAATATATGTTTTAATTCCACGTTTCTTTTAATGACTGCAATAAATACATGTCTAATTAAGTTTTAATTTGTGTATGACTAAGTGATTAAGTGAGCTTAACTAATTAAAGTGTTAGTACCTTGATTCTCTTATAATCCATTCATTTATTTGTCTTCTTACTCTATTCCACTAAGTTTAATGTTCATTGTAATTTTGGTTTTGGAGTAAGAGAATTTTGAGTGAAGTTTTGTATAAGAGAAGCTTTGAGTGAATAAAGTTAAAGTGAGATAACTTAGCTTCGAGTGAAGTTGAGAGGAACAACTAACTATTAAGGGAACAATTGTTCAGGAACTTGAATTTTATTAGGAACTCAAGTTGTGGCCCTTGAGTAAACTTAGGTTGTAACTAAGTTGTTTGGCCTAATTGGTGAAATAGTCGAGTTTAAAATTCCCAGTGATCGAGGTTATTTCTTCTTGATGGGCCTAATAAGTTTTTCCTCATAAAAATCACTTGTGTTCCTTTAGCTTGTTTTATTGTTTTAGTTTTATAATTTCACAAAAAGTACGTTTGTTTTACACATACAATTCACCATCAGTCTTGTAGTGTTCCTATTAAAGTAACAAAGGGCTACATTGATATGGATCTAAATTGTCTACATAGTTATAAAATGATTGATCCCTATACTACTTAGTTTATGAAGTTCCGAAATGCACAATACACATGAATCATAATATGTACAAGAACACTTAATAAATAAGTAAGCAAAAAACTCAATTCGAAAGTTCCATATCAATCTCTCTATATTGTACAATCCTATGTCTATATTCTATGACTTAAACCAAACATGCTTTTAATCTTACTTATAATTGTATCATGTAATCTCCTTCCTTACTTGTAATTGTATCATCAATCATGTAATCTCCTTCCTTCCAAATAAAATTTATGATAATCCTTTTCGACGTGGCCTAAAGTATGTACAAAGTTTCGCCGTGATCAACAAGTCATGAACTCATGTTCAAGTTCATAAACCCCCCCAAGTCCTATTGACTATCGATCTAGGAATAATAGCAAACAATAATAGAATATCAAATAATAAAGCAGGAAAGAACACACCAGAACTTTTACGTGGAAACCCAAGGGAGAAAAACCACGAATAGCACTAGAATCGATGAATATTCAAGAAAGATTACAAAAGCGCTCAAGAACTCTCTCTATAGCTTTTTCTCTCTCTAATCTGTGAATAATGATGAATAATAAAATAAAATAAAATAAAATAAAAGGCGTATTAGGGCGCTTATATATACCCCCCTTCGAGAAAAACGCGTTTTAGAATCAAAACCGCACAAAACGCACCCCCGCACGATCAGGTCGGGCGAGACCCGCCCGATCGGGCGCTTAATCCTCGAAGAAAATCAGTCCCGCCCGGGCCTGATCGGGCAACAAACGCCCGTGTCGTAATTCGTCCTGCCGCCCGATCGGACGAGTTGGCCCGACGCCATCGGGCGAGCCACAAACACACGCTGCCCAGTAATTCCTTTCGGGCCCGATCAGGCTCCCTCGCCCAATCCGATCGGGCGAGACTTAAAACAGCCATAACTTCCTCGTTCCTTATCGGAATTGGGCATATGACATGCATATCGTTGGAAAGCTCTCGGAACAAGCTATCACCTCCAATTTGAATCACCTCAAAATCGTCTATAGATTGAAAGATATGTCCATTCAAAGTTAGCCTTATGCCCAATATGACGTTTTCCATCTACGCAACCTCATCTCCACACCCATACACCTCCATGAGATCCATATACTACCATATACCCAACACCCCCCTTTTAAGTGTTGATGACAATACACTTTATAGACATGTCGTAAACTATGATAATTATTTTTTGGATAGTTTATGAGAGTTGAGAATCCTGGTCGAGGTAAAATTTTATATGTAAATTTTGTCATATCATGATAGCCATACCGATAGGCCTAGAAGATTTGATAGTGTCATATTAAATTACTTCCTCCGTCTCAAAATAAAATTTTTATGTTTATTTTTTAGGAGTCAAACTTTAAATCTTTGATCAAAGATTTTCATTAATGTATATAAAAAAATATATACATTCATGTAATTAGGTCTTGTTAGATTCTCCTCAATGTGTACATTTATAGCATCAACTTTTTATATTTTTTTACTAAATTGACAATAGAGGCCTGAACTTTGGGTGATAATTTTTAAAAGGTCTGAACTATTAATTAACCTGTGTAGGTCCCAACTTTAGGGGGTCTTAACTTTTAGCGAACCTCGACGACTTAAAACTGAAGATTTTTTTTTTAAATCTCACCTAGTTCCTACATATCTCCCTCAATTAACCCTTCTGATGTGACCCAAGTTTTACAAGTGATAACCTATTAAGCAAGTTTTAAGTCACTAGGCCCGCTAAAAGTTAAGACCCATAAAGTTGGGACCTACACAGGTTAATCAATGGTTCAAACCTTTTAAAAATTATCACTCAAAGTTCAGATCTCTTATTGTCAATTTATTATAGGTCAAATATATGTATTGGAGCATGTGCAAATGAGAAATTATATTTTAGAATAAAGAAAGTATATCTTTTACATACATGACAAGTGTATGGGTATAACCCAAGTTCATTAACGGCCTTCTAACTAGTGACCGCGAATATACTTATGGACGCGAATACAATAAAACCATTAAAAGAGTCGTTCGGGTCAGTTATCACCTGGGACGGCAGTGTTGGCGGACGCCTAACAAGACAAAATAGAGGGAATCTTCCCACCTGTCAAATGCGTCAAGCCCTACACGTGTCAAAGGATCATACGTCCTGTCAGAGGAATAGTACTTCTATAAATACCCCAATGGTACTATTCTGCAGGTACATTCTCTTACACACTAAAAATAGCTTATCTCTCTCTCTCTCTTATTTCTCTCTCTACATCCTATTGGTCCAAATATCTGACTTGAGCGTCGGAGGGGGTTTCCTCAAAACCACCCCGAGGGTAGTTTACGTTTGCATCCTGTGCAGCTTTCCAGCAAGGACGTGAGCTCTCAAGACTTGGCGGACTCTTGCGAGGACGCTAACCGTTTCAAACCGAAACAATTTGGCGCTAGAAGGAGGGGCCTCCCAACCTTAGCAAGAAGCAATCATGGGTGACGTAAACAACACAATCAAGGATCCAAGGATAAGGATGTCGGCCAGACCTCGTCGCAGCCAGTCATCACTGGGGCGATAGGAAACCCACAATTCAACTACCAATCTCCCGAGGGACAGACACAATAGTAATGTACCTCTCAATTTAGCTCAGCTAAGTCAATTCTCACCTGAACAGCTGCAAACTGTGCTTCTTTCATTCAAATGTTGACTGCCAACCCCCAACAAAGCACACCCAATCAACCGCTGGCGGTGCACGTAAGCGACCACTGGTCACGGCCGGTAGGAACGCGGACGCACCCCCTTCGAAAATGCGATCTTTGAACCTAGCGGACGAGAGATGGAAAAAAGGATTGATCAGTCAGACTATGAAGAAGACATTTTGGAGACAGAAGAATTGTATCATTCAGAGGAAGAGGCCCAGGGTGGCTCCCGTCGTGAGTACAGTGCCTCAGGCGCTAGTAACTATTCGATGGGGGTCACCTACTCATTAAGCCTAAGCTCTCCCCTTCACTATGGATATTTTGAACCATCCAATGACGAGAATCAAGATGCCAACCTCCAAGTATGATGGCACTTCGGATCCAGATGACCACGTGGCTGCTTACGAAGGTCACATGTTCCTTTACACTGATGTAGATGCCATATGGTGCAAGGTCTTCCCGTCCACATTGACAGGCATAGCCCAGACTTGGTTCAAAAGTCTAAAGCCAGGTAGCATCTCTAGCTTCTCCCAGTTGTCGTCCACATTCAGTACTCACTTTGTCAGTAATAGACGCCGCGAGCGTACTACAGGAGAATTATTGTCTGTCAAGCAGGGGGCAAATGAAAGTTTAAGGGACTATATCGGTCGCTTTAATGTTGAAGCCGTTTCAATTCCACGCTTACAGCAAGATGTAGCGGTGCTAGCCTTGATGACTGGCCTCAAGGAGGGGTCCCATTTCGAAATTATCTGGGTCGTAAATCTTACACCACTCTGGTCCCGTCCTGGGTAAAGCAAATGATTATATCAGAGGGGAAGAGTTTGACAAAGCTGTGGGTAACCGTGAATCTGAGAAGAAAGAGGATAAGCAAAAGAAAGATAAGGGCCGTGAATCTGATCGCGCCGAGATGATAGACGACAAGAGTCGCATATGGTAAAAAGAGGAGATGACGAGAAAGGGATGGCGAAAGGTATGACCGCGATCGTAGGGATCGTGAGAGGAATGTTCGGGAAGGAGGTGAGCGCAGAGACAGATTTGACGCGTACACCCAGCTGACTACCTCAAGAAGTCAGATCTTTTTGAAGAACAAGGATAGCGACAAATGGCAGCGTCCTAACCTATGTTCCACAAAAATCGTGATAAAAGCAAATGGTGTGATTTCCATGGGGATCACGGCCATGTCACGGAAGATTGTCGTCACTTGAAAGATAATCTAGAAGATTTGTTGAGAAGGGGCTATTTCAGCCAATATAAAGCACAGACGAAAGAAGGAGATCTGGTGAAACCAGTCAACAAAAACGTTCAATCAAGGATAAGTGAAATTCACGTCATCAGTGGCGGACCTATTCATGGAGGTAGTGTGAATGGAGCCAAAGCCAGCCTGAAGGAATTCAGGCACCAAGTCAATTTCAATGAGAGCATGAATGGAGGCATCCGCCAGCCATGCCGGCAATGACTTTCACGCTGAAAGACGCAGAGCATGTGGTCTTCCCTCATGATGACCCATTGGTGGTCACTCTAAGAGTTTCGAATTGTTTGGTCCATAGGATCCTGGTGGACGGTGGAAGCTCAGCTAACATCCTGTATCTCTCAACGTTCGAAAAATTGATGATAGGACGAGAATACTTGAAGCCAGTCCGATATCCTGTGATTGGATTCACCGGGGCGTCTGTAACTCCAGGAGGGTTTGGTGAGCCTCCCGGTCCGGATAGGAGACGGCAATGAAGTCCGGGATATCATGACTGAATTTCTGGTGGTAGACGTTCCTGGGGCCTACAACGCCATAGTGGGACGCCCTCTGATACATGATGTCCAAGGTGTCGTTTCCACTTATCATCTGACAATGCTGTATGTCACTAATGAAGGGATGACAGCTAAGCTGAGGGGAACCAGGAGGCAGCAAAGTCATGCTATTTGACAACCTTGAAACAGCCAGCTAGGAGGATGCCAGTGGAAGAAGCAAATCCACCCGGGAGAAAGCAAAGAAGGGCTCAAAGAAGGGCCGCGATGAATGAACAAGGAGAGAAAAGGGCCAGAAAAAGATAAGGAGGAGATGATGGAAATATCGATGGAGGAGTTAGAGGCCAGGCCAGAGGATACGCCAAGGCCGAAGCCTGATGGGGAAACGCAACAAGAAATGCTAGCAGAGATCCGCGAGGACGGTGGCTGTAGGGACGGATATAGATCCGGAGGTGAGGATCAATTTGGCGGACTTTAAGAGAGAATGCAGACGTCTTCGCGTTCTCCGCTGATGAGATGCCAGGGATAGACCCCTCTGTAATTGTCCATCGCTTAAATGTGGATAATGCCGTCCGTCCAATCAAGCAGAAGAAAAGAAATTTTTCGGCAGACAAGAATAAAGCCATAAAAGAGGAGGTAGATAAATTGTTAGCGGCAGGATTTATCGAGCCGTGTGACTACCCAGAATGGTTGGCTAACGTCGTTATGGTAAAGAAAGCGAACGGCCAATGGAGAATGTGTGTGGACTTCACGGATCTCAATAGGGCTTGCCCAAAAGATTGCTATCCTCTGCCTAGGATAGATCAGCTAGTAGATTCTACTAGCGGCCATACTCTGCTCAGCTTTATGGATGCATTCTCAGGATATCATCAAATCAGTTTACTGGAAGCAGATAGAAAGAAGACGGCATTTATAACAGACTGTGGAGTTTACAATTACAAGGCGATGCCTTTTGGGCTTCGTAATGCCGGAGCCACTTACCAGAAGTTGGTCGATAAGTTTTGCGGATCAGAGAGGCAGAAACATAGAAGCTTTGTTGACGACTCCATTGTCAAAAGTAAATCTGACCGCGAGCACCTGAGGATTTGGCTGAAACATTTAGAACGCTGAGAAGGTACCAGATGAAGCTTAATCCTAAAAAATGTGTGTTCGGAGTAAAGGCTGGGAAGTTTCTTGGGTTCCTTGTCAGCAAAAAGGAATAGATGCGAATCCGGAAAAGATTCAGGCAATCATGACCTTGCCAGAACCTAAGGGGGTGAAGGACATCCAGAGGTTAACAGGGAGAATGGCGTCACTCACTCGATTTATTCCAAGTCAGCCGACAAGGCCTTGCCTTTCTTCGTTTGTTAAGGGGAAACAAAAAGTTCGAATGGGGGAAGACCAGAGCAAAGCTTCGCGGCTGTGAAAGAGCACTTGAAAAAATTACCTACAATCACAAGCCGAAACAGGGACGTACTGCAGTTGTATTTTCAGCGTCACCAAAGACGGTCGCGGCCGTACTATTGGTGGAGAAGGAGAAACGACAGTGCCCCATATACTTTATAAGCCATATCCTTAACGGCCCAGAAAGCCGTTACCAGTTGGTAGAAAAGATGGCCTTGGCGTCATCATAGCAGCCAGGAAACTCAGGCCATACTTCGATTGTCATCCCATCCAGGTGCTCACAAATCAACCACTGGAAAAAGCTCTTCAGAAAATGGATAGCTCGGGTCGTCTGCTGAAATGGGCCGTAGAGCTATCCGAGTATGATATTCAATACAAGCCCAGAACCGCCATTAAAGCTCAGGCCTTGGCGGATTTCATGGTGGAGGCCTCGTATGAAGAGGAAGAAATAGAGCAGAAAGAAAGTTGGCTGTTGGAGGTGGATGGATCCGCTGCTGATAGCGGCTCAGGAGCCGGTATAGTAATGACAAGCCCGGAAGGTAACACTTTCCAATACGCTATCAGATTCGGTTTCCCGGCATCAAACAACGAAGCAGAATATGAAGCGGCTATAGCTGGTCTGAGAATGTGCTTGGCGGCTGGCGCCCAGCAAGTACTACTAAAGACTGATTCCCAATTGGTTAGCGGCCAGCTAAAAGGGGACTTTGAAGTTAGAGGGGTGAACATGGCGAAGTATGTGCAGAAGGCAAAGGAGTTGATAGCCCAACTTCGGCATTTTGAAGTGCAGGCCATACCACGGGCGGAGAACGCAAAGGCAGATGCTCTTTCTAAGCTAGCCAGCTCCAATTCATTCAACGTTGAAAGAACGGTCACCATAGACATGCAAAAGATAGAGCTTTTAGAAGAGATTGTGACCGTCAACATGGTAAACCAGCAGGGGGAATGGTTCAGTGAGTGGTGGCGTACAAACTGACGGGGTTCCCAAGCAATCCCTTCGCCGCGAAGAAGTTAAGACGACAGGCAAACTGGTACATCATATACAATGAGAGCTGTACAGAAAGTCATTTAGCCTACCTCTGCTGAAATGCGCAACAGCATGGGAAGCGAAGAAGATATTGGAAGAAATACACGAGGGCATTTGCGGAAATCACATCGGAGGAAAGGCTTTAGCGTTAAAGGCGCTAAGGGCAGGGTTCTACTGGCCAACCATGCTGGCGGATGCTCAAAGCCATGTCAAAAAATGTGATAAATGTCAAAGATTTGCTCCCGTCATCAACAGGCCAGCCAATGATTTGCAGCCCATATTTTGCCCATCCCGTTTGCGCAGTGGGGGATGGATATCCTGGGGCCATTTACAAAAGCAACTGGGGGAAGGAAGTTCTTAATAGTGGGCATAGATTATTTCACAAAGTGGATAGAAGCAGAACCGACAGTTCAAATTAAAGCCCACCAAGTCAAGAGATTCATTTGGCAGAATATAATGACGAAGATTTGGATCCCATGGCTATTGTTTTCGACCATGGCGTCCAGTTGACTGTCGTCAACCAATTTCCTGACAGAGTACAGAGTAAAATTCGCATACTCAGCTGTGTGCCACCCACAAAGCAATGGCCAGGCAGAGGCCGCGAATAAACAAATCCTAAACGCCCTGAAAAAGAAGCTGGATGAATTTAAGGGAAAGTGGGCAGATATGGTGCCTGCCGTCCTATGGTCGAACAGAACAACAGAGAAAGAAGCGACGGGAGAAAATCCTTTCAAACTGGCTTTCGGAGCAGAAGCAGTGTTGCCGGTCGAGGTGGGTCTGCCCTCATACCGGGTGAAACATCAGAATCTGGACGCGAATGAGCAGGCTCTCAAAGAAAGTCTGGATTTCTTACCCGAGGTAAGGCTCATGGCGGAATTAAGAGCAGCTGCTTATAAGAACAGAATTAGCAAGGCCTACAACAAGAGAGTCTGGGAAAGACAGCTGGAGGTCAATGATCTCGTCCTCAGGAGAACAGCCGCCACTGGTAAAGCGCATGCTGAAGGGAAGCTAACTGCAAACTGGGAAGGCCCGTACATAATCGCTAAGAAGATAGGCCCCGGTTCCTTCATCCTTAAAGATATGGACGGAAAAGAACTCAAGAATTGCTGGAATGCGGATATTCTGAAAAAATACTATGTGTAGGCAATAATTGTAATTGGCCAAGAGCCCTTGATTGAATTACACAGATAATAAAACCTACACTAGCGTCCTGATAAATTCTCTTGTTTGTTATTTTATCGTATCTTTGTCGGAAAAAGTAAGTGCATTAACGGTCACATGACAGACCTAGCACACAACCTAAAGCCATATAACAGGCTAAGTGCATTAACGGTCACATGACAGACCTAGCACACAACCTAAAGCCATATAACAGGCTAAGTGCATTAACGGTCACATGACAGACCTAGCACACAACCTAAAGCCATATAACAGGCTAAGTGCATTAACGGTCACATGACAGACCTAGCACACAACCTAAAGCCATATAACAGGCTAAGTGCACTCACGGTCATATGACAGACCTAGCACGCAAAACGAAAAACCATATAACAGGTTAAGTATATTTGCGGTCACATAGACCCTACACCTAAGTTGAAGACATAATCAAAGCCGGACGCGACGAACATTGTGAACGCGAAATAACAAGGAAGAACAAAAGCAGGAAATACGATAAATAGACAAAAGTACTTCATAGATTAAAAGCTACTGGCTTGGCGGCCAACTACAAAAAGATATACTGTGGCGGCCAATTTAAAAGAAAAGGCTTTTAGTCCAAATAAAAAGTACTCAGCAAAGTTAAACGTAGCAATTATCCAAAAACCGCCAACAAAAGGCAGATTACAATATTACAAAATCCGAAGAAGTCTTTACAGGATGAAAAATAAGAAATTAAAAACTGTTCGAAGAACAAGAGGAGCTAAGAGATGGCCGCCAAAAACTTCAAGAAGGGGGGGGGCTTCAGAGTCTCGAGGGTCGACGTCGGCAATGGCATCCTCATCGGCGAAGTTCGGGTCCCCTTCAAACGGAGAAAGATGCTGACCGGCAGCATGAGCGTCTTCAATCACGTTCCAGTCAAAACCAGGAACGGTTTTGCAGACGCACCTCATGGCAGCTGCCCAGCCACCATCATACCGTTTATGAAGCTCCGCCACATAATCATCAGATCTTTTAAACTCAGCAACCGCCTTCGCGGCACCCCGGGCTTCGGCAGCAGAAGCATCCAAAACCGCCATCTCCTTCTCAGAATTGGCAGTTTCAACAGCTTTGGTCAAAGCCTTGACGTTCTCTTCAGTCTCCTCCAGCAAGGCCGCCCTATCCCTCAGAGTTTGCACCTCATCCTCTAAAGGCGCCACTTTCTCCTCAGCTTCCTTCAACAATCCCTGGCAGGTCTCCAGGGAAGCCTTGTAGGTGTCCGCCAACCTCTGGTACTCCAAGTATTGCTCTATCAACTCGATAGCAGCATTGTTGGCCTATGAACGAAGATAAGGGACGTCAGTAAAAAAAAAAAAAGAGCGGTACAAAAAAGGAAGAGAAGAGTTAAAGTTATACCACTAACTGGTCGTGAGCCAGCCTAGCAGCAGGAGTCTTCAGAGAGCCTGAAGGGCGATCCAAGGGCAACTGCATACCCTTGAGAATACGGTAGGCAAGAATGCCACCGTTCTCAGGGATGTCAGAATACAAGGATTCATCATCCCTGACGTCCCAGTTTGGCTGGTAGATCTTGCCAGGGGTCACTGTCTGGGGAGCAAAAGCGGCCGCCACCGCGTCGCTTAATGGCACCTCCTTCTTCTCAATCCATTCCCGGAACCTATAAAAGATCCCAGGAGAAAGGTTGGAGAGGAAGCTAGGAGTGGCAATCAGCTCCCTCAACTTCTCCTTGATAGAAGAAGTGGTCTGGGAAACCAGAGAACCACCCGCAGCTGTACCGGCACCAGGAGCAGTGGCGCCCTCGTCTCGTACTTCCTCAGCAGAAGGATCCAAGTCCTCTACAAGGACTTCATTAACAGATGGGCCCTCTACTGCCTGCCTCTTGTTGGCGGCAGAGTCTTCAGCAGCCTGTTCCCGGGAGCGCCTCCTATTCAAGGTGCCACCCCTGGTGACGGTCCTGGTGGTGGAGGACCCCAAGGGGACGGTAGGTGAGTTGGCAGCAGAAGTGGCCGCAACCACAGGGACGCGAGTGCTGGTAGACGCACCGCGACCCCTTCTCGGAGCGGTTTGGGGGCCATGACGGTTCCCTCCCCGGCGACCATTGGTAGCACTATGCATTGTCAGGTAGTCGGAAGGAGGAGGAGCAGGTAAATGTGTTAGTGGTTTATAGTCGTCGTCGACCCAAGAATGTCAAGATCAAGGCAGCCAAGACCTGAAAAAAAAAAAAAAAAAAAAAAAAAAAAAGAAGAAAGACATCATCAGGACGATTAAATATATATATGTGCATGTATAAAAAGAACATAATAATCTATACATATGTTCCGCCATCAAACGGACCAATCCGACAACATTACTTACCATTCTCATGGGCAGGAGACAATAAGAGAGCCGACAAGGGCTTGTCCCCTAAGATGTACTTCGTATGGGGAAGCCAGGTTGAAGGCTCTTTAGACTTAACAACTCTCCCATCCTCATAAGTGATATCGTAATCGACCGAATCAAAGTAATCATAAGCCGCTAACTCTTCCCCAGTTAGCGGCTTCAGAGTCAAGTGCTCCATATGTGGAGCAGGTTCAGTAAAATGGCGGCGTACGGGGTAGTCGTCCGGCACCCGTACCCAAAAGAAGGCATCCTGCCAGCCTTTCAGGCTGGTCATCTTGGGCTGAACCGTCATCTTCTTATCAGCCGTCATAAGGGACCACCATCCAGCCAGACGGGAGGACCCGTTCTTCTTCAACCAATGAAGATGGCGGAACAAATTGAGGGTAGGGGGAAAGTCCAGAAAGCGTATCACCCATATATACGCAGTAATGTTGCGGACGGCCAGAGGAGTCAGTTGGGCCAAGCAAACGTTGAAGGCATTCAAAATCTCCACCAAAAAGGAATCCAGAGGAAAACGGAGACCAAACTCGAAGTGATGTGTGTAAACGGCCACATGACCGGGAGGACAGTCCGTTATAATAGATCCTTCTGACGGTACGATCAATCGGTAAGGGGCCGGCATGTGGTATAAATCCCGGGCCACCCGGGGATAATGCAACTCCAAAGCCTCTCGACGCCAGGACTCATCTATCACTACAGAAAGAGGACCATTACAGGCGTCCTCAGGAAGCCAGACAGCATTGGTTCCAGGACCCACCTCATCACCCCCCTCTCGGCCCGACCGAGAGCTCTCTTCAACCATTAGGGCTTTGGAAGCCGCCACTCCAGTGCGACGCTGGTAAACAACCTCAGTATTATCCTCTTGGGCCATAGCAGGTGAAGCACTCGTCACCTAAATCAACAATAGGGGGGTTAGGAGTTATGCACTCCTGCAAACGGTCGTAAAAGTCGGACGAAACTCTAACCCCCGCATCCGCCAAGCTATCTAACCAAGCATGTTCCCTAAGAGGAAGGACATCAAGACCAGGGACGGCATCTGTTGGCGGATGCCTACGGGTGCGCCTAGCTAAAATCTGGTGCCTAAGTTCCCTAAGCGTCTGCTTATCACCACTCTGGCGAGCATTCAGATATTTCAAAGTCAGATTTTGCTCCTCAGGAGTAGCAGGGTCGTTAAGGAACTTAGACCTCAACTCTTTTTCTCTATCAACAGTAGGGGGTATGTCCGCCAACAACCTAGTTCTTCCCACAGGGCTAGGGTCAGACTCATAGGCTTGGTCAATAGAGGGGGAAGAAGGGTCACTTTCAATCATAAAAACCTCATTGAAGGCATTTTGGCTATCAGATTGGTCCGACATGGCAAACACAAGAAAAAGAAACGGAAATGAGGGAAAAAAGTATGTAATTACCTGGAAGTGTAAAATCGCCGAAAAAAGAGAAGAGACAGGGAGCGAAACTTGCCGAAAAGACAGATAAAACTCCAAAACACCAAAAGCTGAGACCTTGGACCGGAAAACCACCGAAAAATCACGAAAACCAGAGCAAGGTAAAACCCGGAAAATACAAGTCAAGAAAAAGTGAAATCCTGAGTGTCACCGGAACCGGAAGAAGGAAACCAAGAAAGTGACGAGCTTTTGGGTGGCAATGGAGCACTAAAAAGCAAGCTTTAGAACAGTGTAAGCTTTGGCTATGGAGGTTTTTGCCAGAGAGTAAAAGTAAGGAAGGAGGAAGCTCTTTGAAAAATGAGATAAAAAGTCAGAAACAAAAACCGCCTTTTGTTTTTATACCAGGATGAGCGGTTAAGATCGAGTAAACTCTTCAACTTCCTCTCAGATACGTGCCAAGTGTCAAGCCTGCATTAAAACCTAATAAAGCATTTGGGCGGGATTTTCGGAAAAGGTAATCATTAACTTTTCGAAATCCTTCAACTCCCTACGACGACACGTGGCACTCCACAAACCTACCCCACTAAGAAAAGACAAAAGATCAAGATAAAAATAAAAAGAAATATAAAAATACCGTCACAAAAATGTCCGCGTCCATCCGACAACATCTTCAGTGGTCGCGACCACAAAAGATGCTGGGGGCTAGTTGTATGGGTATAACCCAAGTTCATTAACGGCCTTCTAACTAGTGACCGCGAATATACTTATGGACGCGAATACAATAAAACCATTAAAAGAGTCGTTCGGGTCAGTTTATCACCTGGGACCGGCAGTGTTGGCGGACGCCTAACAAGACAAAATAGAGGGAATCTTCCCACCTGTCAAATGCGTCACAGCCCTACACGTGTCAAAGGATCATACGTCCTGTCAGAGGAATAGTACTTCTATAAATACCCCAATGGTACTATTCTGCAGGTACATTCTCTTACACACTAAAAATAGCTTATCTCTCTCTCTCTCTCTTATTTCTCTCTCTACATCCTATTGGCCCACATATCTGACTTGAGCGTCGGAGGGGGTTTCCTCAAAACCACCCCGAGGGTAGTTTACGTTCGCATCCTGTGCAGCTTTCCAGCAAGGACGTGAGCTCTCAAGACTTGGCGGACTCTGACGAGGACGCTAACCGTTTCAAACCGAAACAACAAGCTTATCAGTTATCATGCAGCGCACTAATTGCACCCCCCTAAAAGGCCAGAATATAAAGATACACCCTAATGAACTATACAATCAATCATAACCCTATATAAAATAATGAAAAGCCGCTTATCAATTTTTTTTTGAGGGGAAAAGCCGCTTATCATAATTAGAGAAGTAAACAAGTAATTGTTTATATCTGTTGCACTAAGGCATGCCAGCAACACTATAGCTGGTCTATGTTGTTTAAATTTGTTGGATCAAGGATACCAATTCACGATTTCAAATATTCCAAATCGTTGAGTTGGTGCTAGCTTCAAAGATATGAAGCAGCTTTTTAGTGATTGTGGATCTCAATCAACTTCCGTAATCTAATAATGTAATCGTTATAGATTTTATCTAAAACGTCATATTCGTATATCTAAATCGTCCGATCTTTAATTAATGAGTTCAAAAGTAAAATAGTAAGTGCCCCTAAAAAAAAAAAAAAAAAAAAGTAAAATAGTAAGTGCAAGGAGTGGAAGGTGTCTGTTATTACTAGAATAGACTTAACAAATACGTTGATCCACATGAAGATGATTTTTATAGATTAATTTTCAATTAATTAACTATTTTAGAATAAAGAGTGTTAAGGAATAATAACTAATACTGAAGTAACCTAAATTAGATACGGATGTAAATCAAAAAAATATAGGGCATTTGTTTGGTCCACCATGCTTATACCAATTCAATAATTACAATAGAATTCAACAATATTTGGATTTGAGGATAAGTAATTAGAGTCTTTTGTTAATTCTACGGATGGGTCTTAACACTCTTAGATCAACATATGCAATATGATCGCTAACATAATCAAATGCTACCAATTGTAACAAGCCTCTAACAGGTGCGATCTTTCAATTCTAGCTCTTATTAGCGAAATGATAACCCATGGTATTGCTCAATTACATGAATTAAATAATGATAATAAATCAATATGCATTACTCTTATCTCAATCCAAACATTGAAGTACTTTAAATCATAATCAAAGAGGTAAAAGATGACTTCCCTCACTTAGCCCTACAAATAGACTACTCACTCATGATATTAAAGAACATAATAAACACAATCAAAGCAAAGGAATTCATCAAATTAAACTAAGTAACAAATAATACCGAATGATTGAAGAACAATGGAAGTGAAATCAAAGATCTTTACTAAATCTTCAAAGTCAAGTGTGCATACAAAAATAGAGTGAAAACTAAGTGTTTCACCTAATAAAACGACGAATAAAGATAGTTTAATCGAAATTACAAAAATCCTACACATAGTGTTTGGAAAAACAATGAGAAAAATAAAAAAAAATAATATCCCGAAAAATCGCCTGGTCGACCAGGCCAAAGCGCCCGACTCTAGCTGGAAATACGCCTCAGTCGAGCGCCCAAGCTTTTTTGGAGGCTTTTTCTCCCGACCAGTCGGCCCAACTAAAACTTAGAGGACATAGCTCGCCTGGTCGAGCCAAACCGCCCAGTCGATCAAACAAGAGCTTTTATTCAACTTATGACTTAATTTCTTCATCTAAATTATTGTCGGATCTGCTGCAGGCTATGTGTGATCATTGAAATTTCCTTCCGTGCTCAGTTTAAGGCCTTAGATGGTTAATCTGCACAATAACAGCTAAAGAACGAAAACAGGTCCAACCATATCAAATCACGCAATAATGAGCTCAATATAGTAGATAATGCTAAGGAAATGGGGCTAGAAACTCTACATAAAATAGACACATCAATCCTCTCATGCTAGCTCACTTAGAAAAAAAGATAAAGATAGGTAATGCAAGCTTGAAGATTTAAATGGCAATTGGTATAACAAGTGCTTAAATCTTTCTTTTCATATTTTCAACTTCCGCAAATGAATATCATAGGACTTTCTTCACTATGACACTGTGTGTGTTTCTGTGCCACTAAACAATCTATCCCCTTCCAAATATAACTGACTAAATAATCTTAGACTTGGTCAATCTGTGATGTGCTATGTCACCGATCTGAGCTCATTAGACATTACCATATCATTGATTCACTCTTTTTATAGTGCTCCTTTTATGTACTACCATGTGAATACTTTAATAAATGGTTAATTTAATCCCCAACAGGGATCATATTGAATAATTGGGATCAAAAGGAAACTTGAGCATTAATTACATTTCTTCACTTTATGTATAAGGATATACTGAAACCATAGAGAGTTGGCAGAGAAGCCATTATTATCGAAGTTATGGAAGAGAGAGAAAGTGAGAGAGAGAAAGTGAGAGAGAGTTTTGTCACAGCAGTTAAAGAAGACCTTCCGCCATGCAACAACAGCTTTGGACAACCAAGTGGATCAACCCAGGTGCCAGTTTCAAACCCTCTTCAAACACCCATTCAGCCCCTCACCACCCTCCCTTCAGCCTCTCCTCAATCAACCTATGCCAACAAACTAAGCTCCCCCTCCACCTCCACACACGGTCATCTATCTCTTCTCCCCACCCTAGCTACCCCTTTCGCCACCAACCCCCCTGAATCCATATCCCCATCTACTCCCTTCATACCAATATCAAAAGAACTATATGAAGATTTATGCAACCCGTGGAAGCTAAGCATCATCATGAAAGTCATTGGCAGATCTTTTGCAAAAGACTTTCTAGCGAAAGAAATAGCAAAATTGTGGGGTTGGCCCCAAGCTCTACCACTCACAGCTCTAGGAAAGGGATTTTACTCAGTAAAATGCAAAAACATTGAAGATATAAAGCTAATGTGCTATCCAAAGTCCCATGGTGCATTCAAGGAAACCATGTATGGGTCCAAGCATGGGAACCTGGTTTTAAGCCATCGCAAGCAAAATGCAACCTCGGTGCGGTATGGG
Organism: Beta vulgaris subsp. vulgaris; assembly: GCF_026745355.1. Lineage (NCBI taxonomy): Eukaryota > Viridiplantae > Streptophyta > Magnoliopsida > Caryophyllales > Amaranthaceae > Beta > Beta vulgaris. Next base: position 3,529,835 of record NC_079205.1, on the reverse strand, counting down.
TTAAGTTACCCGAATTACCCATAGAGTTATTCAGGCAAGACATCCTTATTCAGGTGGGGAAAAAACTAGGTCAACTGGTAAAAATTGATAATAATACGCTCAAGGGTGAAGGAAAGAGATACGCTAATATTTGCGTACTCGTCGACGCAGAAAGTCAACCCACCATAGGCGTATGGTTGGGGAATGTATACCAGGAAGTTGAGTATCTGGAAGGTCCATGGTACTGTGCAAATTGCTGTAAATTCGGCCATGGCTCTCGTAAATGCGCATTAATTTATGAAGGGCCAAAAGCAAAGAATGATTTTGAAAACCACTCATCTTACCATTCCCTCCTTCCCAAACCCAGAACCGCCCTTCAAGATGGACCCCACCAAAAAAATCAAGGCAACAGGTGGACCCCAGTAAAATCTAAAAATTTTCCCCAACCAAAGACACTCAACAATCTCCAAAATCTTCCACTGCAAAAAGAAGCCCCCAATCCCAGACAAAGTCAAATCATAGCCGAAGCTATGGAGTCCCAAAATCCTTTCCTTCCTCTGCAATCCTCGATCGCCGAAAATCTAGAAATGGAAGAGGCTTTACCAGCCAATGACCCCGCGAAAGCTGGCACGTCAAATCCCTCCCTATCCTTACCATCTCCAACGTCTAAAAACACTCTTCTCTCTCCTTCCCAAATTCTCTCTCCTCCCCCAAATTCACAAACCACAAAAAAACCACCTCTCCCCTGAGCAAACAAAATGAGCAGCAGTCCCCTCAGAAACGCGACACCACCACCACCATCCTCCCCAGATTCACCACCAAACTCACCTCCCCGATTAATCCTCAAAGAATGGAGGTTCCCTTGTGTGTTCGACAAGGCCCCGCTCCCATTAAAACCAGAAGTAAATCAAGTCCACAACTTTTATCTTTGGAAAGAGGGAGAAAATTTAGTGGAAATCTCTCTCCAAGAAACAAAAAATTTCATACTCAATCCGAGAATGATCCATCCCTTCCTCCTAAATCTCCTAATGTATACAGAAGAGGGTACCATAGTTCCAGCCCACCTCCCCCAAGTACAAGACACTCTTCACCTCCCCCCACCACTAAAAGCCTTCATCATGTGGCTATTAACGAAGGAGGTTACCAACGAAGACGAGGAACGTTACCTCCCCCACATGTTGGGACCATGGTTGGACCCATCCATACTACTTCCTTACATAAGGGAGATTTACCGCTTGAAGCACTCGTCAATAGAGTGGACATTCAAGAGCCATGCGAATGCCATGATAGAGCTTCGCATCCTATCGATGTTACATCAAGTGACTCTTCAAATCAGTTGGGAAGGGGGAAACGAAAGAAGAAACCCAAACATGACCACGATGAGAGCATATCCTCAGCGAGGGGTATGGATAGATCTGGTCACTCACGAAGAAGTAAATCCTTGGGTCGAGAGAAAGTCGCAGCAAGTCAAGGCCTTGATGGCCAAGCCAAGCATTCCTTACAATATGTCGACAATTTACTGGAATGCGAGAGGAATTGCGCGGAATTCCTTCAAGCTGAATTTTCGCCATATTATCAATGATCACCAACCTGACATTGTAGTTCTTGCGGAGACCCGTGCTAGTCGTAGGACAACCACCAAAATCGCCAAGCCCTACCCTTCGATAATTGGCACCTGGTTGATCCAATAGGCTTCGCGGGTGGAATTCTGATTCTTTGGAATTCAACTCGAGTCCACCTCACGATTTTACGTGAGAACTTCCAAAGTATTACTGCATTGGTGGAGGTAAGTGACAATACCCCCCCTTTTATATTAACTGCTGTTTATGCTAGCCCACATTTTAATACTCGCACTTTACTATGGTCAAATTTATATGATATGGCTGAATCGATTGATTTACCTTGGATTATTTTTGGTGATTTCAATGAAGTAACATGTCAAGCTGAAAAATGGGGTGGAAACCCGATTTCGAAATCTCGCACAGACCTTTTTAATAAAATGCTCAATGATTGTCATTTGATTGATCTAGGCTTCTCGGGGCCGAGATTCACATGGTCGAATAAAAGAAAACATGCGCCCATTCACGAGAGGCTAGATAGAGGATGCGCTAATGACCTATGGTTCTCAAAATTCCCAAACTGTTAAATCCTTCATCTTCCAAAAATAACCTCAAACCACTGTCCTTTAATGCTGCACCTGGATTCCCGACCTTCCCGCGACGGTCCCAAACCCTTTAGGTTCGAACCAATGTGGACTTTAGACCCCTCTTTCCCCGCTGTTGTTCAACAAGCTTGGACCGCAGGCCCCTCCCTGGACTCTAGACTTCATCAAACGAGTTTTGACCTTACCTTTTGGAATAAAAATAATTTCGGTAGACTCTACAAAAGAAAGAAAATAGTTCTTAACAGACTCACCGGTATTGAGAAGTATATTCAGACTAACCCAAATTCTATATATCACCTCGAGCTTCAAGAAGAGCTCCAACAGGAGATTTTGTCAATTCTCGATCAAGAAGACCTTTTTTGGAAAACGAAAAGTAGGCTAGAGTGGTGTACCAAAGGAGATAGAAACACTGCCTTTTTTCATAGAACTGTCGAAATAAGGAGACATAGGAGTAAAATTCTTTCCCTACAAAATAGCGTAGCTGAAGAGATCCAAAACCCTTCTGAATTAAGTGAACACATTCGAAATTTTTATCTTTCTTTGTTCACAACTGAGGCGAATTTTTGTAAAAAAACGACCTTCGATCAATCAACCCCTGAAAGCTTAGGTTCATACTGTCATCCCCCTACCGTGTTGGAAGTCAAAAATGCATTGTTCTCCATGAAACCTCTAAAGGCCCCTGGTCCTGATGGCTTCCACCCTTTATTCTTCCAAAACACCTGGGAAACCACTGGCCATGACTTACACCAGAACATTAGTCAATGGTTTAGAGAGGCAAAAGTTCCGGAAAATGTGTGTAATGCCCTAATCTGCCTTATTCCGAAAGTAGATAACCCAACCTCTGTCAAACAATTGAGACCCATTAGCTTGTGTGATACTATCTACAAAATTGTTACAAAAATCATTGTCCAACGCCTTAAACCAGTCATTCCTGAATGGATCTCAAACAATCAGAATGGGTTTATCAAAGGGAGGGGTCCTAAGGTTAACATTGTGGTAGCTACAGAAATTCTCCACTCAATGAACAAAAAGAAAGGAAAAAAAGGTTGGTTCGCCCTAAAAATAGACTTAGAAAAAGCCTATGATAGGATAGAATGGCACTTCCTTCGCCAATGTCTTACCCAACTTCAAATGGATACTCACTCTATGAATATGATCATGAACTGTGTCTCCCAAGCCTCCTCAACAGTTTTGGTCAATGGTAAAAAAACTACTCCTTTATCTCATTCTAGGGGTTTGCGGCAAGGTGACCCCCTATCACCTTACCTCTTCAACATTTGTCTCGAAGACTTAACCAATAGAATCAATGAAGCTACCCTTCAAAAAAACTAGACTCCCTTTTGGGTGGGGAAGAAAAAAATCCCCATTTCTCACCTACTATTTGCAGATGACTTATTGTTGTTTGGAAGAGTCGATGAGTCAACAGCTTTCTCGGTCCGGGAAACTCTAGCTACCTTTTGTAAAGATTCGGGTCAAAAAATTAATGAACAAAAAAGTCGTCTTTTTTTCTCTCCCAACACACCTAATGATCAAAAACAACTATTCCAAGATACCATAAGTGTCGCAGAGTCAAAGGACCTAGGTACGTATTTGGGCATCCCACTCTCCCATAAGAGACCGAAACGAAAGGAAGTTCAATTTCTTGTAGACAAAGTAAAGAAAAAACTTGCACTATGGAAGTCTAAGTATCTGTCTAGAGCCGGCAAATTGATGCTCATCAACTCCACCTTGAACACAATCCCACCATATTACCTCCAGTCCCAAACGTTCCCTGCCACAACGTTAGAAGATCTTGACCGAACGTGTAACGACTTCCTATGGGGGGAAAGAGACTCGAGAAAAAGGATTCACTTAGTTGGGAAGGACTCCACATTCTTGACCAAGGCTCAGGGAGGGCTAGGGATTAGATCTCATTTGGACCTAAGCACCATTTACATGGCAAGACTTGGATGGAAGTTGAGCCAAGGCCCAAATAACCTTGCCCAAAAATGCATAAACTCAAAATATATCTCCTCGGACAACGCTGTACCTTTCAAAAATGGGTCGAAAATATGGAAAAGCCTTGCACTAGGTTGGGACCTCCTTTATGATAATAAAATCTGGAATATAGGGGATGGTGAAAAAATTTCAGTTTGGGAAGACAATTGGTTGGGAATAGGGAGCCTACGCTCACTAATTGAGGGCCCGCTACAAAAATTGGACCAAACGCAAAGAGTGTGTGAGTTGTGGAATAACAACACATGGAACCTAAATCTTTTATCCTCCCCTCTTCCCGATTTCATTGCCTACCGTATACTCGACACTCCAATCCCTCCCGTGAGTCTTCGAAAACCCGATCTCCCTCTCTCCATTTTCGTTAGTGATAATAAGTTCTCCCTTAAGGAAGCCTATACAATCCTCACAAATCCTAGGAAACCTTCTCAACACTTAGACTGGTTATGGCAAAGTCACACTGCTCCAAAAATTAAAATTTTCCTTTGGTTGGCTTGGTGGGATCGCCTTCCCACAAACGCGCTCCTTAACCAAAGAAAGATAAGCGCGTCCCCTTTGTGCCCATTGTGTTCACACCGCGACGAAAACTCCCTCCATGCGCTTAGAGACTGTAGCGTAGCTTCACAAGTGTGGCAGCGAGCCAACCTTCAGGACCATAATATCACGGAATGGCTTACCCAAAACCTGAAAAGCCACCATCAAATTAACGACATCCCAGCAGGTACTCTCTTCGCGTTCATTTGTTGGGAGATCTGGGTGCAGCGAAATAAGAAAGTTTTTGAAAACACGACCATCCCATCACCGAGCATCACTATCCAAAAAGCTACACGAAATGCATTAGAGTTCATCAAGGCCCACCCACCCTCTAACCATCAGTTACCTTTTCCTCCCTTTGAAAGGATAAACCCACCCCCTTGGTCTCACATCATGGTTGATGCGTCCTTTTCTAGCCTCTCGAACCCAGCGTGTGTTGCTGGATTTATATTTGATAGTTCAGGTCATTGGATCTCGGGCTTTCAGCGTAGAGTTTATGCAAATGACGGTCTTCACGCGGAGCTTTTGGGAATATTGTGTGCGCTCTCGATAGCCAAGGAGCAAGGAATAACTCACTTAAATATCTTCTCGGACTGTTCCAAAGCAATTACGTTAATGGCACAAACTAACCACTCACCTCACATGCTTGATCACATTCTTATGCTATGCAGGGATCACAGCCAATATTTCCAGCAAATGAAGATCCAATACTGCCCAAGGACGTACAATGCCATCGCGGATAAACTAGCCAAGGAAGGAAGAAAAGATGTTTTAGATATTAATGTAACTAGGCTTATCCCCACCCCCCTAGTTATATTTTGCACCTATGGGCAGACTTTGTAACAAGGCTTAGGCCATAAACTCGTTTTATTTAATGTAATGCATCCGTAGTTCACCAAAAAAAATATACTGAAACCATGGGGTGATAAGTTGAAATTATCCAAATCTAAAGACACCAAAATGAAAATCTTCCTAGATTATATATATATAAACAAAACAAGTGCATCCAAATACTCGCAAATGACCCATGCAATCTGCCTCAACTCTTGACTCTCTACTCACAATGTATTTGTTATTTTTAACGTGCTCACTTGTTGTTAGTTGGCCAGCTCAAATATCCCTACCAAGCCCTGATATATTCCTATATATCTTTATTTAACATTTTTAATACTACATCATGTATAATACTCCTTCTGTAATTTAATATGATCACAGAGGAAATAAGAAGTCGAGTGGATAATCTTTCATATACATGTATTAATTTAATTAGAAGTTAGAACATAATTTACTTTTCATGCTCTACTATATTATCTCATCTCCTACATATCTCTTCTTTTCATACTTTTGCTAACTTAACAAGTGCAATTTGATCCACGTTTCAAAATGATGAAAAAAGCTTCCAACACAAAAATATTCGGGTCATTTGGCTTATTCGCGGCTGCAGAAACTCTAGACTACATTTTGATGCTTCTGGGAAGCATTGGGGCATGTATTCATGGTGCTGCGCCTCCTGTGTTCTTTGTGCTAGTTGGCCAAATGATTGATTCCTTGGGAAGTTTATCATCAGATCATCATTTGTTGTCCACCAGTATGTCAAAGGTATCTCTTCTGTCATGAAAACTACCTCGGTTGCAACACTTGGTTTTTAATTGTCTAACTAGTATTTTGGCCTGGACGATGCCCGGGTAAGTTACAATTATTAAATATATTATTATTCATAATTGATTCTATTAGTTTTTTTTTTTAATATTTTGTCTAGTACTGTGAAATTGAAAAATGGACGTTATGGCATGATAAATTATTTTTAAAAAACTTCTATAGAATTGGGATAAAAATAACAATTTCAATGAAATTTGAATAAGAGAATGTTATTACTTAATAAAAGGGTTAAAGATCAAAAAACTTGTCTACATGTTTTTATAATTACATATAATTATAAGACTTTATTATGTTCTACTTTGAAATAATAAGCATTGCAATTGTAATCAACTAATGGTTAAACTCTCACCTTTCATCTCAAAGATCATTTTTTTGAATTCTAGTATTTACAAACTATTAATATTTTTGATTGAGATTAAAAACATTTTTATTTGAAGCTTAAAAAGAATGTCACGTGACACCGTTCCTTCAATAGGAACTAGTCTTATATGCACGCGATGTGTGCAAAAACATATAAAATTCTTCATATATAACAATAATAGAGATACGACGATCTTATTTATTTTTTGTAAATTAAAGTAGGTAGTTAGCTGTTAGCCTTTTTTTTTTCTTTTTCTAAATTTAATTTTTTGGTATTCCCCATGTGTTGTCAATTTGTCATACATAATAGAGATTTTGTATTGGTTTTGTAATTTTGTTGGTAGTTGAAGGTATTTAGGTAATTAAGGGTGGACACCAAAAGGTCAGAAGTTCACATATAGAATAGAGGTAATAGAGATTTTGTATTGGTTTTGTAATATTTGTTGGTAGTTTGAGATAGCTAGGTAATTAAAGATGGCACTAAAAAGTCAGGAATTCACATATAGAATAGAGGTGCGTTTTAATATATTTGTATAAATTTAAATTATTTATATAAAAAAATGAACCTATTTTTATTCTAATAAAATGAAGGTATTCTCATACTTATCCATTCCGGTTTATTTTCTAATTTCTATGCAACTAATATATATCCTACGCCGACAAATTATATTCTTGTTCGAATTTACCTACTAAAGTTTGAGTCCGTTTTTGGAGAGACAGTCTCACGTTAATATTAACGTGAGACCACTGATGTCATGCTAACATCACGCGTGTGCATCAAACCAGCAGTAGAATTAGTTAAACACTTGCACCTATTAGTTATGCTACCCTTATATTGCTTCTGGATGAGTTAGTTAAACGCTGAAGTATATTAGTTAAGCGCTGGAGTATATTAGTTAAACACTGGAATATATTATTTATATCATATATTCCAGATTATAATGTATTTTATTAACCCTAACTTCAGTATCCCACATAAACATTCTCTCTTTCTTCTCTAATCCATCGAAACGCCCTAAAACCTGTATTGTTTTCCTCCTCCATTCTCTGTATACAACCTACATTGTATGTTTAATTTGGATGTAATTAAGTAAAATATTTGAGCACGAGTTTGCAACGACAATGTCCATAAACACTTACTTCGTTTCTTCACCTAATAAGATGTTTATCATGTTAGAAGTGAAAGAAGAGTTTGATGCATATTTATCACAAAGGGTAATATATACTGCCCATTGTTAGATGATAACTTGCACTTACAAAAAATTTGAAGAAGCAGATCAGATCACTTTTGGTACCGAAAACTTAACTTTTGCATTTGAAAGTCTAACTTTTTATTTGAAAATCATAACTAATACCTAAATGTTATTAGTTAATAATTTATTCGTAATAGTTAATTAAATAATATGAAGTAATAGTTATGTTGTTAGGATTGTTGTATTTTCATGCCTTGAGAATCATGCACATGCGTTCAATCACAAAAATACTGCATAAGTATATGTTCAAAAGGTGGATTAGATATGTAAAGAGGAAAGGGTGGAAAAGAGCAATGAATACATAAACCAATATAACCCCATGTCGATATGAAAACGCGAGCAAATTAGTTCTATAATCTCATTCTCAAAAGTCAAGATAATGAAGATGCAAGAAAGACACTCCAAGAAGTCTACGAAAATACTACTGCAATTATAAACAAAGTCTTAACTACAAAACCTATCGTAGAAGAACGATGCTCATCAAGTACAATTGGTTATTTTATACTCGTATGGTTCAAAAACAAAAAGAGGAAGTTCAAAAAAGAAAAGTCATTTTGAGAAGACTGAAAAAATAAATTCCAAGAACCAAACTGAATTAGTACAATAACTACTCCAAATGCTGGATTATTTTAAGTTATTTTTTCAGGTTGTCTTTTGTATTTGACATTTTAGATTTGTAAAAAAGTTGTTTCTTCGTTTATATTAGAAACCAAAATAATGCTCAATTAATCTTAACTAATTACAAAACAACGCTAACTAATGTATTGAATATGTTAACTAAAAAACAATGAAAGTCTACAATAAAGATTACCAGCTCTAAACTATTATGCTGAAATACTTAACTAATTCGCCAAAAAATATTAACTAATTCACCAAAATATTATCGTGAGAATTTGTGAGACGTGACCTGTTTTCTAAAAATATATATCTCTTGGGCTGGTCAGGTCTCATGTTAAGATTAACGTGAGACCGTCTTTTTTAGGACTTTATGCTAAAGTTTTTCAAATTACTTTATTGCAGATTTCTCTAGAACTGGTATATCTTGGATTGTTAATGCTTGTATCTTCATGGATCGGTAATTCTCTGGAGTACTGTTTCAACTTAATTATTACTTCATTTATTTTTTAGTTGATTCATTTTCTTTAGGCACAATTGGTAAGAAATTAGTTTACCTTTACATATTTATTTATCAATCGAGTTTGTTTTGTAAGAGACCGTCTACTTTTAAATTAAAATTAGGCAATGGCAAGCCCAATATTAAAAAGAAAATTAGCCCATAGTGACTAGGTTAATTTCTTTCGGTGACTAGTTTAATCCATTTAGTGACTAGGTCTACATTTATATTAAAATTAGACTGTCTCTTTTAATAATTTTTGTTATCAATAAGTAAAAATTACAAAAAAGTTAGATATTTGGAAAACACTTCATTCGGTTTTTGATAATTGTAACATGTAGAGGTTGAACATTTTGTAAAGAGATAGGAGAGATAAAAAAGGGATCCATGTGATAAAGAGAGATAGAGGAAAAACATAGTCAAAAATAGTAATGTTGCAAGCTTGCAATTAATATGAAACTTCCAAATAAGAGAAATGTTGCATTAATGAAAGAATAGAAAAAGTATACATTGAGAGAATCTAACAAGATCCACATCCGAGTAAAAAAAAAAAAAAGATTCACATGACTATGGCTATGTTTAGTTCACCTGAAATTTTCTGATCTGAACTTATTTTTTCTGATCTGATCTGATTACATGATCTTATCTTTTAGATTTCTCTCAATATATAAGAAAAAATATAGTCATGTGGGGTCTTGTTTGATTCGTCTCAATGAGTACTTTATTAATATTCAATTATCATAATTTTTACTAATATGTAATGAAAGATATAATGATTTTTAAATATAAGCATGATCTGAACTGATCTGATCTGAACTTAATTTTTCTGATCTGATCTGATCTGATTAGATCTGAAATAAGCAAAAATAAGGTAAACTGAACATAGCCTATATTTTTTCTTAACTACGAATTACAAGAAATAATCAATACGGATCATTTAAGAGAGAAGTAAGTATATCAGTTGACCATCATCTGTTTCGAGATGTTTTACTATCTTATCAAATGTGTTTTTTTGCCTCTCAGGTGTTGCAGCCTGGAAGCAGACGGGAGAAAGACAAGCACTATGCTTGCGCTTGAAGTATCTCAACGCAGTTTTGAAAAAGGATATCCATTTTGTTGAGACAGAAGCCCAAAACAAAAGTTTGATCTTCCAGATTTCTAGTGATACAATATTGGTACAGGATGCCATAGGTGATAAGGTTTGTACAATCGTACCTATATATGATCAAACAATCGAGAAACTGCATATAAAGAGTTGTTCTTGCACATATTTAATACGGTGATTTTTTTTTCATATAGTATCCTTTTTAAAATTTTAAGTTACACGATATCGTTACTATCTATCATAGTAATCTTTTTTTAAGTATAATTACTCTTTTTTACATTAGTTTATTATAACGAAATTTTCACTTGTGACATAGTAACTTTTTTTTTCACATAGTCAAACTTTACAACTTAAATCTACTCATCTTTTACATCTTCTACTCTTTTTTTAATATAATAATGACTTCTTTTTTTATAAATTATATAAATTGACATTAAATCCATACTAATTTAGTATGGATCAAGTCCATATGAGTTTTTTACAATATAATGTTGATACAAGAGCTTGCTTTTAAGAAATTTTGGTAATAAAAATTACGTTATATTTCCTAAAAGCTATCCTTAACTCCAACCCACTCCCAAACAATCATTCAATCCTTGACACGTAGTAGAAGATGGAAGCAATAATAACTTAATCGGAAGAAGTATGTAATAGTAAAAATTTCATTTGTGATGTTGTACATAAAGTTCAATGTCAATGTCTATGGTATGTAGAGAGGACCATTAGTGGGGGCAGACGGGTTGATTGGGCGGCGGGTTGAAATTTTATGGTCCAGAACTTGAACGTTAAATTCACGGTTTGGGTGGGCTGGTGCACGGGCTGAAATTTTTTTAGCACATACCAGTTTGTTATCAGTTTTCATGGCTCGGGAAGCGGTTATGACTATTCGTGGGCCTAGCGGGCCGGCATAAGAATTTTTTTAAAAGTTATATAATCATTTATTATTGTTACATAAAACCTTTAATATTGCGTTAGGAGCTCCCCACGTGCGGAGGGTCTCCTAACTTCCTTTTTTCTTACCTTTATAAAAAAATTAAATAAAAATAAAAACCTTTAATATTAATTAAAATATATACAATTATCAATATTTATGAATAATTTCATTATTTTTGAATATGATTGAATTATAATACTTCCTCCGTTTTCTTTTAGATGTTACACTTTTCAAATTACGGACTCCTTGGTAAATTTTGGAGAGGAGAGAGATAAAGAGAAAGAAAACAAAAGGGTCCCATGTGAACATGTGATAGGAGGGCGATAGAGAGAAGATATTACCTAAAATAAAAGTGTAACATCTAATTTGAAATTTCTTAAAATAGAAAGTGTAACATCTAAAAACAACGGAGGAAGTACATGCAATTTGATTAAAATATATACAATTTGATTGAATAATTACTTGTTGGGTTACGCTGATCCAGTTCATGGGCTGGGCTAGACCAGCTTTCATGGACCGGCTGAGCGGTTTTAGTAGCGGATTTTCGTGGGTTGGGCTCAAAAATTAGACCCATGATCCATCCACCAATTTCACCATTCGATCGAGTTGGGCTGGATAGGGTTTTTTTCGAGCTCAGCCTACACGGCCCAAGAGGTGAGCTGAACCTGCACTGTTGGCCATCTTAATGGTATGTTATTCTTGCCTATCCCAAACACAATATTAATTTATTAATTTATTATCATTAGTAACATTACTCTCATATATCAAACTGACCGTTGCTACGAATTTATACCAAAGTAGTGCCCAAATTAGTGGAATATTAGGTCTAAGCATTAATTAGTTGGTGGGTCTTAGTAAATTAAATTAGCAGTGGTACATGATTTCATTTATCTCTACTTCGTTTTTTTATCTATATAAACTATGAAAACAATACAAAGTATAAAGGAGCGAGAGATTCGAAACTGTGATCCATCATTCACAACACCTCAATCTTAACCACTAAGCCAAGACATCATTGGTCCCTATATCTACTCAGTGATACAAAACAATTGTTACTCTTTAACTTTCTTTTATGGCTAAGAAAAAGGGGACAAGAAAAAGAAAATGGTTTGTTGTGACTTGTGAACATCTCTTTAATGGTATTATATTAGAATTTATACAATCCTTTCTTCAAAATTTGCAGGTCGGGCATTGTGTTCGTTATCTATCGCAATCCATAGTTGGTATGATTATAGGCTTCATGTTGGTATGGCAGCTTACCCTTGTCACTGTGGCTATTATTCCTTTGATGGTCGTCGCAGGAGCTTACACTGTAATTTTGTCCAACCTATCACAAAAGGCTGAAGCTGCTTATGCTGAATCTGGAAAGGTTGCCGAAGAGGTAATTTTCGTAACATCTATGCTAATTTCTATTATACTTCTAAGTCAAGGGAGAAGGTGTGGTGTCTCCTTTTGAAATGACTAGAATACCCTCCAGTAAATTATAACATTTTCTTTTTATAAAAAATTAAAAAAAGAAAAATGAAAATCAATGCAACATATCATATGAATAAGTCAAAATTGGAATATACAATCACCATCATTAATAACTTGGCAAAATAGATTAAAACAATCCATTCACGAAATTAGTTAGAATCTTCAATCAAAAAAAAGTTAGCGATATATTCGGTTAACATGATACTTCGTATTACAAAGTTCAAACAATATGATTTATTAACCATTACAATCGTTAAAAAACTATACTAAAGTCGCTGACAATAAATTATTAAATCATTGACCAACTTTGTCAGTAGCGGTATTGAACAGTTAAAAGTCGGTCACCTCCTATTTAAAAATTTAAAGATAACATCTACAAAAGAATATCAATAGTTTAAATTACTACCAAAATAATTTTAGATTATACAAAATATGTTCATTTGGTACATAAGACTGTTGACGCACGCATCGCGAGCATATACAACTATTTTTAAATAAGCGATGGTACAATTTTGCTTAGGTTTTAGGTTTAACTAGTTATTAGGCCCGGGCTATGCCCCGAATAAGAAAAAATTTCATTTATTAATATAATACTTTATAATAGTAAAACTAAATACAACTTAGCCTAATGATTAAAACTTTAGTTTATGTACTTGAGGTCTCGGGATCAAACCTTATACTACGCAATTTCTATTTTTTTTTATTGTACATGGATTACATAAACTAAAACTCCTTAGGGAGAGCGCCACGTGGCACAGTTTCTTGTTTATGTACGCCTTTTAATATATTTGTATAGATGTGTTTGTGTAAGTGTTATTACTGTCAAAGGAGAAGTATATATACATCCTACATAAAGAGTTTAGGCCCACACTATACACGAGAGCATAAATAACAACATAAGCCTATGAAGATACATAAGTGTATATATTAACATGATCCAATAAGTTTACATCATACACCGGGGTATATTATATGCTCTAAGTCTACCCAATGTTGAGCAATCAAGCAAAATGGGTAAGACCCATATAAACAAACAAAAATTACATGTATGTGCATCATGCGTTCATGCACATGGTACATACATGTATGGCGGATTTTTTATGGTAGCAACTCTAAGAAATACAGTTTATATATCTTGCCTTGTTACTGATAGTTCCTAATAAACAGGTTCTTTCACAAATTCGCACAGTTTACGCATTTGGAGGAGAGAGGAGAGCAATTCATGCATATGGTAGGTCACTAAAAAAAGCCATCAAACTAGGGAAGAAGAGTGGAATTACAAAAGGAGTTGGTATGGGTTTAACCTTTGCACTATTGTTATGCACCTGGGCTTTACTTCTGTGGTATGCCAGCGTGCTTGTCCGAGATCACAAAACTAATGGAGGCAAAGCATTTGCAACAATTTTCAATGTCATTTTCAGTGGATTGTAAGTCATCAAACTAACATAGTTTTTAATTTATCATAGGACGATTTATGGGAGGTAGAGGAGGTAGCTCAGCGGAGTACCACCCCGTATTTCAAGACTTTGTCCAGGGTTCAAATTTTCATCTCAACAATAAGTTTGGAAATTTATCAGGCTTGTGGTGGGCCTGGTGGCCTTCAACCAATTTATATTGAACTTAATTACCAATGTTACCGATTTTTGTTGAACATCACTTATTTTTTCTGGATTAAACTGACTTCGCCGAACTAAATTAGTTCTATTGAAACTTATTTTTGAATGGTGATGAATTGAATAGTTCTAACAAAGCGAGACCTAACGAGTTTTAAGAAGAACAACACATTTATGAAAGCATCCCAATCTTTAATTTACTTATTATTCCGACAGTTGATCTTGTAAGAGACTATCCAATTTTAACTTAAAATTAGGCACGGTCCGAACCCAATATTAAGAGGAGAACATGTCACCTTTTAAAATATAGTGACTAGTTTAATCTATTTACGGACCAGGTTAATTTATTTTGTGACCAGTTTAATCTATTCAGTAATGACATCATCCATTCATGGACTAGTTGAATTAATCCATTTAGTGACTAGTTTAATCTGTTCGGTAAAACTACCAAATTATTTTTTTTGAAATTATCTGTTGTAGTTCGATAATCAAGAGAAAAAAGGAGAAAAAGGGATGACTAGAATAGTGTTAGGTTAGAGTGAAATGGAATGGGTTTGTTAGAAAAATTCAGTCTTGAGTTCGTCTAATTTTATGTTGAAATTAGACCGCCTATTCTAATAATTTGCTTATTACTCCGAACTAAAAGAAGTTTTTTGTTTTGCAGTGCTCTTGGACATGCGGCTCCAAACCTTGCTGCAATAGCAAAAGGCAGTGCTGCTGCTACGAACATAGTGAGCATGATTTGCACTGATACCGACTCTTCTAAACGACTTGTTGCTGGGATAACATTGCCTACAATAGTTGGGAAACTTGAATTCCGAGACATCTATTTTGCTTATCCCTCACGACCCAACATGATCTTTGATGGTCTAAGTTTCACAGTAGCTGCTTCGAAGACAATTGCTTTTGTTGGTCCAAGTGGTTCAGGAAAAAGCACAATCATCTCTTTGATTCAAAGGTTCTACGATGCTACTTCAGGTACCCAAGTTGCGTTTATTATCGCTAAATCTTTAGAACATGTTTCTCCATTCTGAATAAGTGAAACATTTATCTCAAAAAGTTCTCACATAATAGAGAGAAGTGTTTTCACTTATCACGTCTGTTGCATTTTGTTTGGCATGATCGGTGGGGTAATGGTATCCGTTTATTGAGTATAACTATTTTCACCCGATGGATGGCCTCCTCACCCTATGACGGTAACACATTACGTGACCATTCCATACTTATAGATGTATCTTGTTCAGTTGTTCGTAGTGGAGCGAACAATTGTTCTAGTATTCATTCCCTCTATATGATTATATATTCGCTTTCCATTCTATGAGTTAAACAGAAAGGTTTTGAAATCTGTATTTTTTTGCACGCCAAATAAAAATAAGGTACTATACTTTTGGATGGACATAACATACAAGATCTCCAGTTAAAATGGTTGAGAGAACAGATGGGGTTGGTTAATCAAGAACCAGTTTTATTTGCAACATCGATATTGGAAAACATTTTATACGGAAAAGAAGGTGCAGATATGGATCAAGTTATGGAAGCTGCCAAAGTTGCAAATGCACACTCTTTTATTCAAGATCTACCGCTTGGCTATCATACTCAGGTTAGAGTCTTGTGAACCAGTTTTGAGAATTCATTGATTTTGTGATAAATTATAATCCCATACCTTCAAACAACACAATACCATCATTTGTTGTTGAATGTCTTGAAAATTTGAGTACTTGCACGTTTTTTCAGGTTAACAATTTCATGTGGTAAAACTGTCATTATGGGTATGTTCGGCAACAATAGCTGTGGTAACAGCTTTTAGCTGTTAGTGGTTGGTGTGTAGCCGTTAGCTGTTTAAGTATAGGTATAAGATATTGATGTTCGGTAAAAAAAAGTTGTTAAAGTAGTTGTTTACAAATAATTAACTAAAACTCAAACAAAACTTTAATATATAATTTATGCACCACTAAACGCTACCCCAAAAACTACAAATTGTACCTTTTCATAAACATTACTAAAATACTACTTATAGCACTAAGAGCTACTTACACCACTAACTTGCCAAACACTACTATTTTTCTTAAAAGCTACTTAAAAAGCTTGTGCCGAACACGCCCAATGAATGACAATTCACTTCCTTTCAGGTAGGAGAAGGTGGAGCACAACTTTCAGGGGGTCAAAAGCAAAGAATTGCCATCGCTAGGGCTGTCTTAAGAAATCCAAAAATTTTACTCCTAGATGAGGCTACTAGTGCCCTTGATCTAGAGTCCGAACATATAGTCAAGAATGCCCTTGATATAATTATGTCAAATAGGACAACTATCATGGTTGCTCATAGATTATCCACAATTCAAGATGCTGATCAAATCATTGTCCTAAACAAAGGTAGAGTCGACGAAATTGGGACTCATGTAGAGTTGATGTCACAAGCAGGACAGTATGCGAATTTAGTCAGTTTGCAATTATCAGCAAATGGTGAGAATCAAAGTGCAAAAAGCATTAGTAAGCTATCTATTAACCATGAACAACAAGAAAACTATAATTTAGCTTCTATTAAAGAAGCACAACCGAGAAATGGAAAGGTGGATTCATTGGCGAAAGACCCTGCTCCAACACTGAAGAAATTGGTTAAGCTAAATAAACTTGAATTGCCTTATGCAGTGCTTGGGTCTATAGGTGCAATTCTAACTGGTATACAAGTACCTTTGTTTGCCCTTGGAATTACAAATATGTTGACGACGTTCTATTCTAATTCAAATTCCAAAATCAAGCATGATGTCCAAGTAACTGCGTTTCTATTTCTAGTAGTGGCTGCCATCACAGTTCCTATGTATCTACTGCAAAACTACTTTTTTACAGTTATGGGAGAAAGAATCACTGTTCGTATGCGCTCAGAAATGTTTTCAGGTGTGATCTTGTTATCATCCTTTTACTTTTACTTTCCCAATTTTGTAGTTATAATTCCACCATATATCAGGGTTCAGTGGGTTCAACAAAACCGACAGAATTCTAGATAATAAAGTAAGCTTTATGATGAATATACACATTCGTCATTACTTGAAAATGCTTTGCTAACTGGAACAGATCAAGTTATAGTAACTTCTAACTAATTGATTGTAATTTCCAATCTGGATTAAGATATTGAATATTGATAGAGTATTAAGCTATTCCTGGGACTCCAACCATCAACTTAAGATTTTGGTTGAGTTGGTTCTTTGACATGGTATCAGAGTCATCGTGACATAAAGGTCACAGGTTCAAATCTCATCCACCCCCTCCTTTCTAAGTAGAATATTTAAGCTCAGGTACGAAGGAGGCCTATGTTGAACCCACACTTCAAGCCCAATGGGTTTGAAGTGTGAGGGGGCGTGATAGAGTATTAAACTATTCCTGGGACTCCAACCATCAGCTTAAGCTTTTGGCTGAGTTGGTCCTTCAACCATCAGCTCTAGTACCATGTCAAAGAACCAACTCAACCAAAAGTTTACGCTGATGGTTGGAGTCCCAGGAATAGTTTAATACTCTATCAAATATTATTATACTTATGACCGATTTAGTTGGTTTTCTATTCAACTTCGAACCCATGACCTAAAATTCTTGCATACACCACTGCCATAAACTCCATATGGGGAAATCAAATAGTTTTAAACTCTCTAATGATTGGCTAAGACTGGATTGTTTAAACTTGCAGCTATGATTTCTAGTGAACCTGGCTGGTTCGACCTAGATGAAAACAGAATCGGCTCACTTGTGTCGAAACTTGCTGCTAATGCAACACTCATTCGTACTGCTCTAGTGGATCGCTTGTCAATCATAGTGCAAAACGCAGCACTAGTCGTTGCTGCATTTGTTATAGCCTTTAAATTTAGTTGGCGCATTGCATCAGTCACCATTGCTATATTTCCATTGTTAATAGGAGCTTCATTAACTGAGGTAACACTTCATCTGTTCAAACAGAAATAATGATTTTCCTTCTAGATTAACTCACTAGTTTTATCTTCTTGTTGTCTATTCTACTTATATTTTGTTCCTCATTTTTTCTTTGTGATGTGAAAAAACCTAGTAACTAATAAATTCGATATCCTTATGACTCTTGCGCAGAAATACTTCCTCAAAGGTTTTGGGGGGAGTTACACAGGAGCTTATTCTCGTGCCAATTCTTTGGCTCGAGAAGCAATAGAAAATATTCGAACAATTGTAGCATTTGGAACCGAAGATCGGATCTCAGCACAGTTCGCGTCAGAATTAAGCAAGCCAATGAAGCAAGCTCTTATATGGGGCCATATATCAGGTGTAGCATATGGCTTCTCGCAGTTCCTTTCCTTTTGTTCATATGCAATCACACTTTGGTATGCTTCGGTGCTCATCAAGCAGGGAGATGACAATTTCGGGGATATAATCACATCTTTTATGGTAGTAATCGTAACTTCATTTGCAATAGGAGAAGCATCTGCTCTTACATCCGAGATCATGAAAGGGTCTGAGGCACTCGAATCAGTATTTACCATTCTCGAGAGGAAAACACTTATCAATACGAGCGATGTTACATCAAAGGTGTTAAACGATATTGAAGGATGCATAGAGTTTAAAGATGTTAGCTTTTATTACCCAACACGACCAAAACTAAGTGTTGTGAATAATCTAAACATAAAGATTTCTTCGGGAAAATGCCTTGCAGTAGTTGGTCAGAGTGGGTCAGGTAAAAGCACATTAATCTCACTTGTTATGAGATTCTATGACCCAACTTTCGGTTCAGTACTTGTTGATGGATTGAACATAAAAAGCTTAAATTTGAAGTCTCTCAGGGAGAGAATAGGCTTAGTTCAGCAAGAGCCTGCATTATTTTCGACCACAATCTACGAGAATATACGTTATGGTAAAGAGGATGCCACAGAAGTAGAGATATTGCAGGCTGCAAAAGTTGCAAATGCTCATGAGTTTATAAGTGGAATGCCTGAAGGGTACTACACACAGGTTGGAGGAAGAGGATGCATGTTATCAGGTGGTCAAAAACAAAGGGTGGCCATAGCTCGCGCCATCCTTCGAGACCCATCAATCCTTCTCCTAGATGAAGCAACAAGTGCACTTGATACTACCTCAGAGAAACTTGTTCAAGAGGCTCTCCACAAGGTAATGCAAGGGCGGACAACAATTTTGGTTGCTCATAGGTTGTCAACCATACGCAGTGCAGACAGTATTGCAGTAATACAAGAAGGGATGGTTATTGAAATTGGGAGCCATGAAGAGCTTCTTAGCATCCCTCAAAGTATATATGGTCAATTAATTTGCTTAGAGGAAGCAAATGAGTAGGTGTATTAGATCAATTGAACTTTACAACATTACATGTTCATTATAAGAAAAATCTTGAAACCTTCAAGAAGAGGTCAAGTTATTGTATACGACAGTTTTGCAGCTATGCACTTAGGAGTCAGGACCACATATTATGTCGTGTAACTTTAAGGCTCTTAATAAAGGTGCAATCACATCGACCATAGTCCAAAGTCCAATTTCAACTTGTTAAATGTGATGGGACTCAAAGATAAAAGTTCCAGTGGATTTTCAGTCTTATTATTTTAGTCCATATTATATTTGGACCGGATGTCGATGAAATCATTTCTTCGTTCCAAAATCCAGACTTGAATACTAAGTTTTGAAAACATATATGAAAGTATAAATTGTTCCGGATTTGAAATTCTTTGAAATTTGGTTTTTAAGGGTAATAAATATTTTCTCTGTTTCTTTTTACTTGCAACGATTTGACTTTCATGCTTGCCAATGTATACTTTTGACCATCAATAAGTTTAAAAACTGATTGATGTGTCGTATTTTTATATAGGTTTTAGTTGCATTTAGATTGCATTCTAGGAGCATTTAGGTGCATTGTAGTTCATAATTGCATGCTTTTACTTAATTTGCGAAACATTACTCCTCTTGTGCGTTTTTGGTAATCTTTGATGAATTTCAGGTACCGAGAACATAATTGGAGCATTATTGGACAAGCTTGAGTATTTAGGAGCAATTGGAAGCAAGCTACATTGATAAGGATCATTTTGGATGTATTTGAATGCAAATTAGAGCTAAGTTGGAGTTGAGATTCATTGATAGAATTGTGGAAATCGAGTCATGTTCACTCTTTTATCCATAACTTCTGACTTGATCCTGATATTGGTCTGATTTCAGTGGCGTTGGAAAGTAGGCTTGAATATCTTTCCAACGTTAGGTCGCACGACCCAAGGCGAGTTGTATTTTGAGAGATATGGGCTTCGAAAGTTGGCCCAATCTGCCAGAAACTTCTTACGCGCACGCGACTTTAATGATTTCGGCCATTTAGTGATTTATTTGGCTTCCTTATCTTGTAATTTTGTTCCCTACTAGTTTTAGGAGTTAGAACTCTATATTAGAGGGTTTTTTAATTAGAATAGGACATCTAATTATTCACTTTTCAATATCACGTTATTTTCCTCTATAGTTTTATGCCCTGATTTATTTTCTACTGCTACTTTGGAGATTCAAGATTCAAGCTTTCATATTCATCTTCAATTCAATCAAGTTTTATTCTCTCATCTTCTCTTTATTATCATTTTAATAATGTTTTCTATTATGTTTATTGTTCTTTTTGCCATGATTAGTGAGTAGTATTTTTATCTAGGATTGAGTTGAGCCCTAGTATGGATTGATCATGTAAATTCTTCTCTAATTCCCATGTTATTGAATTATATGTTTACGGTTTGACAAGATTATTGTTATTGTCAATTGTGCATCTTGATTTTAGCCCTAGTTTTATTTCATCAATGAAAGTTGGAGTTGGAATTAGGAATATTTGTTCGATGCTAAATTGTTATTTTATTAATTGAGTTCATCAACGAAAGTTGGGTCTTAATTTAGATAATCTTGTTATTGATTCGAATTCTCCCATGAAAATAGGTGAGAGCTAGAATTGGGAATTATTTGACATTGGTTCTTAATGCTTCTAATTATGTGTGTAAGCCATGAAAATAGGAGACATGCATATTAGTTAGGCCTTTTGCTATCACGAAAGTGAGTTCTAGGTATTGAGGAATGATCAAGTATTTAGTTTCGGTTCGCAGCTGTGCTTTATTACAGAGTCATAAGGGAATGCCAATCTCATCTAAGCTATAATTGAATAACTAGGATGTGAGTTGTGGCTTGATCAATCCACATAGTGGTGATGCTTAATCTTAGTGTTTTAATTATCATATTCATATAGTTTGTCATATATCGTCATTAGTTTAGCCTTTAGTTTATAGACTATTCATCATTCCTGGATTGTGTAACTATTTTATAATCTAAAATCAAGTAGTGGTTAATCTTGCACCTCCCTGAGTTCGACCCGTATGTGCTATGACACCGTACACTTGCAGAAAAACACTAACACTGATAAATAAAAATTATAAAAATTATACATTTGGAAAATATACATTCAGACGAATATAACAATATCCTACATGAATATGTTTTCCCTTAACTATAAATCACCAAACGTAAACTAAGTAGACTTGGTGAATAGTGTAAAAGTCAAACCGTTGCATGTAAAAAGAAACAGAGGAAGTATATGAACATCATAAGTGTTTGAATAATAAGTTGATGTGTTATTGATATTGATAGTGTAGGGGAGGTGGGGAGGGTGAGGAGGTAGGGGAAGGTGGGGAGGCAGGAGGAGTAAGAGGAAGGTTATTGGGGGTAGGTGGGTTGGGAAGGGGAACATGAGGGGAAGTGGGTGCAGCTGGGGAGGAAACGAGAGAGAGATGGAAAGTGCACCATTCTTCAGCAGTGATAGGTGCATGAGAGGAAGATGGTGACTGTAGTTTGGGTAGGGAAAAATTATTTCAATTTACCATGCCTATAAGTGTAAACTTCGGAAGTGGAAGGGTCCAAACAATAGAAGACACTTTGAGTGGGGGAGTAAGCAATGAAAATGCATGGGGTATAGCGAGGTTTCATTTTGTGAGAAGTGTAAGGACAAAGCCATGGGTAGCATAAATAATCAAATCTCCGAAATTTGATGTAATTTGATTTTTTAAACAGAGCTTGGAATGGAGACTGGTGGTGAAGAGTAACTCAGTAAGTGTAGGAAGATGGTTTATGAGATATGTGGTAGTTGTGAAGGCGTAGGGCCAAAATGTGAGGAGTTGGGCATGTGAAAGAAGAGTAAAACCAGTTTCGACGGTGGCGACGTTCTGCATAGCTAATATGTTCATGGGTATAGGGAAGAGAGATGAGATGAGAGATCCCATTTTCAAGAAGTGTAGGAGTGAGTTTGAGATGTTTGCTATCATTATCAAAAAATAGTTGAATGATAGGTTTATTAAAGAGTTTTTCTACGAGAGCACGGAAGCGATAAAAGGTGGAGGCAGTGTCAGATTTGCGTTTAAGAGTCTATAACCATATATATTTGGTGTAGCAGTCGACAAAAACAACAAAATAATTGTGACTATCATAAGATAAAAATGGGAGTAATCCAAACATCAGAAAAAATAAGTTCAAGAGGAGCATTAGAAGTGAGAGTAGATTGAGAAAATGGAAGTTTGTGACTCTTATTAATGTTGCAAGAATTATAAGGTGAAATAGATGACATAGGTAAAGAGAGTTGACCACTAATTACTTTGAGAATATTTCGGATGGATGATCGAGACGATGATGCCAATTCGGGGACGAAGTCACAACGTTGGTGTGGAGATATGGAGGAGGGCGCCATTCATAGATGCCATCATTAAGTTGACCTTGAAGGAGAGTGTGATTCGTGGAGAGGTCCTTAACAAAGAAATAGGAGGGTAAGAACTCAACATATGCATTATTATCTTTTCAAAATTCAGAGATAGATAAAATATTTCGAGATATAGTGGGAACGTGTAGAACATCGTTAAATTTAAAGACATGAGAAGAGTGAGAGATAGAGAAAGAACCAATATTAGTGATAAGAAGAGAAAAGTCATCTCCAACTATAAGATCATCAGACCCATCATACGGAGAATGGAGTGAAAGGTTAGTGAGATCATTGGTGATATGACGGGTCGAACCAATATTAGTCATTTTGCTGAAGGAGTAGTTCTTTCTCATAAAAAGTTCACCAAAAAAATGATTAAAGAGTGTGAAGTTGGTATTTCTAAATCTGCCAACACTCCTCTTCTCTTGAATCTTAAAATCTTATCAGATGAAGGTGTATCTACACAAATCCATCTCTCTACAAGGCTTGATATTGCATTTGCAATACAATATCTTAGCCGATTCATACATTGTAACTCCACATATCAAAGCCTTTAATTCACTCATACCTTGATATGTGTTAATCATAAAACTGGACAAGGTATTCTCCTACAAGCTACTGATCATATTACTTACCGTGATTCTGATTGGGTTTCATGTCCTACATATGGAAGATCGGTAACTTGCTATATTCTTTTGCTTGGGAACTCACCTATTAGCTGGAAATCAAATAAACAAGGGATAGTTTCTAAGAGTTTCTCAGAAGCAGAATATAGGACTATGACCCATGCAGCTAGTGAAGTAACATGGATGGTCAGACTTCTTAATGAACTAGGTGTACTTAATCTTACACCTGATATCCTACATTGTGACAATCAATTAGCTATTTATATAGCTAAAAATCTGGTTTTTCATGAAAGGACCAAACACATTGAATTAAATTGTTATTTTACAAGAGAGGAGGTTCTTGTAGGCTTGCTTCAATTAAGTTCTTTACAAACTCAAAACCAGTTGGTTGATGTTCTTACAAAAATACTACCTTCCTCTGAGCATAATCAGCTTATTGTTCCTCTTTCTCCCATCCCAAGTTTGAGAGGGGGCGTTGAAGCTACCGTTTCTCTCTGCACATGTCAGCCACTCCAACTCCTAACTATCTGAAGGAACAAGCTCAAGGTTTCAAGCTAGGGATTAGTTAAATACAGTTTAGATATTTTGTGATCTACTGTATCCATTTCTGTAAGAACTAACTTTCCTCATCTCTCAAGTTGTATATAATCCTCCGCTTTTATTTATTTGCTACATTTTCCAAAAAGGGTTATTTTTTTTTATTTGCTACATTGTTTCAACTTTCTTTATTAGGAGACTTGGCCTACCAAAAAGTAATAGTATTATATCAAAAAGTACTACTTTTTTTTTTCCTTTTCTCACCTTAATTAATGCTAAAAAGGTCAAAAAGTATACCAAAAAAGAATAAAAGGAACATCTCCTGAATTCTTATGTAAATAAGAATGTACCAAATAAATAAAAGCGGAGGGAATATAGTGTAAGAGGATAAGAATCTAGTTAATACTTTTATTTCATAATTTTCATTCAGAATTTCTCTCTGAAATGAAAGTAATAAAATCTATCTTCTCTCTCTAAGCTGATGTATTAATTCCAGCTTGTATGATTTTTACAATTCAATGAAGTTTACAAACATTGAAGATATCTTCAATATCTTACCACCAAATGGTCAAATTACAAATCATAGCTCCGTCATTAAGTATTTAGAAAGTAGATGAAAACTAAATCCACTCTTATCCTCTAAATAAAAAATATAAATCTGACATTTTATTTCAAATCATAACCAAACATACAGCCAAAAGAAAGAAATTAAAGGTGCCTATGTAGAAACTAGCTGTCGA
Organism: Beta vulgaris subsp. vulgaris; assembly: GCF_026745355.1. Taxonomy (NCBI): domain Eukaryota; kingdom Viridiplantae; phylum Streptophyta; class Magnoliopsida; order Caryophyllales; family Amaranthaceae; genus Beta; species Beta vulgaris. The sequence goes on along the minus strand of NC_079205.1, from coordinate 3,505,039 downwards.
ACATTAACAGGGAAAGCATAGTGTTGTGGACCATCAAAAGCAGCTTCTACAATGATCCGAGTAAATGCTTCGGTCGGGTGATAAAGATCCCAAAAAACATGATCACTTCTGTCAGGACATAGAGATGAAATTGGATAACAAGCTTCGTCAGCATTTAGTCTGCCAAGTCCACAACAAGCAGTTTTCTTGTCCTTAAATCCTGAAACAAATTGGAGGATTTCAGACATAAAATTAGCTAATAAAGGCAATAATTTCTGTTAGCAGAGATTCCTTTGTGAAGTTGGTTCTAAATTATGATAGAAGTATGTATTACTGCACCTTGATGTCCCTTAATGATAGACGGGTTGTCTAATCTTAACGGGGCGTTTGGTATGAGGGATTGGGAGTTTGGGGATTAGAAGATGGGATTGGGAATGGAAGTTAGAAGGTGGGAATTCATTAAATATATCCCAATCCTTTGTTTGGTATGTTAGTGGGATTAAGTAGGAAATATATTGCTAAATTACAAATTTACCCATTTTAATGAAGGATAGCAAAAGAAGAGCAAGCAATATTAGTGCAGTATATTTTAATGAAGGGTAAATTTGTCTTTTAACATAACCAAAAATAATCCCCCTCCCTAATACCTGCCCACCCCCATGTCTTATTTTGGTAGGATAAGAGGGGTTTTAATCACATTCCCCTTCACATGGGAATTTAGATATCCCCTCAAACAAACATGTGATATCTACCCATAGGGATATAATATCCCATTCCCACCCCCTAATCCCCCTAAACAAACACCCCGTAAGGGTTTTTTGCTGTAAGATTATCTTAATCCTAGAAGATCACTTATCTTTCACTCTTTCATTTTAACTCTTTCAATTATAAAAGCATTCCCTTCAAAAAAAAATTTCAAAAGCATCGCAATATTGGAATTTTACAATTTTCAACACATGCGATCATTATCGTACGGGTAAAACCCAAGTACGTTAGCGGGCGTCCTTGAGAAGTCCGAGAACATTATGAAGGACGTGAACATGTAAACATTATTTGCAGCTCTAAATGTCAGTTCACTAATGAGGTCTGACAACGTCGTTGCCAAGGTATGTTCTTTGACACTTCCCCACCAAATTCTAGTTTCGTTTATAATATAGTAAACAATCATTGGGATACTCGTGAACCCATTCGTGTCCATCGCACAGGTCCCTATTTCATTCTAGAATGTCAAAATCCCAATGATAGAGACGCAATCCTACACTATAATACTACCTTTATAGATGGGAAACCCATAACTTTTCGCCCATGTTCAGCTACCCAAATCCCAACTAGCATCAATTTCAACATGGGAAGAATCTGGGTGCACGTGCATGATCTTCCATGGGGGTATCTAAACACGGACTGGACAGTGAGAATACTAAGTCATATCGGATTAATAGAATCTATCGAAAATCATGAAGCTGGTTTACCACATCAACCTTACCTAAGGGCAAAGCTTATCGTTGATTTGACAATACCTTTAATCCCAGGTTGTTTTCTACCAATTGAAGGGAACCGGGTTTCATGGGTGTACTTCCGATACGAGGGCATTTTTAAGTTCTGCAAAGAGTGTGGATGTGTTGGTCACAACACGGGGCGATGCAATCTCTCAGCGTATGAGGCGTCTCGGTTAATCCAACGAAGGGTTCAAGGGTTTGAAAACAATGGGATGACGGTGCTACAAACACAATCAGATATTCCGCTATATACAAACCTGATTCGAGGCTTGAATGATCGGTTTTTACACCAAAACCCACGCCTGAATTTGCTCCGAATACCGCCTCACATGGCTGGGCCGCATTTTGATCCATACCTATACCCAAACCTCTATCTTCATGACCATGGTGAGTCTGAAAGTTCTCCAGAGGATTATTACGACGCAACACCAGATTTTCAGGTACCAAATATGAACCCCCACCAACAATATTATTTCGACAATAACTCGCAAAATCACACGAACCCCACCCCCCCCAGATTTCTCTAATGCTTCCATGGGAAACCAAACCCCAATCAGGTGGGAGGAAAATGTAACTCCCTTCCCTGGGCGAAGAATTGGCTTAAGTCCAGCACCAGGCGCCTCCCGAATAGACCCTCATGAAGTCCAGGCCAGATCCATTTCCAACATCAGGACAATAGATCTAAACCTCCTTCTCAATATCTCTTCGTCTGACGCTCATAGTTCGCAGGTATCTCATACAAATCAACCAACAAACGAGAACAGGTCTATGTTCCAGCAGCTCGGTATATCTCAATGGGCTAATAGGTCCGCTCAACTGGCTCGAAATCTATGCGGTTCTTTTGGGAACACTAGACCTCATAACCCAGATCCTCAAGCAAGGGACCAGTCAAGACTGCTGCTGAATATGCTGGAAGGGTTAGTAGTGGATGGATGGCCTATACTACCACCAGGGCCCCAAGAAGCAGGGCCCAGTAACTGGGTGGACAGAGCACAAGTCCAGGCCCTTAACTCGTTGCATGGATATTTGGAAGGTGAACAAGGTCAGGCTCAAATGGATTTTATGGAGTCCAGTAGTGATCTCGAAGAACTACGCAACATATCCCATCTCATTAATAGCAGGTTTCGTATATCCCCCCCACCAATTGCAGATTCCTTTAACCCACTACTTCAGGCAAATAAGGACATAATAAGAGATGAGAATGAGTCAGGGAATGCTGAGGACCTCTATCCTCCAACAACCCCTTTAGAGGATCAAAGAACTAGTGCTGAAACTCAACAACATCATCCTGATGCAAGTGCTCGAAATACTTTTATTGCACTTCCTGTCTCAACTGACATGTTCATAGGAAAACGGAGACGTGATGCACCCTGCGCCAAAAGTCAATCAGTGGACTCTTTTTTCAGATTTGGAGGGGACGAAAGGCAAGTTAAAATAAAAAGACAGAAACGGAGGATGGAAGAATGGGACGCCAAGGGCGGGTTCAACATTCTTAGAGGGCCAAATAGTTCAAAAGTTCGTAGTAAAACCATCACGGATGTGGAGATGGCACTAGCATTCGGAGTTGTACCAGATGAGGCTCTTGCTGGAAACAAAGGCAACAAAAGGAGAGCGATCACGTCGGCTTCCCAGGATATTAGCAAGTGGATTCCAAAGAAAAACAAAACCACATCACCAACTAGATCACAAGAGGGAAATATTCCTGAAAACCTGGACGACGACATGATCATTCATCTAAGCTTGGCTGTAGGTAATCCAAAAAATGCTATTTCAAGGGACGTGGTTGACCCTAATCAACCACAAAACTCATCATGAATGTCATGGCATGGAATTGTCGAGGACTAAATGATAAAACTAGTCCGACAATTCCATATCTTAGATGGCTCATCTCGAGCCATCACCCAACGTTTTTATTTTTGCAGGAAACGAAAATGTCTGTAAATAAGGTAGCAAATGTACTTAGATCAACTAGTCCTTCCATGTTTTGCGGTGTCGATGCAGTGGACACTAGGGGTGGTCTAGCGGTTTTTTGTTGGGGTCCTTTTGCAATGGATGTTGTGGCTCGCTCTAGGAACTATGTTTTCTGTAAAATAACTGCAATAAATGGGAAGATGTGGCACTGCCTTTTCTTGTATGGGAATTCTCAAACTGATCAAAGGCCGGCTTTATGGGCAGAATTGACACAACTCTTACAACAATACACAAATTATTTAATCATTGGGGATATAAATCAAGTGGATGCATACACGGATAAAATTGGGGGCGCTTCACTAATTAGGGGTTGGGAAGAATTCATCACCTGGAAACATGACCTTCATCTAAGAGATATACCGTTTTATGGTCCTCGATACACATGGTCGAATAACAGAAGTGATTTGGATCTCATAATGGAAAGGTTAGACAGAGCTTACGCATCCGATGAATGGTTGGAGGAATTTCCTTTGGCCACTATTCAGAATTTTCCCATAATACAGTCAGACCATGCACCAATCTGGCTTCATACGTCGCCACGGTCATCCAAACCGCTAAGACCTTATCAGATAGAGAATTGGTGCTTATCATTCCCGGAGGTAATAGGAATAATTCATGAAATCTGGCATCTAAGAATAGTAGGTTCGGAAATGTACAGTTTAGCTCGGAGGATGGATTTGCTACGTAAAAGATTAAAGGCATGGTGTTTAGATAAAAGGCTATTTTGGGGTATAAATTGGCAGCATGTTTTCAATGAGCTCCAATTCCATGGCAACCAGGTACAATCCATAACTCAAGGAATTGAGTTAGTCAAGCATCACCGTTCAATTATGAGCGAAGCTTCACTCGCTTTATCATATTGGCAACAACGAATCAAAGATCGTTATTTGCAATTAGGTGATATCCCCTCGAAGTTTTTATTCAACTTATTGAAGCAAAGAAAACACCAAAACTTTGTTTATATGTTAAAATCTTCGACAGGAGATTGGGTCGAAAACAATGAAGAAATAGCATATATGATCCAATCTTATTTCAAAGATCTGTACCAAGCGGATACCGGGGTTTCTTCATCCAACTCTCCGGACGGAGAAATGATCGATCTAGTACTTCGAGAACTCAATTTACCTCAAATCTCTAATAGGGAGGCTCAAGAGTTGGTCTCTCCAATAACGGATAAGGAAATTAAAGATGCGATCTTTGATATTGCAAATGGAAAATCACCTGGGCTGGATGGTATCCCGGCTGAATTTTATCATATCCACTGGGAGGTTATCGGGTCTTCCGTAATCCAAGCAGTAAAAAGGTTCTTCACTACTGGACATCTTCTCAGAGAATGGAATCGAACACTCTTGGTGTTAATTCCGAAAGTTACTCCCCCGGAGGAGGTAAGTCAGTTTCGGCCAATCAGCTTATGCAATGTCATTTATAAATGTATTGCCAAATGCATGGTCAACAGGATGAAGCGTAGTTTGCCCAATCTGATAGCAGAATACCAGAATGCCTTTGTTTCGGGGAGGCACATGGATGATAACATTTTGATATCGCATGAATTATCCCATATTATTAATAAACAAAGATCGGGACCCCGACATTTAGCTGCACTGAAATTAGACATGAATAAAGCGTATGACCGGGTCAGCTGGGCGTTCATCCTTAAGACTCTGGGCGCTTATGGTTTTCCTGCTTATTGGTTAAGGCTCGTCCAACAATGTATGGAATCAGTGTCATATCGAGTTTTGATTAACGGGATGGCAACGGACTCCTTCCAGCCGAAATGTGGTCTACGTCAGGGGGATCCACTGTCACCGTACCTTTTTCTATTCTGCATGGATATCCTATCAAGAATGACTACATTAGCTTCAGATTTACGAAAATTTCAGGGGATTAAAATAGGGAGACAAGGACCGACTATCTCTCATCTATTTTTTGCAGACGACGCACTCTTCTTTTTCAGGGCCTCAACTGAGGCATGTCAAGCGGTTAACACAATCGTTTCTAGATTCTGTGCCATCTCGGGGCAGATGGTCAATCGACAAAAATCCTTTGTAAAGTTCAGTCCGAACATAACCATGGATCAACGAACATGCTATAAAAACGCACTTCAGATGGAAGATAAGCTATCGCTAGGTACATATTTGGGTGTTCCTATTGACATTCAGGGGCCAAAGGTACAACACTTTACACCCCTCCTGGATACTATCTCGAAAAAGATCGCAACATGGAACCACAAGTCGCTCTCTCAACCTACGAAACTCATCATCATTAACTCTATTCTGGTAGCTTCGATTATGAATCAATTATCAATCTGTTTGATCCCAGCAACCATAACCAACAAATTGGACGCTATGCTTGTTCGGTTTTTCTGGAAAAACAATCTTCAGAAAGGAATACATTGGAAACGGAAGGAAATTCTTCATCAACCAAAAGGTCAGGGAGGATTAGGTATACGAAACATTGGATGTTTCAATAAAGCACTGCTACTGAAAAAGGTGTGGAGAATTATTCAAAACCCACTACTATTGGTCGCAAAGGTATTTAAGTCGACAAATCAACAGAGCTCCTGGATCCGTAATTCCAAGCACAATATTTCCTTGGGGCGTAGAAGCCTTCTTAGAGCTAGTCAAACTCTACAACGAACATGTGCCTGGAAAGTTGGCAACGGCTCATCCATAAAAGCGGTATCCCATGGCTGGATGAACGGGAAAACCCCTACTTTTCGGGATGAAATTAATCTACGACAAGCAGCCCACACTACTGTGGCTGATCTAATACTACCACAGGGACAGGGTTGGAATACGAGAAGGATACTTAACCTTTTTACGTTACATGACGCCCGCAATATTCAGAGCATAGAACTGCCATCTAAAACATATACACCAGATAGGCTTTATTGGCCAACGACCAAATCGGGGAATTACTCTACGAAATCCGGTTACGGACTGATGTTACAACAACAACAAAAAGAAATCTACAGCATGACAACTCTAGAGACACATAAATTCTTTCGACAACTTTGGGGATTGAACATCATGCCGAAATGGAAAATATTTATTTGGAAACTCTGGCACGACAGTTTGGCCACGTCGGCCAATCTGCAGAAGAGAAACATAACAAATAGCGCACAATGTCAAAACTGCCTACATGACTTCGAGGATGATCTCCACATATTTAGAGATTGCCCCATTGCTATTGAGGCATGGGAGGGTAATGAGCTTCAAATTATTACGCAGGGGCATTTACAGCTACCACTACCTAGCTGGCTTGAATATTGGTTTAGCAAATTTATCAAAGAGGATGGCTACGGAAGTTCTTGACTATTACAATTCATAGGGACATTGTGGGCTATCTGGAGAATAAGGAATGACCAAATATTTCGCCAGATTAGGGCTACAAACGAGGCTCTAACCGCTTCTATCCGGGAGGGTCATCAACAACATTCTCGGTTCATAGCGACTGACACTCCCAAGATGAATCCTCCACCGGTCCCTAATATCGGTCCTCCACCAGGGTTTCTCATGATCAATATAGGACAAAGGGAAATTGGCAGTCCGGATATCACAATCCAGATTGATGGGTCGTGGGACGCAACAACGGGATGCGGGGGAATGTCTTGGGTTATCATTCAGAGTACGGGACATCACCAACGCCATGGTTCCTTTCTCTATGCCTCCTCCGCTCTCCAAACTGAGGCAAAGGCTTGTTTAGCCGCCATACGATGGGTCCGTACTTCAAACCTCTCCCAAATTCTTATCCTCACGGACTCAGCGTTACTTGTCAAATACCTCGGATATAGTTCAACGGTAGACATAACGCTCCTCCATACTCTTAACGATATAAGGGAAGCAGGCAGTAACCTCCAATGGTGTCACCTTCTGAAGGTTCATAGAGACCAAGTTAAATTAGCTCATATGACAGCTAATAGTTATCGTTACAATAGATTTGTTTCTTTTTAATTGGTTTGTAAGTTTTCGTGATGTCAAAAAAAAAAAAAAAAAAAAAAAAAACAACGTCGTTGCCAGTCGCCTAACAAGACAAAATAGGGGAATCTTCCCTTATACCAGGACATCATAACCATACACATGTAAAAGGATTACGCACCCTGTCATAGGAATAGTACTTCTATAAATATTCCACTAGTATTATTCTCCAGGTACATTATCTCACACTCACAATTCTTATCTCTCTCTCTACTTTCTCGATCTCTCTAAATCCTAAGTGGACACGTGCTGACTTAAACGTCGGAGGGCGTTTTCATGCATCCCCCCCGAGGTAGTTTATATTGGTTTTCCTTGTAATTATTCATCAACAGGCGCCAACTACACTCTTTGGCAGACTCTTCTTAAGACTGCCAACCGTTCTACAACCGGAACAATTATACTTATAGGCTATAGCTATAGGTAGATATTAATAAATATTATGAGATGTTGATATTCTGTGAATATTTATATTGAAAATTTGAAATGAATATACCAAGATTTTACATAATTATTTTGTTATATATATTAGTAAAGTATAGTACGTGATTATTGATACGTATCAATACGTATAACCACACCAAATTTCATCATTTTGGCCGCTTTATTATCCTCTAGTTCTCTGTGCATCTTATTAGAATAATTTATCTATACAAATATATTAAAAGGTATGCGAAAACAAGAAACTATACCACGTGGCGCTCTTCCTAGAGAGTTTTAATTCATGTAATCCATGTATAATAAAAAATTAAGAAATTGCATAGGGTTTGATTCCGAGACCTCAAGTACATATATTAAATTTTTAACCACTAGGCTAAGTTGTATTTAGTGTTATTATCATAAAGTATTATATTAATAAATGAAATGTTTTCTTACCCGGGGCATAGCCCGGACCTAATAACTAGTTTTAGTTATGTAATTAGTGTGTGTTCCATGCATGCGTGCAAAGTTAGATGAGAGGTCATTCACACTACAAAATATAAGTTGGGGTCTTTATTATAAGTAGAGGGTGCTAATCGAGTTGAGCAGCTCGTGATCGACTCGGTCAATACTCAGTCAATGCTCGACTCGAATTTGCTCGACTCGAGACCTTAACGAGTCAACTCGACTTGATAAGCTCGTGAGCAACTCGTTAAAATTTTTTATATAAATTGTTGAAATAAGAATGGAAAAAAATACTTAAAAAGAAAGTAAGGTAAATAAATTGGAAAGGGGGGAGAAACAATGCATAAAACTTATCCCACATTGGTAGAAAGACAAAAAAAATCAAAGCCTATTTTACTTTATAAAAAGATGGTGGCTTAAACAAAAGTCCCACATTTATTGAAAACTAAAAACCAAAGCTTCTTTTCTTTGTAAAAGGGATGGATGACACTTGAGAGTTTGGGTTGAGCTTGATGGGTTTGTGTTGGGTTGAGCATAATGAGCCCAAGTCGAGTTGAGCTGAATGAGTTTGAGTCGATCAGTCAAGCTTAACGAGCTCGAGTCGAGCATCAATAATTCTTATCGAGCATGAGTCGAGCTAGGAAATTTTGTGCTCGACGAGTTTCGAGTCGAGTTGAGCACAAGTCAGTCGATTTTCGGTCGAGACGAGCAGACCCCAACTCGCAATCGACTCGCTCGATTAGCACCCCTAATTATGAGGTTAACTCGAATTAAATGCATATCAGCATGTGGCATAGTTATTTTTAACATATTTGTTGTTGGATCACATGAGCAGTTAACCCTTGGGGAGTTTTGGTCTATACAAATATATTAAAAGGCATTTTCATTAAAGAAACGGTGTCACGTGACACTCTTCTCACATGTTTATAATCTCACTAAAAAAAAATTAACAATGTTCAGTTAATACTAAGATTCAAACACAAGACTAGACCTTTGAAACAAAATGTGAGTGTTAAACCACTAATTCACTATAATTTTAATACTTAATGTTTCAAAGTAAAACGTAATAAAGTATTATAATTATATGTAATTATAAAGACATAGATAAACCTTTTGATCTCTACACTTTTATCAAGTAATAACATTATTTTACCCTAATTCATTGAAATTGTTATTTTTTTTCTAACTCCTTAGAAGTTTTTAAATAACTCGTGATGCCATAAGATCCATGTTTCAATTTTGTACTAGATAAGATATTATAAAAAACTAATAAAATCAACTATAAAATTTATGTATAATACTATATTTTATAATTGTAATTGATTTGGGGCGTCCCACGAGCCAAAAAAAACTAGTTTAATATGATAAACTCCTTATCATACTAAAAACTAGTGAGTAATCTGGGTTATCACTTTTCAAAATGTTTGTCAGTGAGAAAAATATTGATGTCGTGATGTGATAAGTAATTGCAATAGTTTAAAAGTTTTGGAAGGAAAACAATAGCTTAACTTTCTACAAGGAATTGAGGTAAGATAATATATCTACAATAGTATTATGTTTATAACCATGAAAGTGTAAGAGATTTAACTACCTCCGTAAGTCTCTCAATGAGATATAATTATAATACCTTATTATATTTTATTTTGAAATACTAAACAATGATGTTACTCTGGATTATGTTGGTGGTTAAGTTCTCATTTTTCATCTCAAAAGTCATGTGTCCAATACTTTGTAATTACACAATATTAGATTTTTAATTGAGTAATGACATGGAAATAAAGCACTTATATTAGAGTTTTAAAATAGTATCACGTGACACATAAACTTTATTAGGTACGCTTTTAAATATATTAGTATAAGTTTATTTTGGGTTTTAATGCTGTTATTTCTAGGATTCATACCGTAAGAATCTGCTTGTTCGACGATGTTGAGAAATAAATCATAGATGTTGATGTAGGAGTATATGAAATCTTGAAACTCTGAGATGAGATCTCGTAAAACTAGTAACAATGCTTGATTATACTTGGAAGCCCAATAATTTGAAACTTCATCACACGCCTCATTTTTGGTATTTACTCGTGCGGACGGTGTGCAGCCAATTGGACCTATCCCCAAAATAACAAATTTACGCCCCCCATGATCATATATCCTCTGTCAGGAAGAAGAAAAATATTATAAAAACATCTTCATTATACAACTCATTGATTAGCCAAGTGTCAAAATGACAAGTTTTCTACCCCTCCATCCCATAATATAGTGCTTGTTTTTTTTAAACAGTTTTCAAGACGTAACTTTGACCTTTAATATCTTCAATTTCTTGAGACGAATCTAACAAGATCTCACATGAATATGTTTTTTTTATATATACAAATGAGAATATTCGGTCAAAAATTTTAAAGTTTAACCCACCAAAAATAAAGTAGATACTATATTATGGGACTAATGGAGTACTAAATATTCCCATATCCAGTATGGTCCAATATCATGGTATTTAAGTAATTTTTATGACAAAAAGTGATATTAAAAAATTATAAATTAAAAAAAAAACATATATTTTTATTTGAGAATTGTTAGTTGAAATCTAGTTGATGTATTAAATGACTAGTATATCATATCTTGACATTATCTTATTATATCAATTAGTTATTATATCATATCCTGGCTACATCTAATCCTATCGACTAAATATTACATTGTATCAAGTTGCTAGTGAAATCACAAAAACGCCATGATATGAAATAAGTTGTCCCCTACCGAATATGGGAGAATACTTCCGTAGTTTCCTACCTTTTTTTTTACAATAACTAGATAGACTTGGACTCCTACTATGGTAGAGAGGAATTATGGTACCTTAAGGTGTCTTTTCATAGTAATGACTATTATATCAATAAATTGTTGAGGGCTTCTTCTCTCCGTGACGCTTGCACACCTTGAATAAAAGTATGTCCCGATATCAGTGCTTCCAATTACAATGGTGAATACAGATTCTGATAGGAGTTTAGCTGCTCTCGATTCTCCAAGATTTTCGACCAAGATTCCACGTGTTTTTATGTAGTATTCTACTTGTTCGTCCATAGGAATAGTAAAATGCTGAGGCATGTTGTAACACACACAAAATTAGAAATGAAAACCTATAAGGGGTGTTTGGTTCACTAGTTTTAGGTATGAAGTATGAGTTTGGAATGAACAAAACCCATACCTAGTATTTGTTTAACTTATTTTTAAATTTTAAACCCATACCTCAAATTCATAAGGTATGAGGTTTAGAAACCCATGGGGGAGGTGGGTATGGCTCATACCTTACCTCTAGGTATCAAATAAAAGAAGATTTTTCATTCTTAAATGAAACCAAACACAAGGTATTAAGTATCAAGTTCCAAACCGATATCACCTTGATTTCATTCCTGATTCCAAACCCATATTATTATATGAACCAAACACACCCTAAGAAGAATATCGTATTTTCTTTCAAAAAAAAAAAAAAAAAGAAGAATATCGTTTTTAACTTAATTGGGGGGGGGGGGGGGGTTGGGAGAATATATGTAAAATGTAATAATCCTAGTACAAGTTATATGCAATAAAAATAGATATAGTCACATAGTGTTGTTTGTGAAAACTCTTTCCCAAACTAGTGCTAACCATGAACATCATAATTGATAAAAATTTAATTGAGGTGACGATGCTTGCTTTCGGAGATTAAAGCTTTCTCTTTTCAACATTATTTTTATATGATAGTTTATACAATTCATATTTTTTGTTTTTTATTTCTTACTTTAATACCATAGTCAGTTAGCTTATTAGTTGGCAAAATATTGGGAATGATAAATTCAAGGAAAAATCGACATGAATAATCCCAACTTTCATTAGTCTTTTCAAACTAATGTCAACTTTGTATTATTTTAGAATAATTCCAATTTTAGGGGGTACCTTCTCAAAATAATTCGAATTATTAATTTTCAACATATTATAGACCTAAAATGGATTAGTGCAGATAAGGAACAGAACTAGTTTGGCTTAATTTAATAAGGTCCCCTCAAAAGTTGGAATTACTTTAAAATAATTCAAATTTGGGATTATTTTGAAAAGATGGATAAAAGTTAGAATTATTCATGTGTGAATTTTCCCTAAACTCAATGGATGGGATTTCATCTATTGTATACAACTACTCTTTCTCTTTTAGGAAATAGAGATTCCCTTCGTTGTAATATAGCTTCATGATCTAAGTCGAGCACGTGTTAATTGCTTAGGATTTCTTTTTTGTTAGTGTATATATTAGTGAGTTAACAAGGAATAAAAATAGAGAGTTACAGAGATCTCATCATCAAGGCCGTCAATGAGAGGGAGGTCTAAGCATCTGTTAGTAGAATTTAGAATTCCAGCTGCTGCGGACGCAAAGCTGACACCTCTCGAAAACTCATTGGTCTTGGTGTGCACCAAGTAAAGATAAGGCAATGGTGACTGCAACCCAAGTTTCTCAGCTGCCAAAATGTTCATAGTAGTAGTGAAGACAAATAACTGAATTGATAACCAGAGTCCAGAAATACACAAACAAAATTTAAAGAATTGACACGTCATGATATACAAACAAAATTTAAATAATTGACACGTCATAATATACTAAGATAAGAATTGACACGCCATAATATACTACTTCCTCCGTTTTTTTATAGATGCTACATTTCCCTTAAATAGAAATGTCATAATAGATGCTACATACCATAAATGGATTCATTTTCACCATAAAAATCTTAAAATACTATTAAAAAGTTGGTTGTCCCCCACCTTCTCTTTTAAAATACTAATACTTTTTTCTTAACAAATATTTTTTTATTCAAAAAGTGGTGGTCCCCTACTTTCTCTCTCTATCTTTCTTAAAAACCCTCCACTTTCTCTATGTAGCAAGAATAAAAACACGGAGAAAGTAATACACAAAGTCTTATAAAAGACGGTCTCAGGTTAGTCTTAATGTGAGACCTGTCAAAATCCAACATAATAAAGCAATGGGACCTAAGAAGCATGCACTGGCCCAAGCGTTAGGCCCAAGCGCTTAATTTGCACTGGTCTAAGGCATCTTTCTTCTTCATTTCTCTCTCCTCTCTTGAAAACCCACAACTTCCCCTTTCTCTCTCCCCTTCTTGTTCTTCCATTTTTACTTCACTGACACACTCTTTCTTACCTTTCCCAATCTCCTCCAACATCCTCTTGGATCTCCCCCTTTTTCCTTTTCTAATTTCTTCCAAATCTTTGCGTTTAGAGAAATTCATACCTGAAAAATTACAGGAATGTCTTTGATCTCTACTTTCTCTCTCCAAACTCCAGTCGTCGAGGTGATAAGAACAGTGGAGTATAGTAAAGTTGGGAGTTGACTAAAGCTTGTTAGACATGGCAACGGGCAAAAATTTGAGAGCAATTTCATTTCAGGCATGTGATTTTCACGTGGTAATTCGTGACAACTTTTGAGGTTCAGATTTTAGATGGGTGAGTTAATTTTCGTATGAAAGGTGAATTTGTGGGACTGATTTTGTCATTTTCAAGTTATAGTTATAATTTTTCAATTAGTTAAGGAATTTTAATAATTAGTTATATATTTGTGGCTCTTAGTTATGGTATTCAGATTCATAGTTAGCTTTTGCTTAATAGATATGATATTCAGATATAGTTATGATTTTTAGGTTATTAGTTACTAATTGTGGTTAATAAGTAACGGTTTTATGGTGGATAGTTGTGATTCTGGCTATTAGTTATTGTTTTCTGATAAATAGTTATGATATTTGGGTATTTAGTTATTATTGTTTTTTACATTAGTTATGACTTTTTGTTTTTTAGTTCCGGTTTTATGGCTAATAGTTTTAGTCTAGAAAATAAGTAAAAGATTATAATTATAGTATATGAATAATTATTTATTAATTTCATCAGTAACAATAATGCATGGTTTTATTGTTATAGTTTTGATATTTGGTTTATACTTTGAGGGTTGATAGTATGGGCTGTCAATAGTACGTTATGATTTTAAGATCATTAGTTTTATTTATTGTATGCATCAGTAAACATTATGGGCAATAAAATGCATTATAATCTGATTTTTATGATATAATTAATATACTTCAGCGCTTAACTAACATACTTTAGCGTTTAACTAATTTACTTCAGTGCTTAACTAATTCACCTAGAACCAATTTAAGGCTAGCATAACTAATAGGTGCAAGCGCTTAAATAATTCTACTGCTGGATTGATGAACGCGCGTAATGTCAGCATGACATCAGCGGTCTCATATTAACACTAATGTGAGATCGTCTCACCAAAGACGGACTCTTATTTTTTTTGAGAATTAACACCTAAGATAAGATATTGATTAAAAAATTTTAAGAAGTGATAACTAAAATATCCTCATAAGCGCAATAGCCTGAATCAGTGATAAATTTTTAGATTTGATATCTAGAATAAGATATTAATTTTACTAAATCGTTATTTAGACCAAAAACATAGAATAAAATAAATAATCGCCATAAAAATTAACACCAATATGCTATTACTCACCTTTTCAAACCATTCCAGCTATTTAGCTCAAAATAATTTCAGTTATTGCATCCCACTTCTCAAAACATACAGTCTATGAGTCTAGCACTCTAGCTAGACTCATGTATGATCAGACATTCTTTAATGCGAGCTTGTGTCCACCGAGTACTATTTACCCATCAAAAGTTTTCATTCCTTTTATGCGATCTCTACTACAAAACTTCGATCAGCAAGCGTGTGAAATTTATATAATATATATTGGATTTATCATACATTCAAAGTTATTTCTCTCATTTTCTTATAATATGAAAAGAGGAATTGTTACTTGCTTGCATCACATTAATGAAAAGATAAAAAGTCTTAAATAGATACAAGAAGAAACTGACTTAAGCTAAAACTAAGGAAAAGAAAGTAGGGTCATGGCCCACGTTACTAAGGGATGTAGTGATAAACCAATATGCTAAAATTCCTTACTAATACTCGTTAAGTTTGAAGAAAGTATCACAAAATTATACTGGTCATAGTATTTCTCATACATAGTTTTTTATTCTTTGTACGCAAATAAGTAGATGGACCAGAGTCCAGAGAGCACACAGCTCTTGGTGCACCTGCTTCTAAACGCAATGTTTTGTATGCAAAACGCAAAGTTGAAAACTTTACTGAAAGAAAGGAAAAGCTTTTAACTGTCAATAGATATGTATCCTTAATTGTTGCCGGCAAATGTGGGAACATAGTTGATTGAAAAATTAAATATCTATCTTTAATCTTCCCCATACCAAAGCCGCGTTATTTTAATCAATAGAAAAAATAAACTGCTATTCTCTTTAATAGTGATATTAACACAAATTAAAGTCTATACTCTATACGTAGTCATTATATAGTTAAAATATACTATAACAAAATTTATTAGAGAATATAAGAAAATAAGGAACATTGCAACAAAAATTTATATAAAATAACAAACAAAGATAATCATAAAATATGAAATTATTTATCAAAAAATGAATATGAAGGCATCAAACACAATATATCATACTGATTATAAAAGAACATGTGCATACAAAACTTGATGAACAAAAAACTATCAAAAATCACAAAAATGAAAATAAACATAAAAAGAACATGAAGATTTCAAATAACGAACACCGCTCTAATTATAAAAGAACATAGGCATATAAGACTTGAGAAAAAAAAACTCTTAAAGATCACAAAAATAAAATAAACATAAAAAAGAATATGAAGGTATAAATGTAGAACATAATATTAATTATAAAAGAACATGTACATATAATATAACAGTGTTTGCCAAAACAAAAACTAATAGATAATAGTAGTTTTTAAAAAAAAAAAAAGTTTAATGTGATGGTAGTGGAGGTCCTCGGCTGCAATTCGTGGGAGTTATCTGTTGAGTTCTGCCATTTTTTTTAAAAAAAAATTATTTACTTTTCTTCATTTAACAGGATTGCGTTTGATTTTATTTGCTCTGTGTTTTGGAGCAGGAGCACGTAGAGGAAGGTGGTCTCTAGTCCACCATCCATGCTTTGTTGTTTGTATAGCTAGCTCCATGTTAGTTTATCTTATCTGTTTTTATACAGCTCTATATTTGTTTTGTCTTTTAGTTTGGTGCTCTCTCATTAATTGGTTAAGGTGGTGCATATAAGATGCACTTTAGAGGATCCCTAGGTTAAGATGTAAGAAAGTGAGGTGTAGGCTTTGAGTAAATATACCTGAGCAAATATTGCTCTCAAAACTAAGAATTGATTTTCACATAGAGCTTTCACCTTTCTTCATGGTACTATAGCTGTAAGGTAATTACAACAGATATTTTACAAAACTGAAGATCATAATATCAGCAGAGATGGCAGGATCAGGAAAAGAAGAAGACGTTGCAACGGCAGGAGGATATGTGGATCCTTTGTTCTTGTCCAGCATTGCAGACAATCTTAAGATGCATTTGAACACCATGCTCTTCAATGGAGGTAATTTTCTCAACTGGAGTAGAAATGTGAGAATGGCTTTAGGTGCTAAGAATAAACTTGGATATATTGATGGTTCTTGCACTAAACCAGAGGCTGGCCTGGTACTAAAGAGTCTAGTAAATGGCCCATGAATGATTATATGATAAGGTGTTGGTTGTTTAAGTCAATGACTGTAGAAATGGCATAATGCTTGATGTTGATGGAATCCTCTAAACAACTTTGGGATGAAGTTGTAGAGAGATATGGACAGGGCAATGCTCCTCAGTTATATCAACTGAGAAGAGATGTAGCTAAGTTAGAACAAGAAAAAATGAGTGTATATGAGTACTACTGTAAACTCATAAGGTATTGGGATGAAATACAAGTTGTGGAGAGTTTGCCTACATGACTGTGGGGCGATGAGCAAATGTGCTTGCAAGTTGCATAAAGAAATTGATGAAAATGATAGAAAGAAACAGATTAATTGATTTCTTGACGGGATTGAATATGGAATATGATAATGTGAGGGGAAATATGATGGGAATGGATCATAAGCCCAACCACTGTGAACAAGGCTTTTTACATGGTGCAACAGAAAGAGAAATAAAAGGAAGTGAATATTGTAATGGGAAATGTAGGTTATGAGGGAGGAGATGCAAGTGTATTCCTAGTGAAGAAGTATGAACAAAGGGATTTTTAAAAAAAGGATTACAAGAGGGAGAAAATGAGTAAAAAAATGTGATCATTATGGGATGATGGGTCATATAAAGGTTGAATGTTTTAGGTGATTACACCTCCACAATGGTATAAAGATATCCAAAAAGTGAAGGATGGAAGCAAATTTGCAGGAAATGTTGGAAGGACAGAGGAGTATGAGAAGAATGACATCCCTCTAAATGTTGTGGTGTATGAAGCAAGCTGTAACAGCAACACTACTAAGCCTGACAGCAACTTGATCTCAGCAGTTGTCAAGGAGGTAATGAAGGCTTCCTCGGAAAACCAAGGAAGCAGCAGCAACCCAGGTAATACAGCAAGGGCAAGAAACTTTGCAGGTAAACTCTCTGCATCCAATGTAGGGAATTGCAATTATGCTTTTAGTTGCGAATCCAGGATAATTGATTCAGGGGCCTCTAATCATATGGCTGGAAATATTAAGATGTTCAGTAACTTAAAAAAAACTTGACAAAAGGGATATAAATGTTGGGCTTCCAGATGGCAATGTAAAGAGAGTAGTGTGTGAAGTTGGTAATGTGAGGCTCACACCTAAATTGACACTTGAAAATGTCTTATATCTTCCAGATTTTAGACACAATTTACTTTTCGTGAGCAAGTTGATAGAAGGTAACAATATAAGAGTGAAGTTTGATGAGTGTGGATGTATTTTTCAGTATCCTTGTACTGATGAAGAACTGGGACATGGAGAGAAGGAGTATGGACTATACAGATTTCAAGAAGGCATGAGAAGAACTGAAGAAAAAAAAGAGAGAAGTGAAGGATAAAGATTTTTGTAGGAAATGTTGAGAAAACTTTGAAGAATATTAAATTGCATGTAATGCATGCTAGTTGACTCGGCCATTGTTCTTTATCAAAGATGCAACATTTAAATATTCGTGATTGCAGGGAATTGAAAGTTTTTTCGGTTTTTTCACCATATACCCCTCACAATTTTCTTTTTGCAGCATATACTGTCGCAAGTTTCCAAATTTACCATGTACCCTCCACTTTTCAAACAATACATCAACTTGCCATTAATGACTAACAACATTAACGCCTGTAAGTCAGTAACCCCTAATCCCTCTTTTAAGTCTAATTAACAATCCTAAATCCTAACCTCCTATAGCCCTAACCCTAACCCTAACCTCTAATCTAATACTCTAACCCTAACCACCCACCCACCAACCTCTCCCCCTACCACCCTCGCATTCCACCCAGCCCCCACCACCCGCGAAACCCTTCCTCCTCCCTCCTCCGCAGCCCCCTTCCTATTCCCCCACCTTCCACAGCTCCGCAACCCCCTTTGGTTCCCTGCAGCCCCATAGTCCCCATTAAACCTTCCCTCCTCCTCACCTGGACTGAACCCTACTCAAGCCTTAACCACCCTTAACTAACTACCCGCATACAACCCCACCAAAAACCCCCCTCTCTCACCTAGACCAAGCTTAAACAAGGCCCAAATTTCTTCCCTTACACGTGCGCCCAACACTCTGCTAGATTCAGCGCCTAGCCCAAGCCCAACTTTTGATGCGAAAGATCATGTTGGAATGGATTCAGCGCCCGACTGCAGGGGTAAGGGTTATGTGATTCAGCAGGACAAGGGGAGGGGGTTGCGCGATTACAGGGGAAGGGATGGGGAAGGGGCAGCGAGGGAAGGAGGAGGGAGGCTTCCGGGGTGGTGGGGAGGGGGCTGTCGGGGTGGTGGGGCAATGGGGAGAAGGGGTAAGGGGTGAGGGAGGGGTGTGGTTAGGGTTAGCTAGGGTTAGGGTATTAGATTAGAGGTTAGGGTTTGGTTTAGGTTTAGGTTAGTTAATTAGGTTTAGAGGGGGGATTAGTGGTTAATGACTAACGGCGTTAGCCTTCCGTTAGTCATAAAGGTAAGTGGTGTATTTTTTGAAAAAAGGAGGGTATATGGTGAATTTGAAAACTTGTGAGGGTATATGGTGCAAAAAAAAATTGTCAAGGGCATCTAGTGAAAAAATCGAAGTTTTATATTTTGATAGTTGTCATGTTTCTAAGTACCATAAATTGCCTTTCTCTTTGAGCAGTAATATAGCTAAAGAATTTTTTGACTCAATCCATGTTGACTTATGAGGGCCATACAGGGTGAAAGATAATTTCAGAAGAAAGTTACTTCCTAACTATAGTAGATGACTATAGCAGAGTAACCTGGACTCATTTATTAAGTAATAAAGAGATGGTGAAAGACATTCTGATAGGGTTTCTAGCTCATGTAGAAACTCAGTTTGGAAAGAAAGTGAATGGAAACACAAGTGATAATGGTGCTGAAACAGTACAAGATGAATGTGGGAGATTTTTCAGAGAAAAAGGTATAGTTCATTAGAGGAGCATACCTGGAGTCCCTCGGCAGAATGGGAGGGTAGAGAGAAAGCACATAGAACATTGCTTGAATGTGCTAGATCTCTCAGGTTACATGCAAGTTTACCTAAATATTTGTGGGAAAAATGCATTTTGGCAGCTACTCACCTCATAAACTTACTTCCTAGTACTGTAATAGGGTGGCAAACTCCCTACGAGAGACTAATGAAACAAAAGCCCAAGTATGATCATTTGAGAGTAATTGGGTGATTGTGCTATGCAAGCAAAACAGGAAGAGTTGGTGATAAATTTGATGAAAAGGGTATAAGATGTGTGCTAATTGGGTACCCCTATGTCCAAAGGGATACAAATTATATGATTTGGAAAAGAAAAGAATTTGTACAAGTAGAGATGTAATGTTTTAAAGAAGAAATTCTTCCTCTTTTGAACACCTCAAAAGAGAAAGATAAGATGAAAGTGTATATGAATTCTCTTCCCATAAATGGAACTAACCATGTGCATGATAATATATATACATGCTAAAGAAGAGGAAAATATTTCTCACACAACTCATGAAGAAAGAGTGATAGAGGGAGATGAAGTGATGGTTAGAGAGAATGATGATCAAGAAAATGCCATAGGCATAAGAGATGCAGATGAAGATTAGATGACAGCTAATGATGAAGCTATTCACATCAGTCCAAAGAGATCAACTAGGGAAAGAACTAAGGGTGGATTTAAGCTGTGAAGAGTGAGTTAGATGCTTTAGATAAAAATGAAAAACCTGGACTTTGACAGACATGCCTGCTGGACAATAAGCCATAGATAGTAAATGGGTCTATAAGACCAAGCTTAGACCAAATGGCAACATATATAGAAAGATTGATAAGCAAATAAAAGGGAAGGATTACAAGCATATATACATTATATCCAGTTGCAAAATTTGCAACTGTGAGAATTTGATGTCTTTGGCAACTGTCAAGGGGTGGATGTTGCATCAATTGAGGAAGAAATGAAGGAAAAGTATACAAGCTTCAAAAGATTTTATATGGATTAAAGCAGGCATCTAGAAAATAGAATATACAACTTAAGAAGTTCCTGTTTGCAAGAGATCTTGAACAATCTAAGAGAGATTATTCTCTTTTTGTAGAAGAAAAAAGGACATATGTTGTGTGATTTTGGTTTATGTTGATGTTCTATTGCTGACTAGTGATGATATGGAATATATTGATGTTCTTAAATCAGAATTACATCAAGAATTCACTGTCAAGGACTTGGGAGAGATGAGATATTTTCTTGGCCCAGAAGAGTCAAGAAATGATGCATGTATCACTTTGAATCAAAGAAAGTATGCTTTGGATATAATGGAGAACACATGTTTGCTTGAATGTAAGCCAGCTAAATTTCATTTTCCTAAGTGAATTAAGTTGTCAACTGATCATGGAGAAATTATGGAGAACCCTGAGAGTTTTAGGAGGTTAATTGGTAGGTTACTCTATCTAAACTTCAGTAAACCAAACCTGTCTTATTCAGTGCAGTAGTTCAACCAGTTCATTAGTTATCTAAGGACACCACACTGGGATGCTGCACTCCATGTGGTTAAATACCTAAAAGGGACCATCAGTCAAGGTTTGTTCTATCCAACCAATTCAGATATCTTCATGATAGGTTTTTGTGATGCAGATTGGGGGGGGGGGGGACTCTGCCTTCTCTGGTAGATCTCTTACAGGGTATTGTTTCTTTATTGGTGGATCCTTGGTCTCATCGAAGACAAAGAAGCAAAAGACAGTTTCAAAATCTTCAGCTGAATCAGAGTACAGGTTTATGTCTCCAACAACAAGTGAATTTGTGTGGGTTCATGGCATTCTTGAAGACTTTCATTTCTCTATTCCTACCCCAATCACTCTTTACTGTGATAATAAAGCTGCACATTACATTACACAAAATCCAGTTTTTCATGAAAGAACAAAACACCTCAAGCTGCATTGTAATTATGTTAGAGAACATATTGACGAGGGTTTTAAATTATCTCTATTGCCTACATCAAATCTACCCTCCAATTTGCTAATATTATAACTAAGTCTCTTTCAGAGAGACAACATAACTATCTTTGCCTCAAGTTAGGTCTTTCACCTTGGACAAAGTTCAAGTTGAAAAGGGCGGGGGGGTGTGAAGAAAGTATCACATGATTATACTGGTCATAGTATTTCTCATACATAGTTTTTTGTTCTTTGTATAGCTAGCCCTATGTTAGTCTATCTTATCTATTCTTATACAACTGTATATATGTTTTGTCTTTTAGTTTGGTGCTCTCTCATTAGTTAAGGTGATGTATATAAGAGGCACTTTAGAGGATCCCTAGGTTAAACTGCAAGGAAGTGAAGCGCAGCCTTTGAGTAAATATACCTGAGAAATTATTGCTTTTAAAACCCAGAATTGATTTTTACGGAAAGCTTTCACCTTTCTTCAAAGTTATCCACTAACTTCTTAATCCTGATTAGAAGAAAAGTCAAACACCAATCTTTGAAGCATCAAACATTCTAACGCACTACTAATTTCTATTTTGAGGGAATTCGAACACATTTGTACTCATTTGTAGAGATTAAAATGAGCAAAAAGATTGGGTGTGGCCGTGTACGTTACAGATTTTGCCAAGTGGATGGTGTTTCTATTATTATTACACTATATCTTATTGGCACAAGATATAGATAAAAAGACGGAATTTATGTGATTAGAAAGAAGATATTAACAAAAACGAAAATATTGCAATTAATTTGAAACTTTTATAGAAACGGTTGTAGTTAAAAGAGAAGTGAGGAAATATAAAGTAAACACACCTTAATAAAAAAATATATATATACGTCGTCCAAGATTTATAATTTTGATAAAAGATCATATATGGCGAAAAAAAAAGAATTTTAAGAGTATATCCAGGAGCGGGTAGCTTTACCAAGAAAATCAGCTGCAATCTTGCCATTGCTGAATCTTCCATTGGGCTTGTGGGTGGGAAAATCAACGCCGTGATTAGGAAGATCACTCTTGGCAATGGTGAAAGTGAGGTAATTGTTGTTGCCCACATCTACCAATGAGTCCCCAAACACGAACAAAGCTGGTACTGACTGGGCACTGGATGATTTTAATTTATTTACGAAGAGAAAGAAAATTTGCAAATATAATAAATGGAATGTCATCCTGGAACACAGCAGTTTATGTGCTATCTTAATTCTTAATCATGGAATGACAAGATGGTTTTTTTCGTTTTCATTCTTGAAAATTTTTGGTGTTTTATGGAATACATCTCCTCTGTCTGTCTGCTGGAGACTTGGAGAGTTGGAGTCACGACTTACCAAAACTAATTTTGCTTTGACTTTTGAGGTGTTGATGCGGATAGGGTTGGATTTCGATGGGTTATTTTAGGCAACACTCTAATCAGGAGTCAGGAGATTGTTAAACATCGCCCACAAATTACTTAAAATCACCCACAAACTATCTTATTAGATTGTTTTACCCTTCTACTTTATTTCACCACCCACCACCCCATGACCACCTCCCACCACCCACGACCCCATGACCACCTCCCACCACCCACCATCACCTACATCCTCTTGCCACACGCCACCACCACCAACCTGCTAGATAAATGTCGAAATTTTTTTTGGACCATGGTGGGGAACGCCTCGCCTGGACGTTTGCCCCATGTCCTGAACGTCTAGGCCCGACGTTCGGGCCATGGGGCGAACGTCCAGGCGAGGCGTTCGCTACCATGGTCCAAAAAAAAATTCAGATGTGCCCTTCGAGAAACGCCGGCAGCAGGTGATAGAAAGGCTCGAAACAATCTCGAAATTTATGTGCCCATGGTGGTGAGAGAAACACTGAAATAGGCAGGAGGTGAGAGAAAGTCTCGAAATTTATCTAGAGGTGGGGTGGTGGGGTCTGCGGCCTGGCAAGAGGTGGATTTTTGTGGTGGGGAACGCCTAGCAGGAGGTGGGTGGTGGTAGCCTGCCATGAGGTGAGTGGTGGTGGCAGCTTGGTAGCGGAATGGTGGTGGCAGTTTGGTAGGGGATGGTGGTGATTTAAGAAAAAAAAAAGAAAAGGTTATATATGTAATTTCTTAATTTTTTTGGGCGATTTTAAGTAATTGTGGGGGCGAAGATTAGAAGTACCATTCGTGCCATGTTTGGGTTGAGTTGGGTCAAGTTCGGTACTTTAGTTGGGTTGGGTGTTTATAGGTTCGGATTGAGTTCAATTAAGTCAATTTAGGGTTTGTGTCATACCCATAAGTGTATATAAGATATGTTTATGGCAATTCATTTCAAGTTCGTGTAATGTTTCAGTCAAGTAATTATCAAGTTCGATTTGTTTTTCCCCATACTTCCAAGGGGCCTTGCCTGCAAATCCGGACCGGGTTGAGCTGTGCGAGGTTCTAGCACGGTTAAGGCGTCTTCTCCCTACCTTAAAAAAAAAAATTATCAAGTCATATCGATATAGACAAGTTCCAAATTGATTCAACCTCGGCTTCAAATAGCGTCGAGTTTGGATTGGATGAATATCTTGTTGGGTCATGTTTGGATTGCATTAGAACATAAAAATGATCGTTCAACTTATCTTTGCTTATTGTTTTTTTTTTTTTGACATCAAAGCATCATACAAAAACAACATTACTCTAGATTAACTCTACTTCTACGACAATGTAGCGCCAGCGTGTGAGCTCCCTGCACTTGATCCCTACTTACCTTTAGTAGTCGGCAGCTTTGAATATCTCCCGCCTCTGCTCGAATAGCATTTAGAGTGTGATGGATTGAAATGTCAGCTTCAGATTTTGACCCCAGGAGAGTGAGTAGTAATGTCGAATCCGTGAGGATCAAGATGTTTGTGAAATTCGTGGTACGGACCCATTTAATTGCAGAGATACAAGCCGCAGCCTCCGTTTGAAGAGCTTATTGTTGAAGGAAATAATAGTCATGTTATTAAAGCCTTGTCTAATACTACTAAGATTCCTTGGTGTATTGATTCTCTTGTTTATGATGTAGGTAAAGAGGTTGTGGGTTTTACAGAGATTGATAGGTGTGTCGCGCACCTAACAAAAATAAATAACCTAACTAATCCTCCTAACTATATAGTAGGGTAAGTCAGGGTCGATCCCACATAGAGAAAGTAGTTATATGATTAGCTCTTAAATAATTGTAAGACTAAAGGAGATTAATATCAAGAATAATGGTGGAATTAAACTATACTAATCAATGTAAAAATAAAAGACTCTACAGTTAAGTACCCCCACTAGCACGAAATAATACAAAATAATTTCTACCCCAAACTAATAAATTAATTGTTTACAAGGAAAAGTGCACCCTATAAAGTACCATAAACCTCTCCCGAGTATCTATGGCTTCTCTAATATGTATTCAGGCTACTCCCGTGGAATCATGCAAATTAAAGACATTAAAACGACACTTTAACTTCCTAACAATCCATTCTACCTACTCCGTGGAGAACTTCATGTCCTTAATTGAAATACTCAAATCCGTCAAAATCCAACTCCCGTTGTGATCAAGACAATGGAATCATAACAATACTAGTTATCCCTAATCTAGTATTGGAATATGCACAATCAATTAAGCAAGAACAATTAACATTAATATGAGAATTTAAAGAAACAATCATGAATTAAATCATACTAGGGTTCAACTTAACCATAGATAAAAGAAACTACTCTATCATGAAATAAATAATGAAATCTAAAACGATAAAAGAAAACATAATTAAAGAAATCAATGAAAGAAACTAATGAAACTCATGAATTAATGAAAAAGAATAAAACTAGGGTTTACACTAAAAACTAGAGAGAAAAAGGAGAGAAAACTAAACCCTAAAACCGAAAGAAAATAACGTGAGAGGGAGGAGAGAGAAAGAATGAAAACCTATCTAAATAAATATTCAATAACCTAATATGACTTGGAAAGTAATTTACAAGATAAGGAAAGTCTTAAATAAATCATTAATAGGCGGATTAGTGATCCGCGCGTACACGTGGCAGAAACAGTGTAATCTTTCGAAAGGCATAACTCCTTGACTAGAAGTCTCCTCGGGGCGTGCCACCTATCGTTGGAAAGATCTTCAAGTCTAGTTTCCAAATCTGGTGGAATTACTCGATTCTAAGAATCACATCAAAAGTTATGATCAGAAGAGTAGACGTGACTCTTTTTCACATTTCTTCTAATGATTTTCCGCTTCGTTTTTTCTCAAACTCGTACTATGACATATCCATACGATTCTTATGCATTGTAGCTTCCTTCCAAGTGCTCCTAATCCTCAAGCTTAGCTAATCATAATCCAAATACGTCTTCAATGCCTAAAATTCATCAAAAACAAGAAAACATACCGAATAGAAATAGAAAAACATAACTTAAGAATATAATGCAATAATGAAACTAAATATGAAACTAAATACTTTAAAATGCAACTAAATGCATCTAAAAACTATATATAAAAATGACTTATCAGAGATCTACTTTCGGCATATTTGTCAAGAAGGCAATAGAGCAACGGATTTTATGGCTTCAAGGGGTCATCATTATAACTTCCCCACCATTTTCTTTCCTCTTTATAATATTGATTTTTCCCTCTTGATCCGTAAGGACATCGTTAAATTGGCCTCCATGACAGGGTGTTGGCTTAGTTTTTCTTTCCTTGGTAAAAGAAAAACTTTTAGTATTTAGTTCTATTTAATTAAAATTTTGGATTTGTTTAATTCTCGTTATGTTAAATCAAATTAAATAAGCATTGCGCTCGCTCGGATGTATTTGAGGCATTTTTATTTTCTCATTTGAAATAATCAAAGTATGAAATAGATATTCCGTCTAATGTTTGGTGAACTCATTAATAATTAACCAGAAATTCAGATTTCATATTGTCTTTGATCTGGCCGATATATAACCAGAAATTCAGGCTATAGGTCGTCGCAGGACATCAGGTCAATAACTGTTGTGTGATTGTTGTAATCGAGACTATCGACTTCGAGTACTTCTCGGGTTGGGTTCATTCCGTTCAACTTTTTTTTTATTTGGTCCATTACCGTTCGGGTGATACTATGTGCTGGGTGATACAAATGAAGTTACTCTTATGAACCGATCGATGGAGTTACTCTTATGATCAAATGGAGTTACTTTTTTTAGTATGTAGTTATTTTTAACAATAAAAGGGTGTCAAACCTATAAAAAATTGTGGTTACTCTTATAAGCAAATGCGATTACTTTTGTGAATCTTTGGGGTTACTCGTATGATTAAATGAGGTTACTCGTATAATTTATTGAAGTTACTTGTATAAATGAATGAGGTTACTACTTACTAGTATGAATTAATTGGTTACTCATATGATAAAAATGGGGTTACTCATATAATAAAATGGAATTACTACTCATCCATCTTTCTCACAATTGTTCACAAAATGAATACCCCATTTTTATCATATGAGTAACCTAATTAATTCAAACTAGTAATGTCATTTAATATATAAGTAATCTCATTTAATCATATGAGTAATCCAATTAATTCATACTAGTAACCTCATTTATTTATACAAGTAACTTCAATAAATCATACGACTAACCTCATTTAATCATATGAGTAATCTCAAAGGTTCACAAAAGTAACCGCCACTAGTAGAAAAACGACGATTTGCGTCACCCCAAGTGCGTCGAATGTAAAGCAAAACGACGCAAAAGGGTAATTTGCGTCGCACGTACCATACGTGCGTTGCAAAAAACCAATGTGCGTCGGACACCCTGGCACATACAACGCAAATCATCTCCTTTTTGAAAAAAGAAAATTCTACTATCTGCGTCACATGGTACTTTTGTGTGTTGCAAAAGCTCAATTTGCGTCGGACCTAATGGCCCATCCGACGCAGATCCACGACCCACCAACCATTTAACCTACTCGCCCCTTAATATTCGCCCCTCAAATTAGGTTGTCTTCTCTCACTCTCATTGAACCTACAACGCCTCCTCAAATCTGGTCCTCTCATTTCACCTACAGCAAATCCGGTCCTCTCATTTAACCTACAGCGCCTCCTCGCTCTCAAATTCTTCTCTCTCACTCTCATTCTCAAATTCGCCCTTAACCTATAGCGCCTCCTCACTCTCAAATTCTTCTCTGTCACTCCCACTCTCAAATTCTTCGTTGTCACTCTCACTCTCAGCTTTCGTTCTCTCTGCTAACTAACGGAGGCTTCAGCGCATAAATTTTCCGGCGAACGAATTACATCATTTCTGTGAACTAACGACGGCTTCAGCCCTTAACTTTCTCGCTTTGACAGGTTTGAATTTAGTTTCAATTTTTAAATCTGATATGTTTCTTCATTTTTGGATCTGATTTTCATTTTAGTTTTCAAATCTGAAAATTCATTTTTCATTTTCAGCTCTGAAAAATTGTAAGTTAGTTCATGCAAATAAAAAATAAAAACATTAATCCTTTCGTTTTTATTTTTTATATCTAATTTTTTTTGTTTACTTTTTGGCATTTTTATGGTTTATTTTCAGATTTAGAATTTTCTTTTCAACTTTCAGATCTGGACTTGGTTCTTCTCGAAGTAGTCTCCCTCGAACACGTCGAAAAACGGTCGTTGCATTGTTCCTTTATTAGATTTAGTTTTTAGTTTACATTTTTTTTTACATATTTACAATGTAATTTGTTTTGTATATATTGTATATTTATTTTATACATTTGTTTGTATCTAATATTTACATATTAATGCAAAAATTTGTTTGTATCTAATATTTACTTAATATTAATGCAAAAATTCGATTGCGATTTTACTTAAGCTGCGAGTAATACTCTGAGTTTGAAATTAATCGTTCGTTCTCCTTAAGCTTTGCACTGTTTTCCAGTTTAGTTTCGTTGTGGATGAATTATTTCGTGAATTATATGCTGGTGATGTGGGTGAATTATGCCTTGATATGCCTCATGTGCGTCGCATATAGCACTACATGCGACGCACATGAGAGAGCTTGGCTGCTGGGCGTGAATTATGGTTGATAAGTCTCATGTGCGTCACATGTAGTGCCATGTGCGACGCACATGAGTGATCTGCGTTGCATGGTAGGGGGGTTCGACGCAGATAGCTAAAAGATCTGCGTCGTTTCCGAATACGACGCAGATCAATTATAGGTCATCTGCGTCGAGACCTGTGTCGTCGGACCCAAGTCCGACACAAATAGTGGTCCCAGGTCCGACACAAATCGACCTTTTTGTACTACTGCGCATTTGCTTATAAGAGTAACCTCATTCATTCATAAAAGTAAACTAATTAGTAACCTCATTTATTCAAATGAGTAACATCATTTATTTACAAAAGTAACTTCATTTTTTCATATGAGTGACCTCATTAGTTCACAATATTAACCTTATTTAATCATATGATGACATTATTTAATCAAGTAACCCCAATTGTTCAGAAAAGTAACCTTATTTTATCATATGAGTAACCAAATTAATTCATACTAGTAATGTCATTTAATCTATGAGTAACCTCATTTAATCTTATGAGTAACCCAATTAATTCATCATACTAGTAACCTCATTCACTTATACAAGTAACTTCAATAAATCATACGAGTAACCTCATTTAATTATACGAGTAACCCCAAAAGTTCACAAAAGTAACCGCATTTGTTTATAAGAGTAACCTCATTTGTTCACAAAAGTAACTTCATTTTTTCATACAAATAACCTAATTATTTCATAATATTAACCTTATTTAATCATATGATGATCCTATTTGATCAAGTAACCCGAATTGTTCATAAAAGTAACCCCATTTTATTATATGAGTAACCCCATTTTTATATGTGAGTAACCCAATTAAATCATACTAGCAATGTCATTT
Source organism: Beta vulgaris subsp. vulgaris (assembly GCF_026745355.1). Taxonomy (NCBI): domain Eukaryota; kingdom Viridiplantae; phylum Streptophyta; class Magnoliopsida; order Caryophyllales; family Amaranthaceae; genus Beta; species Beta vulgaris. The sequence continues at coordinate 3,475,343 of NC_079205.1, read as the reverse complement.
AATATATGAATAACTTCATTTAATCTTATGAGTAACTCAATTAATTCATACTAGTAATAACCTCATTTATTTATACACGTAACTTCAATAAATCATACGAGTAACCTCATTTAATCATATGAGTTACCCCAAAAGGTTCACAAAAGTAACCGCATTTGCTTATAAGAGTAACCACATTTCTTCATAGGAGTAAAACCATTTTATTGTTAAAAGTAACCACATACTCATACAAGTAACTTTATTTGGTCATAAGAGTAACTAAATCTGTTCATAAGAGTAACTCCATTTGTTTATAAGTGTTTGTGCATAAGGGTCAACTTCAAAAGGTCATATCTCACAACAAACTTAATATTTCGGGAAGATTCAAGTTAAAGATGAAAATTTTGCTCGATAGTTTTCCAACGCCTGGTCAAAAGTTTGATTCCGATGAGAAACGAATGAGATATGACCATTTGAAAATGAGCTGACGAACTGACAATGTGTCGCGCGCGGCCACACAGTTTAGGTTTTACATTCTAATATACTCCATTTAGGTTTTATATTCTAATGCTTTTATGTGACCTTTTTCTTTATAGGAAATCTTTTAGATACTTAAATGGAATAATAATCTTCTTCTGTCTTGTTTTAGTTCATATGTTTTGACTTTCACACCATTTACATGCTCAACTTTAATCATATTTTTTGTTCATACTCAAGAAGAATCGTAGTCTTAAGACATTGTTAGATTTATTTCAATATATATATATATATAATTTTAAAATTACATATGAACCTTTTATAACTTTTGTATATTGGCAATTAAAGATATTGACTTTCAAAGTACTGCATTGGCAAGATTCCTAAGGAAACATGCCAACTAAAATTGGAGGAGATATGTTAAGACAAGTGAGAAATGAATTAAATCTTATGTTTCACAATTTGTGTATTATTTTTTAATTACTTTTCAGCAGTTGTTACTATCACTATGACTCACCATTTTTAAATTTGAATAATAAGTATTTTGATCAATTAATAAAAAGAATGTCACACAAAAATTAATGAAACTACAAATTGGGGGAGGGGAAGGATGCACTAGTGGAAAAATGAAGAAGGGCTGCGCTAAAAAAGGCATGTAGGGCTGCGCTTTTTGACAGCAGCCCTTTCAGTAGCAGCCCTTCACTTTTTAAGTAGGGCTGCGCTAGAAAAGCGCAGCCCTTAAGATAGAAGGGATGCGCTAGTTAGGAAAAAGCGCAGCCCTTCTAGCCCAGAAGGGTTGCGCTAGTTAGGAAAAAGCGCAGCCCTTCTGAGCTAGAAGGGCTGCGCTTTTTCCAAACTAGCGCAGCCCTTCCTACCAAAAAAAAAATAAATAAATAAAAAATTTTTTTTGACATTTTTTTACTCATAATCTCACATTTTCTGAAATTAAACAGAAGAGAAGAGATTCGAAACGAAAATACTAAACCCAAAACAATAAAAAGAATGAAACGAAAATGAAAAAAAGGAACAAAACTAATATACAAAGAGAAGTATACAAGAAGTATACAAGAACATTAATCAAAACAAAGATGAAAATACAAGAAATTATATACAAAGAGAAGTATACAAGAACATTAATCAAAATAAACAAAGAGAAGTATACAAGAACATTAATCAAAACAAAGAGAAGTATACAAGAACATTAATCAAAACATATAAACAAAGAGAAGTATACAAGAACATTAATCAAAACATATAAACAAAGAGAAGTATACAAGAACATTATAGATCTGATAATACAAGAACTACCTCCAAATATTAACCTAATAATGTTTAAATACATAAAACAAAATCCTAATACATAATTTAAGGAAAAAAAAAATTCGGAAAAACTTATAATGGCTATTTGGAGGCTTAAACGAACTCGGATGGCTTAAAAAGCCTAAACGTCACAGCATAGCAGTGAGTTTGACTCGTTGGCCCGTTCCGCTTCCGAAAAGGTATCACAATAGGCAATCGGACTCCGTCGCCATGTTTAGTGCAAATCATTTCAAGGTTTTTGTCGCAAATGTTTATGGGAGTTTTTGAGAGAGAAGAGAGGATGAGAGAGAAGGAAGAAAGGAATAATGAGGGACGTGAGAGAGGAGAGAGAATGAGGGATAATATATTTGACGAATCCCCGCTCAATATTTCAAAGCCCGCGATTCCGAAATTTCAAATTTTTTCAGGAAGGGCTGCGCTTTTTTTAAAAAGCGCAGCCCTTCTGCTTAGTAGGGTTGCGCTTTTTTAAAAAAGCGCAGCCCTTCTTCTTAGTATGCCTAATTTGAGTAATTTTCTTTGATCACATCTTTCGAAAAAAGCCGATATGTTAGGTGACTGTCTCTTCAAAAAAAAAGTCACTTTGTTTCTGTTACCAAGGACGACAATGTAATAGGTTGGTTCTGACTTGTTGTAACGTGTTAAAATAAAAATAATTTAGAAAAATCTTGAAATGTATAGAATGATGTAGAAGAAATTATTCTAGAAGGAAAAAGAAAGAGAGAATGGAACTAGGAAGAAGAGCTTAGGAACATCTAGAAATATCCAAGAAATTATCATCTCATATCGGTGGAGGATAACACCGTACCGACTCTTTAGCATGTATAAATATAGGATGTGAAGTTTATAAGAGGGTGGAATGAATGAAATAATTTCCTCACTTCCAAAGCCTTTTACCACATCATCAAATTTCTCACAGTAAGTAAACTCAAACATTTACAATACAAATCCACTAACTTCCGCCTGCTAATTTCCATCAGTGGTATCAGAGCCACTATAATCCAAAGCCTTCAACAATTAAACACAAAATAATCCAACTCCCTTAAAAAAAAAACCAAACACCACATAAATTAAAATGACTTCCCCAAACACTTCAACCTCAAACACATTTAATTACCCCCAAATAAATTGGGTACCCGCATTTAAGGGAGAAAAATATCAATAATGGTCTATCCAAATAAAATCCATATTTATCTCACAAGATTTACGGGAGTTAGTACAAAATGGTTATGAACAACCAAATGATTTAATCCAAGAAGCTACTTGGGATGAAACACGACGAAAGCAATATAAACAAAATCGGATAAGGGATAATTATGCCCTTACCTTAATATATCGGGGAGTATATGAAACAATCCTCCCTACTATTATGGCTGCTACAACGGCCAAGGAGGCTTGGAGTATCCTGGAGACAAAATATAGAGGCTCCGAAAAGGTACTACTCTTCAAATAAATGAGGTTGCTGGCACAACCTCTTTATGGAGAGACTTTGATAATTTATTAATGGTGGAAAATGAAACAATTCAAGAGTTTTTTAGTCGAGTAACAAATATTATAAATCAAATCCGAACTAATGGAGATAAAATTGAAGATGTCCAAGTTGTTCGAAAAATATTAAGAAGTCTCCCCAAAAATTATGATCATATAGTGGCCGCTATAGAGGAGTCTAATAAAGATTTATCTAAATTAAGTTTAACTGAATTAATGGGCTCCCTTCTAGCACATGAAGATAGAATGCGTAGATTTATAGAGCAGCCACTAGAACAAGCTTTTCAAGAATTAAAATTCTCTAATAATGGAGAAAATAAAAGTAAATATGGCTACGGTAAAGGAGGTACTTCATATAACCGTAGTAGGGGGAGAGGAAGTTATAAAAATCAAGGAACTCGAGAAAATAACCAATCTGGCTCCTATTGCAATTTATGTAAAAAAAATGGTCATAATACACAAGATTGCTGGTATAAGTGTAAAAGATGCAAAAAGCACACTCATTTTGAAAAAGATTGTTGGTTCCGGCAAAAGGAAGAGGCCAATTTTACGGAAAATAAGGAGCATAGAGATCAATTATTTTATACATGTTTAAATGCTCACCAAGAGACAAACGATATATGGTATATTGATAGTGGTTGTTCAAACCACATGACTGGCAATAAAAATTCATTTGTTAGTCTGGACGAAAACATAAAACACAAATTACTCTTAGTGATGGAAGCAACCAAGAGGTTGCTGGCAAGGGGACAATAGCTGTTAGAACAAAAAACAGCTCGTCTAAATTTATTTCTGATGTATTCTATGTCCTCGGGATTGCACAAAATTTATTAAGTGTAGGCCAACTAATTCAAAGAGGTTATATGGTGAAATTTGATGCTAATAAATGCCTCATATTTGATAAAAGAAAAGGGCAACTAATTACTACTACTCAAATGGCTCCTAATAAAATATATTCATTAAGAATGCAATTGGAGCATAATGTTGCCCTAAGTTCTATGGTGGATGAGTCCACATTGTGGCATTTGAGATTCGGGCATCTAAATGTTAACAGTTTAAAACTGTTAAAACAAAAAGAAATGGTGATTGGGCTTCGACCTATAACTAATACAAGAAAAATATGTGAGGGATGTATATATGGCAAAATGCATAGATTGCCATTCCCTACTTCATCTTGGAGGGCTAGAGCTCCACTAGAGCTTGTTCACGCAGATATTTGGGGCCCTACCAGAAAATCCATCTCTTGCAAAAAATATTTCTATTATTTGTCGATGATTTCACTCGCATGGTGTGGGTTTATATTTTGGAGCAAAAATCAGAAGCGTTTTCCCACTTCATGCAATTTAAAGCCCTCACAGGAAAAACAAAGTGGGCATTCAATAAAAATTATATGAACAGATCGTAGGGGAGAATTTACAAGTAAAGAATTCAACAACTTCTGTAAGGAGCATGGAATCAAAAGAGAATTAACTGTCAGACGCACACCTCATCAGCAAAATGGTGTTGCGGAGAGGAAAAATCGGACCATTGTTGAGATGGCCCGAAGTATGATGCAAGGCAAACACTTGCCCAAATGTTTTTGGGCCGAAGCCGTACATACGGCTATCTACATTCTCAATCGATCTCCCACGAAGGTGGTCATGGGTATGACACCCTATGAAGCTTGGCATAAAAGAAAGCCAAGAGTGGAGCACCTCAAAGTATTCGGGTGCATCGCATATGCCCACATCCCGAAAAAGAAAATCGGGAAAAACTCGATGGAAAAGGAGAAAAATGTATCTTCATCGGATACAGGGACGAGACTAAAGGATATTGTCTCTATCAGCCCGAATCTAAGAAGCTAATAATCTCAAGAGATGTCATATTCGATGAAGGAGCTTAATGGACGTGGATGGAGAATGAATCTCAACCACGTGAAGGAGATTTTCTTCCACCAAGCCCAAGAGAAAATGAAGGCCCAAATCATCCAGCAACACATTCATCCTCCAGTCCATCATCACCGAGATCTCCAACAACATTCTCGAGATCGATGAGTCCAACATCAGGATCAAGCTCTCAAAGCTCAGCTCCAGTAGTGCGACGTTCACAAAGAGATCGACGACCACCAAGCTACTTGGAGGATTTCCAGTGCAATCAATCTATCATGGCTCTCTTCGCTAGCGAACCACAAAGCTTTCAAGAAGCAGCACGAGAAGAGAAATGGATCGAGGCCATGAATGAAGAAATCAAGATGATCGAGAAAAATAACACATGGGAGCTTGTTGAGAAACCTGAAGACAAAGAAGTCATCGGTCTCAAATGGGTCTACAAGGTCAATTATAAAGAAGATGGCTCCATCCAGAAATACAAGGCTCGTCTCGTTGCAAAAAGGTTACTCCCAACACACAGGGATTGACTTTAACGAGACATATGCTCCCGTTGTCCGCATGGAGACTATCAGGTCAGTCCTTGCTCTTGCTGCTCAACTTAAATTACCAGTCTTTCAATTAGATGTCAAGTCAGAATTTCTAAATGGGGAGCTTGAAGAAAAAGTATATGTTGAGCAACCGCAAGGATATCTCATCGAAGGCAAAGAAGACAAAGTATACTGCCTTTGTAAAGCCCTTTATGGGCTTAAGCAAGCACCTAGGGCCTGGAATAGCAAAATAGATGGCTACCTACTTCAAAATGGGTTTATAAAAAGCCCAAGTGAGCCATCACTATATATCAAGGCTCAAGGATCACAAGATTTTCTCATATTGTGTCTCTATGTAGATGATCTAATCTACATAGGCACTAATTCAAAAATGATTAAGGAATTTAAGAAGGCAATGATGTCGGAATAATGATCGACCTTGGAGCCATGAAATATTTCCTTGGCATGCAAGTCAAGCAAAGCCCGGGAAAAATATTTCTCTCACAAGAGAAATATGCAGACGGCCTACTTAAAAAGTTCAACATGAGTGAATGCAAGTCATTGGCTACACCAATGGCACTTAATGAAAAGCTATCCAAGAATGATGGCAAAGAGAAGGTCGATGCATCAATATATCGAAGTCTGGTCGGCTCTCTCATATATCTCACACACACGAGACCAGACATAGTTCATTCTGTAAGCATTGTGTCAAGGTTCATGAGTGAGCCAAGTAAAGCTCACCTGGCAGCAGCAAAAAGGATTCTCAGCTATGTTTATACAATAGAAAGAACAAATTTTATTAGGTTTAGGAGAGAGAATACAGATTACATAAATATATCAAAAGCAGAAGTTAATTATAGGCTTATAGTGTTTAACATATGGACCTAAACTCGAAACGAAAACAGACTCGATATACTAAACAACATATGCTGATAATTACTCTTCTTATTTGATAGGTTTCTCCTAGCGTCAGATAATTAATTCAAAACATAGTTCAATATGACCTTACTTTAGATGGTTAGACTTTTCTTAATTTGATAGGTATTAAATTTAAGAGAAGGTTGTTTACCTCTTATCCATATGCCATTTTTTCTAAAAAAAATTAGTTAATTTCATTATCTAGATATGGAATCTAAATTAGTGCTTCAAACGTGTATAGTGCCAGCTCTAGACAGATGATCCACATCTAGATCAAGATTTTGAATGGGACAAATAGTCTCTTTTTTTTTTATATATCATGCGTTCGATGTCTCCCATTTGGAATGTTTAAAAATAATTAATCTCCTCCATTTAGAATGTTTCAGGTGTGCTCATCAGTATAAAAGAACGGGTATAATCAGGTGTTTTATAGAATTAGTTGCAATACTAACCTCTTTCTCATTTTTTGTGCAACTAATTAAAACTCAAAACCTCTACAACAATTAACCAAGTAACGAGTGAAGAATATTAATATCCAAAGAACATAATAAAGTTCCTACAATTATGAATATGGCTGAGAAGATAGAGAAGCCTTTGCATATAGCAATGTATTCCTGGTTTGCCTTTGGCCACCTTACATCTTTCCTTCAACTAGCCAATAAGTTAGCTCAAAGAGGTCATAAAATCTCATTTTTCCTCCCTACCAAAACCCAACAAAAACTAACACCTCACAACCACCACCCTCACCTTATCACCTTCATTCCGATCGCGGTTCCGGCTGTCGAAGGGCTTCCTTCTGGGGCTGAGACAACGGCTGATGTCCCATATGAGGCGCGGTCACTTATCATGGCTGCTATGGACTTGACACAGGACACCATTGAGTCCTTGCTTTCTCAACTCAAGCCTGATTTAGTTTTCTTCGACTTTACCGAGTGGCTACCTAATGTGGCTCGTAAACATGGGGTTAAGTCCGTGTACTATGCCACATTGCTTGCAGTTAGTGGGGCCTATTTCTTGCCCCGAGCAAGGGCTCAACTTGGCGGCCGTGATCTAACTCGGCCGCCTCCTGGATTCCCTCCCTCCAAGTCCATGATCACATTGCGAGACCATGAGGCTCGCGCTGTGGGGTATGCTGTGACTCAGATGGAATTTGGAGGGCCAGGGAAGATGATGCTGCAAAGGCATGCCGTTGCTTTAGAAGCATGTGATGCCTTTGCAGCCAAGAGTTGTAGGGAAATGGAAGGGGATTATTGTGATTTTGTTTACAATGTGTATAGAAAGCCCTTGTTGTTGGCTGGGCCAGTTGTGCCGGAACCACCAGCAGCTAGGCTAGATGACAAGCTTAATGCGTGGCTGAGCAGCTTCGCTAAGGATAGTGTGATCTATTGTGCACTAGGGAGTGAATGCTTTCTAAGTAAGGACCGGTTTCAAGAGCTGCTTCTTGGACTAGAGCTCACAGGTATGTAAAGATATCGTTTGCCCTAATTAGAAAGTTAAAATCTATTGTCCATTTGATATGTAGATTTTGACGATGAGTCCATTTTTGGAGAGACGGTCTCACGTTAGTGTTAACGTGAGACCTCTGATGTCATGCTGACATCACGCGCGTGCATCAAACCAGCAGTAGAATTAGTTAAGCGCTTGCACCTATTAGTTATCCTAGCCTTAAATTGATTCTGGATGAATTAGTTAAGCGTTGAAGTATATTAGTTAGTCGCTGGAGTATATATTAGTTAATCGTTGGAGTATATTAGTTAATTGCTGAATTATATTAGTTAAGCGCTAAATTATATTAGCTAAGAGCTGAATTATATTAGTTATATCATAAAAATCAAATTATAATGCATTTTATTGGCCATAACTTCAATATCACGCATAAATAATTATGTCTTTCTCAAAAACACTAATGCACTAATCTATCATAAATTAAACCCTCCAAAACAAAGCCATCATGCTCTTCGTCAATAAGTCAGACAACAAAGAATTGCAACAAATAAATCAAACTATATAGGGCAAAAATCACCATCTTTTATACACAAAAACACATTAGCAGCTTCAATCAAGAAACCCTTTTTCTTACAAACATTGGTCACTATATCAAAGAAGAACAACCAAATTTGAGAAAGAAAACAAATATTGATGAATAACCAATTGAGAATGTGACCAATTGATGAAACCCAGAAGTTTAGCTGGATCAAAAAACTGATTGATGAAGAACAGTATGAATAATATATGGGTTTAGCTATTTAGTGATGTTTGAAGAACCCATTAAAATTTACCAGTTCTTGTGTTTGAGAAATGTTGAAATTTCTTCAACATTTTCGCCATTCGAGAGGTTCAAGGTAGTGAAATTGCAGGAGATAATTTGAGTTTTGTGCGTTTTCTGTGTAAAAAACAATAATAACTAAATACCCAAATATTATAACTATTTATCAGAAAACAATAACTAATAGCCAGAATTACAATTATCATCATAAAACAATAAATGAAGGTCGAAGCTAAGAATTGAAGAAAAAACAGACTCGTCTCACGTTAATGTTAACATGAGATGGTCTTTTATAAGCCTTTGCATTTGATGATTAATATTTTTCATTAATTAGATATTTTTAGTGGTTGGAATAATTTATTGAATTGCATAGTCAAACTTATTTATCTAATAAAATATGAGCGCTCATATTTTGTAATACTTCCTTTCTTTTACCAAAGTTGTAAAATACTTTACATTATTTGTAGGGATTTATAGGGTTTTTTTTTGGGGAAGCACCAATTAAAATAGAGTTTTTGTGGGAAAACACTACTTAAAATTTTATTTTTTTTTGAAGGGAAGGACCAATTAAAATAATTATATTGGTAACTTACACCACATTACGATTTTCCCCAGTGTTGACTTATTTTTTCGTCCAAATCATCCTCCCCACCCCTACGCTTTACACATCGGAATCCTCCTCCCTCACCCCTACGCCCTTCCCACCGGAAACCCCATCTGAAACTTTTCTGAATTTCAAAGGCTTTCATATACAGTTATGGACACATATCTAACATTATCCTTAATTTGTAATACAGGTATGCCATTTTTGGCCGCCTTGAAGCTACCAATTGGCTATGAAACAATGGAGCATGCTTTACCAGAAGGGTTTGAAGAGAGAACAAAAGGAAGAGGAATTGTTCATGGTGATTGGGTCCAACAACAACTAATCCTTCAACATCCTTCAGTTGGGTGTTTCGTGACGCATTGTGGAGCAGGATCTTTATCTGAAGCTATGGTGAGTAATTGCCAATTGGTACTATTTCCTCAGGTAACTGATCAATTCATCAATGCTAGATTCTTGAGTTTGGACTTGAAAGTTGGAGTTGAAGTTGAGATAGGAGAGGATGGTATTCTCACCAAAGACGGAATTTGTAAGACAATTAAGGTAATAATGGACCCAAAGAGTGAGGTAGGAAGGGAAGCAAGGATCAATCGTGTAAAATGGAGAGATTTTTTATTGGCAAAAGGGCTTGAAGCCTCTTACATTAGTGGCTTTATTCAGAATCTACGAGGTCTCGTTGGATGAATTTTAGGATTATGCATTTTAATTTATTTCGTCGTTGATAAAGTAAGGACTCCATGTTGGTGGCTCTTTACTTAAGTTTGCAATGTTTTTTAAATATTTTGGGTTATGTATTTTTCTAAAAGGAAGTATTGTGGGCCTTGTTAACATTTGAATTTTTTTTTTTAAAGGAACTCACAAAGGGGAGATTACTTCACTAAATCGGAACGATCATTAACAAGAAAATTAGGAAAATCACTATCCCAAATGTTCTCAATCAACTCCATAGGAATTTGATGAGCTAAATTATGGGCTACCTTATTACTCCTATGATTAACATATGATAGGTTGTCATACACCTCTTAAAAATAAATCCTAGCAAATCTTCTAACAATATCGTAGGGTAAGTAGGATCGAATCCGCAAGGAGATGGTTATTTTAATTCGGCTTTCAAGTTTGAAAAAACTAAACAAAATCGCGGGTTTGGAATTGATAGAATTAACTAATGAAAACAATGAAAATCAAATAAAAAGGATCTAAGGGCAATGATTCACCATGTTTATAGTTTAAAATCTATCAATATACCATTAACAATTTAATTAGTCAAATATCTAGAGCAATGGTTAATCCTACGGTCGGGTCTTAACGCTCTCAATCCAACATATGCAATTATACCGTCACTGATAATCAAAATTACTAATCGCAGGTAAGCCTCTAAAAGTCGATCTTTCAATTCTAACTCTTATTAGCAAGATTTAATCAAACAATTTATCGGGCTGTAAGATTAATAATGATAACACTAATCAATTAGAGAAAGTGATGACTAATCAAATCATAAAGAAATATTAATAAAGATTCATAGTCTACACATGGATTTCCGAAATCCTAAAAAATAAACTACTCAACATGTAATAGAGAATAAAAACTAAATCTAAGAAGGGAAACATAACTAAAAGCAATAGATAAATAAAAGAGAATTAAAGAAAATACCTTGAAATACTACATTAATGAAGAAGAAAAAACAAGACTTAGGATTCATGAGAGGAGAAGAGAAAAAACTACGTAATATTAGAATTCTAAAGGAAAATAAAACATAAGGAAAACTATAGCATAAGCGAATAAAAGATAATCCCTCTTAGTGTTCATATTTTTCCTCTATCCTAATGTAAAAGTACAATAAAAGATAAGGAGATAATAAAGGAGAGCAATCTTAAGTATGACACAAAGCTTAACGACCCCAGCTGGGTGATCCGACTATAGCGGCAGCTAGTGGCCCAAGCGGGTGGAGTAGCAGCATGCAATAATCGAGCAAAAGGGCAGCCGTTGGGCGCTAGTTCACGAGTAGATTCGCAGGGTCAACTTTCGAGAGATGTATCTTGAGATATAGACATTGTATAGGGACGTGTGACCTACCGTCATGAAGCTCTTCAAGTCTAGTTTCTAACGTAACTTGATTCGCAAGAATTTGATAAGTAGAACTCGAGTTATGAGAAAAATAGTGAGCATGTGTCAAGTGGATTATTTGCAAACAACCATGTTTCTTCGATTTTAGCTCAAATCCATCCCTAAAAGCTATGTCATGACCCTCATGTAGGGATGGGCAAGGGTAGGGTCTGGGTCGGGTCCAGCTAGACCCTAGACCCGGACCCTAATTTTTTTTGCAGACCCAGACCCTAAGGGTCTGAAAAAATTGGACCCAGACCCTTAGGGTCTAAAGGGTCTAGAGGGTCTGGAGGGTCCAGGCCTAAATTCTTTATTTTGCCAAATTTTCAGCATTATCAATATCAATAATCATCTGAAATTCGCATGAAACAAACACAAAAAAATCGCATGAATCAAACATAAGAATTCGCATGAAACAAACACACCATATAAATTGAAAAAAATGAAACAAACACAAACACAAACTTATAAACTGAAAAAAAGAAACAAACACAATTCACAAACATATAAATTGAAAAAAAGAAACAAAAACACAAACATACAAACTGAAAAAACGAAACAAACACAACTTACATAAGAGTTCAGAATGGGTGTTTTGGTATTATAGTTAGGTTTTAGTCTTTTAGAAAATCAGTTTGTTTTTTTTTAAAAAAAAAAAGTTAAAATGTATATATTAAATAAGTTTAGGGTCTAAGGATCAGGTCTGGGTAGGGTCTGGGTCCAAAATTTTAAGACCCGGACCCGGACCCTAAAAAATTCACTTGGACCCAGACCCGGACCCGGACCCTTAAGGTCTGAAAAAGTTGGACCCATACCCTTAAATTAGGGTCGGGTCCAACAGGGTCCAGGTAGGGTCCTGGACCCATGCCCATCCCTACCCTCTTGGAGGCTACCTTCACTTCATATGATATTAAAGCTCGAGTGAAACTTCATGATCATGTATTCATTGATCAAAAACCTCGATTCATCAACTCTGCTTGCAACAACTATCCAATTTGCACAAGTTTGCTTCGAAAGCATATCCAAATAGTTATGGAACTACCTAAAATTTTAAGAAAACCAAAAACGAAGAGTAATAGAGCACAAAATGGATAATTTATGTAAATGATACCTAAAATACAACTATATTAACTGATATGCTCTAATAATGCAATCTAAATATGCCTAAAAACTCTATATAAAAATGATTTATCAACATAAGACCAAGAAACATTATCAAAACAAGAAACTAAACTAACAATGTTTTCTAGAATTAAAAACAACGAACTCGTTCCAGTATCGTGATGCTTTAAAGCATTAACAATCGACAAGTTGTCACTGTCCACTAATATCTTGCGATATCCTCTTGATTTGGCCACCATTAAACCTCATCTCACAGCCAAAGCTTCAGCCACTTAAACTTCAACACCCTAATGCCATCTCTTCGAGCCACATGACAACCCCCCCCCCCCCGGACTACGCCCAACCCCAAACTCACTCCCCAGTCATCCTTCACACCTGCATCAACATTTAGCTTTAACCAACCTTTCGCCGGCACACTCTAGCCCTCCCTGTGCTCCCCTCCCACACCTTCGACTGCTTCCCGACATCGTGGCAGTTCTACAGCCTCCCGAGGTTCTTTGCACACTCGTTGAACATACGCACTCACCTCAGCCGGGTCATCAGCTACCCCCGACATTACCCATTTATTCCTTTCCCCCAACACAACCCAAGTATGAGTGAGAAAGAGTTGTCACTCCTCCACATCCAACTCGTCTTCATCCACTCCCACCAATCCAACATAGAGGCAAAATTCGTCGTTGAAGCTTGTTCAAACCCACTCACCAGCCAAACTAATCTCGCAATTACACATTCTTTTAAAGCATGCAGGACCATTTCATCTTCAGCTCTACAAACTCCACAAGTAGCATTTAAACTTGGGACACAAACTTTCAGACCACATTTTGTTGGAAAAGCATTGTGACTTTCCCTCCACGCAAACAATTTCACCCATGGCAACAGCGAAGAATGCCATATATTGTTCCATATAGTCCGAACAGTAGATCCCGAAGCCAAAGTCTCACTATAACCATCTTGAAATATAACTCAATACGCCGACTTGACATAATACTTTTCTTTCTTTTCGGACACCCAAAACATTATATCACTAGTAAAACGATAACTCAACGGGATGCTCAAAATACGTTGGTGTTCAAAAGGATCGGAAGAAAGAGATGCGAGATGGTAGAGTAATCCCAACTACGAGATATTGGATTGATAAGAGAACTAACCTCAAGATTTTCATTGAACTCCCCAATAAGATAGATAATTCGTCTTGATTACGTACTAGGATACTAAGGATCTTTCCAGACCTTCACCGAGTCTCTATATCCTATTGATAAGATGTTTTTCGTGTGTCGTTAAGACACCAAAAATCACTTTTCAAACAATATTTCTAAATCCTAACAAGCAATTAATAAGAAAATAGTAAGGGCAAGTCAAGGATCGATCCACAGGAAAAATGGGATTAATTAAAGTCTATCAAGTCTAAATTACCTAATTGAAGTGTATTTGGGGGTTTGAAAAGGTTTGGTAACAACTATGACTAGCTAATAACAAGAACAAGCAAATAACACGAGTTAAAATATCATATAAGAAGACACTAGAGTTAAGGTTACTTGTATGATGAATAAGAATGGACAATGAATGTTAATGCGATTGTGAAGTAACGGAGACGATTATGCAAGGTTTAGTTTTCCTCTAAAATACTTGAGTCCTCTCTCGAATGGTCCTCAAGAATAATCACTTAATCAATCAACTAAATCCTCTCTCCAATGGTCTTTAGTCAATTGATTAAGAGATTCGATAAATTCGAAAAATCACTAATAAAGGATCCCGACCCCTTAATTTCTACCCAATATCTTGGCCTAGAAATTAAGTTGATTCTTGGGGATGATAAAAAAAAAGTTCAAATTTCAATTTAAGAATATTTGAATTCAAAATACCAAAGTATAAATGTGATCAATATCTATCGTAAGGTTTCAAAACACCAAGATCAATGCACAACCTTCTTTGGAACATCACAATCTCATCAACAAAACATTTAAAACCTAATTCATACTTTCACCCTAACCCTAGATATGAAACTACTCACTAATCATGGATTTCTAAGCAATTAAACATAAAATGTATGACTAATATAAGGCTAAACATGATTAAGAGATAATTAAACTAATAGAACTCACAATTATGAGACTATGAGAATGAAGATCTAAGAATAACTAAGAACAAAAACAAACACGAAAAGAATGAGATAAAAACTGAAACTTCAACTTAAATTGAATGAAAAGTACCTTGAATGCTATCGGAATCACAAACTATGATTAATAATTCTCAAATCTCAATAAAACTCAAGTGTTTGTCTCTTTAGTATGAACCCTAAAAATACTCTCTGAAAAAACTAGCATAAAGCATAAGTTCAAAACTAAAACCAAACTCTCGTTTTTATTAAAGCTCGAAACTTTCTTTTTCGGAAATGAATGGTGCAGGCGCACGATAAGTACCATAAGTAGGTGCGGGCGCACCTCAGCCTTCTGCCTCAAAACTAAAATCCCTCGTCATCTGGTGCGGGCGCACCAAAATGAGGTGCGGGTGCACCAAACTTTCTGTTCTGGTCGGACAGTTCAACTTAAAACGAGCATAACTTCTTCATTTTATATCCAAATCAAGCTTATGACTAGTCGTTGGAAAGATATCGAAACGAGCTTTCACCTCCAGTCGGAATTACCTTCATCCGATTTGTGGTTGGAAAGTTGTGTCCATTTGAAGTTCCTCATACAAGATTTTATGGCACTATGTGCTCCTTTGTGCGAGCGGACATGGGGCATGGTGCAAGAACATCATTTCTCAATGTGTGCTCTATTTTCATTGTTTCATTTGCCAACTCTACAACTCATATCCATCTTAGGTAGTTCCACCTATATTAAGAATATAAAACATGGTGAAAGCAAATGTACTAGAGATTCGTCAAAAATGACTGAAAGTCTAGTAAAATATCACTATGATCAAGAATGATCAAGTGCACGAAATAATAGAAGGGGAAATGGAGAAGAAAGAGGGAAGAAAGGGGAGAAAGAGGATCAAAATGAGCCAAAAGAAGTCTGTAAAGTGCGTTCAAAACGCACTTATCAAACTCCCCCAAGCTTAGCATTTTACTTGTCCTCAAGTAAATCAAGAATGAGAAGGAAGGAAAGAAGAGGAGAAAGGGAGTAAAAAAAATCATGCAACAAACTAACCTACATGCTCTAAACGCAAAGTTACAAACATGACATGCAAGCTAAATGAGTTCATAACAAGATTTATGAGACCAACCAAATACAAGAGGGAAGATGATTAGGAATCACAAAAGTGACTCTAAGGACTCAATCCACCGATCAACCGAGTCTTTTTGAAAAAAGGCTTTCCAAGAGTGATTTCTCACTCTTCTCCACTTCCAAGTCCCGAGTTTGACTCCTCCCTAGAGTTGCTCAACCATAACAGCTCGCCTCTACCATATTTGGATGACCCTCATCATGACTTGCACAAAATCTCGCCCGCCACTACTAAATCGACCAAGTCCAATCTATAAGTCAAAAGGGGCTTTGTTAAGGTTGTAACGGGGCTAGGTTTAAAGTGTGGATGATATTTTAGGAATGTGGTGCGAAAAGGGTAAGCGGAGTACAAACTAGGGGTAAAAACTCCCCCAGCAAACTAGTCCTAACACCAATCTCAAATCAAAATCTCACACATAACCTTGGAAGCTAAATGAGTTCATAATATCAAACTCCTTCCAACTCTTTTTTTCAGCCTAGCTTATCGTTAAATTTAACACATATATTGGTGTTCCTTAGTCCTTGTGGAAAAATGACCCTTGCTTGTCACTTTACTTAGTTTAGTGGTCTAGTTAGGTTTTGCTTGACTTTAGGAGACTGATAACGACCTAATTTTCCCTATGTTCATGTAGTCGGGAAATGGATTACCTTTACAAAATCCGACTTTTAAAAGGCTTGATTACAATGCTATTGTTATATCTTTTATATGGAAATGGCTTTATTACTAAAAACTGATTAGATTGCATAACAAGATTGTGCTAGAAGACCCTTTTGTTTTGTTTGGCATGTTTGCATTTGAGTCCAAGTTACAAATTTACTCCCAGCGAGTATGATATTGATTGTATACAAGTGCGTGGTTAGTGTTCTCAGCCCTCCCTCCACCTCCAACAAGATTTGATCCCATAACCTAGACCGCTATATTTGAAGAGGCTACCCCTCAAGCTCATAACTTATATTTAGTACTACTATTGTGATTCTTTCATCTTCTGAAATACAAATCTATACAGTTTACCTATTTGAAGTATCTCCATCATATTAATAAGGCCTTCTATTATATAATTTCAACTGGTTTTTACTGAATTGAATAGATTTAATTATCGTCAATCACTCAGGCGTTTCGCAACAGTGCCTATAGCCTAGCAACAGATTAGCTTAGAAATGGGGAATAAGACTGCGATTAAGAAGGTAAAGGCCAACAAGTTCCAAGGTACCATACAATGCGAAAGGCGCATTCAAGGATGTGGTAATAGGAGGTATCCTAGGCGTTGCAATTGAAAAAGGTGGTGAAGTTATTGTGCATGTGTATGACGACATTAAAAGGTCCTTTGGGAGATTTCCTTAACAATGCTCCAAACACAGTGGTACAAGTTGGGCAGAGCACTGTAGAATTAGCTGCGGAAGCTTTTGATGAAGTTACAAAGGCAGGCGGAACTGTTGTTCGTGGAGTTGAAAAAGCGACCGGAGCTGTTATTTTTGCTGTTGTAACAGGGGCTGAAACTATTGCTCATGAAGTTGAATATTTTGTGATTCACACAATAGGGGATCCTGTTGTTCGTGAAATTCAACTTAGGAAACTCTGTTGATACAGTTTGTAAGGATGTTGCTCGTTTTTTCCAGGACCTTTTCGCTTAAAACTCCCTGAAATAAAAAGGGTTATATCAAGAGGATAAAAAATGACCTCAAAATAAGGCAGCTAAGCTTGTTAGTCAAAGTGCCAAGTATTAATGGTATATTTCATGTGCTGATTAACTTTGAGCCAATTATGTTTGTTAAATGTTCGTTTGGATCGTCGTTTACTTGTCAATTAAGCATCATAAGATTTTGAAATCTGATGCAATATGCATCCGCATTTCATCACTTTGATGCAATATGCATCCGCATTTCATCACTTTGTCCCACAGAGGATTTCATTTGTTTGGCTCTTTACCACCCGAGACAAGCAGTTAGTCACATGACAGTAGAGACTATCTCAAGACAGTGGCCCACAGAGGATTTCATTTGTTTGGCTCTTTACCACCCCAGCGAATGTTAAGCAGCTAGTTTCTGTTGATTACAAATAGGATTTCCAGTACAAATCATAATACATATTTCTCAAGAGGACGACAGGTGAATCAAAACATGAAAACCCTGCAATATTGGTTCAACAGTGCCTATAGCCTAGCAACAAATTAGCAGAACAATGAAACAAACTTTATTTCTTTTCCAAGATCAAGTAGGCAGCATATATTGTCAACCTGATTCTACAAAGTCAGGTATGACTGTATGAGGACCAAACTACAGTTAGAGATCCGTTTGATTTATGCAATTATAAATTTCCACAAAGTAACTGTTTCAATCATAGAATGGTGATCGGCCCTGGCTTCCAATGCCATCGATGCGCAGAAACACACACAAAAAAAAAATCAAATTTCTTCTCAAATGAAACATGATACTGGCAATGAATGCTTACTGGAGCAATGGAGACAATAATAATATTATAAAAATGGTTGCGAGTACTGTTACCAAGAATATACTTATACTGTATAAGTTGGTCACCTGCACGGCTGCACCTCATTGGAAAGTGCCTCTGGAGTTTCGTTAAGCATGTTGTTTCCCTTACAATATACTAAGACTAACCATAACAAATTTTCACAAGTGGAGCAAGTCTAAGTCCTGTTGCAGGAGAGCCGCTTGAAAATGTTAACAGTAAACGCGACATCTGGCTTAAGAAGCAGGGAATATATCATCAAAAAACAGGTTGAGATTGCCAATCTTAGTATCAAATGCCAGTAGTTTCTCAAGTGCTTCCTGCACAGAGAACATTATATTCATGAAAATCATAAGACTTTCTCGCAAATATTTCCTCTATGGCCAATATGTCAACTGATCAGTGAGATTATAGAAAAGACCTGATATTGCTGATCTTGAGACACTATATTCTCATCAGACAGTCGCTCGACATGGTTACCCTTCCCAGTTGCATCCAGTACCTCAGCTGCTCTTTTTACAACATCATTGGAGATACCTGTGTGAAGATAACAAACGACTCTGTCTAAATGCACAATAAATAGGATGTTGTTACTCATCTGCTCACTGAAGGCATTTTGTTATTTTCGGGAATAAGAGCATTCAAGTCATTTCCCTATGTGCTATGTGCACATATCCGTAGAGACTTATTTTTAACAAAAACCAGAATGCTTATTAGTGAAAGAGCATGATAGAGGATGTGATATTGCAGCTGAAACTATAAATAATTAAATATTATAGCAAGCAAGCATAACAACCATCAAATTTCAAACACACTGAAAGTGAACAATCGAGTATGTTGCACATCTATTAAGCTGAGATAATGAGATCAACAAGCTGTTGCAGGAACAAACAGAAGAGTTAAATCCTACTGTACCATGAAAGTTAAAACTCACACATACCAGCAAGGATTGCACAATGTAGCCCTGCAAAGAGACAATTTTGAATAAGGAAATCTTTCATATTGTACACCTACTGTTTCAAGTAATTATGTATATTGCAAATACTTACCATAACTCAAGTGTGCCTGACCTGGAACCAATCTGTATTGCATGTACACAAAACATTTAGTTCATTGCTCTACCAGATGGAAAACAGAGGGGTTTAAGGACTTGTAACTTTCTCACTAGATGTCCTTCAGGAGGGAATGATGAAAGATATACATATGATATATAACACTGTCTTTCCTAGTATATTTCTGATGTAGGAACTATACATGGACTTAAAAAAATCAAATCTGAAGAGCTATAGTGGACAGAACCTCATGTCACGATAACATTTGCACAATATATACGAGTCTGCATGATCATGGACACACACAATTACACCGTAGAATTCTATGATCAAACCATTAAGTATGTAATCGCTGAACACATGCCTCGAGTAATGTTTCTTGATTAGACTTCATATAGACCTGAATTTGATAAAGAAAAATGTAAGAAAAGACCAGTCTACAACAGAGGTTACCTACCTATACAAAAACACAATGTCTTCCATGAGCATGCTGCTTTGTTCAGGTCTCAACACACTCATGGTGTAAAACTTGATTTCCTCAGACTGCATTAAGTCAGAAAAGTAGCAATAAATATTATATAGAGGAGCTATACATTCATTTCCACCTTTTCACCCAAAGAAAAAAAAGAGCAATAAAATCATGATTTGAGTGATTCTAGAAGATTTGGCATAGAGGAAACCTTTGGCAGCAAGTTCTCATGGAATATTTCAGTCAAATGAGTGCAAACAAAAACCTACAAAATAAAATTTAGTGTCATGCATGCAGCTCAAACTCCAGAAAACCAAATTCATCAGTTGATGAAAAAAATAGGTTAATTAATGTAAACAGATGGAAAGAACTAGATTTTGGGCTATGCATTGACTACTGTAAAATTCAATCACTGCTCTAGAACATAGCAAATGTACACTTTTAGCACTATATATGCCAAAATAACTTTTTCATAAATTTGTTTGGGCACGAGACTGGAATGACCAAGAAACAACTTCTGACAAAAATTATCTGACCTTCCAGAATATAGGCTGGACCATCAAAACTCACATGGTTATCTTAAACTCCAAAAAGAATCAGCATCTTGCCAATCTTAAAATAGCTTAAATAATTTATTACTTAGGGATTCTAGTAGGTCTTACGTCTAAGGAAGGACATACCTTTGACTTAACACAAGCTGCGATATCAAGGGAGAGCTCATAAAAGTTGCAAAAGGTATAAATAAAAGAGAAGAAAAGAAGAAGGGCAGAGAGACAAAAAAATTTCTAGGCCCTGAGAGAGACTGCTGAAACATCAGAGGTAGAGTTATACAGAAGTACAAGGTGAGTGGGAAAACTCCTCTAAACACAAGAAAACTGCCTTAATAAAGCTAATGAAAAGAAAATCATCAACTATGTCAACGATTTCCAAGGATCTGAAGTAAAATATGAAGATTATTTACTACTGAAAGTATGCAAGGAGCTGCTATGAGAGTGAAAACAATTTCAATTTCCGGACTCCAGTTCCTGACCTCTTAAATCAGAGTACACAAACTGCACTTCAATTTCTAACCTCCTAATCAGAATGCACAAACTGCACAACTTCAATTTCTATCTCAAACGAGCCATCCATTTCAGCAATTGCATGATTGCAATGGACTGGGTCTTGGTGAAATCTTCATTTAGATCTGAGGAAACAATTTCCTTTATTTATAGCGTGACCGGCTTAAGTATTTATACCAAAAAGATTGCTTAGAATCTTATCAAAAAAATTGCTCAGAAATACCAGTAAGTTGTCATATATGTACACAAGAAAAGACCAACAAGCCTTTAAGAGAACAATCCATTGTTGAACCAGTGTATTAAAGTTGTTCAAATGTTTCTTTCAGACAGATGTGAAGACTAATATGGGCTCAGTGATGAACAGTCAGTCTGCAACTGCCCCATTTTCTTGCAAATAGCAGAATGGACAACTTTACAGGAGGAGCTTCAACATCTAACCTTTGGTGTATCACCACTATTAGCAAAGTAGTTCACAGTTCCACCAAGAAGACCAATGCCATCTGAAACACACACAAGAAGCACCATATACTGAATGGAATAGCAAGCAGTATGGGAATCAAATCACATCTTAAAGCATATTATGGAAGAGAAAAGGATATATGGATCTGAAAGAATCTATATAATTTACCTTCTGTAAGTGTGCCTTTACCGAATTCATCCAAGAGGCATAAAGATTGTGATGTAGCTTGCCTATAAAACTCTCTATTAATCTATCATATCATATTTAGAACTTGAACAAATTTCCAAAGGTACTTCCTCCGTTTCATAATTCATGCAACACTTGCATTTTTTAGGTCAAACTTTATAAATTTGACCACTTCTATCACCAAAATATATTTTAAAAATGGTTATGTGGGATAATGTTAGATTCATCCGAATGCGTAATTTATAAGCATCAATTTTTCATAATTTTTACTAATACATGATTGAAGATATTAATGGTCGGAAAACTGCATTGGAGACCGCAAAATCGCAAGTGTGGCAAGAGTTATGGAACCAAGGAAGTACTGTAGAATTCAGTTTTCATGAGGGAGCTACAAATTTTCATATTAATAGATGTTAAGGCAGACGCTTCACATGAAGCTTCAACTTTGATCCAAAAACAGAATGGTGGACCTGTATTGTTTGGTACACTTGTAATGATAACTTAACTAGCAGTCTTTCAGTAGACAATTCTCGAATCAGCAAGTACAAGACCTTCCAAATAACAAGATCTCACTGATATGTACCTCAACATTATACCAACTTGTTGTAGATCAATCATAAATGTAGACTGTTCAGCAGCCATGAGCTTGCTACCCATGGCACAAAATATCCTACCACACGATTCAATGTAAGATGATATGATTATGAATAAACCACAAAATATCATGGAGCCCCTTGATCATCATAAACACACCTATCAGTTAAGCCTACCACAGCAGCATCCGCAGGGACAAAACTCCCAATGTGAGAGAGAAAAACAATTAAGGCAACCTGGGAAAACAGATAGGTACTAAGGTTATTGAAGTTAATCAAAGTACAACTCGAGCATATGTAAAAACAAATATAAGGGGAAAATAGGCAAGCCTCAACTTTCAATCCCCCTCAAAAAATTGAAGCTACATGGTTCAAAGAGGCTCACCGCTCACCTCCCCACCAAGATCTTGCTCAGGAGATTAAAACCATCTCAAGAACTTGCAAGTTCTCAAATTTTATCCAAGGAGGAGTTAAAGTTCCCTCATACATTCACATGATATAAAGACATTGTCTTCCTATTTATATAGACTATACGGCAGCCTAAGAAAGCCTACATAGTGAATAATCTAAACCTTAATTAGTAATTCTAAGACTGAGATTACATCAAACGGGATTACATTTATTACGGGTTGGGAAATTCGAGGCCTTGCATGCAAACACAAAGTTGTTAGTTATGCAAGCCCAATAGTCCTACACGGGAGTGGGCTTCAGGACATGTGGTGGATCTCGATCAGATGAAGCTACAAAGTGAAGGCAAAGAGAAATGGTGGAAAGATTGAGCTAAGAGATCACACAGTCGTGCAATGTACGTCGAGAGTACAAGTCTTACACAAGGCTGCGTAGTCCTGTACTGCAAACTTCTACGCGTTTCAGCCTTCAACGTACTTGTAGTATCCTTATTCTAGTTGGTTTAGGATTCTTGGATAGTTTATATCTTAATTAGTTGTCAATTATTTTAGGATGATAGTAAACCAGTTTCCTAATACTTATTGAATTCTATATCTAAGAAGAGCCTAGAATATATCTTTGTCGAGAAGGGGTTACCATTCCATTCTCTATACAAAGAGGGCATGGATCATTGCTTTACGAGAACTGGTGAAGCATTACAGCACTCTTAGGAAGCTTCTTAAGTTTTCTTGAGAGAAGGGGTTGAATTACACAATTTAGGGACATCGTGTGGAAATAGACCCATGGAGTGATTACTAATAATTGTATGAGTAGCAAATTAGTAATACACGGTTGGTTTTACCCCTATTTGCTATTTGCCATTTATCATTATTTCTTAACTTCCACAACTTTTCTCTATGTTCGTTACTCTGCTTCTGTTTGCCGCCTTAAAATAGCAACATAATACGGCTGTGCCATACAGCACAGCGTGACTGTGCAAAGAGAGACCCCGCAGGGTGAGCACACCACTGCCTGCCACTCATGACACCGCCAACCCACACAGTCCATCATGTTGGCCACTGCTACTACTTGCTAGACAGCTCAACTTCAATCAAACAAAATAAGCTTGCATTGGAGTATTAATATTTCTGGAAGGTATAAATCAGAGCAAGGAAGTTCAAGTAATTAATTTAATGTTGAAAAGCTCTTCACAACAGTGACTTCTGAAGAAAACAATTGCTCCGTTAAAGATTAAAAAAAAAATGCAACTTACAGAGGTAAGTGATCTCTGTCTGTTTTTCCATAAAACAATATTCAAATGAAGATGGATAACATTGCATGCTTAGAAGTAGGAAATGAAGGCTATATGGAACATATTTTCATGCATAATGATTGTCTGGTTGGCTTGTGCTTGTGAAAACACAACTTGTACTTCATAGAATTCCAAAACCTAGAAAGTGGCCAAGTTAGCAATATTTTAAAACTGGCCACATACATATATGCTGGGACGGTCTAATAGAACCATGACAACAAAACCTATTGTAATTTTATGAGTACGTGGATAGGGAGGTCCAATTTTGTGCATCCAATCCGTAACCAATAATTATTCAACGAAAGCAAACATGACTGGATACACACTCTACATTGCCGCAGGAACTAAGAACAGGGCTGAAATATGTACAAGTCACATTCCAAGAGACATAGCAGACCTGTTTTATATAGATACTTTTCCCAGAATAGTTAGGGCCGGTTATGATACTGATTTTTCCTGAGAAAAAAGCAAACCCAATGATTATCCAAAATGAGGACTGCAGTCCAGATAAAATTTGGCTTAGTACAATGACAAGAAAGCCAGTAAACATTTAGAAATTCTTACCTTCATCAAGTATTTTGGTGTCATTTGGAATAAATGTGTCCACTGTCATTTCCTGCAAAACATGTCTGGAAAAGAAGTACTATAATCATACAAATTGTTTAACGTTTGAGATATTATTAAAAGAGATCTTTAATTCGAAAATTTAGATCAGAAGAAGCAGCAATAACCTTCCATTTTGTATCTCGAGTATGGCATCAGTCGTCAAGTTGGGTCTAACATAGTTGTTCTGATTAGCAACTAACGCCAAGGACAAAAAGCTAAAATATGAAACAAGACACTGAACTCAGAAATCGGGACATTGAACCAGAGTGCAAATCGAAGCAGCAGAGCTTGATGAAATTTACCAGTCAAGTTCTGCTACAAAGTTCACAGCTTTAAGCAAATGTGTTGAGAATAAGAGAACATGTGATATCAGGTCCCTTGTAATCACCCTCTCCATGTCTTACACAATTAACAAAGATATCGAATATTAGATGACCTTGGGAGCAGTTGTGAATGTATATTTTCACAAGATACATAAAACAGTAACTCTATATCTCATCAATATGTAATTCATGGAAGCTAGTAGACTACAGCAATGCAGTACCCAATATTTTGTGATATATGTCCCCAAGAACGTTGTCCAACTCCCGTGTCTTTGAAGTGCGATAGAAAAACCTTTTGGGCTCTTTTTCACCATCAGAAAACTGCATTAGAGCTATACTTGATTAACTAAAGTAGTTCTTATCAATTCTATGTAATAACACATGCAAAATGGTTCAA
Organism: Beta vulgaris subsp. vulgaris; assembly: GCF_026745355.1. Classification (NCBI taxonomy): domain Eukaryota; kingdom Viridiplantae; phylum Streptophyta; class Magnoliopsida; order Caryophyllales; family Amaranthaceae; genus Beta; species Beta vulgaris. The sequence goes on along the minus strand of NC_079205.1, from coordinate 3,450,134 downwards.
GGAACTTACAGCATATTCAATATCTTCAAGCGTCTGTAGGGTGCGCTCGTCAAGCTTTTCTTCAGATATGCACAGCAAGTATCCTAAACAAAACACACAAAGAAGTTGTGGCAATAAGATAATATAGAATCTAAGAGAAAGAGTGGACCCTGTATGATGTGGGTAGGGAAAAAATGAAGTTATGGATCAAGTTCATAAATTTAAAATAGTTATCTATCTGAGATGGAATCCGCCTAGCAAGATATGATGATACTATAATCACTTTCGAGCCAGCCAAGGTATTCTCTCACAATTAACATGGAAATATGAGTACAAAATTCTGAAAAACAAATACTTGATACAGATCTCTCCTTATTTTGCTGCACCAGCAGACTGACTTTATCAACCTTTGTCCACAAAATCTTTTCATGCAAGGACACATATCCACTAGGTCTTTACTATTTAATAGATATCACATGGCAACCTACTTGATGTGGTATGCAATGATATAAATATGATTGATCTCAGGCACAAAGACACAGATTCACACTAACCTATTTGATGTATGTAAATAATACAAGGGACGCACTCATCACGATGCAAATTAGGAAGTCTTGCAAGCTCCAATGATGACACCTACATCATATATGAAGCTTTGAACACTTGCTATAAAGTAGTGCATGACTTTGAAATCTGCTCCCTCTGACAACTTGTTTGACTTTTAACAGCTACCTCTTCCAGAATTCAGGCAGCTCCTCATATATTTGTCTCAGTTCATCCAACTAGGTACCAAAACATAGACTATCAATTAGAACCACATCACTTCATGGATTTATAATATGTAGCAAATGTTTCAATTCTTCCATAAAGATATAAGTACTGTAGAACAGCAAAATGTACATGAGTCCAAAGACATGGAAAACAAAATTAAAGAGCAATTACAAGTAAAAAATGACGGGTATGAAAAAAAGGCATGCAATAAATCTGAGGACAAAGCCAACATATACTGTTTAGTACAAAAGTGATAAAATGTCAAGCATTTGAATCGAACCTCTTCACAGAAACCCTCTTTCACAATTGTCCCATAGCCTTTCTCTTTTTCTCTAGTTACATCGATAATGCCAGTAACCTGCATAACATAATGCTTTTATTGTCTTGTTGAGGCCTATAAACTGTACAAGGATTACTGCAGAATAATGCCACAACATTACCTAGACAAGAAAAGTAATAATAGGGCAAACAACCCAGAGAGAGGTTGAACTTCAAAATGTTATGAAAGGTATAATTGCAGGAAACTTTTATATCTATTTAACATCTCCATGCCCATGGTCATTTTCTTCTGCCAGATCCATATATGCAAATGCTTGCAGTAGCAACATAATCATATGGAGCCAATTTTCTTTTCAAATTTTGGAAGCAATTACTGGTTCTCCTCTACTCATTTTATAAAGAAGACACCAAATGGTTGACATGTAGTTATCCAGAAGAAGACACATAATGAACACAGAAGTATGGTTTTCTAGTTTAAAATTGTGTTCATTTGGAAAACAGCTCATGTAAGCTTGTATTTGAAATGCCTATCACTCTGCTTATACATAATTATATGCCATTAGAAACTGATAAAATTTATGTTGTATGTTAAATTATAGGGACACAATTACAGCACCAGGCTCATTACATATAAATGACAATTCATTCCGTTATGCTTGAGAAACTTGGATACAATCTCAATGATGATCTTCACACTAATAGGTTTTTCTGCTTAGACTTCAGAGTTTCATTAGTATGAAAATTTAGGATCACTAGCAACATCAGAAATGAATGGCAAACAGCTGAGTACAGCATGCATGACGGTATATATTTCCAGACTTATTGGCCTTAAGTTAGGAAGTCACTAATTTTAGGGTCACTAACATAATTAACTAATAGAAATAGGGAAAGCAAAATGCTCCCATCAGCTCTAGCAGTAGTAGCTGGCTACAAATGTAGGGACAAAACTAAAAAGCATGAGTATTAGGAAGGAGTTAAAGAGCATAACCAGTTCAGAGATATAAGAGAGCTCTGTTGTAATGCATGAAGCCGCCTGAAACATAGCATGACCAATTAGAGATGATAGAACTCGCGAGACCTAATCAACATTTAGTGCATAGTAAAAAAAATATATATGTTATCAGCATGATGTACCTTGTCAATAATATCCAGATAAAAATGGTTGACATGCTCCCTTAGACTTTCAGGAACGCCAACTTCGAATATCTTGTTCAGGTGCAGGAAGGAAGAAAGACTCTAGAACCCAAGGTTAATCAATGTTTTATACACCATAGGCTTGATAATAACACGTACAAGATCTAGGTCCAGAAGGACAGGACAAAAGGAAAGCTTTCTCCTGGACATGCTTAAGTATAATGTTATAGAACTCCTAACACTGCATATCTTAATGAAGACATACAGACAGAATTATGTATTTCATAATGTATATGAATAGGAGACTATAAAAAAACCAAACATGATGGCTTTGACATTACAGACTGATAATAACAGCCAACTTTGTCAATAGGGAAACACTAAAGATTGTGCTTCATGACAAAGAAACAACTTATAGTCTAAAAGATCATAATTCAGTTTACAAGTTCAGAAAACTTCAGCATCTGATTCAATATCAAATAATATAAATCAGATGCTGAATGAATTTGGATATAACACTACCAAATGAACCAGGCCTGCAACATATTCTTACCCCATGGCACTAAAAGAGCTTTCCATAATATTGATAGTAAAAAAGAGAGAACAATGACAATAAGTTAATAACTAAAGTTAAACTCACCTTCAGAAAAGCTGCCCAATCACTGGCGGTGCACACTGAGCTTGGGGAGTTGAATTTCTTCCATCAATTGAAATAAAATGTGTGACCCAATTTTGGAAATAAAAACTACACTATAGAGTAGATATGTAAACAAAGGGAAACATTTCAAAGGGACAACATATGCCTAAATGCAATGTGTCGTCAAACACGCTTCTTATGTAAACCATACAAAGATGTCAAAAAAGCAGCATTCCTATAGTTTATAGATAAATAATGCTCTGACTGCAACTACTGTTGTTAATAGATGCATATGCAAATTAACTAAAAGTACAGATATGACTCCTGATTACCGGAAGATAAGAATTTGAAGATAAAAAGGTTGATGGAAAGCAGACACAATTATACATTTATACCTTGAGTATGTAGGGTACATCTTTTATGGTTTTGAGTGTTCCTCGTAATGATGCCATAAGCTCTTCCGAATATAAGAAAAATGATATCTTCACAGCATTAAGAAACACCAAATATCTGGCATGCTTATACAATCCAATGATGTAAATTGTTGTCCCAGTTGCTTTTTGTTTTAAGATAGACTTGTTGCGGAAACTATTACAACCATTCCTTTATGACCCAGAGTTCCTGATATAAAAGTTCCTGTAGTATTTCCTCCAATATCTGAAGCCTTATGATTAATATGACAACGCAAATAATATTTTAGTCTTTTTTATTTCAAAGCAAGTCCGCTGTTCTTTCTTTTCACCTAACCCATACTAATCAGAGTATGAGACATGTTGATCCCATGGTTCCAGGTCTGAGTATCATACAAGTGATCCAACTCCCACCTCATTCCTGAGATAGGACCCCGTGGGGGGCCACTATGTACCCAAATATAAAATCACCAATCACAGTATAAGTTAACAACGACTGCAGCTCTGCGTTGTTCCAGAACAACAGATTCATCCATAAAACAAAATGTTCTATCTGAAAAAATCAAAAATGTGTGATTGTTCAAAAACAAGTAACCAAAAGGGAGGACACATACCTTAAGCTCTTTATTCAATATTCTCACAAAGACATAGTAAATCTTTAGCATGTCAACAGCTTCTCTCTTATGCAGTGAACCATAGACTATAAGAAGACATGAGATTTTCACTGGTTCAAGGTGCCTTCTAAAGTCAGATAGGTCAAGTATGCAGCATAAAAATAAAAGTAAATTAAAAGGATACAGCATCAAGCCGACTGTTTAAAATGTCCAGGTCAAGTATTGGTCGGAGGAACCATTTTCTGCACATTTATACACAATTTGCAAGAGTTTTTTCAGCAACAAGTCATTGCATTTAGAGGGATCACAAAGTTGCCGGCCTAGTTTACCTCAGGAGACGTCGACCCATTGGTGTAACACACTGAGAACAAGTAGGAATTAATCATATTAAAAATAAAAACACCCTAGTCAGCCAAAAAAACAGTAAAAGATGAGATATTGTACCTTATTCATCATACCAAAGACAGAGAACCTACAATCAGAAAAGTAAGTACCTGAGAATTTAAAAAGGAGAAAAGAACAAAAACAAAGAATGCACCTTACCCTTCTTTTGCTCGACCAATTCCCATATGGCTTGGATGTTTGTCTATTTGGAAAATTTGTAATGCTTCATGAGCTGCTGCATCAAGCTTAAGGAATTTATTTCTATCCTGGTTAAGTCCACTTTGAGCAAACTCAGCATAAGTGTGCAAGTGTGCAACACATGGACCTCTAAGGGTACAATGTATGACATAAACAAGTAATAAGCTCCTTCCATTTCACATTCCAAACAACATGCTGGAGGATACAGTGAAACCTCGGTCAGACAATCAACAGATATTGATGCATCACCATACTCCTTTGTTTCAAGGGTATCTACAAGTCTTTCATTCTCCAATATTGCAAGAAGCCCCCCAGTGGCCCGAACTTGAACCTCACTTGCAATATCCATCATAGAACTAAGCTGACATAGAGCCAAAAAGTAGAACACTCAATAAGAATGACTAACCAACATAACATTTACTTTCAAACTCTACATATTTTACATGATGTAGGAAGCATCCTAGAGTTATAGAATTATCCAGCTTAAATTTTTTTAACTTTCTTAGATTTAGTTGATAAAAAAAGAGAATCATAAATTTAGGGGATTGGAGAAAAAAAGCAATTGAAGGGAAAAGATTATGCACTATTTGCAGAGAGGATATGGGAATATGAGAAAGTAGCTCATCAGAGTGCAGATTATATATGGCACACATGTTCTCTGTTGAAAACCTATAAGCAGCATAAGATCCGGCTTACGAAATTTCCTGTTATAGTCGATGCATTTTCTGTGGAAGTTCTATCAGGGAACGTTACTATTCTAAATACTGCCAGTAAGTTTAATAAATCATTTACTTGCATTAATGTTGAACAATAAGAGACTTATCATGCTTTAAAGCTTTCAACATATGATAAGAGTATAAGGCCACCATGTTTACATCTTGGTGTGAGAAAGAGGGGCTTACAAAGGTAATCCTCTCTTTGACACTCAAACCGTCATCCATTCCAGAAACTCTGAGATATACCAATCTGCATTTCCACAAGATGAATCAAGAGGAACGGGAAGAAGGGAGGAACCGGAAGAAGGGAGGAACTTGGAAGGAAAAGAAATATAAAAGATAGCTAGCATGTATCAGGTGAAAGCAACATATTACATTCTAAGTTTCAATAGTATAGCTAAGATCTCAAATTCTCAACTTCTTCGAATTCAAGCTGCCATAACAGCAAAAAGAAGATTATTTTTGCCTTTTTCCTACTCCCCTCAAGAATATAAATTTAATACTCTTTATTCCTTAAACATATAATTAAATGTGACATCCAGAACAACAGCCAGTAGTCTCCCTTTTAACCAATTACAAGACACACATTTTGCTTGAGCTCACTTGGCATGTCATTTCCATCTCAGTGAGACACTCATGGGCACTGGATGGAGATGGAAGAGAGAAACCTTCCAAACATCAAATATGGAGAGAGAAGAGAGGATGACATATTAGAAAACAAATATATATATATATATATATATATATATATATATATATATAAATATATATATATATATATAAATATATATATATATAATATATATAATATATATATATATATATATATATATATATATATATATATATATATATATATGGCAATTGAAAAATCCAACATCTCAAAGTTTGTGGATCACATTTTTCCTTCTTTTCCCTTTTTGCATATCCCCTTAACACTCCTTTTATTGAAGTGAACTTGTCTTCGTATTCATATCAAAATCGAGACAATTTTTTGGCCAGACCCTGTATGATAAATTGAATAATCCAAAGGTCAGACTCAAAGATCTGCACTTCAGTAAGACCAAGTTCCAATGAATTCAAAGATATACTCATCCAATTAATTTCCTAGGCAGCTAATTATATTTATGGTTATCTCTTACTCCAAAAGCTTTTTCCAAATCCAAGAGCTAACATAAAAGTATTCCAAGAACCAATTAACTAGAAAGAGAGAATTAACACCTGTGCCAAGCTTGTTCAAAGCTAAATATTGAACTTTTCATAAGCTTCACTGTGGGAGAGAAGTTTATTCCATCTGCACTATTTGAAAGATAAAAATGCAATTAATAACATGGTATCTTTCCAATTTTAGCAGAGTTAAGCCATGTACCACTTCTCTGTAAAGCCAATAAGAACTGTTCTTCACTTTTTGTGCTGGTGTATATGATCAAAGGTTGTGCCTGATGTTTCACTGAAAAAATAGTGTAAGTTAAAAAAAAACTAGAATTACATTGAAATGTAAAATCCAGAAATAAAATTGAATTTTAAAAACAAAAGAGAGATACAGGTTAACCTACATGTTCCAACCCACAATTCATGAGTAATTCAGCAGTCTGCTTTTTGTTGTTAGCATTTACATATTAGAGCCTCAGATCAGCCCACCAATCATGTGAATCCCAGCTCATCACAACAGGTTCCCCAACCCCCTCTCCACACCCCCCCCCAAAAAAAAAAAAAAATGCCCCTGATAAGGTTTTGCAGCCCCCAAACACTAAGATCAAAGGCTAACAACTTTACCTTCCTAACACCTCTAGTACTCCCTTTACTTGATGAAATACCACCGCATATCATATGAAAGTAAATAACAGAAAAAGGAAAACTCATACCCAGATCAATTAATGGAAATTCTGCACCATCTTCCCAAACTTCAAGCACACTGAGTTGTCGAATACTAGAATCATAATAGGAGATTCCGACTCTGTCAAAAGAAAAATGTAAGATACAAAGAATTGTAGAAACACTTTGCACTTATGTTCAAGGTCGTCTTGACTATTTATCAAAAGCTAACTATACATTCCATTTGCAGGAGACAAAAATATTCACGCACATGCTACAGAACCTTGCATGGGTGTATTTATTTATTAGGCACCAGAAACCAAAGACCACGAATATAAGAAGCATCTGCCACATTCTACTTTCAGCAATTTTAGCAAACAAATTAATTGTAGAAATATAGTACCTTTGACCATGCATCACACATGCCATATAGACCTGCATAGAAAATTATTTATTGTCAAAACAAGACAGTTAAACAAACTACTTGTTACAAATAACATCTTGTTGTTGCACCGAAACATATAGATGTTGACTAATATGGTTGACATTGGACTCGGAAAAATAAAATAGTTGAATAACTGGAAAATGAGATTATTCAGTTTAAAAAATAATCAAAGGACTGAATGTGCAACCCCAAGCTAAATCTGAATCATTAGATTGCCATTCCATGCCATCCTTGTGTGATCTACGATTTCTTTCCTTTCATTTTAGTTCAATAACTGAACGATTATGGGAGAACGAGAATTGCAAGCCTTTTATAGTAACTCAAGAAAATAAAGCAGAGAAAAACAGTTCTACTTCCTCCATCCCCTAATACTACGCCACACCTAACTTCTGCGATCAAAAGCTTTGTACATTACTCTTTCATGGCTAACTCTAAGTAAAATCATTTTCTTAAGAATGTATTTATTGAGGTGAATCATGATTCATGAAAGATCATCTTCGCATCATCATATCACTATATTGTTCAAAAATTTGGTTGAAGCTAGCAAGATTCCACCCTAATACACGTATGTGGCCCACTCTTGACTCTTGAGGAAGGGAGGACAGAAATTGCCTTCAATATATGAACTGTAATTCAAAATCTTTGTGTTATCTTCCACTTTTTCCTTCATAGAACTGACAATCCATATAAACCTCAATTTCTGCACACGACGATCGTCCTTCCTCACTGCTCTTGCCTTCATGTTTCTTAAGTTAATTTTGTCGTCGAATCTGATTTAAACTAACCTAATTTTTCCTATTGTCAATTTCCAGGTCACTACTGTACCAAACTTTCATCAAGTCCGTAGAAACACCAAGGTATAACAAACGAGAAGCGAATAACATAAGAATTCAACGCACACTGCCGTGACACTCGATATACCAAATCAATTTCGTGAAGAAGAAGCAAAATATCACTATATATATCAGTCACTGCTTCAGATTTCTCTAATTGAAGATTCTAAGTTTCTTTAACTCAATTCAACTTTATCGTATAACGAAGTAACATAATAGTCCTACTCCTACTACAAAAATAAAGCATAATAATGTAAATCAGCTGCAAAGTGGAAGCAAAATTTCGCAGTTCAATTTGTGTACAGCATACGAAATCGACATTTTCATCATTTAAGACAATTAATCAATTGGAATAAAACGTTTACAGCAAGTTGAAATTAAAGCAATTGATCAAAACCTGCGATTGATATTCAGTTTCGTCGACCTCCTCCTCCATTGTTGAGTCCGATTGAGAGCAAGATAGCGACTGAAGAAGCGCAGCACAGCGCAGCAGAGGGAGAGATTATGAGAGAGAGAGAGAGAGAGAGAGCGCGCGCGCGTAAAATGAATGTACGAGTGAGGGATTTGAGGATGCGTCACCTTTTTTTTTTTTTTTTTGAAAGAAAAGAGATTTCATTAATATTTCGCCAAACGGCACTTACAAGTCATTTCTGAAAAACATAAAATTCTAATAGAAATACATATCACCCTAGAAATGTAAACATCGCAGATTTGACTTAATTTTGCCTTAATAAAAATCTTCATCTGAAGCAATGCAATCTGTGAGTTCGCTCTGGTTCGGCATACGATCTGCAGATGCGGAAATTTTGGGATGTACGTACTCCAATAGTCTTCCATAATTTTACAGAAGTTGTGAAACCCTAATTCTTCATGTTGAGTCTCGAACTTCAACCCATGAGAATAATTTCTCATACCTAAAACAAAAGAATCATACTCACAACTCCCATAGGGGAGAAGGAGATTTCCAAAACAGAAACTAAAAACCCATAAAAGGGTTTGAGAGAAAATCTCATAAAGAGATACTAATTTATTGAACAAAACAAGAAAATGAACTAAAAACTGAAAATAAAAGGGAAAAATGGGCTTACCATGGATGAAAACATCCATGGCAGCCCCCTAATTGATGAAGAAGGGGTAAGGGAGGCTAGGATTTTAGAGAGAGAAAAGGAGAGGGGAGGCTAGGTTATTTGAAATTCTTCCTTACACTTTAGATACGTTTGCTGAGGATGCGTCACCTGATTTATACGTTTTGCTTCAGACAGCTTGTCCTCTAAATGGATTGAAGTCATTGAACAAAAAAAAAGTTTTACACGTGTGTTTTATTATTATTTTATTCCTTCGCTAGATGTTTACTATAACATCTAACGATTAGATGTTTATCATATATAGCTCGTAGAGCTAACGCAATAGAAAAGGCTTATTTATCGATTTTTGTATTATTTCCTCAATTTTTTTTAGTACAGCATTGTGATTCTTGTACTATTCGCATACTTCATTTTTACTATATTTTTTACTAATATATAAAAATAAAAATGATCATATAAAATGTAATTGGATATGTTTCAATGAATATTTTTGTAATATCAACTTTTTGTAACGTTTACAAATACATAATTAGAGATATCAATGGTCAAAGTGTTCTGTTAGGTATTTCAATTTTCAAGGGATACCAGAATCCTTAGGAATTATGCGTTATTTTATAAAATAGAGATTTTATATCAATACATGAGGGTGTAATTGTAATAATAATACTTTTGAAGTAGTCAATTTTTTAAATTTCTGTAAAAAAAAAAAAGTTGGTGTCTCCCCATCTCTTAAAGAATAAAGATAGGAAGTGTATGTTTGGTTCAAGATATGAAATTTAATAATAAGGATGGGAATGATAACAGAGAGTGTTACCTTTATTGGGTGTTTGGTTCAAATATAAAATGGAAAGGAAATGATAACCATTACGGCCAAAAAAAAAATTTACTTGAAGGGAAAAGAAATATAACAAACAAGGGAATCCTTTATCACCAAATAATGGTAATAGATAGAGTACGGTTGAATCAAACAAACAAAAAGAGAATAGGTATATAATTGATTCCATTTTTTGGAGCCTAAGAATGTTGAACCAAACATGTTCTAAGTATTACATACGTCGAAGACTGCCCTAAAAGGGTGACTTTGTTTGTAACTTAAAAGGGATGCTTTATACCTTAAAGGTTCACTTGCTTTTAGATAATGGTTACTTTGTAGATTATAGAGGCACATTTGCTAACATCACTAGTACAGAATTGTCAATTTGCGTCGGTTTATTTGCATCGTACCCTCGAAGAACTTATGCAAATTTCCAATTTGCATCGGATACTATTAAGTCTGATGCAAATACCCTAAGGACATGGATAGGATAAGGATTTGCGTCGCATGGTCATCATAAGTCAACGCACATGTGGCAAGTATTTATTTTTTGGATCCGCACATATGCGTTGGACCCTCAGGCCAAATGACGCAAAAGCTTCGGATACAAGTGTGTGTCGGACACGAGGTCCATCCGACACATATCCTTGACACTAGCCTCCAGCCTCACATCAGTTATATGCGTCACATCCAACACACATGCGACGCAAAACCTTGACAACCCACTCGCATCAGCTATATGCATCGAATCCGCCTCCTGTCCGATGCAGATGGTGTTAAGTTTAGGCCCAACTTGGTTGCATACGGAGCACTATCCGCGTCGAACTTAACTTACATGCGACACAGATACCTGATGTGCATTGAATGTAACATCACATCCGACACAGATGACCTGGGCCCAACCTCTTTTTTTCAACGGCACAAACTCGAAGCCCTAAACATTTACTATCACTCTCAAACTCGCACTCTTTGAGAGTGTGAAGCCTCCCCCTTGCTGGCGCTCGGCGATTCTCAGATCCACTCAACCCCTCTCCGGCGATTTCCGCTCTTTTCAGATTCTCTCTCTCATTCTCGGCCCTAACTCTCATTCTCTCTCGGTTTTCGGTCGCACTCCCACTCTCGGTTGTCGCCCACTTCGCTGGCGAATCTTTGCGGTCGTCTCGCCGCCGCTGCACTCGGTGCATAGGGGTGTTCATGGGTGGTAACCGCCCCAAAACAACATTTCGGTTCGCTCTTTTTGCGAACCGTAATCGTTTAGACCTGTTACCGCATAAGTGGTTAACCGTTTTTTCGGTACGGTATTTCGGTTAACTAGTAACTGTTATTTAAAATATACTATTATATTTTACTTAATATACATATATTTTTTTATTTTTTGTACATATATTTTATATAATATATATACTCTAATATAAAAGGTATTATACAATGGATAATAAATTAATTGGAAATCATAACTAATACTAAGAATTCACTCCATTTCTTAATTATAGTTTTTATATTAGTACTAGAGTTTCCAAATAATCACATACTTTCTCTAATTATTGTAACTTCGTAACAACTAGTAAAATTAATATAATTGTTTGAAAATGTTTCACAATAATTATATAGAGAAAAAATATATTTCGGTTAACCGTTTACTCAAAAATCATAACTGTAACGTTGTTCGGTAACCGTACCGTAGAAATATTGTTTATCGTTACAGTCACCACCCATTTTTACCGATTTTTCAGTATTTCGGTATGGTATTTCGGTTTCGAATTTTTATGAACACCCCTACCGGTGCACTCCTCTTTCTCTCTCTCACACTCTCTCTCTCTTTATCTCTCACACACCCCAGTCGCGCCGCCGCTTAGTCCCACTCGCTGCTGCCGCTACAGACCAACTCGCCACTGCTGCTGCCAACAATGTATGTCATTCTTGTTGTTTTTAAATATTTTTTTGTATTAATTTACACTAATAATGAATTTTCAAGTTCCCTTAATTTTTTTAGGAGTTACTTTGATTGATTTTAGTTCTGATTTTTGTTAAGGCGATTAAATTAGAATTCAACTCATGACAAATATGAGGGAAATTAATTTTGAGATTGAATTTAGGTAATTTGTAGTGCTTACAAATTTTTACAGTTGATCTTAACAATTCTACTTTAACCTTAATGTTGTTTCTTAATCTCTAATTTGTTAATGTCTTAATATTAGATAGTTGATGTTTGTGAGTTATAACTTTTGATCACTACACTAGTGGAAAAAACCTCATATGTCACTTAGTATCAGATGCGGTTTTTATAAAACCGCATCAGAAAATGAATTATAAAATGAGAACGAAAGGTGGAAGAAAAATATGATGCGATCCTCTTGTGGACCGCATCAGATTAATAAACCTGATGTGATTTTTTAATAATCTAATGCAGTTCCTAGACCGCATCAGATTTTCTAAAAAAACTCATGGCACATTTCCCTTACAACCCCAACCAACCCGTGGCCCATTTATGAAACAAACCCAAGTCAACCCTAATAATCCCCTCTCTCTCACATTTCACGGTGCCCCCCCTCTCTCTGATCCTCCTCTCTCCTCTCTCTCTCCTCTCGTAACTCAAACACCACCACCACCACACACCCTCCTATCTTTGTCGTTCTCAAACACCAACGCCGCCACCGCCAAACGCCTTGTTCTCTTGTTCTCTCGTTACTCAAACACCACCAACACACACCCTCCTCTCTCTGTCGTTCTCAAACACCAACGCCACTGTCGCTGCCACCGCCAACGCCAATGCGAAGCTACATCCTCCACGAAACCCTAACCACAAACCGCCAACGCCATCACCACCAACGACCGTGTCCTAGTTTCGACTTCAAATAAGCCTAGATCTACTCGTCGTCGAACGCAATAAGTGGTTTTTTTCGTTTTTAGTTGATATTGTTAATTTTTGTGGTGATCATTATCCTGTAATTTTATATTATTCTAGACCTATGTTTAATTTTGTTTAATTCTCAATTTCCATTTCTCATTTTTATGTTAATTAGTTTATGCTCTGTAATTTTAGATTTGGTTAATTACTTTATTTTTTTCAGATATGTAATTTATATACTTTATGTTTTGTAATTTCAATATGCTATTTTTTTAGTTTAAATTCGTTTGTATAATTTTGTTGGAATTCTGAATTGCGGTTGTTGAAATTGAATTGTTCTGTTTCGCTGGATTTTTGTTGCTGTATTTCATTGGTGTTTTGGTTGCTTTGCAACTTTTTTTTTATTTTTCATAAAACAAAGAATCTGATGCGGTCATTCTTGAAAACTGCATCAGCTTATCTTTTTCTGATGCGGTGTTGGACCGCATTAGAAAACATTAGTAAGCTGCTGCGACCCCACCTGATGCGGACCAAAACTGCATCAAAAAGACTAATTTTGACCGCATCAGGCGAAGTTTTTTCCACTAGTGCTATTTAATGTTTGGGTTGGTTAATGCCTAAATGCATTTGCCATATTCCATCCTCTACTTGCTGGCTTATCGGTGCTCCAAGCTCACCTCATTGTGCTTGTCTTCGCTGCTCCTTGAGAGCAAAGGTATATATTATACCTTTTGCTTTATGTGGATTTGTTTTATTTTCCCCTATAATGTTGGATAATAACCAAACTTATATGGGTGGTTCGAAAAATCTGAAGAGTTGTTTGGTTATGTGATTGGAAAAGTATATGAATTGATGGATTTTTTATGAAATTATTGTCTTGGTATATACTTCCTATGTTTCACAATAAGTGAAACATTGTCTTGAATTAATCGATTGTGTTATTTTTGGTGTTTATAGTGTATGAATATGGATCGGAACTTGATGTATGGTAATCGGATTTCGATGACATTTCTACAAGGGGTTGATGAATTTTATCAGGATTGTGTTAGAACATCAATCGCATAATGGATCAAACTTAGTGTTGTGTCCTTGTTGTGATTGCAATAACTCTATGGGGTATCGTGATGTAGATCAAATTAAGGATCATTTGATTCTTCATGAGTTTAAGAGTAATTATACAAGGTGGACATGGCACGAAGAGTTTTATGATCAGGGTATGAGCTCCACTAGCTTGTGTGATGATTTACATGTTGATCACATTGATGATGAGGTTGATATCGAAAAAGGAGAGGATGATAATGAGAATGATAGGGTAGATGATGAGAATGATAGGGTAGATGAGATGTTGCACAACTTGGAGGATGAAGGAACCGATTTCCCGGATATGTATGATAGTACTTCAAGTGCAGCGGACAAACCTATGTATCCGGGGGTGTAAGAATTTCACTAAACTTTCTGGCATCCTCAAATTATTTCAATATAAAATCGAAGCATAATTGGACATATAAAAGTTTAAGTGAGCTATTCACTTTTTTACAAGAATTACTACTTGAAAGGAATGAAATTTCCCAACTCTACCTATGAGACAAAGAAATTCTTGTGTCTGTTAGGTATGGAATATGAGAAGATACATGCATGTCAAAATGATTATGTGTTGTATCGAAATGAGTACAAGGATTTGGGTGCGTGTCCAAGGTGTGGGGAGTCTGTACAAGATAAAGGAGGATGATGAAGGGTGAGAAAGAAATAAACTCCGGTGAAAGTTCTTTGGTATCTTCCAATCATTATGAGATTTAGGGTTTATTTTCGGATGAAAATAATGCTAAATTATTAATGTGGCATGCAGATGAGAGTATGGGACATCCGGTCGATTCTTTGCAGTGGAGAAAGTATTACATTGCGGCAAAATCAGTAGAAACAAAATGTCTATCTTGCACGAGAGTTGGGATGATGTTCCACAAGGCATAAAAATACTTTAGATCAAAAGTAAAGTAGTAGACTCTCATATCAAATATAAGTAATATCACAAAATTGCTAGATCATTTCATATATTTCCTTATCCCAAAATACCGTGGAGCGGTGGATAC
Source organism: Beta vulgaris subsp. vulgaris (assembly GCF_026745355.1). Taxonomy (NCBI): domain Eukaryota; kingdom Viridiplantae; phylum Streptophyta; class Magnoliopsida; order Caryophyllales; family Amaranthaceae; genus Beta; species Beta vulgaris. The sequence goes on along the minus strand of NC_079205.1, from coordinate 3,435,085 downwards.
TTAGGGCATGTTCTCCCCAACTTATTTTCATTTCAGTTTGATTCAGTTGCAGTCAGTTCAATTCAGGTAAGTTGTTTTATGCCGAAGAAAACATACCCTTAATTACTAAGACAACAAAATTTAGGTAATAAATATTTCATACAATTCAAAATAGCTGCAACATTTGCTTTTTCACGTTTACCGGTACACTTTCTTAAACGTTAATATTTCTAATTGCATATACATAAAAATTATAAAAAATTGATATTTGAAATCCTCATATTGAGACGATTCAGACGAATTTAACAAGATCACACTTGAATATGTTTTTTTTCTTATATAATGGTAATAAAATGCTTGTCAAGCTTGGTTGATGAATAGTGACGAGATATCAAATTGTGCAACTATTTTGAAACTGATGATAAAAAAAAGTTGATATGATTGGAGATTTAAAGACTATACTATCTATCTATACAAATATACTAAAAGGCATGCATAACAATGTATACACGCCACGTGTAAAATTAGCTTGCAACAAGATTTGAACTCGTAACCTCTTGCTATTATACATAACACAATTACCATATCAACTAACTTTTAATCATGCTTTAAGTATCCACATTATTATATTTGTACCTTTTAAATGTTGAGTTTTCTTTAATATATTTTTAGTGGGAGTGGAAAAAAATGTATATCAAGTCGGAAACACAATACCAAACTAGGACAACGTTCGGACCCAAATACTAGTTCTAAAATAAAGCGAGCATCATTTGATAGATGAAAAATATTTCCTATCGTCAGTATGAGGTTAGAACTTAAGAAACACAATTCAACAATTTTGACATAAGCTTCTGAGTTTTAGTGCAGTAATTGGCCTAAAGCCTAATTGCTTAAAGAGTAAAGACCCCGCAATAAGAATAATGTTCTGCACTTAATGCATGATAATTTCTAAGTGCTAACCAACCTAATCTATATCTCGACACAAGCTTCTAGTGCTGTATGATCTATATCTACAAAGACCTATTCAAAAACTAAAAAAGCAATTTTCTAAATAGATCATGACATGAAGTCATCAATTGATTAAATTAATCTATTAATCAAAGCCAAAAAGCCATGACCTTTTCTCCAACCTCGCCAATCTTGTGAACTCTTCCTTTATGGAAAGCGAAAGGACTCAAAGGAGTCTATCCTCAACTCTCTTCGTCTTATATTATAGTATTTGTTTACTTTTTGTGAATCAAATTATAAAATTTTTGACCAAATATTCTCATTAATATATACAAAAAATCATACTATAATATATAGTTTCATAATATAAATATTTCTTTTATTACTAAGGAACTGAAGATATTAAAAGTAAAATGTCTATCTTAGAAATCATGTAGAAAAAAAAAACATTATATTATGAGATGGATGTAGTAGTTTTTTTTGGACTCAGGTTAATCGATAGTGACTAAATAACTAATCGCTAAATATCTAAATTTTGAAATATGAATTAACAAAAATTATTAAAAGAGACGGTCTAATTTTAATATAAAAGTAGACTTAGTCATTAAATGGATTAAACTAGCTAGTCACCGAACGAAATTAACTTAGTTACTATTGGGCTAATTCCCTTTTTAATATTGGACTTATAATTGCCTAATTTTAATGTAAAATTAGACGGTCCCTTACCAGACAAATTCATGAATTTATGAGATATTTTACATAATCGTACGGAATGCAAACAACTTTCTTTACTTCACCTTTAAATTTCCAACAATTTAGAGATTAAACCTTTTTCGAGTTTTTCAAGTTAAAAATACTTTTTTTTCTTGATACGAAAAATGCCTTAAAAAGGGGAATAAAATAAACCTTTTATATAATGAATTTAATAAGATTTCTAAAAGTCGGAAAATTAGCCAACTAATATAATAGATAATGATATCAACCCAAATCCAGTTGTGATAGTTTGACAGATTTGTATTACGGTGATCCGCGTTTAGTTGTTAGCGATGAAAACGACGAAGTCCATTCACTCCACACTCACAGCAACAAAAAGTAAAATCACAATCGTCATCATCTGAAAACAAAAGCTCTACAGTTAAAAAAATCTTGACTGATTAAACAAACAGATAAAACATTTCCTCCAATAAATCAAATCCCAAAAGAGAAAGAAAGCAACACAAAAGTTAATCCATAATTTCTCTCTCTTTCTCTCTCCTTTGACTACTATACTACACACCCCATCTCATCTTCCTCGTTTGCTCCTATCATTTCCTTTTCTCTCTCCTCATCAGTATAAAAGGAAACCAAAAATGAGCGTCGAAATCGGCGAAATCGGCGCAATTTGAAAATTTTGAAGAGAGAGAAAATCAATGGAGGGAGGATCGCTTGTTTCAAAGGCAAGGACAGCCTTTCATTCCGCTGCTGCTAAAGCGGAGAGAGTTCTCATTGATTTAAAATCCGATCTTCGAGGTTGATTTTCTCTCTCCTACTTTTTATTCTACTTTTTTTTTCTTTTTAACCTCCATTTTCGCTCTTTTTTGTTTCTATATTTTCTCTTCAGTGAAGATAGCATCAATTTTAGCTGATTTTTTGTTGAATAATAATATTCGGAGAATAATCTCGAAAGAAGCGCAAAATTTTGATATTTTTTCCTTTATTTTTGTGGAATTTGTTGAATTTAGATTCGGATGAGTTTTGTAGACAGAGTTCTTCTGGTAGTCAATTTGAGGAAGATTTTTCGCCTTCTGAGGCTGAAATAAAGGTTAGTTAATTGAATCTTTCTTTTGTAAGTTTACAACATTGTAAGTATGATATTAATATTAAAAAAATTAAAATTATCAATTGGAGTTTTTCAATTGATTGTATGAATTGAGTTTCTGATGTGACGACTTTGCATTTGGTTCATTGACATTGATTGAATTATTATTTTTTGATTTGTGTTGATATTTCATGTTTTAATTTGAATTCAGCATTGCAGTTGAATATCTTTTTTCTGTGAAATTTGGCGAAATTGACGGAAAAAAAAGTATTGTCAGACTGAAGTGTTCAGATGCAAATGCTAAATTCAATTTTAAGTCTGCATTGCAGAGTAGAAGCTCCATTGTTTCTTTTAAAAAAAATTTCCTGTGTCGAAATCGGATCATTTTATCTGTTCTCTAAGATTAGGCAATAGTTTTACGGGTTTGGGGAGGAGAATTAAATTATTATAGCTTTTAGAAGTAGAGGAAATTTGTACATTTGAGATTAACCTTGATTGTAAGGACATTTTGTTTTGTTACTCTATCTTTAACTTTTTCCTATTGCTGTGGAGGTTCGCAGTCTTAGCATCCAAGTTATTGGAGATAGAGGCGTTCAATACTTAACTTTAGCTTTGAGACAGAAGGAGTAGTACACTTTCTGCGCCTAGTGTACTTAAACTTTGTTATTAGGATAGAATTAGTAATTTCATGCCTATCAATTATAGAATCACATTGCTCCCATCAAGTCGTCAACAAAGGTGTTAGTTTTAGTTTCCTTTAGGTTTGTTTATAAGCAGTTCAAATACTTGTTAGCGAGCTTAGGTGGAGTGAATGGAGTGAGAATCGAACGTAGGACATGTGCTTCAGGAGAGCTGGATATTCATAGTAGAACATCAAGTTTTTTGTTAGTGATGGAAGTTTACTCACTGAGTTGTGTTAATGACATAATTTATTCCATAGCACACCAATTTGTTAACCCTAAGTTTGTGTATATTTTGATAATGTTCTGTGTTGTATATATAGTCACTCCTGAAAGACTTCTATATTTTTACCACTTTGTCATGATAGGGTCTCAATGATTCAAAAAAATCCCGATGGAAGCCGCCTAATATAGGAACAAAGCAGGAATGGCATGATAGATTGAGGAATATTGGAAGAGGTAGAAAGGGAGCTGAAGACACAGAGAACGTTGAGAATCTAAAGATGTCCTTTCTTATATATGATGAAAATATTTATCTCTACAATGAAAAAGTTGCTGCGGAAGCAAAGGTGAAATACTCTACTGTCTATGTTAAATGTTGCTATTCTACATTATCCTGATTTGAAATTGTGAGGAGGATTGACATCTAGGGTCTTGCTACTGTCTAGTCACATTTGTGGAGTCATGCTCATTGCTTGGCATCTGGATAAGGAGTAGAAGACAATCCTGAATAAATAGCCTAAATTATGAAGCAACCTTTTTTCCTTGAATTTTTGCTGCATAGCTACCAAAAAATACTCCCTCCGTCCCAAATTATTTGCTACATTTGCTTTATCACAAAGACCAATGAGGGAGTGGGGACCATTGCCATAACAAGAATTAACAAAAAAGCAAATAGGTAAATTGTGGGACCTATATGCTATATATGGAAATATTTACAAAAACCAAGGAGAGAGTGATGACAAATTTGTAAATAAAGTGTGGGACCTATATACTATATATGGAAATAGTTGCAAATGTAGCAAATAAATTGGGACACACCTAAATGGCAAAATGTAGCAAATAAATTGGGACGGAGGGAGTAATATTTAAGATTCATGTTTGTTTTCATACATAAAAGCCACTTTTGTTGAACTAGTGCTTGTCCTTGTTGCAATGAGCTGTTTCCTGGTCAGTTTGCCTGTTTCTAGCTAGTAGTTTTAGCTGTTGTACTTATTGTTTTATTTACAAATAATTCGTAACATCATCTGTAATAACAAAAAACAATCAAAAGTACTGAAGAATACTTACTATGTTAAGCCAAGTGAAAAGCTAATGACTAACATATATTTCGCTGTTTCACTGCATCAAGCAGCAAAAAGCCAATTAATTATTTTTCAGAAAAAACCACTTACCAAAGAGGCCTTTATGAGTTTATTCAGATGATTATGTACTTGCTGAGCTGAAAAATAAAAAAGCATCAATTAGTACTGATTTTGGACACTGCATTGACCCCCATAGACTATATATCCAACATTTTGGTTGAGATTGACCCCCATAGCCTATATATCTAACATTTTGGTTGAGTCTTGAGAGTAAGGTTTCTGGTGAAAGTTAGTAATATTTGGTCAAGAAAAGTATCTGACAAAGACTAAAGAAAACGTGCAGGCTTGCGATGTGCGTATGGTCCGCTATATGTTGAGAGACCTTATAAGATTGTTATTGGATTTACGTTATCCAATCTAGACTAGATTTATTTAGTTTTTTTTTTTGAAGGGAAGATTTATTTAGTTGGTTAAGGGTAATGTTCAGTATGTAAAGAAGGGTGCCTGATTGCCTGTGGTGCTAAAGCGCACGGCGATTGGGATTAAGCGTTTTTTTGTGCTTGGCAAGGCGATTTCAAGAGGCCCACTCGAGGCGCAAAACAGCACACTGAGAAGTACCAAGGCCCACCTGTGTGTACCAAATAGCTCATATTTTCTTTTTACGTCAATTTTTTTACAAGTTTCCTTAGTTGCACCCCACTTCAATGAAGTGCAGTGAGTGGCACCTCACTTAAGTGCACCTTAAACTTTAACTGAAATTTATCAAGAAATGTTGACATTTGCAAACGCACATAATTACTTGTATGGTCAATTTTTCACTTATCGTCCGGGGTGCTCAATAGAGGCAGAGATAATGATCAACTTTCCACTTATCTTCTAGAGTGCCTTATAGAGGGAGAGAGAATGAGGAAGGTGGGAATTCAACCAACTTGGTTTGGCATTTTATAATGGCATGTTGATTCTACCGTACTAGATCCTCATTATTTTTTCTTCATTAAGTCCTGACATGTAGATCTGTCATTGTTTATTGCAATTTATGATTCTGATTCAGCTTGAGATGAATGTTTTATGTTCAGGGTTTGGAGACATCTTCACCTGCTGATAGTTCAGATGCCAACAACAGAGATATCATCCCACCCGCATCTGTGCTGAAGCAACTGGCTGTTGCCATCGAGTAAGTTTATTCCCCATGCCTGGTACCGCTACCTTTGGCCAGTTCATTACATTTTATTAATCACTATTGTCAATCCAACTAGTAGCATTATCCAGTATTTTTTTCTTCGTCTTTTTATCGTGCAAAAATGTAACATAAGCAAATACATGCAGTACAGGTACATCAGGTAAAGTAACATTCAATATATATATATATATATATATATATATATTTTTGGCGCGTCATTTAGTCATTTCATTCTTCATAGAAAAATATCTGCTCTGGGGTAAACAAAGTACCTTTTTAGGTTAGGGTTGCTGTGAACAAGTTTTGTATCTCGTCTTGTAGTTTGAAAAATCCATTTCACGGTGGGACTATCCCGCGCTTCCTTCAGCCTATCTGGTGGAAGCTAGTTATTTCAGTATGTTCTGTTATTTTACTCTTTTTCGGTACTTGGCAGATCAGAAAAGAATTATAGGTCAGTAAAAGAATTTCTGACATCATCTGCAAGCTCTTCCCCAGTTCGAGAAAGAGCAAGTTTGGGTATCTCTGCCGTGAAGTCTTTAGTGCTCCGGGAGAAGGAGGAAAAGGTCCCTTCTGAGTTCAGTGACGATGAAGCTTGGGCTTTGATTCAGTACATACTTGATGCTGGTAAGTACAAAGCTGCTTTCGGTAAAATACTTATTATTGAGAATAACCTTTCAAACCAAATACTGGTCAATTATGCCTTGGTGATATCTCGCTTCCATTGTAATATCTGGAAGATGTTCGCAGAAGGACTTACTCTTGGTAGGAAAGTTGGCTTTTCTGTTGAAAGTCTGCCTACCACGATGGCGTTACCAAGAGAAATTCGTGGTGCACCACCACAAAGCTTGATTGTCAAAGTCTCAGAAGTCATGGGAAGCTTTAAGACACTGCGGAAGATGGCATCATTTTGGTGCAGGACTATCGCTGAAGTAAGTCATTCATGTAACTTATTTTTATCTCAAGTAAAGTCTCATATTATGCAGGATTTGTTGCTATCAAATGTCTATTTGTCGGTACATTATATGTTCCTAAGTTTGATGTTTTCAACTGTTTATTTTAATAATCTCTTTCTAACATTGTGTCCACTGCAAAGCTGTGATGTTAAGTGTTTTCTTTACTTGTAGCTTAATACATGTTCTCTTTTCTCCGTGTCTCCCTGTGGTTACGGTTTACTCTTGGTTTTCAAACTAAAATGTGGTAATTCCAAATCCTTCATGAGGTAAATCAAGAATCACAATATATCTTTATGAAACTCAATTTTCTATATATGCAGCTCAGAAGGCTTTGGTTGGAAGAGCAATTTATACCTGGCATTCCTCTTGAAGAAGTACCAGATTTGAGTTTGTGTCTGCTCTATCAACAAATGCAACTCATGAATTGCTGTCTTTCTAGGAAGAAACGTCGTGCTATTGCTACCGACTCATTGGAAACTTTAATCAGCGAAGCTGGATGTGATGCTGATGGAGTGCCTTCCTCAGTTGAAAAGATAATTTCAGGATCTTTTCCATATGCCAAAACAAATACTGGAGATCTTGTTGTACGATTGGGAGTCAGTCACCAGGCTGACACTTTGACATTGTTGGAAACTGGAGAGCCTGTGTATGCTCCCTTGACACAGGTTTGTTAAATTTAGTATGCTAAATAATATTTTCTTTTTAGATTTTCAGTTTCTTTTGTTGAGGTATTGACTGTGCATCTGCAGGAAGGGCCATTGCTTACTGAAGATCTTGCCCGAGAAGCTGAAGAGTTTGTTCTCCAGACAGGGAGGTGAGCATCATCAAATTTTCCATCTTGTTATCAAGTTTGAAGAACAAATTCTGTTTACTACAGCATATCTATACGTTTCTGGCTCTGGGTGATCCAATTTTAGCTGACATGCTAGTTGCATGAAATCTGTGTTTAAGATGGTATGTATAAAATCTTATGAACACTTCTTATACAACTTCAGATAAAATATGTAAAGTTTCCCGTCGCAATTCATGCAAGGTTGTCTTGCTGAAGTTTGCCATTCTGTTATAGCCTGGGGATAGTATTCTGCTGTCCTCAAAAAAAAGAACTGCTGCTACACCCTTCCGGATGATCTCAAATCTACATCATAAACTCTCCCACTAGTGTGTAGCTTTAAGGAACAAGTATTGGCTAATTGATCTAACGACATATTAAGATGAAATTGATGAGCATCTCAGATCTCAGAACTGATGGATTTTAATCGGGTCAACTTAACTTGAAATTACCAGAGGGCTTACTCTTTACAAATATTGCAGTAAGCAAGTTCAGATAATGGAGCATGTGACTGTAGGGGCCAGGGGGTCAGTTTAGGATCATAAATTTGCATGTCTGAGCATTATGACCTCACCTATTTTGACATATCTTTGTAGAAGTCGAAATTTGATTTGGCGTGTGATTATGTCTTGTTTAAGTTTCATGAAGCTTTTTATTACTTATTTGCAGTGTTGGTGCTGGTTGTTCCCAGCTTCTCTCTGATATGCAAGCTTTCAAGGTTTGTCCGGTGCTTGAGAGATGACCTCTTCTGATTTTCTTATATCATTTGATAGTGTAACTAGTCTCCATGTGTAAATGCAGCTAAATTCTTTTATCAATCCTGTATCAGGCTGCAAATCCTGGATGTATTCTTGAAGACTTCGTAAGATGGCACTCTCCTCCTGATTGGACAGAAAACGAGTCTGGTAACGACTCTGATGCAAGTACAGGTGGAGGTGATTCAACATCTTCCAGAGGTCGTTTAAGTAGACGTATGCAGAAAGAAGGTGAGCTCGTCACCTGGGCATATTAGTTAATCTTTGTGGGTTGTCAGTTGATATTTTAAGTTCAAGTCCAGCTTATTCATGCTACTTATTCAAGCTTTCTGAACTTTTTGGTTTATCATCACTTAGTGCTGACACTTGATAAGTCACTGGCAAGTGGTAATGATTGAAGTTGGCTTGTTACTTGTTAGTTATTTCTTATTACTAGTTCATTTTCAAATTTTTATGAAGGCTCCTTCTGTCCTATGCCCTGTAACTCCTGTTTGACTTTTGATCAATTTTAAGAAGTAAATCTATGAGTATAGTTCAACCGATGGTGTGTTAGTATATAATAAAGGTCAAATATTACCAAGTGAATTTGCATTACTAACCGAAAAGGACAGTAGAATGGGATAATTCGAAATGTAAAGGATGAATGGCATAGTGGCACGAAGGGAATAAGTTTTTGTAACAGATGGCATTGTTGGCCCATGGGTTAGCCCCCATTCCTGAGTCTGCGACCAATTACTTTGGTCTTTCTCTAGTATGTTGTGCTATCCTGCATGTACCTTTTGGAAGACTCCAGTCTCCAGATGTGCTGTCTAACCAATAGTTCTTTGGCAATCCAGCATTTTCTTTTATAATAATATAAATATTATTTTTATATATGAATAAAATGATGTTCGGTAGGCTATTGTTCATAGAGTTGCCTACTTGGGTTTGTTATTCAGTACCTATATTTGGGAAAATACTGCATCAGGTATTATATGCTTGCATGCAATTCCTGTTGCTCAATAAATATCTAACCAAGTAACTTGTGGGGTTGTGCGCTAAAGTTCAAGTGAAGTAAACTTGATTTGCATATTTGAGCTTATGTTTTAACTTGATGTTGGGTAGGGATGGCAGTGGGGAGGTTAAGTAGGAGACCCGCCCCATCGCCGCCCAATTGGGACGGGGATGGGTCTAGGTTTAGCGGGGATGGGGCGGGGATGGGGATTAAAGTTGTACCCGCAATGGGTTGTGGAGCGGGTGTGGATTTTATGTTATACCCGCCCCATCCCCGCCCGCCCCGCCCCATCCCCGCCCGCCCCACCCCGCCCCGCATAGCTATTATTAAAATTCTATTTATATACATATATTACTAATGTATTTGAAGACACTTTTGAGTAATAAAACATTTGCCTTTGTTAATGTATTTTAACTTTTCTTTTACTATATTATATTGTGATTTTGTGAAGTAGACAACTATAATGGGCTTATGGCAGATTTTATTGGTGGATTTTTTGCGGGGATGAAGTGGGTATGACGCGGGTGCGGGGGTGGGGCAGGGGTGGGTCTAGAATTTCCCCCCGCAATGGGTGGTGGGGCGGGGATGGAGATGGAATCTTCCCCCGCAATGGGTGGTAGGGCAGGGATAGGGATGAGAATTTAATGCTGGTACGGGTGTGGGGGTACCATCATTCGCACCCGCCCCGCCCAATTGCCATCCCTAATGTTGGGTACTTGTGTAGTTGCATGTTTTTGCTAGGAGTTGTATTGTTAAGAAGATAACATGCATTTGTTTGATTTCTTTTTTCTCTTTCACTGTTATTATATTGTTGGATCTGTCATCTGTGTCATGCCTGAGAACTTGCATGGTGCTTCTACTCAGTTCTGTTGATTAATGAATTTTCTTTCCGGGGGAGTTGGGGGTGGAGTTAAGTTCTACCTTTTTTTTGGTATGGTACACCTAGAAGAAGGGGGTGTAAGTTGTTTGCTGCAGAAATGCCTTTTCATTTAAATTATTTATCCTGTAGGTAATTTATGGCGAGAACTCTGGGAAACTGCGAAACCTGTGCCTGCTGTTAGACAAGCACCACAATTTGACGAGGATTTGGCAGTGTAAGTTGGGAAAGTTCAGTAGTTGTACTCTAGACTCTCCTGAAATAGCTAACTGAAAGAACATGTGGCATTCTGTAGGGAAGGTGTTCTGAGTGTACTAGAGGACATTACTCCTTCTCAGCTATTTGGCCAGCTGTTTCAGTCTTTGGTAAGTTCTGTAACTGCATTATGCATTATGCACATCAATTAATTGGCATAGAAACTTTGTGGACGTGATTTTATTGTCTTTTGATACTACTTTCGGTTACAGCTAGGTTTGGGATTAGTGATTGCTGAGGCTAAAGTTTCTACAGATGAAAATGTAGCAAAGTTGTTCTACGAGTGTAAAGATTTTGTAGTTGCATCATGTCAAGGTGATGCCTGGATGGAAAAAATCGATGATATCTGCCAGGTACATCTTCTACTTCCCTTTCATGCTGAGTAGAGTACTAGTACTACATCATTCCTTATTTGCTTGACTATTTAGATATAGAATTGATATCAGTTTGTTCCTTGTGTAGAATTTTGTAACATAAATGTCAACTTAGTATTAGAATAAAAGGAAGTAATGAAATGAGAAATTAATCACGCAATACAAAACCATCAAACACTTGGATTACTTGAAAGCTTGTAGAGGGAGTTTGGTTAGATGGATAATATTTTCAATGATAAATGTTTTGCCATGGCAAATCAATCTTGAAGTGAAAATACAATTGCAATATAGGAAGAAAAAATGTTTTCCTTCCTCAAGAAAGGAAAATGTTTTCGATCCTTGGGAGAACTATTTTGCATGATTGCATCCATGGGAAAGCTATTTTCCACTCTTTACAAACCAAACAAAGGAATATGGGAAAATTACTTTTTCAGGAAAATATAGACAACAATTGTAGGCATAAATGTTTTCATGTTTTACTCAGTAACCAAACAAAGGAATATGGGAAAATTACTTCTATTTTGCATCCATGGAATTATGCGACAGTAAAAATCTTCTACTCAGATCAAGTTATGTTTCAATGTTCATTAGTTCCATAATAATAGTTCATCTTATGAATACTACAATGTCATCTTTTCGCTTTGTGCAGGTTTATGAAACAATTGAGGCAATGTTTGTTCGACCAAACGATGTCATGAAAGCAATGAAACCGCCTGAAGATACGAATTCCTCCGCAGAGGAGCCAAAATCCCGGTTTAAGAAGTTATCCCAGGTATTTGGCCGCAAAAATAGGTCAAGGAAGTCATCTTCAGAGGAGAGCAATAGCGCTGAGGACATTCCAACTGGTCGTCAGTCATTTTCGAATTTTTTCGATAATAAATCATCTCTGTTTTCAAAGAAGCCTCCTAAGCCTGAAAACACACAACCCTCATCCAACAAAGAAAGTGTTGGCACAGATGAAAATGGTTGGACAGTTGTTTGAAGAATTGCTTCTACTTACCCTCAACTGTAAATTAGATAGAGTTATTAGTTAGAAGGATTTCCCAAAATAATGCTGAAAAAAAAAATCCCAATTTAGTGTTCACCGAAACATATATGCCACAAAGTGTCATAGTAGACTTGAGAAAACTGTGTTGCAGTGACTTGAGAAAATCTAGCTGACTTGCCAGAAGTCGATATAATTCAACGACTTTCTCTTGGTGATTGTCAAAATGTAATTATTGCTCAACAATGTTCTGTGACCAATACTAATTCACAATCTCACCTCCATCCAAATTTCATTGGTAACATTGTAACTATTTTTTGTGTTCAAAGTACAGAGCATTACAGAAATGGAAATTCTTTTTGGTATTCAACAATTAGCTACTATCTATTCTGCCGTTATTATCTTCCGAATTCCTCAAATTTTACTGCAATTCTTTGCTTAATGGTTGTAACTTTGTGATATTCATCCATGGTTCTACTAGTTAGAACTTTTTTTCCTTGGTCTCCGACACTATTAGATTTAGGAGTCGATGTTTTGAAAGTATTCTTTGTGACCAATTCAACAAAGTAACAATACTTTGTGACGTATTCAACATAATTCCAAATCATAGTATTAGATTTAGGAGTTGATGTTTTGAAAGTATACTTTGTGACGAATTAAACAAACATCTCAAATTTGGGGTTAATAAGAGTCGAACGCCCGACCATGAGGTTGGGAGCCATTGGGCTCCCATGTGATTCTCGGTTCCTACATCCCAATAATATTAAGTGACGAACACTAGATTCACAACGTTCCCTTCATCCAGATTTTATCGACAACAATAAAATTGTACACATTTATTTTCTTTTGTTCTGTTCAAGGATTCAGAAATTGAAATGCTTTTTGATATGCAATTTGTTTTGCATGTTTTATCTTCTAAATTTCTCCAATTAGACAGCAATTGTAGGCATAATAATCCTACCATGTTATATAGAAGTAGTTATCTATAAAAATTCAGACTTCTAATGAATGAAGATTTAAAATTACATAAGGAAGATTTTGCTTATTAACAAGAGCACTAAAAGGATCCTTATTTAGGCTTGGTGCTGTTGAAACCACGTTTCCCTGTTTTTGAGCTAGATTTCCCCTTATCCACAGGATTAGTGATGTTAGGCTTCTCGTTTTCATCCTCTTTTTCAGACTCAAATTCTTTCGAGATAAATAGTGGCACCACAAAATTGGCTATCAAGTAGAAAAAGATCATCACTGCACTGCAAATTCAGTGACAAACATTAAAACACATGAGCATGTATCATATGATGGAAGTTTATGAGAGCGAGTTATAGCTCAGTTGGTTAGAGCTTCTCTCCCGATTCAAGTGATCCTGGGATCGATTCTCATCCCCGCCCTTATGGCTCATTCGCACAAAAAAGAAATAGATGATGGAAGTTTATCAAGAATAGTGACAACTTAATAACCAACATGGCTTAAGCTTACCGAATATCAAAGATTATGCGAGTGGATAATTGCTAATTCAGGGCTCAATCACACTATTACTTCATTTTCAATTTTTGGTTTTAAGATTATAAGAAATTGCATGAATGAGTACATTATATTATGAAACAGAGAGAGTAGCAATGTTCATTTATCACGAACACATCACTTAAATATTGATTATTGGTGTTAGCAATGACAATCAGTAAATAAATATGTGAGGAGATGAGACATAAAGAAACAAACCTTGTTTGGATTAAAACTGTAGTATTAGCAGGTTTTGCAACAACAAGAGTAAAAGTAGGAAAATCTTCTACTTTCAAAGGAAGAACTCCAATTTGTGACTTAAAATGTTTGTTTGTTGAGTTGCCAGAGAAAAGCCAAGACAGTTTGGTTGGTATTCTAGCATTGTGCCTATGCTTTTGCAGGGTAAGCAAGTGAAGAGATGGAGAATAACAATGAATGCAACTCATAGAGAAGCCACCTCTAATTGTGATTTTTCTTTTTTTTCTATTTATTATGGATAATGTTTTGTTGGAGTTAGATAATTTGTCAGAGTAAATAAGGGAACAACAAAGGCAACTGGCAACTTTTAAATGGCCCATTAGTTTCATTTGCTCATTTGGGCTGACTTACGATGTCGTCTGGTCATTTAGAAGATTGGGGAAATTATGCGATGGTACGTACTTGTCTAGGCCTACTTTAGCTATGGCCGTACAACCCGGTCCGGATCGGAATTTGAACAGGATTGGATCCGGTCCTCGGTCCGTCGTATATCAAGATTCCGGTCCGGTCCAAATCTGGAAAACTCCGGTCCGGACCGGTTGGACCGGAATTTCTATTATTTAGTAAAAAAAAATTTATATGTTAAAAATAATAATTAAAAGGTAGAAAGTTAGAAACTTAAACACCTATCATTTATTCTTCTAGGATTATTGTTATTATAAGTATTAATTAATTTTTAATGTATATAATTTATAAATATATTTAAATAAAATAAAAAAGATTTTTTTTGGAAAAAAAATTCTGATCCAAGAGGTCCAGGATCGGAATTCTTTGGTCCGGTCCCGGTCCAAGAAAATCCTGGATTTCGGTCCGCTTCGGTCCTGGACCCATGCACACCTGTAGCCGCACCCGGTGCATTATTCAAGCTGTGGTCTATCAGTTTTTGGGTCCCCATGCGTTTGTTGAAAATCACGGAAGTGACTTATACTTATTTTTGTATTCTTTTATTAGGCTCACTTGAAATCTTAACACTATTAACGGGTAATATGTATTAATTTTCTTTTGAGTTTAGCTATTCCAAGAATAATTTGATGACAGACGTATAAATCACTTAAATGACTTATATGTCCTTTTTATATGTTCTTTTTCTTAAACATTAAATTATGCAAATCTTACATGCACAAATCAATTATGATGGATGTACATAAATGAATTTTGTATGAAAATAGGAAAAGGTGGATGTCAATACAGGAATGTTGGATAAAACAAAATAGTGGAGGTACAAACAGAAATTTCCGATGAGTATAAAGAATAATGTATGTGTACATGAAGAATCTTTGATGTACAAAACAATAATGATAGATGTATAAAACAACAATGATGGATTTACCAGCGCATGGATTGCAAACAACTTTACTAGTGTTATTAGTTGTAGATTTACCAAATAATTTATAATTTGGTGTTCGAATTTTAAGTTGTTATCCATTAGAATTTTTGTAAAGGATAAGGAAGTGAAGCATAATTAAGTTGACACGATTATCATTTACATAATCGAAAAAAAAGGAGATAATGAATTTATATACAACAATTGTGTTGATTGCTTATGATTAGCTTTCTCACAATCTTATTCTCTTTTTAGCAAATCTCAAACATAGCCACTTATGATTAGCTTTCTTATATTTTCATTTTTGTTTTTGTTTTTGGTGTTTGCACCCGCTTCACCCTTCGGGTTACATCCGGATCGAGGCCAAGTTCGAAGTGGTTAGGTTCTATTCCTCTCCCAAGGATGTTGCGGGGATTCAGACACGGGTCTGTCCTACCAAAGTCAATCTCCATCACCACTAGGCCAACACTTACTTGGTATATTTTCATATTGTCAATCTAGAAATCTAATGCAATTCAATTGCACATGCTTGAAAGTTAATATCACAACTAAAACGAGACAGGAATATATACAACTTGTTAAATTTTAGATTTATATGAAAATGGGCCTGGGTAACCCAATAAGGAGGAGGAGAGTTTAGCCCACTTACAAGTTAGGAGGTTCCATCCTAAAACCAATTGGTTATAGGAGGAGTAACTCCTTATCTTATAAAGTAGTTTATTCTCTCCTCTTTCTCCAATGTGGGACACTCACAAGTGGGCACTTAATGGGTTTCAACACACCCCCTCACTTGTGAGTGTCCTTAGAAATTCAGAGCTAACTGGAAAGGTCAGAACAATAATCCTCTTAGGGGCTGGACATCCTGTTGAGGTAAATCCTTATCCAGTAGCGCTATCAAACACCCAGTTTAGACGAGACCCGCAACCCGGGCTCTGATACCATGTTAAATTTTAGATTTATATGAAAATGGGTCTGGGTAACCCAATAAGGAGGAGGAGAGTTTAGCCCACTTACAAGTTAGGAGGTTCTATCCTAAAACCAATTGGTGATAGGAGGAGTAACTCCTTATCTTATAAAGTAATTTATTCTCTCCTCTTTTTCCAGCGTGGGACACTCACAAGTGGGCACTTAATGGGTTTCAACACAACTCTAGCAACACATGAAGTAATATGACTCTTTAAATTAACTCCCATTATGTTTATGCATGCCTTATTGTAGAAGTTTTTTTTTTTTGACACTTATTGTAGAAGTTGAATAAATGTCTATGGTTTAGCCACCTAGCACAATAAAAGTTGGCGAAAGTAGGAGGAAACTCATAAAGGGAAGCAAAAGCATGTTCACATACTCAACATTATGAATTCCCCACTCTGATCTAAATGAGTTTTTGTTATTTTGTGGATATAGAAGTCTGCATTATGTAAGAACAGAACAGTACACTACTTTAATTGATCAAACCTACCGATCATTTTTTGTAATGGTTTTTTTCAGTAAAGTACTCATAAAAAAGCCAACAAGTCATTGATAATTCAGCCGACACTACCCCCAGTACCACTTAACATAATTTCATGTACGTATGTCTTTCTTCTTCCAATTTTCATCATCTTTTTCCATGTACCCATAGAAAAGTTTATGTGCACCTTAAAGAGACAAGGACGAAATGTTCTTGAAAAGAAGTAATTAGTACATGTGCTTAAACACCATTGTTTCCATCATTCACATACTAATACCTCATTTCTGTTTGCATGGTTTGTTTTTTATAAAGTATAAAACTATTTTTGGAACTCCAATCAAAAGTTTAAACTTTTGTATGGAATTCCAGGAATAATTTTATACTCTATCAGTTTTTCAAGTGAAAAATTGTCATTCTTTCCCATATAAGGATATCCATGCATTAAATTTTACGTGACATATATGTGTCAAGAAAATCTTGAAAACGAATGCCAATGATATCAAATCTATAGCAAAACGAATGTAAGGAAATATGATATTTTTGAAGCTTAGATTATTATTTGTGGAAAATCAATATATATACCAAACATGTATGGTCAAGAGATTAAATTCTTTTTATTAGACTTGCTGAAAATAAAAGTATGGCCAGCTTTCCAAGTTCCTTTTCAACCAAAGCAGTTGTAGGGCATTAAAGTGATTATATTGAACACGGTTATTAGATGAACAAATGAAGAACTCCATTAATTAAACCCTGATCTCTCAACTGTTCCAAGCTTCTAGCATTACAACTTGCGCAATTCTTTTGTCAAATCCATCGCTATATAATACCTTTCCATAGTTCTCTATTTCTCATCTCAAGTCATCCAAGGAAAACAAAACAAAAAAAAACCCTACTACAAAAGATGACTTGTACCAAGGTTTTCCTATGTTTGCTTCTTAGTGCACTAGTTTACACTACTAGTGCTAGGAAGCTAGTGAATTCTCATTCCTTGGAAGATGAGAAATTCTTGTTTGGCCACCATCATGGGGGCCTAGGTGGAGGAGGAGGTGGCGGCTTCGGAGGTGGAGGCGGAGGAGGCCTCGGCGGCGGTGGAGGTCTCGGAGGTGGTGCGGGTTTCGGAGGTGGTGCTGGTGGAGGAGCTGGTGGTGGTCTTGGTGGTGGAGGTGGTGGTGGATTTGGCGGAGGTGGTGGTGGTGGGTTTGGCGGTGGTGCCGGAGCTGGTGGCGGTGCTGGATTTGGTGCTGGAGGTGGAGCTGGTGCAGGTGGTGGATTAGGTGGAGGAGCTGGTGGTGGTGGAGGATTTGGCGGCGGTGGTGGTGGTGGACTTGGTGGCGGACTTGGCGGTGGTGCTGGAGCTGGATTTGGTGGTGGTGCTGGTGGTGGACTTGGACATGGATTTCCTTGATCCTAAAGGCTGATAAGCTAAACCCTGGCTTACAACATTACTCCTACAAGGCTATTAAGTTAAAATAATGATTGTTTACTTAATTTTATATCCATTTTTCATCACGTTCTTAGTCCTTACGTGCGTACCTATGTACTACGTGCTTTAAACCTTTCTGTAAGATTTTTCTTGTTTTTGCATTGTAGTGAGTAGTGACACACTTGAAAAGTGTTGTAATCTTATTTTCTCTGTTGTTTTATCTCATAATTTAATGAGATCTGCATTCGCAATACCATCATATTCGTTTTAATTGGTAATTCAACGAAATAAGTTACATGAGACCTTTCCTAAAAGAAAAAGTATGTCAATTCTTGAATCATATAGTGGTATGTAGGGCTGGTCACGAACAAAATATAATTGTTCGTGAACAGTTAGAGCTCGGCTTGTCAAATAATGTTCGATTCAGACTTTGTTCGTTTCTAAACAAAGCGAACTCAAACCCTAAAAAAAGTTTGATTACTTAACAAGCCGATTGAACTTGAACTATATGGTATTTGGTTCGTTAGCTCGCAAACAGTTCGTATATAAAAAATTAGTATTAAAAATATGCTTTAATTAATTTGTCTTATGCCTTATGAGTTATGACTTATGAAGTATAAAGTCAATACATCTGGCATACAGCCTAGCTGCTATATAATTATTCTTCCTTTCTTAGTTCTCGAAAATCCCAATAATTATGAATTGCTATAATAAAACAGTTCCTTATGCCTAAGGCTCGATTAAAAGTTCGGTTCGTTTGTTATTCGAGCTAAGCTCGAATACGAACTCGAGCTTCAATAACAACTTTCGAATCGAGCTCGAACTCATTTGTAAAGTTCGAATTGAACTCGAGCCTTACAAATTAGAGTGTTATCAAGTCGAGCCTTGATATGGTTCGACACGGCTAAATTAAACTCGTATCCAACCCTAGTGATCTGATTCTAATTATCAGCCAATTCTCTTTATCTAATTATTTCCAGTACTTAGTATACATGTGAGTTAAGATTCGCCTAGTTTTTCTTTTCTTTTTAGGATTTGAAAAGCACAACAACCTAGAGAATAACCAAGAGCTAAAATATTAAAAAATAAAAATAAATAAATATTTGAACTAAATTACAAAACTTAACAAGAAACCTGGCAAGAAGAAGAATTAACATCTACTCCTCTATTTTTCTTAAGTTTTATCCACTTGATGAATTTGCATGGTCTCTTCTCAAATAAACAAATTGATTACTATTAAATGTTAATATATATCTTCGTTTCCCTATTGGTTAATATTAAATATGACAAGGTCGTCATATTTTGCAATAAACATCAAAACAATTCTAACGCACATGCCTTTCACATGATTAATTTTTGTTATGTTCAAAGTTTCTAAATTTAGCCTAATTAAAGGTGAGTGAGTCAATACCTTATACGTACATATATACTCTAATTATGAAGATCAAGAAACTATGATCTATTTGTTTCAACTATACTCTTATTGTGAAGATCAAGACACTAGGGTATATTTGTTTCAACTTATTATGCCTTATAATAAGTTCAAATAAATAATTTTAAACAAAATAAAAGTTCAAATAAATAATTTTAGACAAAATAAGTCATTTTTCTCAGATAAGTTCAAACATATATAAGCTTTTTTAGTCAATTTAACACATAAGTAAGACAATTCAAGGCAAAATAAGTTAAGACAAAATAAGTTAAGATAAAATAAGTACAGAATAAGTTAATTACTCAATCCAAATCCCCAAACACACTCGATGAATCCGGTTCCAACGGTCGCACCAAAAGAGTTTTACGCCGAAAATGATTTTAAATAATTAAGTTAAAATAATATAATTTCAGTCAAAACTATCTGAAGCCAATAGGATTTAAATATTACTCCTTCTGATTTTTATCAGTTTAATTACCCACTTTTTTAGATTCAAAGTTTTAGGAGAAATAAGTATGTGTGTCATTGAAAAGAAGAGAAAATATAATTTCTCGTAAAGCAGGTATATGAGTCATAAAAAGAGAAACTTTATTGTAAATATAATAATATAAAATTAATAAGATCATTCCAAAAATAGAAAAAAGTGGATAAACTAATAAATAACAACCCAAATATGGTTCACCAAAAAAAAGACAATCCAAAAATAAAATTGGTTAAACTGATAAAATCAAAGGGAATAGTTGGTAAAATCCGCTGTTTAATGTACTATAGATATTTAACTAATAAATTAGCAAGCATTAGTGCTTTAGAAACAACATGAGGGCATTCTTCCTAAGCATATCAATAACCCCAACGGGACGTCTGGTAGTTGGCTATAAATGGTGGTGATGGGAATGAATTTGTATGTAAATTTGTCAAGAAAATCATTATTCATTCCCATGGTAATGCTAATTCATCCTAAATTGTCTATTTTTCTTCTTAAATTTTCATTCCCATTCAATACCACCTTGTAGGTAGTAAAGAGTGGTAATGAAAATTGCTTTTCCTTATAGAAAAAATTATATTAGGATTGAGATTGCTTCCCTATTAAATATGGGTCTGGGTCACACCCATCATAAGGAGAGAGAGTCCACTTCACAAGACAGAGGAGGTTACACCTTTAAAACTTATGGTAATAAGGGGATCAGCCCCTTTGCGTTTAAAGTGAACCATTCTCTCTTCTTCTTATATATCAATGCGGGACACTCACACGTGTTGTGCGTTATACATTATAGCTTCAAAACTCCCCCTCACGTGTGACGTCCCCTTTTTCATCAATTGGCCCAGAGTAATTTAATGGTCCCAACTGTGGGCTTGACTCTGTTACCATGTTAAATATGGGAATGGGCCACACCCATCATAAGGAGAGAGAGTCCACTTCAAAAGAAAAATAGGAGGTTCCACCTTTAAACCATATGATAATAAGGGAAGTAGCCTCTTTGCATTATAAAGTAATCGATCCCATCCCTCTTCTTTTATTAATGTCGAACACTTACATGTGTTGTGCTCTATACATTTTAGCTTCAACATTCCTCAAAAGGGAAAACACACAAACTTGAGGGATGAAATTGCCTCCCCATGGAGATTTTTAGGGTACATCCTTGTAACATTACACTTAAAACTCATTCTCATTACCATCGTTTATTTACAACTATCAAGGGCCTCAGAGTTAATGAACCCCTCAACCAAAGCGTCCAGATAATTTCATAAAACCAAGTTTTGATCTCTTACGCCATTTACAAAAGAGAAATAAACAAAGTTCTAATCTCATATATCTATCTATTAGTATTATAGTGAAAGCGAACAAGAGCTGAGAAGCAGTCATGCAAATACGTTTTATAACTTATCTGCTTCCAGTATTGGGATATGTATATCTTTCATGTTTTGGCAAGTATCCAAGTATGTCAAGGACTTTCCTAATACTAGTAGAGTTGTATTTAGGAAAGTAGATATAATTTGACATGTATTATGTTCAATCTAGGATTAGGTTATTAATTCCTAGTAGGATTCTATTATTTCTAGTTGGCGATAAATACAAGCCATGGGATAGGAGTAATAGGTGTGGTTGAGAGATAAAAATCCAAGATGTGAGATGTTTGGGTAAACATGGGTTCAAGGGTGATTAGGTTAGATCGGGGAGATCTTGGAAGCCTTGTAATTCACCGTATCATACACATCATTAAAAGTCCTAGTGCATTTGATTCGTGGTTTTTCTCCTGGTTCTCGAGTTTTCAAGTTAAATCTTCTTGTCAGATCCTTATTGTTGTTTCTTGTGTTAATTTTGCTTTATTATTACTTGCGAATATATAATTGAGTATGCCACCGATCCCAACAATTGGTATCAGAGCCGAGATTGGTTTTGTTATGTCGGACGTTCGTATGATGTTTGGCAAGAAGATCGAGACCAAGCGAAAAGGAGCAGCAACATAGGCGCTAGGCGGGAGGTTTTTGGGCCCGCATAGGCGTATGGTAATGCTTGGGTGAGCGACTTCGTGAGGAGAGTCTCTAGGTGCTTTGGTGTCAATTTTTTTTGGACAAATGTGGTACGACATGTTGGCTAGATTATGTTGCCAAGTAATAATGGTGTGTTGACAAGAAACTGGAAACAATGCAGGTAGAAGAGTGGAAGTGTTCCTGGTAGAATGAACAACAATGACCAGGTGTTGTCCGGTTGGACGTTTTCTTCACAAAAGTTCATGATTTTGGTTCGGAAAACTGTGCGCATAATAAGCCTTGGTAGAGAACCGTTTAGTAAAGTCAGGAGTCTCTCGAAAATTTGGCGACCTAGAGAAATGGACGTGGTTAAGGAATATATATATGGGTGTTGTATACTGAGAAATCGAGTCCAGTAATGGGTGTTCGTGGGGGTGGGAGCATAAAAATGGTGTGTGATTTCACGATTGGAGATTGGTGCTTAATATCTTGTGTCGAAAGTCTTCCTGATTGGTGTTCATGCAACGTGTCCTATGGTGCAACAACGGTTCAAAGGAGATTAGACGAATTATCGTTGAAGATGAGTGTCCATATGCTAAGAGTACGATGTTAAGTCCCATATCTCGTGTTGTGTTGACTTGTGATTAAGTTGGATGGTTAGGTGGACGTGTAATGATGGTTTGTGTCCATGTTTGAATGTTCTTCATAAAAGAATCTCCAAACGGGAGATTGTTAGGATATGGATATCTTTCATGTTTTAGCAAGTATCCAAGTATGTCAACGATTATACTAGTAGAGTTGTATTTAAAGTAGATATAATTTGACATGTATTATATTATATCTAGGATTAGGTTATTAATTCCTACTAGGATTCTATTATTTCTAGTTGGATATATATATATATATATATATATATAATAATATATATATATATATATATATTGTGTGTGTGTGTGTGTGTATATATATATATGTATATATATATATATATATATATATATATATATGTATATATATTATGTATATATATATATATTGTATATATATATATGTATATATATATATATATGTATATATATATATGTATATATATGTATATATATATATAAGCACATATATATTTGAATTTACAGATTCACCCCTCTACAACATAAAAGTTAAAATTATTACACACATAAACTTACCAAAAAAAAATTCAACCAAATCTTTATTAAACCCCATCAACTCATTTAATTGTCAATCACATAAACTTGCCAATAAAAAAGATTTAATCAAATTTAAATTTAAAAAAATCGTAAATCAAGAACTTACCAAAAAGTAATACCACAGACAATAAAAAAAATTGCATTCTCATTACAAAGACAACTCAAATACAAAATTAATCACAAATACAAACTCCACAAAAAAAAAAAAAAAATCAGTTTTTTCATTACTTGGATATGCAATTTTATCACTTATAGTTACTTTAAAAATGTGTTTAGATACTATTTATAAGTATTTAAATACTTCTTCCTCACCAAATGAAGGTGAACGTAAATACGTACTTTCATAATTTTATTTTTTATTTCTTTTTATACCAAGTAATAGTTATGGCTATATGTCACCGCACGCATAGTGTGCAGAATAAACTAGTATATATATATATATATATATATATATATATATATATATATATATATATATATGTATATGTATATATATATATATATATATACATATATATATATATATAGGAATGGGATCTTGTGAAAACATACCTAAAGCTGAAAACTGAAAACAGAAGATCTGGGCCATTGAAATTAGATCCGATGGTTATGATCAAATTCATAAGATTTGGGGCAATAACATTATCTCCTCCAGGAGCCCCATTCTCTCTCTTCAAAACATGACAGAAACCCCAACTTCAATTCAACAATTTTCATTCTTTCTCTTCTGAGTTATGACTACGAATTCATCAGACAACAATTCAACAATGGAGAATATCCATTTTCTCTTTCCTCTCATCATTTATCTCTGAGTTACGGTGAAATTCTAATAGCTGAAAAAATGGAGAAACAAGAAGAGAGAGAATAAAATCAGCAAAATTGGAGGAAGATAACAACATCAAAATCTCTAATCTCTTGTTTTCAGCCTCGATTTTTCTTAGATAATCGCGATTTCACTTCCATCCAACTCCTCGGCCTTTCTTCATCCTCTTCGCCGCGACGCCATGTCCAAGTTGATGCAGCTCGCCGCCGTTAACGTCGCCGTTCATGGTTTTTAAGTGCTGAAATTAACCATGATCAGGGATATTGTCATTTGTCTTATTGGGATTTCTGTATCTATTGGCTGTGAACTAGTGATTTTGTTTTATTAGGAATTGTTTTGATATGGAAGATGAGCGCACAAAGCTGATTAATGGATTTCAGAAGCATACCACTGTTAATGGTGTTATTCTTTTGATCTCTTAACTCAGATTTAGGTTCTATATCAAACAAAACAAAAATCTAGTGTAATTGCAAACGAACTTTTGGACTCTAATTGCTGGGCAAATGAGGGAGATGTTATGCAGTGTTATTTGTCAAATTACGTGATTGTTGTCGGTGATTTGATTTTTGACTTGTGAATTTTTGGTGGATTTTGGTGTAAATTTGTTGAAAACTTAAAAGTTTTTTATTAGTTTCCAAAGTATTGTTATTAGTTGCTGTTTTAAAGCTATTTGTTACCCCCTCTCACTAACATATATTTGGCGAAATTCATACAAAGTATTGTTATTAGTTGCCAAAGTATTGTGATTAGTTGCTGTTTTAAAGCTATTTGTTACCCCCCTCTCACTAACATATATTTCAAGGTAAAAAGTTACCTTAAAAGTGGTAATAGTTACTCTTATAATAAATAAAGTTACCCTTGAAATATATAGAACTATCCTTAATATAATAAAGTTACCCCAAAACTGACAAAAGTTACCCTAAAAGTGTTAAAATTTACCCTAAAGGGGTTAAAAGTTACTTTGTTTTCAGTTTTCAGCCTAAGAGTGGTTTTCAGCGGATCCTTCCCCTATATATATATATATATATATATATATATAGAGGCAAGATCACATGAGAATGCTCCTTACATGAGAAATGAGAATGAATCTCAACCACACGATCGGATTAGAGTTATAACACTTGTTCATTAGAGTTATACCAACCTAAAAAAATTTAGAGCCAAAAAAAAAAGTTCGAATTTTGAATTTTTGTTTTTAATATGCTTTTTTTTTTGGAGTTACATCACTTTTTCATTAGAGTTACATCACTTATTCATAAGAGTTATAGCGCGTAAATATCATTCTCATTTCTCATGTAAGTATGCATTCTCATATGAACTCACTTATATTATATATATATATATATATATATATAATATTATATATATATATTATATATATATATATATATATATATATATATATATATATATATATAAGCCATGGGATGGGAGTAATATGTGTGGTTATAAGAGAGAAAAGGCCAAGATGTGAGGTGTTCGGATAAACACAGGTTCAAGGGTGACTAGGTTAGATCGGGGAGATCTTAGAAGCCTTGTAATTCACCATATCATACACATCATTGAAAGTCCTAGTGCATTGATTCATGATTTTTCTCCCGATTCTCGAATTTCCACGTTAAATCTTCTTGTGTAATTCTTATTATTATTTCTTGCGTTAATTCCGCTTTAATATTAAGTCACGAATATATAATTAAGTATGCCAATTGCCACCAATCCCAACATCCAGTTCCTGAGATTTTGTAACATCACTTGCAGGTTGCAGCAGAGATACGCATTTAATACTTAGACAAAAAATGTATGGTCCAAATTAAAAGTTTGACCTTTTTGTGAACTGATTGAACGATGAACTTCATAGCTTGTTAGCTTTCTACATTCATATTCAACTTTAGGTAGTTGAAGGCATTAAAGAGATCTAACACGGTTATGACTTATGA
The DNA here is from genome assembly GCF_026745355.1 of Beta vulgaris subsp. vulgaris. Classification (NCBI taxonomy): domain Eukaryota; kingdom Viridiplantae; phylum Streptophyta; class Magnoliopsida; order Caryophyllales; family Amaranthaceae; genus Beta; species Beta vulgaris. Next base: position 3,409,350 of record NC_079205.1, on the reverse strand, counting down.
GATTAGGAGATGCATTAAACCCAATCTCCCTGCCGCGATTATAAAAATTGGATCCTCAAATGATAAGAATTATGCATGATTTTAGAATATGAAAATATGTTCTATAAATAATCGTATAAATAATCTTTCTTTCTTTTACAGAAAAAAGTACTTAAAAAGACTATTGTTAGGACGGTGTGACCAAAACAACAATAAACTTGGGTGTTTTGGGCCATTTTAGATAGAGATTACCATGTGTTGTAGGTCACTTTACATATCCTAATTAATTAGACATCTCTCTGCCACCCCAGTTAACTTTTAGCAATTCATCAATTCATGAACTTGTGTAGTCAAACCAATCGCCATCTGATCCTCTCTAACTGTCTCCTACTGCCTTCCACTTCTCATCCCAAATTATCCTAAAATAACAAGCTAAGTATTAATTACCTCAAGAGATAACGACTTGTACCAAGGTTTTAATTTCACATATATATTTGGTTCTTGGGGAACATATGCTTAATTATTGCCAATATAGTCAAGTCAATTAAAGTTCGAATTTTATTTACTTTCATATTAATGAATTGTATAGTTCTTATTATGATAACGAACAATGTTTCTATTATTGTTTTAATGTTTATTTGCTACGAATTACGATGGTGCCTTTTATATATTCATGACTCATGAGTAGTTCCTTTTATGTGATGTTATAAACCTATATTTGTCAACTGGTGATTATATTCATGTATTTAAATGGAAAACTCGATGTATAATGAATTAATGAGACATTATTTAAAGTAGTAAAAACATCTTTGTTATCATTAAAAAAGACAGTAAACTGTCGAATTATGTAAGTTTTTGATATGATACATCTAAACTATACTAGTAATATATACTTCCTCCTTTTTTTAAGTTCTAGTATTCTTTGCTCTTGACACATTTGGTAAAGCACAACTTTAAACACTATTTTTAATCAGGCAGAAATAAAAATTATAATAAGTTGAAAATTTTGAATTATATATCGAGACGAATTAGATCCCATTGAAGTACTTAGTTTCTTAAACGTAAACAACTTATGTTGAATCCTATTGATTACCACATGTGAGTGTCATACATTGGAGAAAGAGGATAGATTAAACCACTTTATAAGTTTTGGAGTTACTCCTCCTATCACCAATTGGTTTTAGGATGGAACCTCCTTGTGCTTATAAGTGGACTAAACTCTCCTCCTCCATATTTACCCAGACCAATTTCATATAATCTGAAAATTTAACATGGTATCAGAGACCGGTTGTGGGTCTCTTCTAAACAGGGTCTTATCACCAATTGGTTTTAGGATGGAACCTCATTGTGCTTATAAGTGGGTTAAACTCTCCTTCTCATTATTTGGTTATTCAGACCTATTTCATATAATCTGAAAATTTAACAACTTACATAGCTAATAAGAAACTACCATTACTAAACACGAGTAGTTCGAGTACAACTCATCATATTCCCAGTAATAACAACCTAATGACGATTGATTCGCATTTTCTTAAACATTGTAATTGAGAGAATTAAACTTTGAACGAAGTCTAAAGACATTTTTTTTGAAGGAGAAATATGTAATCTAAACCTCAACCGGCCCGCATGGTGTCTTGGTTTAGTATTTGCAGGTTAGACGATGCTTGAGAGTAAGGGAGAAAGGTAAGAGAAATCCCTACTCTTAAGTACTATAGTTGGGAGGATTCGATCTTGTAACCTTAGGTTACAAGGTAAATATCCAACTAACTATACTAAACAAGCTTGGTCAAGTCTAAAGAAAGTGGCTTGTTGTGGGGGGTTTGGGGGGACTGTAGGGGGTAGGGTGGGGTGGGGGGCTGGCAGGGGGACGGGGTTCAGCGACTGAATGGGTGGTGGTTATGGAAGAAGAAGAAGCAGAGGTGGGAGAAAAAAGAAAAAAATTGGTATGAATACGGACGATATACAATAAATATAGACGACAAATAACATTAATAAATAAATATGTGCCAAGTTCGTATAAAGTATAATTTTGTATGTTATAAGGTATAATCTCATATATTATATAGCCTAATTTCGAATATTAATAAGGTTTAATTTTATTATTTATACCGTGAAAAACTTCATATATTACACAGTATAAAGTCGTGTACTATTGTATTGTATAAGTTTGTAAATCATAAATACCGAAAATATTAATTAATATGAATATAATAGATATAATTTTAGAAGTTATCTATAACTTTAATCATATAATAAACCTGCTTAAAATACAAATACAAAAAATAAGAAAGATATTGTAGCTAATGCCATCCATTATATATATACTAGCCTTCATATGCACGCGATGCGTGCGTTAATTTCAAAATTTGTTATTCTATAGATATTCCATTCGTACTTTATTTATGATTAAACTTAAATGTGAAAAATTCAACAATTAGATGAATTTAGATATATTAATTCGCTAATGTAAAAAAATAAAAAGGTTGTGAGTGATTGTTAACATTAATTTTTTGTGAATGAATATTGAACAGAAAGAACAAAAATAATGAGTTGGTTTAACTAAATTAAAGAGTATCAAAGGTAGTGAATGTTCAGACTTTTCATGTGCACGTTATGTATGCTATCTTTTTTTATAAGGTATAAATATTTTGTCCATTTAATTTTTGATTGAAGTATTTGATGCATATACCATTTTAAACTTGTTTTAAATGGCAAGTTGGAATGAGAATTTTTGAATGATTTGCTTTTGTAATTTTTTTCATTCTATTAATTAGATCATTAAGGGTATTTTAGTCACTTCAAAAGAGGACACCACACCTCCTCCCTTGGCTTATATAATAGAGATATTACTAACGACTGATGTGGAGCAATGTATGGCTCACATTAAATCATTACGATAGCCACTTTTTCCAGAGAGCCACTATAAAAACATCTTATGATTTACTAATTAATGATTAACTTATACTTATTGGTGTAGTTTGATCTTAAATCCCATAACTTGATTTTTGTATGATCCATATACAAAATACATTACTAGTTCTTAATTATTTTGATTTCCTACTTCGCAACAAAAAAAATCTTTAGCTGCTATGGAATTACGAGTGAATGTGAATCCATACAAAATCGTTTTTCAACCCAAACTTTATCTCTATACCAATTAAATGAACTGGTGAAAGAGAAAGAAAAAGAAAGAGAGAGAATAAGATGTATAATTTTCTCCCCTCAAAAAAAAAAGTATAAGTTTCTACAGTGAAATCGTCATTATTGTCACAATGAATTCTGAGTAATGAGAATCTAATTATTAATGCAGCAACGAACGGGATGGAAGATTGTATAACTGCAGAATGTATATATAGTCTGAACTCGCCCCAAAATTTCGAACTTTGTATGAAATGATTGAAAATAAATTAAAGGTAGCCAGGTTTCAGGTTCTTTTTTCAACCTAGGCAGTTGAAGGCAATAAGTTTTCCAACACGGTTTCTTGATGAACATATAGCACATGCATTATTAGTTATTACATTAATTAACTCTCTCAACCGTTCCAAGCTTTCACTAATACAGCTTGTGGAGTCTCTTGATCAAAACTTTGCTATATAATACCCTCAATTCAGCACTCTACTTAACTACTTGTCATCCCTACTCATCTAAGAAAAATCCTAATCACAATACAAATATGACTTGTAGTAAGCTGATCCTTTTTTTGGTCCTTGGTGCAGTAGTATGCACTACTGGGGCTAGGAAGCTAGCAAGTACCTCTAATTCTTTCCAAGATGAGAAATTCCTCTTTGGTCACCACGGTGGAGGCCTAGGCGGAGGTGGTGGCAGCGGATTTGGTGGTGGAGCTGGTGGTGGCCTTGGTGGTGGTGGCGGTGTTGGAGGAGGAGCCGGTGGTGGTCTTGGAGGTGGTGGTGGCGGAGGACTTGGTGGTGGTGGCGGTGTTGGAGGTGGTGCTGGTGTTGGAGGAGGAGCTGGTGGCGGTCTTGGAGGTGGCGGAGGACTTGGTGGTGGCGGCGGTGGAGGGCTCGGTGGTGGGGCTGGTGCAGGTGGTGGTGCTGGGTATGGAGGTGGAGCTGGAGCAGGTGGTGGACTAGGTGGAGGAGCAGGTGGCGGTGGTGGACTTGGTGGAGGACTTGGAGGTGGTGCTGGTGCTGGTGGTGGATATGGTGGAGGAGCAGGTGGCGGTCTTGGTGGAGGACATGGAGGTGGTGCTGGCGCTGGTGGTGGATATGGTGGAGGAGCAGGTGGCGGTCTTGGTGGAGGACATGGTGGTGGTGTTGGTGCTGGTGGTGGATATGGTGGAGGAGCAGGTGGCGGTCTTGGTGGAGGACTTGGAGGTGGTGCCGGTGCTGGTGGTGGATATGGTGGAGGAGCAGGTGGTGGTGGAGGACTTGGAGGTAGTGCTGGCGCTGGTGGCGGATATGGTGGAGGTGCTGGTGCTGGTGGTGGGTATGGACATGGATTTCCTTGAGCACGTACAACTCCTTTACATAAAGTACTACAAACCCTAGAAATCTACCACATTATAATTATTATTATTATTTCGCACTTGATTTCTTTCACCTGAGTTACGTTCGTCTAGGATGGTAGTAGCAAGCTTCCCTAGATCCTAAGTGGTTATACACGAACTTAATTTGCAACATGTACCGATGATAAGTACTACTAGAGTGTTTGATTTATAAATGAATTAATCAATATTCAAGAATAATCTTTGCCTTATTATTCTATCTTAATTTCTCATACTTTTTTTTTTGGAAATTAAATATCTTCATCATATTTGACCTAGTGATAATTAACTAGTCTTACCTATTTATATTAAGTTCAGTTTTCATCTGATCAAGATGAAACTGCATATGATTTTTCGATCTCAATATCAGCATAATTTTAGATCCACTTAAACGTGTATATCACATAGGCACATAACAATTGACACACATCAGATTCTTTTGTCAACTTTAAGGGAAACTACTAACAATATTAGTTATCATAGTAGTTAGGTCATACTCAAATTTAATTCTTTGTATTCTTGTCAATGCTAATTATAGTAAGAATGTACCATATACAAGCAACATATACATAATTTAAGGCCAAAAGATTGAATGATATAAATCTTTAACTACAAGCAATAAACATCTCATTGACTGAGCTAAGTGTTAAGAAGAGGCAGATAAACACTAACATACATTTGGTCAAAGAAACAAACGGCGGTGCATGGTAAAGTTTTAGAGGTATTCTTAACTTTGAAAAGTACAAACAAGATCAGACCAACTTAGCCAAACAAAAAAAAAAAAGAAAACAGTGGTAGAAGAAACAACAGATGGAAAAGAAACAATAATTTTGAACTAACTATAATGTTTTCTTGAGGAAGATTTAAAGTATAATTTGAAGATATGTCGTTTGCAAGATATTCAGAGTACACCTTGGTATACAATATGCAAATTAAAGTACACCCAAAGCACATTCATCACATGGTACACCAAATATTATCTTTTGCTTATTTAGAGGTTGAGCATTAAGTTAAAGATAGCGTTAGTGTTGGGAGTGTCATGCTCACGGTAAAATTTACACCTATGACCATCTATTTCTATTCACTTGTTTTTTTTTGAGCTGTCTTAAACATCCTAAAATTTCCTACCAAAACCCTAAATACGTATTTCATACTCCATTTCTATATCGTCTTTCTACTCTTCTTCTTCTTCATCTTCTTCTTCTTCTTCTTCTTCTTCTTCTTCTTAGCTTCTTCTTCTTCTTCTTCTTCTTCTTCTTCTTCTTCTTCTTCTTCTTCTTCTTCTTCTTCTTCTTCTTCTTCTTCTTCTTCTTCTTCTTCTTCTTCCACCACATACTTTGAATTGCATCACTGGAGCCGCCACCACCATCAATTTTCCGACGAGCTTGAAATTATCGCCAACGATCCAAAAATTGATTTTTTTTTTTAATTACACTAGTGGAGAAAAGGTTATCTGATTCACTTTGAGGTACATATATATATTATAAGACCTAAGGTTTGGATCAATTAACTGATCCGGTTTAGGTCAAGGATCGAATCAGTTAACTGGTCCAAGGCCCAAAAATGCATCCCCAGCCCAACCTTTATTACTCTTTTTACCCATTTTCTCTAACTCCTCTCTTCCCTCTCCCTTCAGTCGTACATTAATCCTTCGCTCTTCACTCATTTATCACATCATATCTTCCCCCATCTCTCTTTGTTTCAACCTCTCCCATATCACCACTATAGTCTCTCTGATCACCACCATCACGTCTTCATCCTTAGGACTTTAGATGCTTAATACGAAAAACGAGTATCACATACTCAAACATCTAACCCAAGATCTTTGCATAAATTAACATGAATCTAATAAGAGTATATAGAATAATACCTCTTGATGCGTAAATTTCACTTACACCACAAGCCTTCTAGTGGAGATCCTTTAGAACTATCGTCAAACGTCGTTCCTCTAATGTTGGTCCACGTACAACCCTTGGATCACAACGTATGCTAGTACGGAAGAGAGTAGAATTCTCTTGCTTTTTTAGGTGTATGGCAATCGAATGGGGAGAGGAAGAGTAAGGAGAAAATATGTTTTTTCTCACTAGAAAATGTAATGTATGTTGTACTCACTTTGTAAACCCCATATCCCTATATAAGGTGGTTACAGAGGAGGTGCTTCATGAGGCTTTATTTGCCTCATAATGTCATACACATTATGAGCCTAATAAACTCATGACTTATATTTCACTCCACCCATATAAAAAACTGTCCAACCCATTTCACAAATGGATTTGGGTAATATCCAAGGGTTGTCACATTGTGTGACCTCATAGGACCCAATATATATTATAATTAGTAGTTAGCCCAATTTATACTCGTCAAACAAACCGCAATTAGCTTCTAGCAAAATGTTGTGTTCACCTAATATTATTGAATATATTATCTCTATAATTTGTCCATATATATTTAGTTTGTTACACTTGATCGAGGACATAATTCTTCACATCCCTCTTTTCGAGAACCCACAACCACCAACAACGGTCTTCACGACCAAAAAGGCACCAATATTTGTCTTCGGCTCTTCGTAATTAGCAAGCACCGTCTCACCGTGTCTCCTCTAACTGTCACTCGCCATCAATTATCTCCTTGCCAACAATGTTTGTCACGCCATCAATTCTCTCCTTGCCAACAATGTTCGTCGCTCGCCAAAAATCAATGAACAACACTCGCCTATCAGCTGAGTTTGAGGTTTTTCATTTTTAGTTACTAACTTTTTGTTTTGTTTTGTTTTTGTAATCTCTTTGTACTTACATATCTATGGGTTAATTTTTTCGGTTTTTTCACCATATACCCCTGACAAAATTTTTTTTGCACCGTATACCCTTTCGACTTTTCAAATTCATCATATACCCCTCACATTTCGAAAAATACATCAACTTACCCTTTTGACTAACGGCGTTAGACTTCCATTAGTCATTAACCCCTAATCCCCTCTAACCCTAATTAACTAACCTAAATTAAATCCTAATCCTAACCCTAATCTAATACACTTTAACTAACCTACTGCCACATAACCCCCACTGCCACATCACCCCCCACTGCCACATCACCCTCCCCCTTACCCCCACTGCCACGTCACCCCCACTGCCACATCACCCTCCCCCTTATCTCCACTGCCACGTCACCCCCTCCACCACCACTGCAGTCCCCACCCTACCACCACACCCACACCCACCCCCACCCCACCCCCCACCACCACTGCAGTCCCCACCCCCACCACCCCACCACCCCTGAAACCCCCAAAACGCTTCCGCCACCTGCATCGCCGCACCCCCCTCCTCTTCCGCCACCCACAACACCGCACACGCAGCACAAACTCACGAAAAATCCGGCAGCCACAATTTAACTTGCACAGCACTGCAAAATCCGGCAGCCGCAAGTGAAAATCGCACAGTAGCCGCAAAATCCGGTAGCACAAACTCGCGCAAACTCGCGCAGCCACAGGGGAGGGGAGTTGCGAGAAAAGGGGAGGGGAGTGTTGCGTGGTCAGGGATGGCGGAAGGGGGGAGGGGGGTTGCGTGGTCGATGATGGCGGAAAGGGGGGAGGGGGGCTGCGTTGTCGGAGATGGCGGAAAAGGGGGAGGGGGGATGCGTGGTCAGGGATGGCGGAAAAGGGGGAGGGGGTTGCGTGGTCGGAGATGGCGGAAACGGGGGAGGGGGCTGCGTGGTCGAGGATGGCAGAAAAGGGGGAGGGGGGTTGCGTGGTCGGAGATGGCAGAAAAGGGGGAGGGGGTTGCGTGGTCGGGGATGGCGGAAAAGGGGGAGGGGGGCTGCGTGGTGGGGGAAAATCCAGTGGGGTGGGTGGGGTGCGAAATTCCGGTTAGGGTGGGGGTGGTGGGTCAGGTGGTGGTCAAGGGTGGTGGGTCTAGGCATGGGTAGTAGTGGTGGGTTGGGCTGGTGGGCTTTTAGGGTTAGGTTTTTGGGTTAGTTAAGTTTAGGGTTAGTGTTAGTGTTAGGGTTAGGTTTAGGGTAGTTAATTAGGAATAAATTGGGATTTATGGGTTAATGACTAACGGAAGTCTAACACCGTTAGTCAAAAGGGTAAGTTGATGTATTTTTCGAAATGTGAGGGGTATATGATGAATTTGGAAAGTCGAAAGGGTATACGGTGCAAAAAAAAATTTGTCAGGGGTATATGGTGAAAAAACCGTAATTTTTTTAATTTTGTAGTTTCATTTGTAATTCCAGATTTATGGTCAATTTATTTCGTTATTTAGTTTGTAATTCTACTCGCAATTTTATTTCGTTTGTAATTCCAAAATTAGGGTTATTTCATTTACATTTTTAATTGTGTGTATTTTAGTTTGTGGATAATTGTGTCTATTTAATGTTTTATATTTGGTTTGTAATATTCGTTGGTTGCTAACTACGTATAATTTGGGCCTTACTTGCTAAATTACGCCCTAAATTTTCTTAGTAACGCCCTAGTATTTTCATACCGTATTTATATATATACTTGTATTTCTTTTCTCTCTCTCCCCTTCACTCACTCACTTTCTCTCTCCTCTCCACCACAACCGCCACCAATTTCTCTTTCCTGTCCACCACAACTGCCACCAATATTTTTCTCCTCTAAACCACAACCGCCACCAGCCCACCACCACCACCACCACCATCATCTTCTTCTCCAATTTCACATTTTTGACCAATTTTCTTCAATAGCAATGTGCCGCACCACCACCACCGACGTACCCCTGCCACCACCGTCGTACCCCCACTGTACCCCCGACATACCACCACCATCCCCTTCTTCTCTTTTCTGTTTTCTTTATTTTTTCTGAATTTTTTTTTAAAAAAGGGGAGGCGTCCACCATGGACTCCCCACCACTGGTGGAGGTGTCCATGACAGGCGCTCCACCACATGGTGAGGCGCCTGCCATGGACACCTCCACTAGTGGTGGGGCGTCCATGGTGGATGCCTCCACCAGTGGTGGGGTGTCCATGGTGGACGCCTCCCCTTTTTTTAGAAAAAAAATTTCAGAAAAAAGGGAGGCGTCCATGGTGGATGCTCCCCTTTTTTTTAAAAAAACAATTCAGATCTGTCAATGAAGAAACAGAGAAGAGGAGGGTGGGATTATGGTGGTGGTGTGTCAGGGGTACAATGGTGATTGGTGATGTTCTACTGGTGCGACGGTGACGGTGGTGCGACGGTGTGTTCTACCGGTGCCCAATGGTGATGTGGGAGAAAGAGGGGAGAAAAGTGAATGTAGGAGGAAAATCTGAAAATGAAAAAATACGTATATTATACGTATTTAGGGCGTTACTAGGAAATTCTAGGGCGTCGTTTAGCAAATGAGTATGTAATTTTTGTGTAATGTCGAATTTTCGTAGTTTGTAGCCATTGCTATAAATTTCCAATTTCTAATTGCGTAGTAATTTTCGTTTTCTATTCGACGCTTTGTGGCTTGTAGCCACTGCTCTTGGCTCTCACAAAAAATGGCAAATTTTTTTTTAAATGAAAAGTGGCCTAACTTCGATTGAGTGTGAAAACCAGATCGATTTTCGTACTTAACTGGTCCGATTTTCACACTCAACCGGATAAGTTGAGTATCATTTGATCTAGTTGGAAATCGAATAAGTTACGGAGCGTCAACTGATTCGAGTCCAACTAATCCGGCCCAAAATCGGGTCCATAACCCCTATATTTTGACTGGATTTGATGATGTTTTTTTCCCACTAGTGTTAGTTTACGGCTACCACCATCCGTTCTAATAGGATGGTAGTATGTCCCAGTTTTAACTTTATTTATGTCCTTGTTGTTCTAGTTTTTGTTGATAGTAATCTTCATCTCTCTATCTTTTCCAAGTTTTTACCCAATTATTGAATTTTTTTTGTCTCCTATTATATAAGCAGATCTAGTTTGGAGTTTGATTTGTTAGTCTGTGTGAAAGTTTAAAGTTTGTTTTTTATATATGGTTTCTTCCATAGATGCAATTAATTAATGGTTTGCTATAGCCTATACAGATTTGCAATTAGTATTGGATATGATTCTCGTATGCTATCGACACGGTCTAATACATAGTTTTTTTTTTTTTTTTTTTTTTTTTTTGCAAAACTATGCTAGAATGGTAGATATATGATGTCATAGAAGCCTGCATGATTCATCCAATAAATGGGAGCTACACTATATTGTCAGATATGTTTTATTGTCACTATAGTTATACCGGGTGAAGAATTTTTTTTGATTAAGGCTCCGTTTGGTAGGGTGTAAAACGTTTTTCCGGAAAACTGTTTTCCTCTATTTTCAGTTTTACATTGTTTGGTTGGCAAAAGAGTGTAAAACCATTTTCCCTTGGGGTAAAATTACTCTCCCAATGATGGAAAACCATTTTCCTTTCAAAATGAAGGGAAAACTATTTTCCTTATCTATCTTGTACACTCCTCTCACTACCTCTTACTTTCCCTTTCATTTTCCTTTCATTTCATCATTTTTCTTACATCGAACCAAACAAGGGAAAACTAATTTTGGAATTGTGCTTTCCATTGTACATTGTTTTCCATGAAAATATATCATTTTACACTGAAAATGTTTTACGCCCTACCAAACGGAGCCTAAGTGGAATTGTGTGTTGTTCTTCTTTAATTAATATCGATCTCATTATCTCATAGATATCGTACTTCATATGCATTCAGCTAATGAAATTTATCTTGCCACTTAATAAAAAGGTCATTGTACTTCATGCATTCAGCTAATGAAATTTATCTTTCTCCTTAAAAAAAGGTCAGTGGAATTTTCACGTAAGAAAATAAAATTAAGAAAAGAAGTCGTGGGAGTTTAATAGAGGGATTGGAGTGGATAAGGAGAATTTTTTCCCCAAACACAGCGAGTAGATCTATGAAGGCTTAGTTCAAAAAGAATTTAAAGCAAAAAACGATTTTTTCACCAAATATCCCTGACAATTTTTTTTATTCACCAGATACCCCAACTTTTTTTCGAATTCACCATAAATCTCTAACTTTCTAAAAAAATACATCCTAAGTCCTTAATGACTAATAACGGTTAACTCCGTTAGTCATTAATCCTAATTAATCCAAAAAAATCCTAATTAATCCTAATTAACCCTCCCCCTCCCCTCCGCCAGCTCGCAGCCCTAGCTCTATATCTCTCGCTACCACCCCCAGCCCGTATCCCCCCTCCCTACCCCTTTCAAATCCCGCAGCCCCCATCCCCCCCCCCCACCAAATATCATTGGGTTACTCTTTTATTCTCCCCGCACGATGGGGATATCATTGACGATTTCTACAGGATTTGAAGGGTGTGGTGGGGGGAGGAGGCTACGGGCTGGGGGTGGTGAGTTAGGGCTGCGGGATAGGGTGGTGAGGAGGGCGAGGAGAGGGTTTAATTAGGATTAATTAGATTTTTAGAATTAATTAGGGTTAATGACTGACGGAGTTAACCGTCGCCGGTCATTAAAGGTATTTGAATGTATTTTTTAGAAAGTCATGGTATATGGTGAATTTGAAAAAAAGGTTGGGGTATCTAGTGAATAAAAAAAAATTATTAGGGGTATTTGGTGAAAAAGCGAAAAAATCATATAAAGAGAGGAAAAGAGGAGAAAATCCCTTATCTTAAGTGAAAGAAATAACATTCTTTACCCATTTATATACGGGCCTTTTTTTGCATGCGATGTGTGCGCGAATTATTTTAGCGATTATTATTAAATTTCATCTAAATGTAACTTTGAAGGAGGTAATTCACAATCATCAGTAGTTCTAATTAAATATCATGTGGTGTGAATACAAAATATAAAAGTTATCTGATGAACAAGTTGTTTTCTTGGTATTTTTATTAATTATTAATGGATGTTGGTACATTGTTATTGCATTATTTTAAAGTTTAGGTGAAATTATAATTTTATGGCTTTGATTTTGTAATTAATTTGAAAACTACTTTAGTTATGTTAATTTGTTTATTTTAGATACTTTAAACTTCTTTTGATATACATATTTTAAATTAGGAAGTGTTATGATTGAGGAAAATCTCAAAATCTTAATAGGTAATCTTTTTTATTAAATGAAGGGTTAGAAAGTCTTTTCAAAGGAGACACCATAGTCATCCCCTTGGGTTATATAATAGAGATATATATAAAAGAGTCGTTTACTCTTTCTTATTTGCTTAAAAGTGAGAAGGACTGATGCATTGTACCAGAGGCTTGTGGCAAGCAAATGCTGTGGGTTTATGATCTTTTGATTTGTCACAGATTATATTGCGAGGATCTCCTCATGCATAGCCGTATTGATTTTCTTCCCCAAAGTCTCTTTTCCCATTTCGTTTTGTCTATTATATGACTATTTATGGTAACTACCATTGATTTTGGTCATTGTCGACAATTCTAAATTACACAAGAAACACTATTCTCTTATTTATTCATGTTCTCGGTCCTAGGGAAATATATGATCTCCATTCTTTCTTTGAGAATGTACCAATTTACCGAACCATGCTACTCTTAAAAAGGCGACCACAATATAATATTTTTACAGCACTTGGATGGCGGAAATCGTCTTTTAGGATAGTAATTTTTTTTTTTTTTTTTTTTGGACATCGGTAAAATTTACAAGAAAATAAAACAACCTAACCAACTACATAGTATCCATGGGAATATGTCCTAGTCGAACATGATTGGCCAGGTCATGCGCCCTCTGGACTTGTTGACGATGAACTTTTAGAATTCGACACCATTGGAGTTGATGTCCAATGGAGCGAATGTCATTGAGAGTCCAGGCAATCGAGATAGGTTGTGTGTCTTGATGAAGTAAACTCCGGACCAGTACATCAGAATCAGTGTAGATCAAAATTTGACAATAACCCCGGGATTGTGCCCAAATCAAGGCCCCGAGACAAGCCCGTGCTTCAGCAACCAGTGGGGACTCCGCATAAATGCAGCCCCCTTGCACTTCTGTAGTTTGAGTAGTAACATGCTCAGCAACCCAGGCAATACCGGCCAATAGAGAAGATTTCTTCCAGGAACCATCCACTTGTAAATGTAACTGTGGTACCCCGCAAAAGGCTGTCCCAAAATGTGCAAAAAGAAAACCAGGAGGACCTGGTGCCACATGCAAAGATCTAGGCAGAGGAATAGGATTAGCCAGAAAGGTGTAGTGCTGCTGAATGCCTTTGTCCTGGAGTGAACGGATTAGAGGCATATCAGGTGCTATTCCATTGAAGACCTTGTTATTGCGACCCTGCCAAATAGCCCACAAAATAGCCACAAACACGGGAAGACGAAGGCCATTATATCCATCCTGGCTGATAGAAGTAGTGTATCCATGCAATGAGCCAATCTTTAAAGGCCACAAGGGGAGTAGCGTTGGAATGAATACGTAGTTGGCTAGTTTGCCAAGCAGCAGTGGCTATAGAGCAAAATCGGAAAAGGTGTTGGGATGTCTCAGGTTCGACGTTGCAGCTTGGACAACTATCTGATATGGCCAGACCACGGTAGGAAAGGTTAGCAACTGTTGCTAACCCATTGTGGAATAATTTCCAGAGGAAAATTTTCCATTTTGGCATGATGCGTAACCCCCATAAAATCCGGAAAAACTTCGAATTGAGAGGGGGAGTCATGTTGTAGATGTCGGTATGTCGAGAAAGGAAATAGTAGCCAGATTTGGCAGTGTAATGGCCCGATGTCGTAAAAGGCCAAATAGAAAGATCAACTTGGTTTGTGAGACGAGGAACTTCAAGAGTACGTATATCACGAACCGTACTGGAATGAAAAAGGGACTGAAGCCGGGAAACATTCCAGCCTTGTTGTTGAGGCAGCAAGAGAGAAGCAATGGAGACCGTAGCAGCAGTACGAAGAGAAACATTATCCCGAAAGAGGGGAATCTGCCCATGCACCCAGCGCTCCTTTCCAGCAAGGAGGGGGGAATTGGAACCAATTTTCCAACACGAATTTGTCAAGAGTAATTTTTTCTCACTGGCAAGTTAATGAGTCATTTTTACTCATTCGGATTCAATAATGTTTTATTTTGCAACAAGCTTTTTTTTCTTTTTCCAAATTTTCTCCTATGCATATGCTCCAAAAATATGCAAACTAAAACTATCCTCATATATGCTGATATGCATGCTCCAAATATAAAAAAAAATCAAAAAAATCAAAAATCAAAAAAATCAAAAATAAATGCCTATTAATTGTTTGAACTTTGGACACTTTGGATGCTGTTGTTATGGTTTACCAGTTGGCAAACCGGCCAACTCTCTTTGAAACAATAAGAACATAAATTGTACGCACAGAATTTTAGTAACTGCTGTCACCATTCTTGTGAATGAACAATATTTACTATGAGTAGTTAATTACTAGGTGGAGTTATGAGTTATAACTTTCATGATGTGAGTTAAAAAGTAGAAATATTGTCAACAATAATGAGTAGTTTTATAACTTAGTTATAATCATTGAATAATTTTTGTATTCATGAAACACTTATAGTTAACTCTTAGGAAGGTAAATATCATTTTTCAACTTTTTATGAGTATATTAATGTGGAAAAACCTTATCCACCCATAGCCCCCTCTCTCTTTTTTTTTTAAAAAAATGTAGTACTTATTTTTGTCAATTGCCTATTTTTGTTGGATTAAAGTTAGAATATGTCCATGCACAGCTCATCATACTTGAATGAGTTGAATCGGATAGCCAAGTCATTATTTCGAGACTCTTCAAAGTTATGATTTACTTCTCGTACCTTGATTCTGTCTTAGAAGACATCTTAATGTTTAATAGTTATTTTAATTCTTTGCTTTGGTCTCATGTCAAAAGGTATGGAAATGTAGCTGTCCATCACCTTGCTAAGTTAGTACCTTTTGGCGTTGAACAAATATGGAAAAATCATTGTTCTAAAGAGGTTAGCCCGTATGTACTCATGGACACATTATGGATGAATGAGAATGGTACTAACTTTTTCCCTCAGAAAAAAGTTAGAATATGTCCGCTTTATCACCTGATTTTTTACTGAACTAAGCAAACTTATTTTTGTTGAATTAAGAGTTTTTTGTCAGAAACAATAACCTTTTAAAAGTGCCATTTTGTCAGAAACAACCTTATAAAATTTTTTTTGTGACAAACAACCTTTAAATGGGATTTTCTTGTCAGATCAGACCCTTCGACCATTTTCCGGCATTGACTTGATTTTTTCCGGCCAAGACTTGATTTTCCGGCAAGACTTTTTTTTTTCCCCCTTCACTCTCTTTTTCCCTCCAATTTCTTATTGCAAACCATTATCTCTCATCTCTTTCACTTCCTTCCTTGACCCCTCATTCTCTCACGCATCATCTCTCTCGCCTTCTTCTTCTCTCTCCTCCACTTCGCTGAGCAGTGCCACTGAACACCGCCACTGCTGCTCATCCTCTTTCCTTCTCTCTCAAATTTGTCGCCTCTGTTTTCTGTCTCCAATCTTATTGTTAATGGCAACAAGCTTGTGGGGGGAGGGGGGATTTTCTTAGGTTAGCAACATTGGAGGGCCATAGTTTCTTACTAGTTAATGGCAACAAGCTAATTTTTTTGTGCAACCATGGTGAAATGAGAGAAAAGAGATGAAATGGCAAGTTCACAAGAGATTCAAATGGGGGATGACATTTGAAAGAGAGGAGAGAGCGAATGGTTTTTTTTAGGTTTGAAATAAGGGACTCTTTCCTAGGCTTCCGGCCAGTGCCGATGTGGTGGCTTCTTGTGCGAAGGAGAAGGCGAGAGGGTGAGGATGGAGGATGGAGAATGGGGTGAGGATGGAGGATGGAGAATGGGGTGAGGCTGGAGGATGGAGAATGGGGTGAGGCTGGAGGTTGGGGTGGGGTTGGGAGGAAGAAATTGGAGGGAAAAAGAGAGGGAAGAGGGTAAAAGAAAAAAGCCTTCGCCGGAAAAATCTAGTCAATGCCGGAAAATGGTCAAAGGGTCTGATCTGACAAGAAAATCGCATTTAAAGGTTGTTTCTCACAAAAAAAAATTTATAAGGTTGTTTCTGACAAAATGACACTTTTAAAAGGTTGTTTCTGACAAAAAACCCTTGAATTAATTAATCTTATATGTACTGGAGTCTGGATAGAAACTTATTTTATTGCTCTGAACTTATGCCCTATTCATTTCAATTTATTTTTACGAAACACAACTTATATTTCCGAAAGTAAATTTATCTTTGCTGAATTGCACTTTTTAAAATTGAATATGTAATTATTGTTACTAATTCTTTATTGTTTTGTCTTATATAATTTGCTGGTTTAATTTTTATACAAATGAACTTTTAAAATTTGGACTTATCTTTGCTCAAGTGGACTTGTTTTTGCTCGATTGGAAATCAACTTAATTTTTCTGAAATTAATTTTATAAGGTGAACTAAACAAGATCTTAAATTTACTAAACAATCTTAGTTTTGCTGAATTGAATTTATTATTAATGATTCTTTATTATTTCCTTTTAAACATACATTACTATAACTTTTACATAATTGAACAAATTTAAAACAGAACGGAGGAAATATATAGATTTGCTGAGTTGATGACTAATACTCCTAATACCCTTAGTACATGAATTTTGTAACTTATAACTTGTTTTTCAACTATCCTTAATAGTAATTTGATTTAGAGAATTAAAAGAAATAGATCAAATAAAATAAAAGTAAGTCATTAATATCGATATATAATAAATTAATCATCAATATACTTTCTTATAAACATTAAAGTAGCCATCACCTAGCGTACGTCTTATGCTTAGCTCTTAAAGCTACCATTATATCAGATTTTTTTCTTCCTTTAAAATTTGATATGCAAAAGGGCATGCTACTAAAATATCGCCGGTAAAACCAATGCATGCGAATCTGTAATGCATGGTGTATGTGCTCCACAAGTTATAAAACAACATCAAGGCATGCATGCAGGTAGACACCAGTCACTGATATCATAAATTCTTCATCAAATCAAACCTGATTTTGATAAGATTAAATTCAGCGCTAGCTCCTTCTTCGACTTATCTTTTTCAACGTAGTTATTGCATAATTATCTCTGCACCCTCACACTTCATACATATACACTGCATATCATATTACAGAGGTTTAATTTTAGTACTACATACAAAACATACTAAAATTGTACTTCAAAATTCATATACTTTTTAGTTGTCTACTGTCTTACATCATTTATAACCTTCCCAACTGTACTTATTTTCATGCAAATTCATTCCTCTTACACCGTCCTATATATACCCCTCCTTTGTAACTCTCAAAATGGACACAATTTCTTGCTTCCTTTGTAATATTGATATTGCAAAAAACAAAAAATAATGATTTCCAAACTTGTTGCCTATCTAGTTCTTTTCTATCTTATCGTTTGCGTTATTGGTGCAACCCATGCAAAAAGAAATGATCCTTTCACCACCAAGGATTTTAGTGATAGTTTAGATGATGACAGTTTGGGAATGTATGGTGGCATTCCTGGACTAGGTGGCGGTCTCGGTGGTGGTCCTGGACTAGGCGGTGGTCTTGGTGGTGGTCCGGGGTTAGGTGGTGGTGCTCCAGGTGGTGTTGGAGGTGTACCTGGTGGGCCAGGTGGTGTTGTTGGGGGTGGTCAAGGAGGTATAGGTGGCATGATTCCTGGTGGTCCTGGTCTTGGTGTGGGCCAAGGTGGGCCTGGTCTTGGTGTGGGCCAAGGTGGGCCTGGTCTTGGTGTAGGTCGTGGTGGGGTTGGGCCTGGTGGTGGATTGGGCATTGGTAGTGGTGGTGTTGGTAGCTCTGGAGGCCCAATTGGGGGAGGACCGGGCTTGGGCATGGGCTCGAGTTCAGGTGTTGGTGCAGGAATTGGTGTAGGGACTAGAATGGGTGGTACCCTAGGTGGGCCAATTGGTGTTCCGGGAGGTGGTGTCCTAGGTGGGCCCGTTGGTGGATCAACTGGGATGGGAGCCGGAGCCGGAATCGGAGCTGGAATGGGTGGGAACATGGGTGGTGGATTGGGCGGTGTGCCTGGTCTTGGGTCGAGTTCAAGTTCAGGTTTTGGTATTGGTGCTGGTGCTGGAACTAGTACTGGTGTAGGTTCTAATCCGGGAGGAAACTAGTAGTACGTAGTACGTACTACATATGCATGCATCTTAAGGAATAATCTAGTTTGTTGTTAGGTGTATGATCTGGAAAGTTAGTTAGTAGTACTTAATTAGTAGTAGGTACTGCACTATCTATGCTCGTCAATCTATTTGTGTTCTCCAAACTATTTTGTATCCATGATGTTTTTTAGTTTTTGATGTTTGTTGTGGCATTAACAAAGTCTCTTGTTCGACTCTAGCACAAAATTTCGTATCCTTTTTATTACCGGGCTAATCTATTTTTGATGAGATAGTGGCAAAAGGTCAACTGAAAGTACTATAAATTTATACTTCATCCACTCTATAAAGGATATAACTCTTGAATTTGCACGTCTGTAATGCAATACTTTGGCCCACAAACATTTTTAATTAGATAATAATAAAAATTATTAAAATATTATATTTTGAAATTGAACATTGACATGAATTTAAAAAAGTCTTATATATTATTTATAAAGTGATCAAAATTTGTAGTCAAAGTTTGTAAAGTTTGACTCCGAAAATGCAAGTGTTGTATTTTTTTCGGGTGGAGGAAATAATATCAAAGTAAACACATTATAAATCTATGGACACCTAATCTATTTGTTAAAAAGAGGGTATATATATCCTGATATCCATATGGTGGTTGAGAATTTTTCATATTTATCAAATTAGGACCTGTTCTCTTCGGTATAAAATGAACATGTGTGATAAGAAAGGTTCCCCTCGTAATAGACTCAGTAAGGAATACTAGACTTGGGGTGCGCACACTTTAGGCAAGGTACCTAGGTAAGGAAAATGAGTTTTTATTAAAGTTATATACTTTATATTATACAAGTATTATCAAGTATCCAAGAAAGGTTCTTCGAAATTAAATATTTCAAATTTTTAATTAAATAAAGTGTTTAATATTCCGCATATACATGTACTCAGTATTTTTACTGACATGCTTTTGTTTTGTTTTGTTTTATGGCTTTGTCCCTGTGATGACCCTATTTTGGCAAGCAGATTTTACAGATTGATATGATGCATACTTCATAGGGGGAGCTAGTGAGGAATCATAATTAGTCAAGGAGTTGTCATTTTATTTTCTTTATCTCCATTGTTATATAGTTGTACAATAAAATTATATTAATAAAAAGAAGTTATTTAAGTTATTTCCGCTGCATTAGTTCAAGTTCAGTTAGTAGTTAATTAATATTAAAGTCTTTAACGTTATCATGTGGCGGTAATACTCTCAAGTTTCTCAAGGAGTTTTATATTAAAATAAGTTTTCCAAAAGAGGGAAATTTGGGGGTGTTACATTCTCACTTAGCTGTTTTACACCACACTCTCAGGTTCCTTAATGGCACTATTGGGCAAGACATACTACTCCAAGGCAATGGTCACTTGCAACTATAGGCTTTCTCAGATTCAGACTAGGCTGCTTGCCCAGATTCTAGAAGATCTGTTACTGGGTACATTCTCTTATTTGGCAAGTCTCCTATTTCCTGGAGGTCTAAGAAGCAAGGCACAATTAGTAAGTCTTCTTCTGAAGCTGAATACAGAGCTATGGCCTCTACAGCTTCAGAAGTCACCTGGACTGTATGATTGCTAGAAGAGTTGGGTGTTACCGATCTTCAACCTATTACTCTTTTTTGTGATAATCAGAGTGCCCTTCACATTGCCAAGAACCCAGTTTTTCATGAAAGAACAAAACACGTTGAAATAGACTGTCATTTCACAAGGGATAAGGTACTTGAAGGCCTTCTTCAATTATCTTATCTTCCTACTCAGTCTCAGCTAGCTGATGTGTTTACCAAAGCTATTATTGCACCTCAGTTCAAGTATCTACTCTCCAAGTTGGGTCTGTTTGATCCTTCCTCGCCTCTCAAACACCTCCCAACTTGAGGGGGGGTATTGGATTATGGGTCTAACTAGTTGTTTTAGAAGAGTTAGTTAGAGAATTTGTTACATTTCTAACTTATTTCTTACACGTGTTGCTTACTATAAAACACATGTAATAAAATGTAGTTGCTGTAATATTTTCATTCTCTCAATATACAAAACCCATTTCTTCTTTCTCTCTATATTCTGTCTCTGTGCAATGATCTAAACATTACAAAATTATCAAAACTGCATTTTGATCATCCATAAAAAGAAAATTTTACCGGCTAAACTAGTTGATTAATAACAAAATCTACGTTTACTTAATCAATAACAAGATCTATGCTTACTCTGACAAGATCCTTCAATTACCTAATTGATTTTTCATATATCTCCAAATTAAACTAAGCAAATCCAAATCTAAACTAGTTGATATTATGTTTATTTCTAAAAAAAATTCTATAATGACAAATTAAACACATAAAAAATATATAAAATATTTTTTCATAGTTCTATTTTTCTTTTTATACCCACATTAAAATGGTTTTCAAATACTTCAATGATTAATTCCTATTATAATTACCAAGAAGAGTAGCTTCAAGGAGGTGATGAACCATAAGAACTTGTTCGGTCGGATTAATGGCAGCAGCATCAGTTAAGCGCCTATGAACATCAAAGTCCATACAACTTACAAGCTTGAGAGAAAGAGCACAAACAAGGTGGCTGATAAAGTTTAAGCAACCACAAGACGTCAGGACCTCTACCAAGTTTCAACTGATTTAAGCCTTTCATTAGAAGCTTCCTCAAAGGAGTTCTAAACAAAAGGATTAAAATTAAAACAATTTCCGAAAATATTACTGGATACATTATGTAAAGAAGCATTTTCAACACATATTATTTGTTTCCAAGCTTATTTTTTGGGGGGAAAGATTAAAGAAAAAAACACAGTTTGGGTAATTGATCAATTTATTACAACAATAATTATGATGTGAAACATGAAGTTATATTAAAACTTGAACGGTTTTTTCACCAAATATCCCCGGCAAATTAAGAAGTTACCATATACCCTCAATGTTTCAGAAATGCACTGTATACCCTTGAGTTTCGAAAAATGTGCACCAGATACCCTTTTCCTAACTGCCGTTAACCCACCGTTAGATTTATTTACGATTTTACCATCATTAAGCCATAATCCTAATTTAACCTAACCCTAACCCTAATCTAACCCTAATCCTGCCCCTAAACCCTCCCCTTTACCCTAACCCTACCCCTAATTGGCAGCCACCACCCCACCCCCCTCCCCTCGACCCCACCCCCTCCACCCCACCTCAGCCCAGCCCCTACTCCTCCCCGTCCCCCTCCCCCACCGCCGATGTGCGTGCCAGCCTCCGCCACCGGCGCTGCTTTTGCGGGTCTCCCCCACCCCCACTGACGCTGCGCGTGTCGGACTCCCCACCCCCTACGCGTCCGTTCACCGCCGACCACTCCTCACCCATTCCCTTCGAACACCAAACCCACACCCCTCCCCTTCGAACACCAGCTACCTTCGAACACCCCACCCCTCCCCTTCGAACACCGGCTACCTTCGAGCACCAAACCTCCCCCACACCACCGGTCTCTCCCACCCCTCCCCCACCTTCGAATTTCGTCAGATTTGGGTTAGTTTTGGCTAGCAGGGGGAGGGGTTTCGCGACGAAAACAGAGAGGGGAGTGCATTGTGAGCTTCGCGGGGCTGCGGGAGGGAGGGGGAGGAGGTGGGGGTTGCGGCAGAGGGAGGGGGAGGGGGGGTTGCGGCAGAGGGAGAGGGTGGGAGTTGCGACGGAGGGAGGGGAGGGTTTGGGGGCTGCGGCGGGGGAGGGGTGGGGGTTGCGCAGAGGGAGGGGTGGGGGGATGGTGGAGGGGAAGGGGGGAGGGGTGGGGGTTGCGTAGAGGGAGGGGTGGGGGATGGTGGAGGGGAAGGGGGAAGGGGAGGGGGCTGGGCTTAGGGTTAAGGTTTAGGGTTTAGATTTTAGGGTTAGTATTTAGATTAGGGTTAGGGATTAGGTTTAGATTTTAGGGTTAGGAGTTAATTGTGACAAAATGGTAAATAAAGGTAACGATAAGTTAACGGCAGTTAAAAAAGGGTATTTGGTGCACAAAAATGAAAAGGCAGGGGTATATGGTGAATTGTTGAAACATTAAGGGTATATTGTGAATTTCACGATTTGTCGGGAATTTTGGTGAAGTAACCGAAACTTAAATGTGGACATATAAGAATAGGATTGGACAATTTCTAATTTAGCTTCTATTCTTTTACCAAACTCTCTAATTTTTTTTTTTGTCAGGACCAAACTTTCTAATTAGGTTAAGGTATGAGCTAGAAAGAAAGCAATTCAAGTAAGGAATATGTAGAAACTTTCCTTTTACTCTTCAACCCTTTTGATACTCAAATTTTAACCAAACAACCAATTAAATAACTAAGACTTCTCTACAGGGTGCATTAAAGAAGACCAAAGTATTTTCACTTTTGTATTGCCTACTGGTAAGGAAAGAACTTCTTAACCTCAACTTTTGAATTTTTTTTAAGAATTTTGATAAAAACTAGTTTTGGCAATATCAACTTAAATACTAATCAGAAAGCTTGGTGTTTGACAAACAGTTAAACTAATCACATATTTTACCAGTTCCAACACCTAAACAGTTTTAGCTTATTTTATCAATTACACTTAACTTATCAATTTTATTTTATTTTTAGCTAGTATTACCGAAAAAAAAAAGCCTTGATAATATTGCTTTATGTTTTCCCCTAAAAAATAAATAATGTCAATAGCCACAGGAAGAATCATTCATCAAAAAGATTCATGATTACAGGATTCTACGCAACTTGACAATTTTTTTAATTAATCTTTCTTGGAATTTTACCAACTCCCGTTCTTCCCACAATTAACAATTCAAAAACCACAGTACTACCCAAGATCACTACACAATTAACAATTTAAAAACCAAAGTACTACCCAAGATCACTACACAATTAACATAGAAGGAGATGGATTCAACCAAAAAGCTATAGATTTCATGCAATGCATAATACAAAATCGGAAAAAACTTGGTTAACCCACCGGGTAGACTACCCATCAAATTCCTACAATCTCTTCGGTTATATCCAAACATCCTCGAAATCATATACAATCGTCATTGTAACCAAAATCAAAATCATCATCATCATCATCATCATGTCGAAATGGCAAACCATCCAACCTGACTTCAACATTGTCAAGACTAGGGCAGCACCATTTAACCCAAGCCCGAGGTGGAAAGAACAGTTGAGCATACACATCTTGGTCCTGCTCACGCATCTCTTTAAACCGAATAACACCATTCTGCTCCATCCTTGAAAACTGAATGAATTTATCATAAGGCGGATAACTTAGATGTTTGAGACAATCAGTCCCTTTAGGCATCTGGGTATTTCGACTCTGTCCATAATAAATCAGTTTAAAGAAGTTGTTATAAGGAGCAAATATGTGGCAGATTGAATCAAGTATCCTACCTGCCAGATTCTCAGTCACTGCATAATCAGGAAAAGCAAATGATACAAAATCTCCAATAAAAAAGATCTCATCTCCCAAGTTTACCACACGTTCCCACTTACTCTCTAAATCTTTCATCAAAAAAACATTCAAGAAATCAGTTTCTTCATTTTCAAACATATCCATATCCCCCCCACACGCACGAATAAACACATACAAGCAACTATTAGATTTAGATGGCACGAACTTAATGCACCAAATACGATCGATTATACCATCCACTTTAATGCAGGTCGGATAACCAGAAAAGTTAAGGAAGAGATTACTCCAACCACCAGGTAAAATATCTGGGCCAGTCATGAAAAGATTTAATATCAAGGATTTGCCTGGATTGATTACTCCAACCTTCCAATCAAGGAAAAAGACATAAAATTTGTCTTTGTGAAACGCTATATCATGTACGAAACCATTGCAAACAACTTTAAACCATTCTTTTTCCTCTGACCGTAGTAACAGCAAATCACTCATAGTACTAGCATTATCCTCATCAATCATCTCAAGTTGCACTAACACAACAGCGAACATGCGACTTGAAGTAAAATCCCATTCGCCGACAACTTTCTTTGATAAGGACTTAGCATTGTGATCCAACTCTTCCACAAGATGCAAAGACCTTGCAAGTTCATGAACATGACCGTCTAACTGTACAAGTGTGGCATTCAATATAGCTAGTGTTTATAATACAGACCTATGACTATGAAAGTACCCTTCTACCATTTACAATATAATATTATCCCTTTACATATAATATTATCCAATACTACAAATTAATTTCTCCCATAATAGGTGGGTCAGTGTAGATATATTTTTGGCCTATCTTACAATGATGGTTGTCTGAGGGGTTAAGTAATTGCAGTTTGTTTGTTCCAGTTTCACCCACTCTCGCAACCCAGCTACCACAATTACCAGCATCACCAGCTGAAAGATGAGTAAAAAGGTAAAATTTGGTTTCAGGGAGAAAGAGCGGGCATTTTTCTTTAGGGTTAAGATTAGGTACTTGTACATAATACTTATGCACTGGGAGTTCATGTAGGGAGACAGCGGATCTCCAAGAAGGACAGACCCCTCGAAGACGAGGAA
Source organism: Beta vulgaris subsp. vulgaris (assembly GCF_026745355.1). Lineage (NCBI taxonomy): Eukaryota > Viridiplantae > Streptophyta > Magnoliopsida > Caryophyllales > Amaranthaceae > Beta > Beta vulgaris. The sequence continues at coordinate 3,384,277 of NC_079205.1, read as the reverse complement.
CATCTATCTTCAAATCAAAGTATTTGATAATATGTAAGAGCACATCCTTTGGAAGATCAGCCCATTGGTTTGGGTTTGGGTAATTCTTGTGTCGCTCTTGGAAGGTTTCTATAGGGATTTCCATTATATTACACTTCAAAATGTAATAGAATGACTAGTTTTTTTTGTTCCACAACAGTGAAGGAATGAGAATTGAACTTAGCAAAAGCAAGGGATGTAATATATACTTCCTACGTTTTTTTTTAGATGTTACACTTTCAAAAATTGTGGTTTTCTAGGCAAAAATTGGAGAAGTGATTAGGAGAGAATAAGTATAGGGGATTAAAGGGGTGGGGACCATTGCACATGGGGGTTTAAGGGAAAGGAGGAGAGAGAAAAGAGGGACCACTAGTTGGTTCCCTCCAATTCTCTATTACTACACGCTGATGAGGAGGGGAAGGGGAGCCAAATTTTGGCAGCAAACCAATTCCCTCCAAAATTTTCATAAAGTTGAAAATTTGCAAAAAATTGAAATTCAGCATTTCAAACATTGTTTAAGCTACATTTCCAAACTCTATCCTCTATATAAACCCCCCAAAATTAAATGAGGGCTTATTTCCCAAAATGAGGAGAGAGAAAATATTGTTTAGCACCATGGTTTAGTTTCTTTACAAAAATCAGATTGTTCCCACAAATCACTGCACACACATTGCACAGGAACAATTACAAAAAATTCCTACTTAATTAAGAACTGAAGTTTCCACAAAAAACTTCACACTTCAGTCTTCAAAAAATCTTCCAGCTTATAACAGATGGGGTCAGCAGATGATGGAGGAGCAGGAGTTTTGCCTTCAAGAGCTGCTGGAAATAGAAGGCATGGAGGATGAGTTGCTGATGCATGAGATGTGGACACATTACAACAGTGATGATGACACAGAGGATGATGATGATGGAGGTACAGCAGCAGCAGATGGCAGTCAATCAGAGCAACCAAATCACCAGGGTAACCCACAACAACAAAACACAGAAATAGAACACAATGTAAGTTCAACAACCCAAAAACCACATTTAACTTTAACAAAAAGAAGAATGTTGGTTGATGACCTACTTACCTCTGAAATAAATGGTAAATTTGCATGGGGTTTAAAAACAGAAATAGCAAAAAAGCATGGCATAAGTAGGATGACATTAGATAGGATATGGAAAGATGCAAAAAACAGAGAGAAGCTGGGCATGCCATAGATGTGAGAAACAAAAAAGCAGGAAGATGTGGTAGGAAGCTTAAAGTATATGATGACAAATGGCTTCAGTCAGTCCCACTTAATCTGAGGACAAGTATAAGGGCATTTGCTGGATATCTTAAAATCCCCCCCTCCACTGTTTACAGTCTATTGAAACGGGGCAAGCTGAGAAGTCACACTAGCAGCACCCACCCAAAACTGACTGAAGATCATAAGATTCAAAGAATGAAGTGGGTGTTACAAACACATATTACCAGCAACAAGGACACAACCACCTAAATTTGTTGACATGCAAAATGTTGTTCACATAGATGAGAAGTGGTTTTATTTAAGTCCAGATATGAGAAGGTTTTATTTGCTTCCTGCTGAAGATGACCCTTATAGTTGCTGTCAGTCCAAGAGGTTTAAGATAAAAGCCATGTTCATGTGTGCCACATCTAGACCTATTAAGGACAGTGAGGGAAGGATGATACATGATGGGAAATTTGGTATCTACCCTTTTGTTGAGTATGCAAGAGCTAAGTATTCAACAAAAAACAGAAGGGCAGGTACTATGTTGACAAAGGCAATTGAAAGTGTTACACTACCAGTTATGAGGAATATGATAGTTAACACTATCATACCTGCCATAATGAGGAATTGGCCAGAAGGTGTGTCCAAAGAAATCTACATACAACAAGACAATGCTAGACCTCACATTCATGCATCAGACCCACAATATTAGATCAGCAGCAGAACTCAGAATGGATTCAATATCCAACTCATCAATCAGCCAGCTCAGTCCCTGACTTAAATGTGCTAGACTTGGGGTTTTTTAGAGCAATTCAGGCACTACAATATCAATCATTTCCTAAGAACCTAGATGAACTGATTTTAAGAGTGCAGGACTGTTATGATTTCTTTGACCCAGAAGTTTTGAAGTACACTTGGTTGCAATTACAATATGTTATGGTAGAAATACTAAAGTGCAAAGGGGGGAACAATTTCAAGAATCCACACCATGCAAAGAGAAAGTTAGAGAGATTGGGATTACTTCCAGAAAATGTAACAGTGGACCAAGCTGTGATAGATGAGGCAGTTACATACTTGAATGAGAGGTTTGTGAATGTAGGAGAAGCATTTGACTACTTAGATGCACATCAAGAGTAGAATGGGCAGAAGATGTGGCAAGTTTTTTTTGAACATAACTACACTGTGTATGAAGGAAAAAAAGGTGAGAAGCATTATGAGGACATAACTTTTTGGTATATATCTAGTATAGAAGAAGATGAAGGATCTACTTGCACAAATACACAGGATCTACTTTTTGTTAAAGATTATGGACAACATGAAGCAACACTTCTAAGCAAACCAGAAAGTTTTGGGGGGTTCTTGTTTAGTTATTAGACTATTTTGTACATGTTCAAGGACTGGTTTGTATAAGCAGTGATGCAAGCATTTAATGAAGTCAAGCAATTATGGTTGTTTTTATTCTTTTGCATGTCAACAAGTTTAAATTAAGGTGTGTGTTTTTAAAATCCATCAGGGTTAATTCAATGGCTCATTGAGGAAGCAGAATGGATGATTTAAAACCTCAACTTATTGGTTTAACACCAATAAGGAGCAAATCATCTATTGCTCTTCAAGCCCAATGTTATGAGTCCTTTCATCATTTGGATTTTACTTTTTAAAATACATTTGGGACTCAAGGGGGGAAGCAAGAGGGACTCATTGTGTAAACAGTGGGGGACTTAACTTAACTCAGCACCCAAAAACAGAAGGCAACCAAAAAACACAAGGCAACCAAAAACAGAAGTACATCATTAGCCATTTGTTCATCCTCAAACCTCCTATCCAAACCAACACCCATAGGCTTCCCAAAAATACATGCCAACCACATACATAAGGCAACCAAAAACAGCCAACCAAAATACACAATCCAACCAAAAACAGAAGCCTACCAAAATCAGAACCCAACCAACACTTTCATAGGCAACCAAAAACAGCCAACCAAAATATTCATAGACAACCAAATACACAATCCAACCAAAAAATATTCATACCCAACCAAATACACAAGGCAACCAAAAACAGCCAACCAAAATACAAAATCCAACCAAAAACAGAAGCCTACCAAAATCAGAACCCAACCACCACTTTCATAGGCAACCAAATACACAATCCAACCAAAAAATATTCATACCCAACCAAATACACAATCCAACCAAAAACAGAAGCCAACCAAAAACAGAAGCCAACCAACAGATTTATAGGCAACAAAATATATTCATAGGCAACCAAAATATATTCATAGTCAAAAAATAATAGCCACCAAATAACCCATATACAACCATATTAAAAGGCAACCAAATACACAATCCAACCAAAAACATAAGCCAACCAAAAACAGAACCCAACCAACAGATTTATAGGCAACCCCAAATCAGACCCCAAGCAACATATTTATAGGCATCCAAAAACACAATCCAACCAAAATAATATCATAGGCAACCAATAATAGGCAACAGCAAACCAATAGGAATTTCAGGGACTCAAATTAACTAAAAGGCAACGAAAAACAGAAGGCAATTAAAAGAGTTAGGATGATAGAACCTCAGGGAGTCAAAGTACTCTCCTTTCTCCTGATAAGGAAGCAATGAGTATCAGGATCAAGTTCTGATGAAGTGCAGGGACTCATTGGAATTTCAAGCTCACCCCCACCATCCTCAGCCTCCTCATCATCCAGCAGTTCTTCAACCACATCGAACACCTTAAAACCCCCATCAGACTCAACATACATAGCATAAACAGTGCCTTCATCGTCGTAGACGTTGAAGGACTTAGAACCACAACCCAAACACTGACATCTGTCCTTCCTCTTACACCCCACAATTTCCTTCTCCTTCTCCTTCCCCTTATCCTTCTCATTCTCCTTCACCTCTTGAACTTTACCATTTTTCCCAACAGTGTAAAAACACGGAGCCTTTAAAGCACAAACAATCTCATGGGTAGAACGGAGAATTTCCTTACCTTTTCCCCCATCCCCTTCTTCCTCAACCCTAGATCTAGGCCTCAACCTCTGTGAAATAGGTCTGGGGTCAAAGATCTTCTTAACTTGGGGACTCATTTTTTTAGGGTTGGAAGAAGAAGAAGGACGGAATTCCCTTGGTAACCCCGTAACCTGATAAAACTCATCAACCACCACACCCAAAGCCTTGAAGGCATAAGGGCGAAGCAAGTGCTTTGCATCTCCACTGTCATAGAGCCTCCTTGGCCAAGGAGACCCAGTCTGCAATGCAAGCATCAACTCGCGAATAGAGTCAGACTCATCAGCATCGTCAGTTTGGAACAAGGCGTCAACAAGGGGTTGGAGGTCAGGCACAAAATTCTTCGGCATTTTTCTAGGGTTTTTTTGAAGAACTTTTGAGGGGAGATTTGAAGAGAAATCGAAAGTTTCAAGAGAAGAATGGAGAAATCGAAAGTTTTAAGGGGATATTTGAAGAGGAAGTGAAGAAATCTAGAGAGAGAAAATGAAGTACAGTAGAGAGAGGAAGAGAAGATCAGAAGAGGAGAAATGAAAGTGGAGAGAGAGAAGATGAATTTCGTAGTTTTAGGGTTAGGGAATTGGAGTGGTTGGGGAAGAACTTTAATGGGGGGGATGAATCAGTTGGGGGAGGGGGTTGAATCTATTAAATTATCATGGGGAAGATGAAAAGGTAGTTGGGGGTTTTAATTTTGGTGGGAATGGTTAAAATCTGATTAGATTAGGTAGGGATTTAATAGGGTAGATTAAGAGTGTTTTAATTTTTAAATGGGTAGTTAGTAAGGGTAATATGGACATTTCACAAGGCAAAAGTTACTAAATAAGGAAATTTTAAAAAGTGTAACATCTATTTAAAATCATGCAATTTTAGGAAAGTGTAACATCTAAAAAAAACGGAGGAAGTATAATGGTTTTTGGTAACTTGGTAAGAGCATGGAATAGGTAACGGTTAGGAAATAATAAGAAGTTAATGTATGTGATTTCCAATATTTGAGAAAGACTTAAATGTGGTGAAACGTTAACATTCAAGCTATTTTCAAGATAATGGTTGTATTTTCCAATACAGGGATGAAAAAGGAAGATTGGTGGTTTGGCCGTTTCGTTGCTGATTGCTCATTTCCAACGACTTGTGTTCAAGGGAATATTTCTAAAATTCTAAGGGTTTCATATATCCAAAGCCAACGATTAGAGTTTTTTTAATTTCTTTTTGGTAAATTGTCAGTAATTAGCTTTTGAAAGCACTTTTCTGAAAAAAAATTACCTTATATCATGTTTTTCTTTTTGATAGTTTTGCAGAATTTTATTAATGAAAGGAGGATAGCAACGACTAATCCACCTTGGTTTACAAAAAGTGAGCTACATCAGTTTTCTAACTTTAAAAATAGAAGAGACTCAGCTATAGCCAAGCGATAAATTCTGCATCCCTAACAAGACCTTGTTTTGCAAGAGTGTCTGCTACTACAGTAGAAGCCCTCTCTTTGTGGATGATGGAGACATCAAGCCACTGCTTCATAGCATTTCTGATGAAATTGAGTTAAAAATTCAGGTTCCATGGACCCCTTCAAAGCTATTATATTTAGACCTGTTCTTTTCAACATAAAGCAATTGAAACTAAACTAAACTGAATTGAATTGATTGCAGTTGAAATGAATTGAACTGATTGCAACTGAATTGAACTAAACTGATTGCAACTAAAATAAATTAAATTATAATTAATAAAAATGATAATTGAAGCTGAACTGAATTGAACCGAATTGAACTCATTACAACTGAACTGAAAATAAACTGGGGAGAACAGACCCTTAGTTATTGAGGTGTTTGCAATTCAACTTAATAAGCTTACACATAATAATGTAGTTGTCGTCATGGAAGAAGATGAAGAGGAGATGCAACATTTTTCATCGGAGTTAAGGTGTCATGTGTTCTACCTCCTCTGCCCCATAACTTACCAAATAACAATGTGGGAACCCAATCCAATTACTCGGTTACTACAAGTGACATCTTTTGTTTCACTGGATATAGTATTGAGGAATGAGGATCACAAGGACGAAGCCACATTGGAGGGCTGGTAGGGGCCCCGACCCTTATAGCTTATCCCCATGGCCCATATATTTTTTTAAGTTAGGCCCTTGTAGAGATTTTGTTTATATATTAAATGAGATTTTTATAGAGTTGATAGAAACTATTGATTTGGTGGTTAATGACTAGTGAAATGTTTGAGTCATCAACATCAAAAACTCTACTACTCTCTCTTTGTAAGTTCCTGGCCTTCCCCCTGGAGGGTCAGTTCCCGGTTATTCCTAAATGAACCGAGCTGGATTAAACTGAACTGAAATTGTACCTAAAAAAATCAAAACATTAAGTTTTTCTTTATGTTTCTTGAAACCTAAAATCAAACACAACGGTTATTAGCATCCTGATTCCGTAAAAAATAATGACACTATAAGCCTACTAGGGATGGCAACGGGTCGGATCCGTATTTGACGACCAGACACGGATCCATCATGTCCAAATTTTTAGAATCCAAATCCTGAAAAAATGAATCTGGATCTACGGATCCAAGTTGGATCCAATATCCATTGCTATCCCTAAAGCCAACACTACACACTCACATTACTTTTTCTCTTCATAGACATCACCCGCCACCCTCTGTAATTCTCTTTCAGAATTCAATTAAGAAATTAAACATGGCATTGCTTTGCTGTTCTGGAGTCTTCATGTAAAATAAAATGATAAAAAAAGAGCAACTTTGATCATCTTAATTTACATTAACACTCTCCTGATCAGGGGACTTCAGAGTCTTCACGTAAAATTTCCACGCCTTCCCAAAGGTTAAGTGAAGTTGCTTTTTTTATTTTTATATAAGGAGAGTCTAAAGAACAAGACTTTAGAGTTTCATGTAAAATAAGATGATCAATGTTAGTCACACTAGTACATAAATTACCACCATTAAAAGGGAGTCGTTAATCATTACTGCTTTAACCTTTTCTTTAATGGTCTTGCTTCTTTTTTTTTTTTTGGTGTTTGCACCCGGTTCACCCTTCGAGCTACATCCGGATCGAGGCCAAGTTCGGGGTGGTTAGGTTCCATTCCTCTCCCAAGGGTGTTGCGGGGATTCGAACACGAGTCCGTCCTACCAAAGCCAGTCCCCATCACCACTGGGCCAACACTTACTTGGTTAATGGTCTTGCTTTAAGTCTTAATATAGTCTACTTTCTTTTAAGCCAGACGGATATTGTTACACATACCCCAACCCACTACTAATAAAGGATTAAAAAATATTAATTATGTTGAGTTGGATTCCATTACCACAATCCTCAACAAGTCTTTATTAATGGTGGGTAGACAAAGTTTTTTCCGTTCCAAACCCGTTTCCATAACCCTATAAACATAGTTTTTGTTAGAGGTGATCATGGGCCGGGTTCGGGCCGGGCCGCGGCCAAAAAAATTTGCCCATTGGTCGGGCCGGGCCTAAATTCGGGCCGAATTTTTGTGTCCAAAGCCCGCTATTTAGTGCCTAAATTAACGGGCTTTTGCGGGCCAAAACAGACCGGGCCAAAAAATAGACTAAAAAGTCGTTTTTGGCTTGTCCAAAGCCCGCCCAAAGACAAAAAAAATCCGACCAAGCCAGGCCAAGCCCGGCCCGGCTCTCAGGTCGAAAAATTCTACCCAAACCCCGGCCCGTTTGGGCCGGGCCAAAAATTCAGAATCCAATGCTTTTCCTGTAGTTCAATTCTCATTCATTGTTACTAGTTTAGAAGTCTGAAATTCAATCATCCATCTCTAGCTAGCCTTATGGAAACAAAACCTCCCAATACCAACACAGAAATCTCCCTAAACCCAAAGCAGTGGGCTGATCTTCCAAAGGACTTCCTCTTACCTTGATTTGAAGACGGATGTTCCTCGCCTCCAAGGGTCTGTACCTCTTGCAGATCCGCGGTCCCTCTCCATGAACTCCCAGTACATAAATATTATGTACAAGTCCCTAACAATCTCCCTTTCGACGAATGCAACCCCCCTAACCTTGATTCAAACAACAATCTCCTTGATGATCTGTTCCTCCTCGAAGCCAAATTCTAACTCTTTACTCCTTCAGCTGATGTGAGTGATTTTGATGGGTGGGTGGCCAGAGTAGGTGAAACTGGTACAAACAGACTGCAACTACTTGGCCACTTAGATCACTATCATTTTAAAATAGACCAAAAATATATCTACACAGAGCAGAACCACCTATTACCAGGGAAATCAATTTGTTAGACTGTCATGTTTTAGAACTTGCTACACTCTTATGTCTCGTGCACAGGTTAGATCACAACGTCGAGCACGTATCCAAGAAAGTTGTTGGCGAATGGGACTTTACTTCAAGTCAATCTTTCTCTGTGTTGGTTCAACTTAAGCCGAACATGTTTGTTGCTGAAAGTGATTTGCTGTTATTGAGATCAGGGGTTGAAGAATGGGTTAAACTTCCGTGCACTGTCTTCTTGGTACATGATATAGCATTAGTTTCACAACTTAATGTCTTTTATAATAATGGGGAGGTTGGGGAGCAAATTAGATGGTAAACACAAGTCTACCATCTAAATGGTGTGTACCATTCTATACGGCGTTGTTTTGCATTGTAATACAATAAACAAAACATCATCCTCGATGAACAAACTAAGTAACATAAAGATGGAAGTAGAACAAAAGAACAACATACAAAACTCAAATAACATTTGAATCACCAATGAACAACAACAAAAAATGAACATAAGAGAAAATATTTAATGAACAACTACTCAACCTAATGAACCAACAAAGAAAACACAATGAACACAAAAATATTTGCAATAAACAAACTAAGAAACATAAAGATAAAGGTCAATAAAGGAGAATAGTCAAGATCGATATTAATTGGAGAACAATTGATGTACATTAGTTTCACATATTCATCGGAGAGCAACGGATGTACGTTAGTTTTACGCATTTTAAGTTTTTTGGATTGTATTTTGGCCCGTGTCTACCATTCATCTACCAATTGGAGGTTGGGGTGATCAATCAAGGCAATTCCTCAATATCAAACCAGCTTATCAGTGGCCCAGATATCTTTAAAACAATCAAGCAATACAGTGTAAAAGCTGCCCATTGCGAATACACTTATCAAAGGGATTCATCTAAAGGGGTAATGCACAAAATAAAGATGACAAATTTATCAAACTTAACATCAATAAAAGGGTTTCCCGTATCACTAAATCCTCTAAATGACATCAAAACTAAACAAAATCCTTAAAATTGGCTAAAAAGTAAATAGATCTAATATGATAAACATAGTTCGTTCAACAGAATGAACACCCACAATTAGAACCTGAGTTTGGAGAAAAACCAACGATTCTTTCCAGTCTTAAATCTGTCCTCAAACCTTGTCTTAGTCTCCTTAGCAGCAGTAACTTTCTTATCTTTAGACTGAAGAACATCAGAAGAAACAACATCCTTGAGATCTACATCAAGAGTGTAACGAGTAGGCATGATGTGAGTGTAATTAACAACCTTAACAAAGCATTTAACCCTCGATTTCTTAGCCTGTTTCTTTGCTGAATCTTTGCGTATCACCTTTTTTGGGTATTTGTTGATTCCAGCAACAAGACAGTGTCCGTATGGTCTGTCCCGAGTTCCTTCATCGAAGTTGCGCACAATCACTGCCTTCCTACCTGCATAACGCCCTTGTAGCAAGATCACTGCTTTACCTGGTTTCATACACTTCACCATTTTTATGTTTGGGAGTAGACTTTTTTTCAGTTTTCTCTCTAATGGAGACGGCAGGGGAGAAATGGGGAGATAGATATAGATAGGTTTTGGGAAAGGAAGTACGCAGGGTTATTGAGTTGTTTAACTTCCTTGGACCTTGATACTTCTACGGCCCATTTGGTATTAGGTTAAAAGGTATTGGCCCTGTTTGGTAAATAGAGTTTAGAGTTTAGCTTTTAGAGTTTTAACTTTTTATTCAGCAGATTTGACAATTTTTTTTTATAAATGTATTTGGTGAAATTTAACTGATTACTAAAAGTTTATTGCCATTTGTTTGTGTAAAATGACATTTATAGACATTTTAATACATCTGTGTAGTATTATTATTAGGGGCAAAAAAGTCAATAAACATATTTCTACCTAATCCTCTAAAGAAAAAGCTCCTAATATGAGCTTTTTCATTTTGATAGTTTTCATTCCAAAACTCTCTCTAAAACTCTCTTTTACCAAACACCCTTTTTAGAGTTTTTGACTAGTCAAAACTCTAAAAGTGGTCCAAACCTCTCTTTTTGCTCCAAAACTCTAATTGCCAAACACCCCATAGTCTGTGTTTGGCAAATAGAGTTTAGAATATAACTGTTATATTTTCACTTTGTTATAATTTTGTTGTCATCTTTTTTTTGTTGTGATTAAGAATTGTGGGAGTTGGATTTTGATAAGGCATTAAGTCAGTCTATATTTTAAGTGGTCGTTTGATTTACAGGAAATCATATAGGCAATAGAAATTCCTATGATTTTTAGATTTGGGTAATTGTTTGGTTGACAGTAAGTGAAGAAATTGGGGGCAATGAAAATTTATGGAAATCTGAAATTTCTACAAAATGTAGGAATTTATTTACCTACCCTCCCCTAGCTTGGTCACTCATAATTCCTTCATAAATTCCTATGTATTACAACTTCCCTTATGACTGTCAAACAATTTAGCTCTACATAGTTAGGAAGTGATGATAAATCCGGCTTCGACTGGTGTTACTAATATGCTACAAATTATTAAATGTTTTATTTATATCAATTGGTACGATTCTTCTTTAGTATTTAATGTTGTTAATATTTTTTTTGGGCTTCACTAGAATCCTCATGGTAAGATAAAGGATCCTGCGAGATTGGAGTTTCTCACAGGTTAACCCATTGGTTTGGGTTTGCAGATGAACACTTTGAGAGTGGGAGGATAGTAAGGAGAATCGAATTCCTAACCCTGAGATTGGAAAGTTCTTTCCTTGCTTGTCATTGCCCGATGGGAAAGTGGAAATACTTTGGTCTTATTTAATGCATCCTCTAGAGAATTCTTAGTTATTTACTTGGTTGTTCGGTTAAGATTTGAGAATCAAAAGGTTTGAAGAGTAAAAGGCAAAGTTTCTACATATTCCTTACTTGAATTGCTTTCTTTCTAGCTCATACTTTAACCTAATTAGAAACTTTGGTAAAAGAATAGAAGCTAAATTAGAAATTGTCCAATCCTATTGATATATGTCCACATTTAAGATTTAACTTAATGTTTCACATCATAATTCTTGTTCTGATAAAATTGACCAATTACCCAAGTTGAGTTTTTTTCCCTATCTTTCCCACACAAAAAATAAGCTTGGAAACAAATAATTTGGGTTGAAAATGCTTCTTTACATAATGTATCCAGTAATATTTTCGGAAATTATTTTAATTTTGATCCTTTTGTTTAGAACTCCTTTGAGGAAGCTTCTAATGAAAGGCTTAAATCAGTTGAAACTTGGTAGAGGTCCTGTGGTTGCTCAAACATTATTAGCCACCTTGTTTGTGCTCTTTCTCTCAAGCTTGTATGGTCTCTTTGATGTTCATATGCGCTTAACTGATGCTGCTGCCATTAATCCGACCGAACAAGTTCTTATGGTTTATCACCTCCTTGAAGCTACTCTTCTTGGTAAGTATATTAGGAATTAATCATTGAAGTTATTTGAAAACCATTTTAAGGTGGGTATAAAAAGAAAAATAGAACGATGAAAAAATATTGTAAAATTTGTGAGAAATAACCTTTTATAATTCCTTATTTGCAAGAAACAATAATCTTTTAATTTTTTTTGGCATTTAACAACCTTAACTAAATTTCTTTTTTACGAGATCAAACCTGAAGGCTTTTTTCCGACCTTAATTCTCGTTTCCAGGCATTGATCAAGGTGTTTTCTAAGTGCAATCCTCGTACTTGAAGGTGTTTAATGCCTTAACCAATGCTTGTGATCGAAAATTGATGTCGAAAAATAGCCTTGAGGTCTTATCCCGCAAAACAAATTTTGTTTAAGGTTGTAAAAGGCCAAAAAAAATTAAAAAAGTTGTTTCTTGTAAAAAAGTGTTTATAAAAGATTGTTTCTTGCAAATTTTTATATATTTTCATGGCTTTAATTAGTTTGTCGTTATAGAATGTTTTTGAAAAAAAATAAGATCAACTAGTTTAGATTTGGATCTGCTTAGTTTAATTCGGAGATATATGAAAAACGAATTAGGTAAGTGAAGGAGCTTGTCAGTTTAAGCATAGATCTTGTTATTGATTAAGTAAACCTAGATTTTTTTTTGAAGGGAAGTAAACCTAGATTTTGTTATTAATCAACTAGTTTAGCTGGTAAAATCTTCTTTGTATATATGATCAAAATACAGTTTTATTTTGAATAGATAGAAATGACTAAAAGAATGTGTTAATTAGAATTCATGATCATATATCATTATCTAATTCAATTGTTTTTCTTACATTATTTTTTAAATAGGTATTTGCTTGTTCCTTGCTCTGATAATAGACAGACTACATTATTACATGAATGAGATTCGTCGGTTGAAGAATAAATTAGAAGATTACGAGTTCCACATCCAAAAAGGAGGAGCGCTGCGAAGTTAGTGCACCAATATACACAAGGTGGCGATGCAAGTTAACAACTTGAAAGCTTATATTACAGGAAGTATATTAATCATCATTGCTTTGGAGCTCTTGTAATTATTTGTATGTACAAAAGCGACATGTATGGAGATGTATTGCATTGTGATCATACCCTATCGAATAAATCAAATCACTAGATCAAGACAACAATTGATGTCAATTTGACATATAAAGTGTTGTATTAAAATTTGAATTGCAAATATTATTTTAATACATAACTACAATATGATATTTATGGAGCTAATAGCTAATAGCTGACAACTAATATTCCGCCAACAACTATATGTCTAGTACACTTAACGAGATCTAACTTTGCATGCCTATGATTTGTCTAAGAAACCAAGGACTACTTAGTAAGTTACTTTCTTAATCATATCTGAACATAAAATGTTGAGTTTAAGGTCATTATTAAGCTTAATCAATATTGTTACTTGAAGACTTTTCTAAAAGATTAAGCAAAATGCATGAATGTAAGCATCATCAAATTTTCGCGTTTGCATTTTGGCTTATGCATGATAGAATGTAATTATCAACAAATACAATATTGACTAAACCTATTTCAACTTGCAAAAAGAATTATTGAAGGAACCAAAGCAAGAAAGATACCCTTGGAAAAACAAAAAAAAAAAGCCTATATAGACCACTACTATTGAGAATTATTCTATCAAAGATAAGGAAAAATAATTGAAAAGACTAATGCATGATTTACCAAATGAGTTGATTCAGTTCTGAGTAAAACTAGACAAATCAGGGTTATTATCCTTGTCAATTTGCATCACATTCTCATTACCTTTTCCATTATTGTTAACATTACTATTAACATTATTAGTAAGGGACTCAAAATTGCCCTTAATTATTATTGAGGAAATGGCTGCTGCTAAGGCTGAAGCAAGAGTTGGGTCCGCAGCAAGGGCTGCTTTAGCAATACTTAGTGGGTCAATCAAAGGCAAGTTATGATTTTCTCTATTGAGCTCACTTGAACCATTAAAGTTGTTAGGGGATTGTCCCAATAATTGTTGCATAAGGCTCGCCAAGCCCGAACCATTTGTGTTTGCACATGGTATGTTACTATTGTTTCCTTGTGGTTGTGAGCCTTGTGGCCTAGTAAGGTCCAATGTAATAGTTGGAAATGGTGCTGATGCTGAGATTGTGGCTAGGCTTGGGAGGCCTGGGAGAGCCGTGGGTTGTGAGAACATGGGTGGGTTTAGAAGTCCGTCGATCGCGGTTGATGACTTGGAGCCAGCTATGAGCATTGAGGCGGCAGATGATGTAGTGCTGGCCATCGCTACAGCTGCGTTTGGCAAGGGATGGTTGTGATGTCCCTCGTAGGTTGTAATGAGAATGGTGCGGTCTTCAGCACATCTTTGTACCTATTGGAGTTACAATCATATGTTATAAGTAGTGTAAACATATTAGGATGAAAGTTGATGAATACCTTAAGCTAGACAATAAAAAGTTCTTGAGAAAACTATGAATATTGAAAGCATATAGTTTTACATTTTGCCTTGATAGAGCTGACTTATGTCTCGACTAGCTTTCAGAGCACGCGATGCGTGCGGCGATAATTTTTTCATTGTGATATTTCGTAATGTCAAGTAGTCAGTTTTATATGCACATAATACATGTAGCGACAAGTTATTTGTAATAGTTTAAGTTGATAGTTTTTTCAATAAAGAATATATTTTGTTCAACTTATTCGAAGTTATTTTCAGCAGAAATAAGTTTAGATAAGTTCTTGTTCTGACATTGTTATCCTCTATGTAATTGACTTATACAAATTGAAATTATATAAACCCATTAAAATGATCGTTTCTTTACTTGATTATAATGTTGTGGAAGTATAGTGCTGATTTTTTTATTTTTTTTTTGGCAATTTTTTCTTTTGATGGAAGATTTTGATATTCTTAAATGAATTTGTTATATTTGTTTTTTTGTAAATTTTTTTAGTCTTTCCTTCTCTTGAACCTAAAATTTTAGGTTATTCTAATTGTAGTTTTTAAAAATGACAAATATTTTGATTGATTGATTACCCATTTTATTTTAAAAATTTAAACAAAATTGATGTAATTAAAAAGTAAGGGTAATATAGTCATTTAATAGGCATCGTTACATATATATTAACCCAAGTATTAAATGACAACACCAAATCTTTTATTAAAGAGAAGAGAGTGGACGAGTGATCTTTAACACTCCACCTCAACGTTATCTCTCTCAGAGTTAGTCTAGAAGTCATGCTAAGTTGTTTACGAAACTTTTCAAGCTTTGGTCCTCCAAGACCTTCTGTGAATATATCAGCAACTTGGTCCTCCGTGTTCACTTGTTCAAGTTCAATCTCACCCCGTATAACCTTTTCTCGGACGAAAAGATAGTGTACCTCTACATGTTTTGTCCTTGCATGAAAAACAGATTCTCCGCTAAACGTATTGCAGCCTGATCGATTATCACAAGCTAACTTGATTCCCCGATCAATTGGTTGAAGCAGATCCTTCGCCAACCACACACATTCTTGTGTAGCCATAGTTGCCGCTTTGTATTTTGCTTCCGTACTTGATAGTGACACTGTTGGTTGTCTCTTGCTATACCAAGAGACTGCTCTAGAACCCAGATTAAACACATATCCACTAGTCCACCGACGAGTGTCGAGATCACCAGCATAGTCAGCATCACAGTATCCGATAACTTCAAAACTCTTTATCATTGTGGTACATGATTCCATAGTCAATGATCCCTTTTACGTACCTCAATATCCGTCGTACTGCCTCTAGGAGACATGTCTTCGGTTTTCGCATGAACAGACTAATCACACTCATTGCATATGCAATATCAAGTATGGTTAACGTGAGATAGATAAGACTTCCCACCAATTGTCTGTACATGGTCACATCTTCTAGATCTTTGCCTTCAACTAAACATAACCCTGCATTAACGTCCATCTGCCAGAGCTTTCAAGAAATAACTCCAAAGGTTCCTTCGATTTAAAATTTGAATCTTCATATGGAAGTTGGTGTGCTTTACCAAATTGACATCCAGCGCAAACTATATCTTCCTTGACATCTAGTTGATGAAGACCATTGGGCATCGACTTCTTCATCATGACCTTGAGTTTGTTGTAGCTCACGTGACCCAAGCGTGCATACCATATATCAATTGTCTCATTTTCCTCGCCTTGTCTACATATGCCATTTTAGTAGACATCACGTAGACTGATTTAAGACGTCGTCCCTTTAAGATAGGAGAAGAATTTCCTTCCATCGTCTTGTACACCTTCACGTCACGAGAACTGAAAACAACATGGTTTGCGAATGCTGTCAGTTGTGAAACTAACAACATATTCTTTGTCATACTAGGAATATAGTAGACATTATCCAACTGAACTTGCTTGTTGCTAAATCGTGGAATCACCACTGCCTTGCCAATATGGGTTATTGGCAATTCTGAGTTGTTTGCTATTATTACAACTCGACCACGATTATACTCGGACATGCTAAGAAATTTCTCTTTGTGTCCAGTCATGTGATTGGAGCAACTAGAATCGATGATCCAATCATCTTTGTATTTGATCATCTTGTCGTTGACTACGACAAGTGCAACTTCCTCTAGCGTCGTGCTGCTGGGTAACACTACCTCCATGTCGAAGATATGTTCCTCTTCAACTACGTAGGATGCTTGTGCATCCTACTCGACTTCACTTCGGCTTTCATGCTCCACCAAAGTTGCAACATTCACGTCTACTGGTTTGGACCAACAGTGTCGAGTGTAGTGCCCCTTCTTCTTGCAGTTATAACACACGACATCTCGCCGTATTTGATTTTTCCCTTCCTTCTCGTCTTGTTGTCGATCTTGTCGAGCTCCCCCTCGATGGAACCCTCCTCTACGTTGTCCTTTCTAATCCCCCTGACAGTCTGTTTGATTTGCCAGGTTAATTACTCGACTCGCATGTCTTATCACCTCTCTTATTTGACTTCTTGTTGCCAAAAAGAGTTTTCTCTTCATTCTTGACGGAAACTCCAGACATATGATTTTCTAGAGCTTCCTGGTTGACTAACACATTTTTGAACTCCATTAGAGATGGTTGTGTAGCCCAACCTCGGATCGCCGTGACTATCCAGGCTTTAAGCCGCGGACAATAATCCTGCGCATCCTTGTCTCTATGATGAGATTTTCTGGATCTAACTTTGTGATTTGCTCATATAAAGTTTTAATAACTATGGTGAAGTACTGGTTGACCGTCATGTTGTTCTGCTGGATCGACACAACTCATTCTCGAGAAGCTAAAGTTGAGCACCATTCTTCTTAGAGAACAAAGCTGCAAGGGTGTCCCACGCCTCCTTGATGTGGTATAGCAACTCGTCCTCGACGGTTGCTGCTAGCACGTACATGGCTCTTCCGGCCCTAATCTTCTACTTCTTTAACTCTTCTGGATCGGTTGGTATTGTAACTTCACTACCACCGACTATAGCCCATATATCTTATCCTAACAAATAGAATTGCATATGTGTGCTCCACGTACTGTAATTTCCATTGTTGAGTTTCTTGATATTAGTAGATGAATTAGCAATATCCGTCATTTGTGGCTTGGTGTTGTCCGCCAATACATAAGTAAGCTTGGTCCTCGACCAACAAGCTTCACAGTCCAGGACTGTGCACTAATTAAAAATCACCTCGCAATACAGTCCCCGACCGTCTAGATAGCCAAAAATATTTTTTACTATACCTCTCCAATATATCGATCCGCGACCGATAATTTTGCCAAAAATGGTCCCGTAAAATTTACCGAAACGTATGGCTCTGATACCATTGTAAGATATTTTGGGGTAATTTATGTGAAAAGATTAAACAATATAAGAGATTATAAAAATAGTAGCTCACATATAATAAAAAAGCAACTTACTTAAGCTAGTACATGAAACTCTTACACACTCTTTCAAACTCTTTTATTTTGCTCTCTTTTGGAGTTTGGCACAACTCACATTGGTTTGCTGCACACTTTGCAACCAATGCACTGCATCTATTTATACTACTACACCATACTATTCATATTACAACTTTCACATTAAAATTGATATTTGTTAAACTTTCCAACTACAACATGTAGGGTGGGGGTAATAGGTTGCTTGTAAAAATTCACCCAAGCATTAAATAGCAGCACCAGATCTCTTACCAAAGAGAAGAGAGTGGACGGTGGTGTGTAACACAAAGCTCGTGAACAGGTCGGTTGTACTTTCATATAGAAAAATAATATATATTTATATACATACACATAAATATAGTAATCTAGATATTATACAATAATTATTTAATAGATTCATTGTTAAAAGAAAACCTATAAATCTCAAATATTTAAAAGGAAAAACAAAGAGAACATGTAAAACTAGGGGTGATAAAGAGTCGAGCCTGTTCGTAGATAGTTTGAGCTCGGCTCTTTAAATTTGATCAAAGCTAGGCTCGACAAAGTTCGGCTCGAACTCGAATAAACTTAAACGAACACTAGCCAAACATACCACAATTATTCGGGCTCGACTCGATCGATAAGCATCCCTAATTTGAAGAAAGAGACAGAGGGATTATTAGCGTACCTGTTTGCGAACGGGACAAGAACTTCCCATGGTGCAACGATAATAAGCTCGTGGACATGGGTTTCCTTTTGCCATTTTCTGCCCGTACTTCCTCCATTGGCATCCATCACTTATCTGCATATTCATCAATATTCCTATGTAGGTCATCTTTTTAGAAGTGTACAAGTTTACATATTGCAAAATAAACGATTGATCACTAATTAATCATATGAAATAAAGATGAAAGATAAAGTTGCACTAAAAGTGTTTTGGTCGAAAGGAAAGTATTGTCCAGAAAAACTATTTTCCTCACCTTCTTCTATTTGGTATGAATAGATTAATGAAGGAATAATACATACAGATTGAAGTTCATTTTTTAAGGGCGGAAAATTAGTTTACCTAGCGAGGCAAAGGAAGCCACACTTTCCCCACTTATGAAACAATAACACAACACTATCAAAGGAAAATGGCTTCAAAAGAATGTTATTTTTCTTGCAACTAAACAAAGGAAAATCAATCTAGAATTGAGTTTCCTCGGAAAAATGATTTTCATTATGAAAAAGCACTTTTCGTTGAAATATTTTCATCTAACCATACATACCCTAATTTCTAATGCATAAGTCGTTAGAGTAAATTTAGTATTTAGTTTTCATACCATTAGTGTGAACTAGGTTTATATCTGGTTCAATCTTTTTCTTCAATGTGATTTGAAACTTATTATAGGGATTTCTAATATGATGTCGAGGAGGAAAACAATGTGGCAACTAGCTAGTAGTATGTAGTGACAAATAACTACGTACATGACTAAATTAGTAACTTAGCATAAATACGCTGAATGTTAAATTTAGAAACAATACGAAACGGGCCTGGGTGACCCGAACAAGGAGGAGGAGAGATTTGGTCCACTTTATAAGCCCAAAGGATGTTCCATACTAAAACCAATTGGTGATAGTAGGAGTAAATCATCTACCTTATAAAGTGAAAACCTCTCCTCTTTCTCCAATGTGGAACACTCATAAGTGGCTTTTCAATGGGTTTCAACACTGAACTTATAGCTAGAGGTTTTCATGGGGTTTAGACAATACCATATTTGCTTCTGATCGAGCTCGAACCGACACACGAGCTCTTCTCATGGTTACTTCATGAGCCTCCTCAGCCTCTACGGTTGCAGCAGGCGCCATACCAACTCTTTGCATGTTAGTTGATATTGAACTCTTGCCTATATTTGCACCGTCTTCTCTTTGATCATGGCTTCTATTTGACTGTTCATCATCTCTATAATTATCAATAATATCACCAAAATTAGGATTGGACCTTCTTTGATCATTTGTATCAATGTTAAGATTAGCTTGCCTTGGTCCCAAGAATTGTCCCATTTGCTGTTTTGTTCTTTCATTTATTGTCTCATCATCATTTTGTGTCTGAACTCATATGCACATGCAAGTGCACAAAAATCAGTATTAGGTAGATAATGTTGTAAAATAGGGTACAGCAGTATCTAGAGAATCTGTGCCATAAATTGATATATCTACCAAAAAGAACATAATCATAATTTGTTTGAACATGAATTTGACAATATATTCCATAACAAATGATATTTTTGTATGATTAATTTCTACCTTTTTATACTCATCATCTTTGAATACATGGAAACATTAGAACAGTAAGAAATTCTCTCTAGTAATTAGACGACATTTTAATTACTAGAAAGGATCCCAATTCATTTATACAACTCAGTGCAAAAAGTAAATTGGTAATGTTTAAGCTAACTATATTAATAAAAGGTCAAAAGAAACGGACCGAGAAATTCGATTCTTTTAACTCTCAAAAACTTTAAACTGAAAAAGACGTGGTAGCTCAGTGGAGTACCACCCTGAATTCTAGGGCATTGCTCAGGATTCGAATCCTCATCTCAACAATATGTAGGACATTTTGTTTAGCCTTGTACTTAGCCTCTGAGCTGGTGTGCCCTATAGGCTAGTAGCCTAACCGAGGTTGGTCTTCAGACCAATTATCTCCTAATAAAAAAAGGATTTTTTAACCAGGTCCCCCCGTGATAATTCCAAATTCATGGGGTACCCCTACTTTTTTCTAATGCACCAGGTACCCTTACTTTGGGGGTAAAATGTATGAAATACCCTGAATGACTAATTGTGTCAAGTTTCCGTTAGTCATTAGAGTTAGTTAACCCCTCTAATCCTAACTAAACCCTAATCTCTAACCCTACCATCACCTCTAATCCTATCCTAACCCTATAACTTCAAACCCTAACCCCACCACCACCACCTCCCCCTCCCACCCTCCCTCCCTCCCTGCAGTAACCCTCCTCCCCCGTTGATTTCCTTAACCCACCCCCAACCCCAGCAGCAGCAGCCCCTCTCCCCTGGCAGCAACCCCACGCCACCATTGCGCCTCACCTTCTCTCACACTCCTGTCGCACCAGATTGCCACCACTGCGCCTCACCTCCTCTCACACTCTCGACGCACCAGACCGCTATCACTACGCCGTCGAGCCCCTGTCATTTTCGAAAATAATTTTCGAAATCAAAGATATCAATGATGAAGGAGGATAGAGAGAGAGAGATTAAGAACAACATCGACGGGGCTGAGGGTGGGGAGGGGGGAATTCGACAGGGGGTGGGGTAGGGTGGGGTGGGGAGGGGGAATTCGACAGGGGGTGGGGGTAGGGTGGGGTGGGGAATTCGACAGGGGGTGGGGGTAGGGTGGGGTGGGGGGAATTCGACAGGGGGTGGGGGTAGGGGTAAGGGTGGGGTGGGGAGGGGTAATTCGACGGGGGTGGGGGCTGCGTGTATGGGGGAGGGGTGGGGGAAGGTGGTGGTTGGGTGGTTAAGGTTGGGGTTAGGTGTTAAGGTGTTAGGATTAGGGCTTAAGGGTTCGAGTTAGGGTTAGAAAGTTAATTAGAATTATAAGGTTAATTACTAATGGAAACTTAACATCGTTAGTCATTAAGGGCATTTTTGTGAATTTTATTGAAATAGTAAGGGTACCTGGTGCATTAAAAAAAATTAGGGGTACCCCATGAATTTTGAAAAACCATAGGGTACCTGGTGAAAAAATCGAAAAAAGAAAAAGAAACTAGAACTACCTCCGTTGTCGGGTGGACTTTTCTGGATTTGTTTTGATCAAGTTGATGCTGTCTAACTGTTGATATTTGCATTTGTAGGGCTTGGTAGCTGTTGGTCACTTGATTAAGTAAAGTCTTCAATCTTTGATTCTCGACGTTCTTTCGAACTATCTCCTCCCTTAGAACTACCAACTGCATCCACATACATATACTTCTAATTGATACTAATCGAATACAAAAGATTTTGATTTAGTTTCGCTGTATTTTAAGGAACAACAAGAAACGATGAGCCAAAACACCTCTAGCTAGTTTAGACCAATTTATAATTTTAATGGATTGACATAAAGAAGCACGAAAATCCCTGATTGTGATACGTTTGTGTTCATGAAATCCCACTCGTATCCGTGCTTAGGGTTGTTCAGAGTGCAGTCTCGACCGCACCAAACCGCAACCTAAACCGTTTTTTCGCGGTTTGGGTTGGTTTGCGGTTTTGAAATTGCGAGTTGGGTTACGATTTCTAGCAAATTGCGGTTTTCGGTTTGGTTGGGTTGTAATTTTTGTAAATCGAAACCGCACCATAAATCGTAATTTTATAAGATTTTTTTTTATTTAAATACACTTGACAAGGTGGCATAAAAGTATATAACTGAAAAAAGAAGTTTGAGGTAAAGAACTTGGACACTTTTGTTTATTATTATTTATGTTTAATTATAAAGTCAACTTCATATTTATTTGGACTCTTTATATTAATTAACAATTTTTTTCACTCTTAGATTACAAAATTAATGTCGCGGAGAAAAAAAAATGGTTAAACCGCACCAAACCGTTTGCGCGGTTCGGTCTAGGTTGGTTTGGGCAAAAGTGTGGTGCGATTTAAGTTAAAAAAATGTCAAACCGTATATTTGCGATTTGGGTCGGGTTACGTACATCCCAAACCGCAACAACCCAAATTGCGAACACCCCTATGACCGTGCTAGCTAATGAAGCCCGAAAATAGCTAGGATGAGATTTCTATTGTCCAAATATTCCAATCTTCCAAATTTCACATGCTACATGTTATAAGTGTTAACTAGTTATTAGGCCCGAGCTATGCCCCGGTAAGAAAATTTTCGTTTATGAATATTGCACTTTGATATGATAGCACTAAATACTACTTGGTCTACTGGTTAAAACTTTAGTACATGAACTTGAGGTCATGGGATCAAAACCTATACTATGCAATTTCTAATTTTTTTTTATTGTACATGGATTACATGATATAAAACTCCCTAGGGAGAGCGCCACATGACACCGTTTCCAGTTTACGCACGCCTTTTAAGTTTTAATAGTATAGATAGTTTACCTCATCCTTGTTATTTTGATTATCATCATGAATTTCCAACACTTCAACTTCATCATCCACGATTGGTTTTTCGACAAAATCGATAGTTCTAGACACTTGAAGCTTCAACCCTGTCTATTTTACAATAAATGAGAAACAAATTAGCAACATATATCATATAACAACACTTAAAATCGTTTAAAACCATCCCAATTAGTTTCGAGTAACATACATCGATTTGTAGTTTAAGACCATCATCGTTACCATCTTCACCATAACCATCTTGGACACCACTATTGTTAATAGTATGATCATCTTCTTCTGAGAATCCTCTTGAACAAGTAGAGCCATGAAAAAAATCCACCTCTTTAAAACTATGTTTTTCATGTTCATTTTCATGATCATCCCTTCTCATAAAAGTATGACTTCTATGATAATCCATATAATCCTTTCAATTCTAAGCTCAAATGATTACTTAAGACTAAGATTAATGTGAGAAAATAAGTGAGACAGTCAAATGAAAAGATTATGTAGCATGTGATATGATAAGATATGATACGATATGATATGATATATAAATGAAGAAGAGGTGAAGACAAGGGTGGAAAATACAGAAAAGCAAAGGGTAGAAGTCTAAAGAATTAAGAAACTAATAAAGTCATGGAAGAAATTGAGATGGTGCATATTATTATTATGTTGAATTAATCATGCTGGTAATTAAGAGATGTTTAAGAAAAAAATGGGAGTAGGACTCGGCATTAAAAAAGATCCAAAGTAAAGACCAAAGAAACGACTAAATTGCACTATAATTAATTGTATATAGTTTACATAATGTTTTTTAATAATCAAAATTTCTTAATATTTAATTAGTTCATGAGGTAAGGGGGTACGTCAAAGGCATAGGTGTCTACGTAATACTAGCAATTAGCAACATTAAGAGAGAGAAAGAGTCAAAATATGGGGGTGAGATGAGATCAGATCTCCAAGAAGCATGTAATTAGGTATGGGATTACATGGAGAGAAAAGCTTGTTTTTCGTTGCAAAACGGTTTTGTTTTGGGGAGTGTGTAGGAGAAAGTCATCTTGATTGACTAGGGTTTCTATTTTTGGGAGTGTGTAGGAGTATTAATAATAGTCAGTTATAGATGTCAATATATATATAGAACCTAATCGTTAACTTGACATATCTAAACCATGCTACAAAAGTTTCATATTGTCCTCACTTGTCATCAAAGAAAATTTTGGTGATTATATTCACACTTGATTCTTATTTATTTCATGATATTTCTTCCATGACTTTATTATAACAATAACATTGTATTTCATATATAACAATAACATTATACCCTTAATGACTAACAGCCTTAGCCACCATTAGTTTTAATGCTAATTATTCCTAATTAACCTATCTTAACCCTAACTTCTAACCCTAACCACTAACCCACCACCCCTGCCCCTCCCCCAGCCAGCAGCATCCCCCCTCGCTCCCCCAGCCCAGCAACATCCCCCTCCCCAACCCTACGCATCCCTCCATTCCACACCCCCCGCAGCCGCCCTCCCCCAACCCTTTGCAGCCCCCGACCCCCAGTTGAGTTTCGCAACCCCTCCCCCAAGTCGGGTTTTGCAGCCCCTCCCCCCACCCCAGTCGAGTTTCGCAGCCCCTCCCTCCACCCCCGTCGCGTTTCACAAACCCTCCCCCCCACCCCCGTCGAGTTTCGCTCCCCTCCCCCACCCCCGTTGATTTTAATTCGCTCCCCACCCCCTGTCGATTTTCGATTTTCTAGGCTCGAAACTTGATGAGGGTGGGAGTGGGGATCGAAACTCAACAGGGGTGGGGAGAAAGGGCTGCGAAGGGGTGGGGGGGGGGCTACGGGGGTGGGGTTGGGGGTGCTGCGAGGGTGGTGGCGTGGTGGGAGGGTGGTGGCGTGGTAGGAGGGTGGAGGAGTAAGTGGTGGAAGGATGGGTTAGGGTTAGGGTTAGGGTTAGAGGTAGGAGTTAGGATTAGGGATTAATTAGGACTAAAAAAAAGAAAATTAGTGTTAATGACTAACGGTGGTTAATGTCGTTAGTCATTAAGGGTATTTGAGTGTATTTACATAAAACTGAGGGGTATCATGTGAATTTTGAAAACATGGGGGTACATGATGAATTTTTTGAAAATTCGGAAATACTTGGTGAAAAAACCGTTTAAAATATATATAATATGAAATATTGCAAGTGTAACAACTTATAGGAGTGATTATCATTATCGTTGGCCTACCAAATTATTTATTGGGTGGCTAGTCAAAATCTTATTACTTGGATGGCCTAGTAAACTTTTTTGTGGATGTTAATCGAATATGTTGGTTAAAATTTAACAAATTTTCATAAGTAGTTACTCCCGTCGTTTCAAAATATAAGTCGTTTAAGGTTTTTGCACATAGATTAAGAATTTAGTTGGATTTGCATGGGTAATAAGAATTGACATTAAATATTGTATTGATAATTCAAAATAACCTATAAGCTTATCTTGATAATATGAAGTTGCATTTAATCTTACATTGGTATTGTAGAATGCCTTATATTTTGAAACAAATTCTTTTAGCTAAAATGTCTTATAATTTGAAACAGAGGGAGTATCATCTTTTGTGGTTGACTATATATACTTGTGTTTATTAATCGTGGTGATGAGCTAATAAACAAAGTTACCATCCTTTAATATATTCTAGCAAAGTTAGTGTTATTTTAGATAATAACTAGTTATTAGGCCCGAACTATGCACCGGGTAAGGAAAATTTTCATTTATTAATATTGTACTTTAAAATAATAACACTAAATATCACTTGGTTTAGTGGTTAAGACTTTAATATATAACCTTGAGGTCATGAGATCAAACCTTGTGCTATGCAATTTCTAGTTTTTTTAATTGTATGGTGATTACGTGAAGTAAAATGTTTTAGGGAGAGCGCCACGTGGCATTGTTCCACCTTTAGGAACGCCTTTTAATATATTAGTATAGATGATAGTCGCGGTGATGCATTGTTTAGTTCCTCTTTCATACCTTATTTAATATATTAAGTAATCTATGATTATTCTTCTACACATCGAAAAAAAAGATCTGAGATGGCGGCCTCTATTAAGGTGGCTTGATGGATGGAGGTGAGAGAAAGAAAATAAAAGTGTTAATGCGTGGAAGAAAAATAACGAGATGAGTAATAGACTTAATCCTCGTCGGTCGTAAAGGGATAAATAAATTTTATAACATACTTAAGGGGTATGTCGACTCTTGAAAATATTGGATGTATATGGTGAATAAAAAATTAACTTAAAGACATATGGTAAAATCTGAATCAAAATTCTATTAATGAAGGATATTTTTTCTTATCTTAATTTTATTAGTTAGAATTATATCTGAATATATCTAAAATTAATATTATTTTTTTACACTTGTTGCAATCTTATGTAATGTTATTGTTATATCTAAATATTCATATCTTCCTTTCATCAAAATTGATAAATGTTATTTTTCTAACCGACTTTTGTATAATTATAAGAATATATTGCTATAAAATTCATACATTTTAAAAATTCTGAATAAGTCATTGTATATTTTATGTGATCCTTTAAAAATTATTATTTTATGATGGATATCGACTCCTAATTATGAGAATCAATGAGACAATTCTTAATATTGTTGGCATACTTTGGCCTCTTAAATATATCAAATAAGTTCCAAAGTCAAATTATAGAAATGAATATACTTTTTAACCTTTTTTTTTGTGACGATGGTTATTTATGTGTGTGCATGCACATAGAAAAATAGTAAGAAATAAGAGGGTAATCTAGTCATTACTCATTAGTCAGGCACAAAGTCAATAGTCAAACAATCAAAGGATTAGATCAGCTCAATGAAATGTTAATTGCTTTTCAATAGGTTGAATAGGCCCCAAATTGACATGTGCGGTGCGACACATGTCACATACTCACATGGAAAGCGATTGTAGAGTCAATGAGGTTGACAACTTCTCTCACTTGTCCATTCTTATCTCCACTTTTCTAGTTCCTATAAAATTAAGTGTTGATCTCCTTTTTCTCCACAATAATTAACATGAATTATTTTTTTAGATATACTTCCTCCGTTTACATATATCTTGTTTTCCTCCACAATATCTGCTTCTTTCGTTTAGAATAGTTGCACTATTTGCATCAAAAATTATTAAAAGAGACCGTTTAATTTTAATATAAAAGTAGATTTAGTCACTAAATGGTTTAAACCAGTCACCGAAAGAAATTAACTTAGTTATTATTGAGCTAATTCTCTTTTTAATATTGGGCTTACTATTGCTTAATTTTAATTTAAAAATAGACGGTCTCTGATAAGATAAACGCCTATTTGCATAGTATTTACTATTCACATCTTACACTTTGATTATCTTTGAAGATTTATATTTTAGGAAAAAATTGTAATATGAAATCTTGTTAGATTCGTCTCAATGTAAATTTTTTTAACATTAACTTTTTATAATTTTTACTTATTGATAATTGAAAATATATAGTAGCGTTTGAACCCATGCATCGATAAGTGTGAAAATATAAAACGGTGTAACTATTTCTAAATGGAGGAATTATATGAGTAATATCTTCAATAAGTCAACATCAAAATCAATACAGAAAAAGAAATCTAATAAGGTTTCATGATTGTAAACTTACTTACATATCATGCTACAAAAGTTTCATATTGTCCTCACTTGTCATCAATGAATATTTCTTTAATTATATTCACACTTGAAATTTTATGAAGTATATATACTTCATGATCTTTATAGTTCAAAAGTTAACTTTATCATTTTAAAATATAAGAAAAATAATTTAACATTGCACGTATTATGACAAATTTATACTTATATTCACACTTGAAATTATATATATACTTCATGATCTAACATTTTAATTATAGAAAAAATCAAGGTTAATTGCTTCTATTGAGGCCCAATATTGCACAAGAAAAACATAAAAAAATCGTACAAAATAATTACATAATCACCTGAAATCCAATTCGAAAGACCGTGTATTTTTATTTTTTTTTAATATAATGTGTTATTCTTTGTATAGTTTTGTGTTGTAAAGAAGAAATAGCTTGATTATCAACCCTTGAAAAAGTACGATTAATCAAAGATTAAAAATTTCATCATTGATGTCATGCAATAAAATACAATAATACAAGGTCATTTGATATAATAATTTCTTCTAGGCTATTATATAAAAATACTAAAAAAAAACTTCCGCCTCCTCTCTTCTTCTTTTTTTCTCTCTTCTCTCTCCTCTTCCACAAGACCATAATTTTCAACCTAGGGGCAACTATCACCCTTTTGGGCGGTGGTAAGTCCCTTTTTCTCTTTTTGTTACTAATTTTTCTATGTTTATGTGTTAATAAATTTTGGTCTTTATCTCTCTCTATGTGAGAGTTTGGAGACTTTGTTTTTGGGTTTTAATGTAATTCAATATGTTGATTTGTTGATCGGAATTTGTGCGAAGTTGCAACAGATATCAAGACTTTATTTACAATCACTTGAATTAAATCCTTTTCTACTTCAAAACTACAAAAGATCGACAGACCCCCTTGCAAAAGGCTACATCAGACAGCGATGTGAATGACGAGGGTTTTCAGAAGTGTTACATCTACTCAACGACCGTCGTTTTATCATATTAGAAATGTATTTATTTCATTTTGATATGTATTTGTTTAATTTCTACTTGTAGATGTCGTATGACTTTGAATCAATGAATTAATGTTAATTTTTTTAAAAAAATATAAAAATACTAAAAAAAAAAGGTTAACTATAAGAATCTCTCTATTAAAAATGACCATGAAAATTCTAAAAGTACGAAAATGATCGGAATCAAAGATAGCGAAATTACTAAATGTTCATATCATATTATACATTATCATTCAGGAACTGACAGATCTCGGTGGGCTCAGCACAAGCCCACACAAGAGAAGAGTATGACCACATACGAGCCTAATGGGGTTCCATCCTAAAACCATATGGTGATAGGTGGAGTAACCCATTAGCTTATATATTAGTCATATACTTTCAATTCTTCCAATGTGGGACACATGTGGATTACACTCTCAACACTCCCTCTCACATGTGTGCCACCTTTAAGCTTGCAATTGGATAGGTCACATACACCTCGTTGGCCCTACTTGGGCTTCCAACATGAGCTCAACAAGCCCCTACTTGCGGCGCCCCTACTTGGGACACAATTCTGTTGGGCAACGTGCTCCAAACAGATCAAACCTTCCATCTTGCATTCAATGGGCCACATACCCTGGGCCGGGATCATCAGCTCTAATACCATGACAAGTTTATGAGGAGAGAAATATAATATGATTTTATTAAGGTGTGTTCAATAATGAACGATGACTACAATATATATAGGAGTACATAAAAACTCCTATCTGGAAACCATCTCCAGATAATATTTCCCTAAGATAATTAATATCCTAACTACTAACCTATACTAAAAATATTTATCATATCTTTAGTATTCTAATATATCTCTAACAGGAACCATCATCTAATATAAGTATTGGCTCCTAATTTTGAGAATCACTGAGGCATTTCTTAAAATTGTTGGCAAACTTTTGCCTCTAAGAAATCTCGAGAAACTTACATTTCAATTGATTAAGTTCCAAAGTCCGTTCTAATATAAATGTGTTCCTTCACAGAAAATATAAAATAAACACAATACCTTTCTTTTATTTTTTTAGTTTTGGAGTTCTTTCTATTTCTCTTTTCATCATATATCCCAATTTGAATTTCTCAATTTCTGCTCATCATATGAACTTTAAAAATGTGCATCCCAAATACTACATACATGTCTACATGTGTTACATTAATTTATATTTACTCCATTTAGGAATAGGTGTACCATTTCATATTTTCACGATTTCTAGATTTCAAACATATACATTGTGATGAATCTAAAATCTCATGACTATGTTTTTCCTAAAATATAAATACCCAAAGGCAATCAAAATGTAAATAGTAAATACTATACAAATGGTACAACTATTTTTTGACGGAGAAGTATTACGATCGAAGGAAGTAATGATACACAAGACCCATCTACGTTTGATTTTGTGCACGAAATAGAAAGAATTCATACTGTTCACACCATGAACAAAATTCCCGGAAGTGCAAAAGATAGAAAATTAGATTTCAGCTGGCTAACACCGAAACTGCAATCTTTCAAAATGAAGTGAAATTACATTAAAACACATAAGGCCAGTATATTAAAAACGAAATCTGAATTACGCAAAATAACACATTTGATTTCGTTAATGGGAAAACTAGAAAGTTGTCAAAAAAGAAAAGAAAGAAGTTACATGTCACAGAACGACAAAAAGAAGAGTTACATTGTGGCAAGCAACATCGCCCGAATTTTGGCTCTTAATTCATCAGGAACTTCCGTAGTTTCGGGAGGCAAAGATGGAGCCTTTTCTTGGTAAGATGACTTTGAAGCATCAACAGAAGCTTCTGTACTAATGTCATCACCTATGGCGGACGAAGACTGATCTGACGACTTAGTTCTAATCTCCCCTTCTTCCAATTCAACTTCCTCCTTTTGGGACCTTCTCTCACCCTTCCTAGATCTGCCTTTATGTCTATCCTCATCTTTATTAGAGTGCTTATGCTTCCGTTTACGGTATTTGCGCTCATCTTCTGATGAAGAATCATTTTTGTGTCTCCGCTTATGACGTTTGTGTTCATCATCGGAAGAACTATCATGCTTGTATCTATTGTTTTTATTATCTTCTTCGGGAGAAGAAGCGCTCTCATGCTTGTGCCTACGTCGCGATTCTTTGCTTCTTGACGATGAATGCTTTCTTCGATGTTTATGTATATCCTTGCTTCTATCTCTACGGTGTCGTGAGGACTGATGGGACCTATGTCTCTTTCTAGAATGCCTCGGATCATCATCATCATCTTCTTCTTCATCTTTCTCTCTCTTCCTTCCACTGTCATCTTCTCCTTCACTGTCATCATGTTTATGAGACCTATAATGACGCCTTTTTGTTGTTTTCCTCTCAACTTCATCATCAGAAGAGTTCCTAACTGACATTTCAATCCTGATTGAAGCCTCAGTCTCCACTGGAACTGAACTCCCTTCTCTATCCTTGACTTCTTGGTTGGTAAACTCAGTGGCTGCGCTAGGGACCTGAGACCTGGATGGTTCTACAGATGAAGCAGGATGCTGGGAGTCTGTACCCATTGGAGCAACACCACTCTTAATCATTGCTGCAAACATCTTGGCTCGTCTCAATCTTTCAGCCTTCAGCTTCTGCTCCCTGGTCATCCCTGCTTCAGAGGAGTCCGCCTCACCAGCTGCTGCAACAGCAGCAGATCTGGCTATTTCTTTAGCGATAGGAATTGTAACACAGGACTTTCCATTCTCCTTTTGCTTTTGGCCTGAACTTGGATGCTGTGATGAGTGAAGGCTTCCAAGACTTGAAGCCTGACCACCCTCATTGCTAGAACCACGACTTGGACCACTCAAGGATGTCTTAGAGAAAAAATCCAAATTAGGTTTTTTAATCCCTCTTGTGGCAGCCTGAAGTATAGCTGCTGCTGCTGCTGTATCCACAGTAATTCCAGATTGTTGCTGAGTCTCTTTGGATGCATGGTCCAGTGCATCTCTTTTTGACTTGTTAAGTACCATTTTAAACTTTTCTTTCTTGTCACAGTCAAGCGACACATCATGAGCTTCAGATGCTGAGGAAGAGACATCACTTTCCTTTTTAAAAGCAGTGTTCTTGTCCGTTTCTTGCCACAATAGTCCATCTTTTTCAGCACCAAAGCTCTTACCACTTATTCTGGACTGTAAAAATTGATGAAAGGATGAGTCATCAGGATTCAAAAAGTGAAGAGAAAGGAAAAAATATCGCAAGCAAATAATTCCCTGTCCATAAAAGACGAAGTGCGATATACAGATTTTATCATAGTGCAACAGTGAAGTTAGAAGGCATTGTCACAAGCCCACATATCTTATCAAGCAACACTCTGACAAGCTTAACTAAAACAAGGGAGAAATGTGTTAATTAGAATTGAAGGTTGAAGCATAACTGAAAGGGGAAGCCTAAAAAATCCAGACTGTTCGCATTATTAAGAGGAAAAACCACGTGAATTGACAGAGAAAAAAGAGTATCCTCGACAAATGTATGAGATTTTTTAATCAAAATAGTCTTATAAGAAAAACATAGTACTAAGGGCCAAAAGTTGTACAAAACCAAAGTAAAGGTCACTGGTGTATTCATATTGCAGATGTATCAGAGTCACAGAGTGACTTCATAATTAAACTCTAACAGTGTCAATAGGAAGAATCCAGAGAGAAACCGCGGGGGGGATAATAAGCCGGAATCAAAGAAAGATCAACAAAAGGGGATCGGGCTTCACAGCAACTGTCTAGATAGCATACATTTTCATCTTCAGTAGTGGTGAGCCAACACACAAGACATAGCTTCCTGTGAAGCTAGAATTTACTCACCAAAAGCAGGTCAGAAAAGCATATAAGATTTGATTGCAAGAATATTACTGGCCACAATTTGTATACATGCCAAAATTTTAACACAAAACAGTAAGATATGACCACAAAGATAACAGGACAAGCCATCAAAAACAAACCTCTTGAGCTTTCTTCAGAGCCTTTAGATAGTATGGATGATATTTGTTGGATGGTAACAAGAATGGAAACCTGTCCTGTTTTTTGTCCTGCTCAATTAGCACCGCCTCAAAGTCTTTACCATTCTTCAAGATGATCTCAACTATCCGATCAACCAACCTTTTTACTTCCAATGGAGGGTCCACAACCAATGTTTCAACTTTGGAAACTGGAAACAAACTTGAAGCTTTTGTATTGTCCGTGATACGACCGGTCAAACCTAATATATCTGCATTTTTTTTAACACTAGCATTTACAGACTTATTGCTGATATGATTTTTACTCAATGCAGACGCTTTCACTTTAGCAAGATGTACAGCTTTAGAAACTATCTCCTCCTTTCCCGCTACATTTTCAGGACCATTTATTTGCTCTACTTGATGAGACCTAGACATGACAGCTCCTGCTAAAGTTTCATGAGGGGCTACTAGCTTAGATTCTCGATCAACCGAAGCTGCACCATCCTCGTCTTCCCCTGTACCATAGGCTGAACCCAGGAGAGAAAGTGCTCCACCAGTCTGATCCTCATTAGTCTTCTCTTCATGTGACTTGCCATCGTGGTCAGCCTTTAGAAACTCCGGGTGATTAACAAGATATCTGAAGTATGGGTGTAAATGATGGTGAGGCATCAAAAATCCAAATGCCGGGTTATCTCCCTGTTTCACTCTTAGAACTATTTCAGATTGGCCCCCATGTTTACTGACAAACAAAGCAGTCCTTGCAATAATCTGATGCACTTTTTCTGTAGGAGGCTGAAAACAATCAGAGAAAAACAAAAATATGCATCAATAAAGTGAATTTAAAAAATCCCACATTGCAAATATAACTAAAAACTCTTAGAGAAACCTAGAATTACAATAGCCATTAGCCAAGGGAACTTGATAAGTAGTATCTCACGCAGAGCTCGATAATCTTAAACCACAAAACATCAAAACTCTATGAGGAAACATTTCAAT
This sequence comes from Beta vulgaris subsp. vulgaris, assembly GCF_026745355.1. Taxonomy (NCBI): domain Eukaryota; kingdom Viridiplantae; phylum Streptophyta; class Magnoliopsida; order Caryophyllales; family Amaranthaceae; genus Beta; species Beta vulgaris. Next base: position 3,350,734 of record NC_079205.1, on the reverse strand, counting down.
CCATATGCTCCAAGCGACTACGATGATGTGAATTTCCAGTTATAATAATCAACTCTACTCTCCTAATCCCACCTGCACGGCCCATCTGTCATGACATCAAAAGGGAACAAGGTACCCCTGAATGGCAACCTTAAGTCAGAAGAAGTCCGCCCTGCTCCAAGCATCTGAAAACTTAGACATAGTAAGCCTCAGAATAACATATGCACATCAGATAAATACCATTTACCCACATCAGCTAGATATCCAAAAAGGGAAAAAAGCATCATCAGATTCTCAAAACACTTCTCAAAGCAATGTGTATGATGCATAGTTGAAAAGGGGATTAACTTACCAGATTTTGAAGTAAACTTTCAGGCACGGAAAATGATGGATTGAATGCAGATGTGTCTGCCACTGCATCAAGATTCTTTTGGTCACTGGAATCAGCAGAGTTTCCATACGAAAAGGGCACAAAATGATATCCAGAAGCATCTGTCCTTGCCACTTCAGTTTCGATTTCTGACACACAAAACAAATCAGACATCAAGTCAACCCCATTATCATTCGTACAAGTAAGTTCCATGATCAAGATTATTTGTTAACAAAGCTGGAGACATAGACGAGGCAAGAAAATTAGGATATTATGATATACTGGCAGAGTGAGGACAAAGACATTCTTACTTGTCATTGCAAGAGATCAACCTGTTGTAGATAACAAACCTTTCCTGAAAAGGTGGAAATATGTAGCAAAGAAACACAGCATGCACCTGTAACTAACACTTGTTACAAGAAAATTTGAATCCCCATAACCTCCTCATCTTAAAGTTAAACCTATAAATGCAAAGATGGGCCTCATTTGAAGCTAGGCTATGTTCTCTTCACCTCATTTTAGAAAATTATTACTTATTCTTGTGAGAATCATATCAGTCCAGTAAAATTTATGTTTAGTAATAACCAAATCTCTTTAACTCTGAAGTAGAAAAGATCATGAAAATTGGCAAACTAAAAATACACATTAAGACAAATGTAACAAAACACGAATAATGTTCTCTCTAATAAATTAGCACTGAGACTAGGGTACCCAAAAGATGCAAACCAGGCTAGATCTTAATAGATTTACACCAATTCACCTTACTTCAGGTGAAGAGAACAAAGCCAAGTATCAAATTTCAGAGCCCCATTCAAAAAGGAAATTCGATAAAACTTAACGGAAGCATTTTACAAACATGTCCCCATGCTAATCAAGCATTCCCTACCTCCCCCCACCGTCCTCTCAATCCCAAAAGCTCGCCTACGTCATCGCAGTTAGTTTATAAGAGCTCACAGATCAGGGCTTCCTCAAGCAAGTAACTTAATCTTAATTTTAAAAAAAACCACTTCCTCCACTAAGTTATAGCCCTTCATAAAAAAAAAAAAAAAAAAAAAAAAACTAACACATCCCCAATATTAGTGCCACCATTATCAATCTTCCAGGTTCCAAATAACCCTACTTAAGAAATTAATCTTCACCAATAACTGATCATGCTACTTAACATAATATCGTATAATAATCATAAGCAAAACATATACTACTATATTTTCAGCTTCAACTCCAAATATCGATTCTCAATCGAACAAACCACAAATACAACATTCAAACATATGAAGTAAAACAAAGAAGTGAAAAATTCACCGCAAAAAGAAAAAAGAAAAGCAATAAACCTGGTTCATCAGAAGAAGAAGGAAGATCTGCATAACGTTCGAGATCAAGCTGAGGTTCGAGATGAGCATCAGGTGGCACACTTCCATGGCCGGTGAGCGTACGAAAAGAAGCGGGAGGATTTGGAAGAAGATTACGAACATCGAAACGATCGATTGAGAGAGAATTCCATTCAATTAGGGCATCTTTGGAGTTTACGAAAGCGGCGGTTGCGTCGTCGTCGAAGAGCATCGCATGGCGGCCGACTACCTCGATTTCGACCTCCATTGTTGAGGAGGAGAGAGAAAATTAGGTCAGGATTTAGGAATTGGGAGTTATTTTGATGAAAAGAAGGACAAAGAAACCCTTTGCTGATAAAATAAAGATCGAGCAAGGTGATAGGAAAAGCCGCAAATTCCAAAGCTTTTCCGACTCCCGAGCAGGTAAAGATTGCTCCATCTTTAAAAAAAAAAAAAAAAAAGATTTTAACAAAAATAAATAATATAATTCTTAACACAAAATAATGAAAATAAATGAGAAATTATTTGTATTTCACATAAAAAAGTCATGAGAGAGAAAGTAAGAGAGAGAAGCTCTCATCCCCTATTCCTCAGTCCCCTAGCCCGAAAAACCCTAGCCCCAAAGCAAGAAATCCCAAATCAATTTCGTCAGTTCTTAGCTCCAAATCAAAGCAATTTAAGCAAATTCTACACTCTAGCTCTGCAATTAAGCTTAATCATCGCACTGAGATTATCCGAAAGTGTGGTTAAAGTGTTCTCTCTCTTCTGTCAGATAATTAAGTCTGAGCAGGCGATTAATGCGAAGGGTAATTATCGCCCTAAGTGTAGGTTGGGCTATAGCTACAGCTGTAGTTTAAACTCTCTGTTGGATTGTGTTAGAGTGGTGATTAATCTTCCTTTCGTGATTACGTGGACTCAATTTCTGAGTTTCAAGTACAAAATTAGGGTTAGGTTTTGGGTTGGTAAAATTGGGGATGTGATGGGTCATTTACTCATCCAATTGCGAGTGAGTGTTCTTAAATTCTTTTGTTTTCCTTTCATCATTTCAAGTTTTTGGGGGGATTTTCTCTGTCCTGGTTTTCATTTTGGCGTGCTCCTTTTGGTTGCTTCTTCATCATTTTGGGTTTAGCATTTAATGCGAAGGGAAAGTTCATTGATGGTACTGCAGCAAGGTACATTCATCGACTAAAAGGTTGGTTTTCAGTTTGCTATAAATTGAGGTATTCTCAGGTAATTATTTATCTCAATTCATTCTCTCTTCTCTTGTTTCACTACTTGAAGTTGTTTCTCAGTCATTCACATCTCTTAATTATTGTTTGTCTTCTTTTGAGTGTTACCATGTCCTCCCCCTTCTTTAAGGATGTGGTCTAAAGTCTAAGTCTGTTGTTCAAGATGCTGGTGAGCTTAGTAGTAACCCTAATATTTCTCACCCTACTGGTGAGTCTAATGCTGATGTCTTGCATGCTGTTTCTCTTGATCCTCCTGGTCCTCCTTCATTCCCGGAAGCTATTGTGTTAGATGATTTACCGCAAGTGCAACGTGATATAGTTGATTTATCGCAATCCTGTCTTGGTGTAAGATGTTGGGTGAGCTGTTGATCTTAGACTATCATCTCTAGAACTCGTGCTGATTGGAATTTTTCAAAGGTGATGTGGATTTTTTAGATATGGGTAATCATTGGGTGTTAATTCGTTTTGCTAATCCTGGTGATCTTTTCTTGGTTTGGTCTGAAAGGCGGCATGTAATGGGGGAGCTTTTTGTGATTTATCCATGGAGGGCTCACTTTGACCCTTTTGTGGAAGAAATAAAATATGTTGATCTTTGGGTAAGGATTCCTCGTTTTCCTACAGAATTGCTTAATTTTGAGTCTGTTGCCAATTTGCTAGCTGCAAATTTTGTTGGTTCTCTTATTAAGCTGGATACTAGGTCATTATTAAGGCATAAAATAAGGTTTGCACGTGCATGGTTAGGGTTGATATCCTGTCCTCTGTTGAATATGCTGAGATTAAACGTGCTGGTGGTGTTGATTGTGGTTACTTAATCTGGTATGAAGATTTTTCTGGTGTGTTCTTTTTGTGGATGTGAAGCTCATACTATTGAGTTTTGTCCTATTCTCTCTCCTCTAAGCATGAACGTAAAGTCATGCTGCTGCAGAATCCCAAAAAGAAGTGGCTTGCTGAGTTCTGGGAAATGCTACTAGGCAAGCCATGCCTTCCACCACAGCCGAGCAGGCCAATGTGGTGGAGGCTAGGCCTAGGCATGTTTCCAGACCTCGCTTAGGTCACCATGGTTCAGTCTTTGGTTCTGGTAATAAGAAATTTCCTGAGAAAGTTTTTTCTGGTAACACTAAGGTCCCTGCTGCTAAAGGTGTTGTGATTTCAGAGCCCAAGTTGCCAGTATTCCCTAAAACTGCTATGCTATCTCTGCCAGTTGGTAAAGAGAAAGGTAAGGGTCTCTTGCAAGAAAATGTTGTTGTGGATGTATCCTCCTCTGATGATGAGTCATGTAATTGTGCTGTGCTCCCAATCCCTCCTTCTACTGTCTCTCTTGATGTTGCTCCCACTATGGTTGTGCACTCTCCAGTGCCCCTAGGGGTTTCTAAGCCTATGCCCCTCCCTCCTGCAGACTTGTGTAGTCCTACCCCTCTCAGGGTGGTCTACCCTGAGGATCTGTTTGCTTCATCTATGCTTCCCCATGCCCCGTTTGATGATGATGATGATCCTGATATGTTTGCTGAGGTGCATGATGCATCTGATGTTGATGATGATACTTATATTATGGAAGCTCCTGGTGATGCTGTTATGGGAGAGGATTATTCCTCGCAACCTGAAAATTCTTTCCATTCTATATATTCGGATCATTCTATTGTGAAGCATATTGAAAGCATGGGGGTTGTAGGGGCTAGCTTAACTGAGCAGCTCTCTTCCTCGAGTTCAGCTAAAAGAAGGAAGGGAATGGTGGAAGCAGACTCAGCCAGTTCTGAGCTGAAGAGGAGCAGGCCGTAAGCAAAGGGTACTTTCTATACCACATGTTTATCTATGATTATTAGTGCTTGGAATGTTAGAGGTGCGAGAAGGCCTCTTATTTTGGAAGAAGTAAAATCTTTTTGTAATCTAAATAATGTTAGTTTGATGATGATCTGTGAAACCAAGGTTCCAACCCCTCCTTCTGAGGGTTGGATTAGATATTCAGGGTTCTCTTCCTGTGATTTTCTCCCATCTATGGGTTTAGCAGGTGGCATGTGGGTTTTGTGGAAGTCTAAACCTTCCAATCTGTTTACTATTTCTAATATAATGAAATCTTCTCGCTTTTGGTCTTGTAATGTAAAAATTATGGCACTAAACATTAGTTTTACTCTTGTCTTCATTTATGCGCCACCTAATTATAATCTTAAGCATGAGTTTTGGATGAATTAATTTTGTTTCTTAATGCTCTTACTGAACCCTTTTTGGTGATGGGGATTTCAATGAACTCAGCTCTCATCTTGATAAAAAAGGAGGGGCTACCTTTAGTTTTGCGCGACTTATGCATATGAATCACTTTTTTGCTGCTGTTGATTGTCTAGAAGTTCCATTTTGTGGAAACCCTTTTACTTGGCGTAGATCTAGGGATAGCTGCAATAACTTGTTTGAGCGACTAGATAAAGGTGTAGCCTCGCTAGAATGGATCAATTTATTTCCAAGGTCGAAGATTCAACATCACCCTTTTACTTCTTCTGATCATTGTCCCATTTCTATACATTTGCAAATCCCTAAGCTTATCAAAGCTCTTCCATTTAAGTTTGATAAACTATGGACTACGCGAAAAGACTTTGAAGTTTTAGTGCATAAGACGTGGTGTACTCATTTCTTGGGTTCGAATATGTATTGTTTACTTCAAAAGTGTAAGTTACTTAAAAGGAAAACTAAGCAGTGGATTTCTACTCGGTTTGGTAATATTAGTAGGCAGTTGTTGCAAGTAGAAACAAAGTTGAATAATTTACAAGCCCAATTGTTAGCGCAAGGTACTACTGTAGCATTACGTAATAAACAACATCTTCTATTAACAAAGCATGCTAATCTGTTAGAATTTCAGAATGAACAATGGAAAGTTAGAGCTAAGTCTAATAATCTTAAACTTGGGGATGCTAATACTAAATATTATCATGCATGTGCGTCTATTCGTCGTAACCGTAATCTTATCTCGTCTGTTATAGATAGTAATAATAATGTTGTGGAAAACCCAAAGAAGGTGGAAGATTTCTTTACTAATGCTTTTCGAACTAGATTTATTTCAAACCCAGCTTGCTCTTATAATTTGGAAACAGATTTTAATTTGCTCACAAGTATCATTTCGGATCAAGATAATAATGTTCTATGTGATGATATTTCCAAGGATGAAGTTAAAGATGCTCTTTTTGATTTAGCCCCAGATAAAGCTCCTGGCCCGGATGGCTTTACTCCTTTCTTTTTTCAAAAGTATTGGAGTCTAGTTGGTAACTCAGTAGTTAGGTCAGTAAAAGCTTTTTTTCATTCAGATAAGCTCCTTAAAGAAGTAAATCATACATTTATAACGTTAATTCCGAAAGTAGAGAATCCTTCGAATCCAAATCATTTTAGACCAATTAGTCTTTGCTCTACTATTTATAAAATTATAGCTAAACTCTTGGCTAATAGGCTGAAAAAAGTTTTGGGAAAAATTATTCACCCTCTTCAAGGTGCCTTTGTTCCTGAACGTTTAATTCAGGATAATATTTTGTTAGCTCACGAAGTTTTTCATTCGTTCAAAAATAAGAAAGGTAAGGAGGGTTGGCTTGCCATAAAGTTGGACATGGAAAAAGCCTATGATAGGTTGGAGTGGCCTTATATTCTGGAAACTTTTAGAAGATTAGGTTTTTGCGAAAAATGGGTTTCTTGGATGCATCAATGTATAACTACAGTTTCATTTTCAGTTCTGGTCAATGGAATCCCTGGGGAGATGTTTATTCCTTCCAGAGGTATTCGACAAGGTGACCCGTTGTCTCCCTATATCTTTATCTTATGTGCTGAGCTTCTTGCCCGCCAACTGTTTCAGGCTAGTGGACCTGAGAATAAATTAGTAGGAGTCACTTTGGTCATTCGCGTATTAATATACCTTTTCTCACCTTTGCTGATGATACCATGATTTTTGCGAAAGCCAAGACTGAGAGTTGTTATGCTATAAAAAATATTTTAGACAAATATTGTTCTATGTCAGGACAACTGGTAAATTATCACAAAATCTGCTTTTCAATGTTCGGATAATACCCTCCAGAACTGTTGCAAGAGTTCCAGGATATTCTCCAAATGGAAAAATCTCTCGATTTGGGTCTTTATCTTGGTTGCCCAATAATTAGTGGTAAAATTACTCGATCTACTTTTGCCCCAATTCAGGAGAAAGTTAGTAGCCAGTTAACTAAATGGCGTGCAAACTCATTATCTCATGCAGGCAGGATGGTTTTAATTCAATCGAATCTTGCGTCCAAAGCTAGTTTCCAAATGCAGAGCTTCTCTTTACCTCCATCTATTCTTTCATCACTTGACAAATCCTATAGAAATTTCTTATGGAATAAACCGTCTGATTCTAAATCGCCCAATCTAATTGGTTGGGATAAAGTTTGTCAGCCTAAGATTTTCGGCGGTCTTGGTATTAGAAAAGCTAAGATTAATAATCAAGCACTGCAGATGAAGCTTCTCTGGAAAATCATTCGAATGCCGGATAATTTTGGGTCAAATTAGTTCGTAATAAGTATTTAAAACAAGACACCCTGTTTTCTTATAAAGTAAAAGCTAATGTCTCGTGGCAATGGCGTAAGTTAATGAACCTTCGTAGTCCATTTAAACAGGGTATTAGATGGTCAGTTGGTAATGGTCATTCTATCTCTTTTTGGTATGACTGTTGGGATTCAATATGTCATCTCTCGAGTATGTGTCAGCCGTGTCCGGGTTCTGAGGACCTCAAGGTTAGCCATTTTCTCCTGGGTCATGGTCAGTGGAATTTGAACCTTCTTAGTCAGTTTGTTTCCTCTGATTTGGTTGCAGTGATCTCTAAGTTGTTTGTCCCTGTTAACAACGTCCCTGACAAAGTTTTCTGGGCATTAACTGCTGATGGAGAGTATTCTGTTAAGTCTGGTGCGAGTTTACTACAAGGGTTTGGTTTATCGCTTCCTGACAAAAGTCCTTTCCAATGGATTTGGGGTTTGGATGTCCCCCCCAAAATTCGATTTTTTCTATGGAAGATTTGCCAAATGGCCTTCCTACAAAAAAGAGATTAGAGAGTAGTCATGTTTTTCTTCCTTTGGAGTGTGTGTTCTGTAATTTCCATTCTGAGTCTGATCATCATCTTTTCCTGGATTGTCCTTTTAGTCAAGATGTTCTTGAGAGGCTCGGTAATTCGGGGATGCCCATTTCTCTCCCATCATTTGGGAACTTTTCTTCCTTTGTTGAGTACTTAGCCTCGTTAAAGTCCTCTTGTGGCTCTTCTCAGGTTTGTAGAATTGCTATTATTTGGTGGTTTATCTGGTTTGCTAGGAATCAAATTATATTCAAGCAAGTTTCTATTTCTCCTACGGCTCTAGGAGTAATGATTCAGACCTTTATTGGTAATTTGAATGGGATGTCTAGTAAACAGGGGGAGGTTTGGAGCTCTAATCCTAGTAGGCCTTCCCGTAGTGTTAGGAAGGACATTGCCTGGATTCCGCCAGGTTTGAACTTCACTAAACTTAATTTTGATGGCTCGCTTCTTAGTAATGGTTCTGCAGCTTATGGTTTTGTTTTAAGAGGTGAAGAAGGTAATGTTCTACTTAGTGGGCTGGCTCTATTCCCTCTAAAATGTCTATCTTGGTAGCTGAAGCTTGGGGGTTACGTGAAGGTATTCGAGGAGCTTTGTTTTTGGGTATTAAAAAATTATTATTGAAGGAGATAACCTAGCGGTCATCCAAGCTATTAAAAGGGTGTGGAAAGTTCCTTGGACTATTCATGCTCTTATTTCTGATGCGGAAATCGATCTTCAAAAATTTGATAGCTACAATATTCATCATGTTTTTCGAGAAGCTAATTTTGCTGTTGATTGGATGGCTCATCATGGTCATTCGACTACGAATCTTTGCTACTATTTCACCCCCTTGGATACCTCTTTTTCTCAGATCATCTGTAAGGATGCTTTAGGGTGGCCCGTTAGCTGGGTTCCTCCCTAGTTTTTTTCTTTCTGGATTAAAAAAAAAAAAAAAAAAAAGAGAAATTATTTGTTATGTGTATATATATATTTTTTTTTTACACAAACTTTTGTATAAGGCAGGTTACACCTTAATTAATAAAAGGCTCAAGCTAAGCTTTAGAATGAAGCTCGCGTCCTCTTAAAAAAAAAAAGCCCAAGCGTGAATTCGTTTTCAGAGAGGTTACGTTTTAGTGAGACTAAGGGTTACATTTTCGAATGCTAAGCAGTTACTTTACTGAAACTGAGGATTACTTTTTGTAATGATAAGGGGTTACTTTTTCTGAAAGTATGGATTACGTTTGTAATATAAAGGGTTACTTCTACGGTAAATAGGGGTTATTTTTACTGAAACTATGAGTTACTTTTTCAAATGCTAAGTGTTGCTTTTTTGTAATGTTGAAAGATTACTTTTTTTTTTTGGGAAATTTCCTCAGGCACCCCCGAGGTTTGACGTAATTCCCAAATTACCCCTCACATTTGGGGAATTCCTCAGATATCCCCGAGGTTTGTGTTTGGAGATAAATACCCTTACTCTTGACGGAACCCTAACGCCGTTAACTTTTTTTTCTCTTTCTTCAGTTTCTCTCCTTCCTCCCACCCTCCTCCATGGATGAATCTCCAAGCTTTCTCTCTCCTCCCACCACCCCCCCACCATCTTCCAGACTTTCCCCAATTTTCTCACAGCCCTTGCCTCGGCCCCCGCTCACTAGAGCTTCGCCGGCCACCAGCATCCTCGTACTCTCTCTCCTTCGTCGCACTCTCTCTCTCGCTCCTCTCCTTCGTCGAGTTTTTGTACGTACAACACCACCGGCGACTCGCGCGCGCCACACAGTCGGAGACCACCGCTGCTGCTCGCTTGCCGTTCGCCGGAACTCGCAACTCTCTCGCCTCACTCGTGGTCTTCCCCCGCAGCCCCCCCACCCCAACCCGTCCAAATCGACGAAGGAGAAGAGCGAGAGAGAGAGAGAGTGCGACAAAGGAGAGAGAGTACGAGGATGCTGGTGGCCGGCAAAGCTCCCGCGAGCGGCGGCCGAGGCAGGAGCTGCGACTGAGCGCGACGCAGGGGGGTGGGGGGGAAGGGGAGATGGTGGGGGTTGGGTGGTTAGGCTTTAGAGTGGGGTGGTTAGGCTTTAGAGCGGGGTGGGAGGAGAGAGAAAGCTTCCATGTTCATCAATGAAGGATGATGGATGGAGAGAGAAAAAGAAAATTGGGGAGAAGGAGAGGAAAACCTAACGGCGTTAGGTTTCCATCCATAGTAAGGGTATTTTGAGCATAAACACAAACCTCAGGGGTATCTGAGGAATTCCCCAAATGTGGGGGGTAATTTGGGAATTACGCCAAACCTCAGGGATACCTGAGGAAATTTCCCTTTTTTTTTTTATCCATATGAGCCACGAAGGCGGTACTTGAAAGATTACTTTTTAGTGAAAGTATGGGTTACTTTTTATATTATAAGGGTTATTTTATACAAATACCAAACCATTTCTCAATCTCCATTCCCTCTCTTTGATCAAACCATGGAACCACCAAGTCCTCCTCCTCCCCATCACCACCACAACCAACCACCATCACTCCTCTTAACTCTATCAAATTGCTGCAAATTAAACCCATTAAAAAAAACATAATAGAAACCATCGTTATCTGCAGAGGATGAGCCACAAAGCGTTGACCAACTTGTCATAGACACATGTAGCAGTTTCCGAAAAAAGGCGTCTGAAAACAGCGATAATCGACCGGAAAAAGTCGCAAGAAAAGCAAAATTCGGTAGAAGAGGAGAAGGAGAAGAAGAAATAGTTGGTTGAAGGTAAGCCTAAGTAGCTTGTTTATCTAAACGATTTCGGATGGAAATCTCGTAGCCGGAACCCGCAGAAGAAGCCGAGATTCCGACGATTGCGACAGCGGGAGTAGGAGAAAGAATTGAGGAAGGACTTAAGGAGATCGCTGATGGTGGTGGTGGTTGTCGTTGGTGTTTTCGCAAAGAGGAATTGGGGCGAGAGGAGAGAGAAAATGAAAAATGTGAGGAGAAGAAGAATTGGGGTGGGGAAGGAGGAAGAGCTACAATAATGTGGCCGCATGGTTTAAGTTCTGTGTGGCGTGTTGCACAAAAAACGGACTGTACTTCTTATAACCCCTAGAATCTGAGAACAACGAATATGTGATTACTCAAGTTGTTTCATTGTCAACATTTAATATCTTATGACGTTATTAGAAAGTTAGAAGATTAAATTGTGTAAAAGTTGTGAAAAGATATATTTTTCAATATTTTAAATCTTATGTTGTTAGGCAATACTTTTCTGAGAATAGAAGTTGTAGATTTACATTTTATCAATGGAAAATTACTAATGATTAAACTTGAATTTGTAAATCTAAGACTTATAGTCAATATGTATGTGTGTTGGAGGTCGGAGAGTGACGTAGGATGAGGTCAATTGAAAGAAAAAAAAAATGTAACATGGTGGAAAGACCAACATGACAAAAAATTTACTATAACCAATATTTTTTTCACATTTATATATTTATATTCACAAGGATGGTGGACAATTTGGTCTTGAATGAGTCTCACGTCCTCCACTTTTGCCTCTAGTCCTTAGGATGGTGGACAACGGGTGTTCTTGGTCTTTCCAACTTGCCTAAGCTAAAAACCATCCATTGTAGATGCTTTACCTTAAGGCTTCAGCAATTTTGTAAATGACCACCAATTATTGTATTTTATTTTTTATTTTCAAGTGATTAAATAGTAAAAAAGACAAAAATTTGGTAATTGATTTTTCACCTAATAATAACTAGTTAGGGTAGCTTTTGGCTATCTATAAAAATTTGACTAGCATCCAACAATTAAATTTACGAAACATTTTGTAAATATATGATGTTATTAGCTAAGTTAAACAAACAATATAAATGATCAATACAGTTAGTCAAACTAGCCAATCAAGACAATCAAAAGAGTGCAACCAACAACTAATTGTCAAACAAGATTCTCATAATAGATTAATCAATGTGGCTACACCTGAGACTGACAATCCCTAACACGATTTAATAACACATACGAACTCGACTGAAGTTACTAAGAGAAGCATAAACCCGACACGAACACGAACGACACAAAGTTAACCTTATTTATGACATTGACCATATTATGCAGGCATGCAACTATTCCACTTTTTATATTATTTTTGATATATTTGAGGCCAACCCAGAATCAACACAAAACCAAATACAAACACAACCCACTTACACGAATTACCAGCCCTAGCTACTCCTACAACATATAAGAGAACATACTAAACTCGTCTTTGTTCCCTTTTCAATTCTTTCCATATTAGATAATTTACACAAGCTATTCACATCTTATACATTACAGTATTACACTTGTTGTAGCGGTTAATACCCGTTATTTTACTTTGGGTGAAACATTTCATCTACTAGATATTGCTACTCTACCAAATTTTTTAGAAAGGTAAGATGAAGGTCTCTATCGGGTCGAAATATCTCCAAGTCCACCCAATCTACTTTAGTTGACAAGACACTTTGGGAGTGGGAGGGAAAGGATAAGGGAATTCCCTTTCCTAAAGTATCTCTAGTGAGAATTGAAATCCCAACCTTGAGGTTAGAACATGCATTTCTTCCACTAGGCCAAGCTTAGCTTATTGTTACAAGTACGGAATTGATTGACAAGAAACTTGGATGTTGAGAAGAAGTAACTATGATTTGTGTTCAAACAAGGTGTGGCCATCTCTACCAATTCATTGCAGATACGTGATATATTATCATCCACCTGCAAAACATAGGATACATGAGCGCAAAGGAGAGGTAACACCACTTAACAACATAAGATATGATTACCAAATTATAATGTATCAAAACAAAAGCATGTCCAGTGGATGACAACTTAGCTAAAGTCCTGAGATGATACCCAGAACCTAGAATCAAATCCTTGCTACATTAATTATCATAGTATGTTGTTGATGATATTTGATAGCTATAATCAAACTATCTTTTCTCTATCTTGGTGTTGAATCGTTGTTTGGAGTGCTTATTGACTAGTGAATATTCTTATACTTCCTAGTTGGTCCGTTCTTTATATATTGCAATAATTGGATTTTACACTATTCACACATAATCCTAACACCATCAATTGTGACTTTTACGTATGGAAAAATATAGTCATGTGGAGTCTTGTTAAATTCATCTTGATACACTTTCAGCATATCAACTTTGTAAAAAATTTACGAAAAACGGCTACATATATTAATGGTTAAAGTTGTACATTAGTAAACGTGAAACTCAAATGTTGCGATTTATAAAGAATGGACAAAATACATCATACCGGCCTTCAATTCTTGTTAAAAGTTGATACTTTAGAGTTTGATGTCAAACTTAGCAAATAATTTTTACATTGAAAAGAATCATAGGAGGCAAAATTTGAATTGACCTCATGATGTTGGTTTACTACCTTCGTTTCTAAATAATGGTTACACTATCAACAAAATTCAATTTGACTATCATTTCTAATTTATGGGTAAAGGAATATAGTCATATGGGATCTTGTTTGATTCGTCTCGATATGTACGCTTAGAGTATTGATTTTTTTATAACTTTTACAAATGAAAAACTAGATATATTAGTACTCAAAATTTTGCATTGGCATGCATGAAAAGTGAGAGTGTAACTATTAATTTAGAAACAATAGTACAAGTTAATTACCGTATGTATTGAAAAGGAATGAAGAACCATACACCAAGTAACCAACAGAGTTTAAACACCCTAAACACCAAGAGGCAAAGACTCAACTTCAATGAGAAACAAAACTCAAAACAACCGAGCTAATCCGAAGAGCTCAACAAAGAAGACTCACGAAAACCCTAGACGAACTAAATGAATAGAGAAACTCCGATTAAGAATACACAAATACCACAACAAATAACAACTTATATCTACCTGTCCTTGCTACAACTCGAATCACCTTTTCATGTTGATTTTCCTCACTTTTCAAAGCCAGTACATTCTCTCACAAATGTCAACTTCTGAGTATCATCCTCAAACTCCGAAACATTTAAAATTCAGTCACTATCCCATCCTCGAATAGTGAATTCAACAAACTTATTTAGTGTAGTCCAGTAGTGTGTAAGTGTATGCTTAGCAACTAAACCAGCATATCATGCCTGAATCTAACCTAAACGTGTGGAGAGCAAGGAACTAGATTGCCTGAATCTAGCAAAAAAGCGCAAATAAGTACATGCACCCAAGTGTATGTAGAGCATGGTGCACCCTTTTCTAAACTACGTCGTTTTTTCATTTTTAGAGTTTATAATTTTAAAAAATTATTGTTATTTGTTTCCTTAAATTTTGCAAGTAAAGATTCCTTTTTCAAATTTAAATTAAAAAGGTATATGTTCTTTTACCTTAAGTGTACATGTTCATTTACTATATGTTCTTTTCATTATAACATTTGTTCTTTTATATATATAGATTTACACATTCTTTAATTTTAAGCCGTGTGTTCTTTTTTAAAGTAGAAAAGTTGTTGAAAAAAGTTCGTGTTCTTTTATATTAATTGTATGTTCTTTTTGGGTGCACAATGAGCATTGTGCACCCTAGTCCATAATCCTCTGGCAAAAAAGTACTTTATTTTTTAATCAAAGTTCAAAGCAAGTGATAAAACAGGATACACTTTTAATCTCTTTCTTCCCAGGTTGGTTTTCAGATTCAAGACTTGACTCATCGAGGTGTTCATTTTTCTTTCCCATTTGACCGGCGTCAAACGAAAATATTATGAGATCCCGTACAGAAAAACCTCAAAGGATTTATTGAGTTGGTTTTGAATCATGAAGAAGCTCCCATCGCTGTGTGCCTCACCCTCCCTCAAAAAATAGTCTTCTCTATCTTATTCTCCTTAACCTCTCCATACCTCCCCAAACTTTCATCTAATGAATTTATCATTCCAAGTAACACGAGCTTTATAGCAGTTCTTAAGCAGACTCACTCTACCTAATTCTGTGTGACCCTAACAATAAGTGAAATGCCCTAAATCTGAGGCCCTATTCTAGCAGAATTCAGAGGGGCACAGGTAAGGAGGGTAGACGTAAAATCACTGAAAGGAAACCATAAATTTATTCTGAATTGATTGACAACGACGTATCCCCATAATAGCTATTGGAAGCTATTATGAAAGAAGATCATATACTAGAAGTTATTGTCAGGAAACACTAGTGGAGATCATCTGGATTCAGGACCATACCTTGATTACTGATGCAATGCAGTTGCAAGCTTCAAGCGCTAGATTTCCACGAGCATTCTAGATAGTGACATACAACTATTCAGTTAATTACTCATTATGACAAATCAGCTAAAGCAACAATAGCCACACCAAAATGAGAAACATACTGGGCAAGTTTCTTGCTTAATGGCAAGAACCACGTTTTGAAGAATGCGACCACAAAAAGAAGCAAGCTCCTCATGGTAGGATGAATCATCAAAAAATAGAAGGTCATTGCCTGGAACCTGCATCTACATCATGAGAGACAAGTGAGAAGCAATTCGACGTTTTAAATGTTAATCAAGTGAAATAAGTGAATGATAAACAGTTTCGAATTGATTACTGTAGGGTAAATTTTAAAGCAGCAAAAACAGTCTTTTATACTGTAGGATAACAAACTTTGAAGCTCTGTAAAAGTAAAAAATGAATTTCTTTTTCTTTGTCAATACAAACAAATGAATTTTCTACATGTCATGGAAGAACACAAAAACCCAAATCGCATACCTCCTTTATGCCGCCAGGAGTATATGGAAGTTTATGCTGTGACCATGCTGCCAGCAATAAAATATTTGCACAGGATGTTCTAACGCTCAATCTTGCAGGCATTACCCTGAGAACATTTTAGCATAAGAAAAGTGGCAAAAATCAATACTGAAAGCATTCTTGTTGTTAGCATCAATAAAACTTACAATGAATGATTGTTAACCAGCGAGAGTAAGTTCTTCGGGATGTAGGTGACTCCAAGCATAGAATTACCTTCACATGAGGCAAGAGATTCAGCATTCTGGCAAAGATATAGTTTGAAGCAGGGGCGGCTTTTAGCATGTTCAACATGTTCTATGGAACATGGCCCCTTAATTGTGAGGGCCCCAAAATAGAGAAAGTTCAAGTAGTAAAAAGAAAAAGTTTATCTACTTATTTGGACTACTTTTTTTTTCATAATATGATTATGTGAAGTATGGATGAGCTATTGCATTATTGAATTTTTCAAATACGAGATCGCACAGGGCCTCTATATAGTTCGAGACGGGCCTGGTTTGAAGCAGAGATTAATCATAGAAAATTGTGAGCAACTAATAGCTCTGCTGATAGAAGTTCGTCTCTTCCAACCTCCCCCCACACCAAAAAAAAAAAAAAAGAAGCATCACAAGGTAGCTTATGAAAGACCATTGTAGAAAAGAGGGGGAAAAGCAATAAAATGGTGGACCAGAATGGCAGTAGGACATAATTGGCAAAGGGAGGCCTGCCAATTGATGAATACAGAGAACTTGTAGCAATGATGTCTCTCTCTATAGTCTATCCCTCTTGGAGGGAGATCAGGTGTTGGCTTATATAGAAGCACAGGTACTTCTTCTAGCTCAACTACCCGTACTCAATACAATACGGGGTACGAATACGCGTACCCATGTCCTAAAATGTCGTAATCTTGCCGTTTTCCGTCCCCGTAACAGAATTCGAACCCATATCCGTACTCGTCTATGTGCAACCTGAATATATCCACCCTTATAA
This sequence comes from Beta vulgaris subsp. vulgaris, assembly GCF_026745355.1. Taxonomy (NCBI): domain Eukaryota; kingdom Viridiplantae; phylum Streptophyta; class Magnoliopsida; order Caryophyllales; family Amaranthaceae; genus Beta; species Beta vulgaris. The sequence continues at coordinate 3,334,080 of NC_079205.1, read as the reverse complement.
TACTTTTCAAGTTTCAAGTCAACTCAAGAATACGCTGCTTTTCACAAAGAAAGGGGAACTTGGTGGTCTGGAGGGAAATAAGGCTATAAGTGGGCTGTTTTGAGCGTCGAGCCAGGATCAAACTCTTCTTTTGACTATGATTAATTGATTAGGCCCCGAAGGCTGGATTCTGGAACACTAACACAATCACGCTTCCTTGCACTGGTAATAAGATCAGCAAAAGAATGTTTTCCTGTGAAAAGATGATCCATGACATGTATTTTCTATTGAACCGTACAACCTATTATGCTCATCCAAACAGTAAAATTCTTCTCGGTTCCCATTTCTTGATTAGCTAAACCAAATGGCACATATTTAACAAACTAAAGGAAGAAAATGGGTCTTTTCTCAGAATGAAAAGTGGTCATTTTACCAATTACAAGTCATTCCTTTTGTTCCCCTACATAATCTGATAGACTTACTCCTGCGCTATTGCATGTCAGAAGGCAAGGGTGCTATAAGCTGCACATACTCTGCTTCCAACTCTGTCTCTCGCTAAGTTGCACAGACGGCTACAGATACGGGTCCGAATTCGGGTACGGGGAGAGGAAGCGGTTCCAAATTTAGGATCGGGTACGCGTTCCTGTATAGGAAACATATCGTACCGGGTACGGGGATGAGTACGTGACCTAGAAGAAGTATCCGTGCTACAGATCGAGTCTGCAAACTGATGACCAGCCTCTGTTTGCAAGTTGACAACAACATAATAACGCGGGTTGCCTTTTTCCTGCAACCAGCATCCCTAAGGTTTTGATAAATTTGTTCTCCTGCGAATTGATGCATCAAGTTTTCGATTTTTAATTTTTGAATGTAAGCCCCAGGTTTGACATAAATGACGCGATCTTTTAGATTTTCTTCTCTAGGTTGTTGCAAAACAGATTAGAGACTGCAATTTGTTATTTACTTTGACTTCACTTTTAACTTGGTGAAATGGCCTCATCAATTTCTATGGTAAAAAACAGCTTCACAACCATGTCTGGTGGTGTTGTAGTGACACAAGAACGACCCAAATTGGCAAGCCTGAGCAGTATAGTCCATAGGTCATGTAAAAGACAGTTGTTGCTAAAGGGACAGGAAAAAGAGGAGCAGCAGTTTAAGGCCATCCCAGTTCCCAACTTACAATCACAGTTGTTAGTAAGCTCCTTGCTACATTACAACCTGAGGCTCAGATTTTGGATATAATAAGTAATCTTCTGCCTCACCACTGAAGACAGATTACTAGTTCCTGCTCTCCTTTCCCAGGGAATTTTATTTGATTTAGCATATTTCACTGTCAATGAGACATAATGAGCGTGTAGAACTTCACAACCATGTCTGGTGGTGTTGTTGTGACACAAGAACGACCCAAATTGGCACGCCTGAGCAGTATAGTCCATAGGTCATGTAAAAGACAGTTGTTGCTAAAGGGACAGGAAAAAGAGGAGCAGCAGTTTAAGGCCATCCCAGTTCCCAACTTACAATCACAGTTGTTAGTAAGCTCCTTGCTACATTACAACCTGAGGCTCAGATTTTGGATATAATAAGTAATCTTCTGCCTCACCACTGAAGACAGATTACTAGTTCCTGCTCTCCTTTCCCAGGGAAATTTATTTGATTTAGCATATTTCACTGTTAATGAGACATAATGAGCGTGTAGACGTCACTTTACCATACCGCAAATTTGATTTAAGTTAATATGACCTTTCATGCTATTTTTGGTGTCCAAATGCGACAAGTATACTTTCCTTATGAGAAAAATGTCAAGTATGAAGATATATTGGCATATTGCTAAAGATCGATGAGGCATATCCAGTACCTGGAACCATGATCAAAAGGCCACAAAGCTTCTGTATTACACAGACGATTCTATCAACATCTAGCAGTGTTGGTGAATCTACAACAGCACATAATTGATGTTAGCAAGATTTTGCACTTTGCATATCAAATAAATATGCCAAAATAGAAAAGAATAATCGAAAGAAATCCAAAAGCTTCACAAACATGATCGGGATATGTAGATTAGACATTCATCAGTAAGTATACTGGGCAGACAAAGTAATCACTAGCTTGTATATACACAAAGTTTAGGTTTTATTTACTCAAATCTCCGAGGTGGTTCTCAAATGATCAAAAATTTTGAACCTAAGGGTGAATATTAATTTTGCATCACTTTTCTCAACACGGAGAAGCATAGCAAAGTGACCTAGATAGGATTCATTATCTGAAGCACATTGCCCATGCAAATTCTTTCATTAACAGAAGCTGATTTATCCACAGACAAGTAAATGCTTTAGCAGGTAAGAACTTCATCAACTTACATGAAGATAAGTCACTTATGCTTCTCAGCAACAATTTGCACGTCAAGTGAAAGTCCTGACAGTAATATGCGAATAATAGCATAGATTCATCACAAGAGAGATGATATTTCCAAGAATACTCTTATAAACAGGAGTTGGATCTCTCTGCAGATAATAAATGCTCTGGTACGCAATATCATTATCAACATATCAAAATGTCCAGGCTCTCTCACTCTTTCTCCATTGCTTTCTCCTTAGGCCTCTCTTTCTCTTTATATCACACTGATCAGCTACTACAAACACTAATAATCCAATCCTCAAGAGCAATTCAAACATCTCTAGAAAGAAAGGTTCACATATTCCCTAAGTCCTGGTAAAAGTCTTGGTTGAAGATAATCTCATTTAGAGCAACATATCTTACAAGCCAAACTCATTGACAAATATCTCGTCTGCAAACAAATTACCTTCAATCAATTGCTATTAATAGTTAATTGTATACATTAATGCTGTAGCATAGAGATGTCCATCTAAGTGTGAGCAAGATCTACCTAAATAAGACACTCTCTGGACTAATCAAAGAAGTATGGAACAATCAAGTTATTGAAAGCAGCTTTTAGGGGAGGGAACTTTCTCTTTAGCCAAAGTATTTCACTAGTAACCAATTTGCATGAAATGCTATAATGCGCTTCGTTTGCCGCTATAGTCTATATATATTGACTTGCCATCAGCAAAAAGTGCCTACTGTCCATCTTCATATTGATTCTTTCTTCAGTGGTTAGAAAGTGGCTAAACCTCCTTTTTTTTCTTTTCAAAATGGATCTATACAGAATTGTTTTTCCCTTATGCAAAGTGTTGAGTTCATGTGGCGGATATTTCACCAGCACAATATTATAGAAAGAATCCATAGTACCTCAATGGAAGCCACTGCAACAATTTGCATAAGAATTGCTTCTTAAGTTGTATTTGAGGCCTTAATACTGTCATCATGGCGCTAGTAACTCTAATTAGCACCCAAAGGTGGACACCGAGATTTTCACAGAACCTTTAAAAGTGTCACAAGATCAGAGGTTGTAGCCTTTAGATGATTTCTGCTAGAATTCAGATTTTGTGAAACTTATGGCAGCAGCGTCTAACCAAAGACCCGAGTTGGTGCACCGAACCTTGAAAGACTTCATTCCACATTTTGACATATTCTACCAACTCAACAGGTCTCTACTGTGTGTAAAACATATGACTTTGTGACATATTTAGCTTATGAAATGACCCTGGCAAGGCTGCTGAAAACCCAACAGCCCTGCCATCTGGCAAGATTTTCCACTGGCCCCAAAGCAGAAGTGTAAGTCTGGAATGTGTTTTAGTTTGGGCGATATTTATTACTGCGGTTCACTTATTGATTGAGATGTATTGTTTTCAGGGCTCTACACCAAAAACAGGGAAGTTTGCTTTTGAATAGGGAACAAATCCGAAAAATAGAGAGGGAAGAAAAATTCTTCAGAACATACCAGGTAGTAAGTGGAATAGAATAAGGAAATCATGTATTAATATTCCAGTAAACAGTTCAACAGAACATCAAATAATGAGTATCGCATGCAGGAACCAGCTTCAGAAAAAAGTCAAAAATTAAGAAGGCAAGAGGCTAACCCTCAGCGATTAGACTTTGAAGCGTTCTTATAGCTGACTCTATTAATCCATCTGAATGACAAACTAAGCCACTGGCCAATGCGACCTGGAAGAATAGACCAATTAACCATGATACTATTTTATCAGAAACTCAGTCCAACAAGCAATTTCCATTAAAGAGTCCTACCTCGGCAGTTTCAAGATAAAGATGCAACTGCTTTATAGGAGCTGCAATAGAAGGAATTGTAGCCTCAGAAAATGCTAAACATGACCGGCCAAAAGAGACAAGTTGTTTGGAAGCTTTTGAAGCCTTCATCACCAGGCAGTTCGCATGATGAACAAGAGTTTCCTACAGCAAAAGGGGAAGCACATACTTGAGACATCTGCAGTAGAATTAGTAACTGACACGATCTGAAGGCTTTTCAGACAACTTATCACGTCCTTCCAAAATAATACTTCCTCCGTTATTATTGCAACACCACCCCTTAGCACAATCTTTAATAAAGCCACGTGGAGAGGAGGGACATAAAAATAGATAAAAAGTGGGACCCATGTGATAGGAGAGAGACAAAGAGAAGATATCAGCAAATAAACATTGCAATTAATGTGAAAATTTCAGATAATGGAAACATTGCAATTAAAAAAGAACGGAGGAATTATGTCATACTTGACTAATGGCCAAGACTCAAGTTTGACAACTTCGAATACTAATTTGTTAAAATTAGTATTGATATGTAACGTAAAAGTATTTAACTTTTAATTGATTCATAATAAGTATTTTTGTATGAGTAACATTTTTTAAATTCTCACTAAGGTATACTGGTTATGATAGTAATGGTTGAAGTTGAAAACTATTTCACCGCAACAGAAGAAACATAACATCTAAAGCATTCAACAAGGCCTCTTATAAGGTTCCCGCGGTCCCGGCTAGGCCATTTATTTCTGCCGTCTGAGAGCGTAGGAGGTTGTTAGTTGTATGTAGTTATTCCCCAGCAATAGAAATTAGTAATGGGACTGTCTGTCAGACCCTTGGTTGGAAGGTATTGACAGGCATGCACTTCGCAATAAATTAGAAATCGAACAGGCACATGAGAGTTGACACTGAAACATTGGACCTGGTCCACCATGTCCAAGCATAGCTACTATTTCATGTTACACTAATATTGAGAGCAGACACTACACTATGGGCAATAAAGTAAACATTTTTTTTTTTTGCTTTCAGCTTATTTCGGAACCAAATCTATATAACTGAAGAAGAATCCCAATTAATATTTATCTTTGATGCATTTCAGCAAAATTAGAACAGCATATTAAGTTATTATAAGTTATAACAACAGAAATCTTAGTACCAACATGACTTTTAGTAAAAAGGTTGTGCCATTAGTCTTTCTTTTCTTCTTTTTCGTTCTGCTTAACTGACAAACAGTGCAGATTTTGATCAAGACTGTGACAATATAGACAGACGGAAGTTAAAAACTAATCAGGACATACTCTACTGAGTGGCATGCCTGCTTGAGATACAGACCTTCACTTCATCTGCACTGGCAAAAGTTGCACGACATTCTATTAAAAATGCCAGGTGTCGTTCCCATTCTGTCCCATATTCAACCTGCTCAACAATAACAAAAAACATGATGTGCAATCCACGCAACAGCACATGATAGTGGGAATGCTTCCATAATGAAAAAGAGGTCGTTTTGGGAGCCGGGGAGGAGAAGGGGTTGAGGGTTTTACATCATATATGTATACTTCGTACCATGTCAACAAAACGAGAGAGTAAACGATCCAATGGTTGATTATCACTGTCCAGCATGTTTGAGGAGCTTTTGCCATCATGCAGACTTTGACCAACTTCCAAAAGGAACTGTATAGTAGTAGGACACCTTATATAGCCATTCCTGTAAAAAGAAGGGATATTCTTAGGCAGACATGAAAACACCAGAACTAAGATAAGACAAGTCCCAAAAGAAAACGACTCGAATAAGATGCTAGTAAGATATTAGTGTGCAGAATTCATATTCAGCTCCCATATATGCATGCATCAGCCTGTCATATTGCCTAGTCATAATCCCAAAAGGTTTCTCAATAATCAGAAACAGCATCTAATTCAAATGAAGATACGAGTGTAAACTTAGAATATACTCCCAGTTCCTTTTTGTTCTTCTACATTACTTTTTTACAGTTCATCAGTACCATATCTATTCTTCTGGCATATGAAAAGATGATACTTTAACGGTACACATCGAAACCAAATCTAATAATGTTTTTTTCCTTGTATGATGACGAAAATGTATGGTCAAATATTGGCTCGGTAATCGACACATTTCATCCAAGAACTAATATGGATTATGGAGGGAGTATGTGAATCCAATTGGAAAAAAAAAGCCAGCTTCCTACACAGGGAATGCTCCCAAGGACTTGCCCTTAGAGCCCATACCACCATCTTCACGCCTAAATGATCTCTTTTCCCCCTCTTTGTGACTTAATTGAAGAACCCTCTATAAATCCCCTCCAACTTCCCCTCCCCCTTTTCCTTTATTAGTGTTGTGTGCACTGCATGCACAATAAATTTATTATGAGACCACTTCACTTTTAGCCAAAATGGGTCAAGATTTAAGTCAAAATGGGTCACTTTATAAGCAAAAAAGGTCACTTTTAAACAAAGGATAACATTTTACCTAAAATGCGTCACTTATATATCAGTGAAATTGACCCATTTAAGACAAATATTTACCCCCGTCTCACAATAATTTATCATGCACCAATGTCATTCAAGAATTTGTGCCCTTTCTATTAGAGAAAGCTTTGTCCTATATTCTGACATGACGAATTGAGCAACTTAAGTAAATTTTTATCCCGTTTAGGGCTTTAGGCAGTCTTGATTCATTAAAAATAATCCTCTAGATGGATTAACTTTGTCAAGCCTAAAAGAGCTTTGGTGAACCAGAAAGCAGATTGTTCCACTCCTCTGAAGCCTGGACAGGCAATTAATAGACATCCGCCAAAAAGAAATTGTCTCCCAAGCGTATCAGCCACACATAATATGATCTTGGGAAGGGAAAACGAAACCAATTGAAGTGCAAAGCCATGTTATCAAGCATTTTTCTGCAAAAATACTCAAACATCACACAGCAACTAAGAGTTCAAGCAGATACTACTATATACCTTGTAGCCATTTCAAGAATACGCATATTAATGGCATTCTTTGCAGTCCCACGCATGACATCGATGATTTCAGCAAAAAGGTTCTGCAACGACCACCAAAATAAATAATAAGATATGATAATATGTAATTACTTCATTTGGTGACACTAATTTTAAGTTGAATACAAGTAAATGATTACATAATACAACCTCCGTCTCCAAATAGACTTCCCATTTCTTTTGGGCACAAGTATGAAATAATTTGGACCCTTAGTTGCATAAAATTAGAATAAAAACTTCGATTTGGTACATAATTATTGAATTTTTTTTATTGAGGAGAGAGAATGTGAGTGGGTAAGGTAAGTGAGAGGGGCCCATTACTAAAGTATGGGAAATGAGTAATATAATAAAAAATTGAAGGTAAACAGGATTTTAATGGGTGGACCCATCCCATATAAGGAAATGGGAAAAAGTATTTGGGACAACCATATATGGAAAAATGTGAAATCTATTAGGCGATGAAGGGAGTACTACATAAGCGACAGAATATCTAAGGTAAATGCTCTTTATCTTCAGAAGAATTTAGCAGGTTTAGATTGGTCATGGTAGCAAGAACAGGAGATGAATTACAATCCTTGAGGAGTAATAAATAATATGAACACTGACAACAAGAGCAACAGCAAAAGCACAAAAACAATTACTACATTCTTCATGCTATAAGCCCACTTAACTAACTTTTTCTTATTTCACATTATACATCACTAAATGCCACTCTGTTAATTCTTGTCATTAATATCTACAAAAAACTCCTATTATTACTTTAAAATTTTGAGTACCAATGTGATAACTAACAACTGTATGATCTGTGTGCATGACCATCACCTTAATACACTTACCATGAAATGAGGAAGTAATATTTAAGAGATAATTGGTTCTATCGGTAGTCTGTACAATTTAGAACAGAGTGCCTGTGTCCTAAGCTTGACAATTGACAAATCACATAACCAGATATTTCTGACATCTGAGTCACATACTTCATTCCAGAAAACATAGCACGTCCATCATCTAACTAGCTACAATTTTGCATGTGGATTCAGCATTATGAACTCCAGAAGCAGAAAGTGGAATAAAAGTATAAAACCTACATGTAAGGCCAATAGGAGGTGTACCAGTTCTAAAACATCTTCCAAGCACTTTGTATGACTAAGAATCTTAGTAAGGACAGACTGCAAGCTATCAAGTTCAATGTCATTAATCCATTTGCTACACGCCCGCTCTGCGATCCCTCCAAGAAGTACTTCTAGTTGTGTTTTCTGCAATGAAACAGAGTCAATAAGGAAGAAGGGTTGGATTATCAAAGAAGCATACATAGATATAGAGTAATAGAAATTACAAAAGGGAAAAAGAAAAGGAATACTTAACACAATCAAACCAAACTATTGATGACTCAGTGAAAATTAAACTATGAAATACTGCTAACTATCAACCGACCACAGGAGATAACTTCTTGGTTCATTATCCATGCAGCCACCCCCACTTGTGGATTTAAGTCTTTGGCATTGTTTTTTTAGTCAATACAAGGTGATCATGATATAGGAAGGAAAATTTTAAATAGAAGCAGATACATGGACTCTAGTCAATGTACAAAGTAAGTCCATTCATAGGAAGCATTGGCAAAACTTTTAACAGCTTAAAAGTCGTAAGGAAAAGCTATTAGCCACTAAGTTCAAGAGAACTTCTAAACTTTTTGATGTACACCATAGATAGTTGAAATTTTTTTTGTCCAAGACCATTTTCTAACTGTGTTTCCAAATATATTTTGTAAAAACCCTTTTGTAATAAGTTTCTTAATTTACCGCCTTTAGTCACCTAAAGACCATTTCGATCTATGGATGCATTAGACAATGATCATTCCCATACATGATCAAGGACATAATGCACAAGCTAAGTGCCTAACAGCCTAAGGTGATAAGTTCTATTAAACTATGGTCTGTTAGAAAGGGGGACATTTAAATCCAGTTTCTCAAAAGGAACAACTATTTAAAAGATGTTACTTAAGAAAAGATACTAAATGATGTACATAAAATAAGAAACCAGCAAAAGACCCACCATTGCTAAGCAGCTGAACATTGAAACTCAAGAATACTCACTTCCTTTGTTCCCTCCGACTACTCATCTCCTCATGAGAAAACATCAGAAGAAGATGCACCAAATATACAGAAAATTAAAGCACTTATCGGTGGAATTCTTCACTTTTTTTCCAAGAAAAATTGCGAAGGACAGCCATTCAAACAATTTTGGACCTTAAATAACCAAAGAACAGTCAACGGCTAATCTGAACCACCATCCAATTCGAGATTTTCTGACTCACCATGTGATTTTGAAGGACTATATCAACATAACCATCCACGACTTTCAGATAAGCATCCAGGTCTTGGTATTGACTAGCATCCTGAAATTGCAGACATAATACAGCATCATCACTAAATAGACATAAAGAGCATTATTCTTGTGTTCTCTAATAAAAGGTGCAACATAACACTTGATGGTATACAATCAACAGATAGCTTGCCAGAAGATCATCCCCAGCCCTCGTGGCATCTAGACATATAAGCACAGACATACTCTAACATCGATAACTAGTCTAATTGCTGCGGCTTACTCCTACATGAGCGATACCTCGAGAATATCATCTTGAAAGTTTTGTTCAAGTCAGCTTTCTGCCAAATAATTTCTATTTGAAGGAAGACAAACCAAAAGAAATACAAGAAGGAAACCAAGAAAAATACATGTGGATCAGCATGAAGGACATGCAAATTCTCTGGATATGCTAAAAAAGAACTAATTTTGAGACCCTTATCTAAGTAAAGCATTATACATGATTACATTCCTAACCTACAAAAGTAAACCATAGCACGCAACACTGCAAGGAACAGCTACTGATCAAAAGATCAACAAGTGACAAAAGAACAGGAAATCAAATAGATTTATGGAATATGAGGAACCTTAATCACTCGCTCCAAAACCACATTGACCATCTCCATGGGAGCTTCTGTTTCATAAAGCCTGAATCCAAGCAATCTGAAATTCATACACTAAAAATAAAGGGAGGGGGGATAGGTGAGAAGAAGCTGATTTATAGAAGTTCGGCCAACATATATCAAAATATGTTTGTTCACCCACATCTTCACGGGAGATACTCAGAGATGTAAATCACCTGATCAAAGGAAGAACCAATGCTGCACTCAATGAGGTCAAGAATGTGCAGAACATTAGATCTAACTATTTCAGGTGGTAGTTCCTTTAGTAGATGATGAAGAACGAGTGAGACCGATGAACATTTGCCAAACAACTCTGACAAATTCCTTGCTAGTCCAAGACCGACACGTATAGTGCATCCTTGCTTTCAAAACGGAGAAAAAAACAGGTGTCAACTACAGAACAGGGAGATCTACAAACGCCAATTGACAAGTTTATTCACAGGTAGCAAGAGCACTTAAGACTGTTAGCAGTACAGACTACAGATACTGTTCATCTATATCAGTTTCAAATAAAGTCTTCACCTTAAAAGGATTAATTCTTCCAATTCCCTATCGCAAAGTACACATGAGTGAGATGAGGCGCACGCACACACACACACACACCCAATGAAACCATAGAGTAAGAAAAATAACAGGGAAACCAGCAAAAGGTAAAAGAAAAATAAGAGGGAGAGAGAAACCAGCAAAAAGTTAAAAGAAAGCATAGAGTAAGAAAGAATAACCTAAAAAGATGCAGAAAAAGAATATTTCACAAATAGAATAACAAGGAAACCACTATAGTACAAAAACCTCACTGACCTGATGATCCTTAAATATGCATTTAATGATGTACTCCATGGGTGGTTCCATGAGGTGAACAAGGACTTGATTGCTCATGTTGTTTCTATTATCTGTAGTTTCTTTCAATGATATGATAGGTGTCATCATAAGATTAATGTCTCTTATGCAAGTAACGAGATATCCTGCAATGTAAGAGTCCAGTAAAATCATTATAACTACTCCCCCAGTTCATAAAGTTATTGTTTTCAAGCTTCACACTTGTTTTCACTAGTAAGTAGTAATTTGATGTTTTGAAATCAATGAAAAACCTATGGTTCCATTTATCGTAATAGTCCCCATGGAATGTGGCAAATGCCATTAATGATCCAGCTTACAACCCAATGGAGAAGCAAATAAAATATTGTGTTGAGAAAGTTTAATTGTATTTTGTTAGGTTTACTTTAGAAGGAGACAAAAACAAACCAAATAAATGAACCATAATCCTTGTGCAATAGTATAATACAATAATTCATGAGGGGGATTTTAAAATTACTGTTAAAAAAAGAATTAGTGAATCAAACTATTCACGATTTTCTTGACGATCACAAAAGGTCTAAGTAGTTGATCACAGTCAACATTTGTAAGGCATTCTCTTTTCACATAATTAAAGAAAATCGTTTTAAACTGTCTCCATTTACGTGTCATTGTGTCATAATAAAGGTAAACCCTCAATTTATTTTGAAATGCAGTGGCTTTAGCGGAATCATGTGTTAAAATTAAGCATTTCTGATGAATAGGAAAGGATAATATGATAATCTGAATAAACCATAAACGTACACAATTTACAAGTACTATTACTAAGGGACATTATATTGGGACAGCCCAGAAAGGAAGTGTTAAATGGAGAGGGTATAAATTCTTTTAGAGGTGAATCATGTTCTTTGCGTCTCTTGTTCCCAAAAAAAAAAGGTTTATATTAAGATTAATGTAAAACCACTGCACCTGGTAATTTATAAGGATTTCTTGCGCAATTGATGGTTAATTATACTACAGCAAAAATAGTATTTCCAACATTCCCTTCCGATCTTCCTAATTGAAATCTTTTTTAAGAGAGAAAAAAGTCAAACTAGGAACATCAAAAGGGAGTGGAGCAAATTACAAATTTACAATGATAACTATAGTAATAAAATAAGCAAAGATAAATATGATAATGTGCAGTACTTAAATAATACTTCATTTTGATATATGAGAGTGCTTTTATAAGTAAGAAAATTAAATAAACAGACCCAAGGGAGTGTCATCCATTTACTAACACTTTGTTTGGATAGGAGGAAATGGAGAGGAAGGCAAGGAAGGGAAAGGGAGGGGAAAAAGTTCCCTTGTTTGGATAAGGGCTTGGGGAAGGAAGGGGAGGGAGAGGGAAGGATCCATTTTCCCTCCCTCTTTAATATACACCATCTCTCCAAATTGGAGAAATTTGGAGGGAAAATGGTGCTCCAACTTTCCCCTCCCCTTCCTATTCCTCCTATATTGCTATCCAGACAAAGTGTAAAGGAAGGCTATACTCAATAAATACTAAAACAACAGCAGCTACTACAACCACTATAATCATACTGGAAACTGAACCTTCAAATTATCAGAACTTTTCTAATATTTGCTAAAGCTTTTCGACTTCTATGAAATAAATAGTAGGAAATTGAACCAAATAGATACAATAGACTTATTAGAAAATCAGAACTCGCAAGAAATGGGAATACGTAAAGGCATAAGACGCCAAAAGAGAATTTGTTGAACAAGTTTAAATCGAATATACCATTATCATGTAGAGGTAATTTCTGAACACAGTAGACCAAATACAGATGACAATACGCAGATGCCAAGGGATTCCCAAGACCACGCATCATCGCGATCAAACGTTGGATCACATCAGCAGAGTCATCAACTAAGAATCGCCAACATGGCAATATTGCCAGCTCCAGGTAGCTGAAGTAAAACAATTTGTATAAGGTAGCGGTGACAAAAACAAAAGCACTGTTGAAGCATTGTAACAGGAAAGCATGCAAATAATAAAAGAGGAGCCTCAATGTTTCCTGTTCTTTACTTATGACCTGATGAGATCACAACATACTTCTTGACTTTAACTTTGGGGATGAGTGATTAAAAGTTGCAAGAAATCTATTAGATATTCGAAGAAATAGCAACGAATTAGTTCTCTATGAAAAAGACACAATGTCCGCAGATTATAACTCAATTTTGAAGATACAATCATTGCGCAGACGATTATCAGATTGTCAAACATAAGAAATGAGATTTTATTTTACCTCTTTATATTATGAATAGAACTCTAAAGGATGGGAGGACAGAGGAAAATTATAGCAGTTGGACAAAATAGCCTCTAAACAAAAATTAATCAGCAGTCACAGATTTAAATGTTAGCTGCATAGATTAAGAAATGAGAATCTTTAGCAGAGAGAACTCTTCCACTTGTCTTATGCACATCTGGCTCCTCACATTATACATTATCAGTAAGCAAGTGAGACACTTAAGATATCAGAGCAGATTTGTCCTGTTCATCTGGCTCTGTGCATCTGAAACCTGAACGCAATCAAGAGTCTAGATTCTTGGATAGTGGAATACGCAAAACTAATATGCCAGAAAAATAAACACGCTTATGCATCTTTCACGTGCTAAAAGATTGGAACAGAAATTACCAGCGATGGAAGTTATAAACTCACATGCGAGGCAGCAGATCACGGATGGAACCAATCTTGCAAAACCAATTGTGGCAGATATCCTTTGCATCTGAGCAAATATCACTCACTTGGAAATCCTCTACCAGAAACCAATCACAAGTTTCAGATAACCATTAACTCAATTTGATGGAAAACAATTGATACTATTAAGCCATTAACCCTCCCTCCACCCCCAATGAGAGAATATGTCAAAGAAACTTTTTCAAGGATTGTTAGTATGTCAAAAGAAAATTTTTAATCATAAAAGATGACAAATACCTAGATTACGCTAGCTTGCACAACATAAAGGTTTTTTTATATCATGCTTACTTTTTATTGGTTCAAGTAATAGGACTAGAGAAAAAAAAAAAGCTAAACGTTGATGCATAAAATTGTATTTTTTGTGCTTTTGTTAATTGATGAAAACACGAATGTAATTTACCCTCAGATCCTTGAGCAACATAAAGATTGATCCATAAGCAAGTTGTGTCTATTCTAATTACAACCAAGTTCTCATTAGCTGATAAACGATTCTCTACAAATTTGATTCCAGGTAGAGTTACTTGGACTCGGATACTCGTGTCAGACACAGATACGTGTGCAAGTGTCGGCTCGGCTATTTTGTGAAACCTTTGCATGATTTTGGATCAAAATGAAGTGTCCAAGTGTCCCGACCATGTCCGAGAGTCGAGGCTCAGATATAGGTACTAAAGGTGAAATGAAGAGTCCAGATAAAATCTAGGAAACAAGCTGAGCGGCTAAAGCTGGCACAAAAATCCTTTTCTTCCTTTTTTTTTAATAAGAGCTAAAGCATTTTTTCCAAGTCACTAGACGTTTATGTCTTCTCCATCTAAATTGTATTGTGTTTTATGGTTACTTCAAAATAAATATGATAAAAACTAATTCTCTCAAAATGTATAGATCAAACCTGGGCTCTTAATCCCCCAAGTGTAAAGCTTGTCTCAAACTAATGGTGTGCCTATTTTGCATTTCTACACTTCTAATGGTGTCACTTTCTCATAAAATATAATTAGTTTTTGTGATGTCCAGTCAAATGATTTCAATGATCACATCCTACAAAAGACATTAAGATGTAGCAACTAGAACTTTGATATATAATAATATCCTTCCTATCCAACCTCCAAGATCACATATCACCTCAAAAGCATTACACGAAAGTATTACTACTCTCAAATCTCTTCTTAAAACCCACCTGCATAAATCATCCCAGAGAAGTCCCCATGAAGACCCACCAAGAACTCAACCAACCAGAGCCTACTAATTAAGGTCTTCGACAAGTTCTTTTGAATCAAATCCCAAAACGAGCTCATAAAATTACCTAAATATTATTGACCCTAATGTCTACCCGACACCAATGAAACTCGAAATTACCCCTTAAAACTGAACCTTTTGACAAATCTATGCAGCCTTTTCTTTCCTCTAAATCTGGGTATCCAGGAGATATATGTAGCTTCCTTTCTCATTCTTGCTTTTCCCCTCATTCTACTTCATATAGTGCGTGCACACTCAATTTGCCTTTGTGGCTCTTCCACTACTTTGTTTAGCATTATAGCGTAAAATTTGTATATTCAATTATTGTTCTCAATTTCTTTTTTATACAAAATAATTATGAAAATCACACAGATACCAAGGGGTATCAACCATGTACAAAACAAAGGTAAAGAATGAAGATCCATGCCTTCGAACTATCATGAAGCAATTCAAGGAACGTCACATATTTGTTATAACCTAAATTTTGACTCTAGCTATACAAAAGCCTCAAAGAAAAGGAGCTTAAAAAGGGGAATCAATAAATTGTTGGTTAAGTTTTAGGTATGTCCAAGTGCACCACCAAATTACAAACTAGACCATCTTTCAAACTCCAGCAAGCCAGCCATTCTTCATCCTTCTACAAAAGCATCTGTATGATTAAAACCAGCTCATTCCGAAGAAGGCTATAAATACACGTCAAACTGAAAAAGCTCAGCACAAGAGTTACACTTGTCTGGATAGTTACATCGGAAAAGAGGAGGGAAAGAGGAGGAACTAGGAAGGGGAGGGGAAAGAAAAGAGGGAAAAGATGGTACTCCATGTTCCCCCCCAAATCTCTTCAATTTGGGAGGGATGGTGTTTATTAAAGAGGGAGGGAAATTGGATCCTTGCCTCTCACCTTCCCTTCCTTCCCCCAAACCTTTATCCAAACAAGGAAACTTTTCCTTCCTTTCCATTACTGCTCTTTCTCTCCAATTCCTCTTCCAAACAAAACGTTAGAGATGATTAACATCCTTTTCATCATTGTACACAACCTATAACTGGTTGCAATGTAAAATATTGTTCTCTAAAGAGTTGAGATCTTCTCTTTGACAACTACCACGCCTAGAAGCAAACTGTTGGGCGAGAACATAAAGAAAACAGCGATTTTGCATGCATTAAAATCTCTTTTGACTCCATCATCAACATGATCCACATTGGTTGTAGACTTGTAGTTATTGTTGTTGCAGCTAGAAGCCTAGAACTGCTAGGAAATTTCCTATGGAATCAGTAAGGCATTGATTTAACAGAAATTTAACTCAGGTATTGTCTCTATGTTCTTCTTATAAGAAAAAAAAAAATTATTCAAGCAAACAGGTAACTGCGCGACAAAATCATGGGATCCCGATCACCATCTGTCTTCAGAAAGAGCTCTTTACTGAATAACTCAGACCTTCAGTGGCACTAGCACCAGTGATGTTAAGCAAGTTAACCCCTAGAAAGGGAATTACTAAAGAAAATATGAAGTGGTGTGGGGATGTCAGACTCGAAAGACAAGGTATCTTAAAAAGTTACCAACACGAAAGCATGCCATCACAAAGGATATTAGAACGAAAATTTGTAGAGAAAGCACTTGACACCATAGACCACAATGAAACTAAAAAAAATGGGGATACCATAACAAATCCCCTTTACTAGAGCTTATGACGAACACTATGGTCATTACACTTTAGCCAAAGCACCTAAATGGCTAAATCATCATCAAAAGCACAAATCTATAAAGCACCTTCTGCAGCTTGTTCCTCCTAAAACCAAACCAGACTCTTCAGCATGAGACCATCATAGAAGCATTAGCACAACTGAACCCTTTGACCGAGGTCCGAGAAGGCCTATTACATAAAGCACCAGATACCTTACAATAAAAAAAATAAGAAGACATGCAAATTCTGCGTATCTTTATAACACAACACACAAACCCTGGGGGACAAGGAAGCCTTTGAGGAACCTCTCTGAATAACTAATTTATTCCAGAGGATTACATGATAAGATGCAGAATTTACAACTTTGCACAAACTCTTTTCAGAAGCAACCAACTTCTACACCCAGGCTGCACTACTTCTAAAATCCGATCCATGAAAATTACTTCTAATATAGATTAGTGAGTGCAATCTATTCTGCGGATTAGCCTCTCTTTCACTCAGATTCTCCCTACATTTAAAGTTCCTTCCGGCATTAAAAAAAAAAAAAAAGCAGAGCTGAGCTGCTGTTAGTTGGAAACTAAAACATAGGGCATTAAGCTAAAATGCATATTAGAACCAAGGCGCACCCTAAACTAGTTGATGCGGAAACAGTTTGTAACTTTGCAAAAGCACCAAAATGTAGCAACATAATGGCCAAAAGTATGAAAGATATAGGAGATACTACCAGAGAGAAAGCAAAATAACAGAACACACCAATAAACAGAGAAAAACAATGCAGCAGGAGGGGATGAATCATGTGTCAACAGATGCGGAATGCAGTGGTAAGAAACAAAGATGAGAACCTCGCAGCTCACGGATCTTGGCGCCATCTTCCAAATATTCAACCTTTCGCTTGATGCGCTCCCATACCATATCCCCAAGCATATCCAATATATCAGTAGCCAGAGTAAATAAGGTTGGATAAAATTGCAGCAAAGCTGTATCCCTCAATAGCCTAGCAACCTGCAAATCAAAGAATATCTGAATTCTGAGATCCCTATTACATAGAAGAAAATTGACACCCAGGCTCTTCAGTAGTCATACACACAACACAAACATCAGAGAAAGGACTTGTTAAACAAATTAGCTATGAATTTGCAGTTTATCATTAGTATCGAATTTACAGGAAGAAGCTCAACTTGCACTCTCAGCTAATAGCTTGAGATATGCAAGCCCTTCCAAAGAAAAATCTTACTCTACATTAACCCACTCCTTTCCAACATAGTGTCCTTTATCAAGAAGGTTGGTCTTAACTTAACTTCATTTCCCCGCCAATTTTCTGAGATCTTATCCCACTATGTACTTTCTTCTGGCACATTAAAACTCCAAGTAAGCTAAACACGTTCCCACCCAAAAGCCATAACCTGAAATTAGATTTTATAACATACTTAAGAGTGACCCTTCACTCTTCAAATGAAAGGAGATATTCCCAGATATGAAACCTTTTAACAGTAATCTGTGTGTGTTGTTCTCAGGACAACTTGTTCTCTTTCTTTTGAATCCTGCGTTTGGTGTGGAGTTATTCATAAAGGCGGTGAAGTACTTAACGAGCTTAAGTAAGGAAACTGGACAACTACCCGAAATGAGCTTAAAAGAAGTTTTCAGCAAGAACACGGAAAAAAATTCACCTATATTAACAGCTTATTGTAACTTGGAGATTTCAATGTAGATGTGGGCTGGTGAATGCATCTCGAAAAGATAATTCCAGAGTGGATCATAGAGATAATGACACAAATGACAAACCTACAGCTTCATCAACTTGCCTTGACAGATAACTTCAGAGACTTAAAATGATTGCCAGCAGCCCAAGCACAAAGAATTTCATTCTTCATTTCAGTTAATCTTGCAGTGTACTCATGCTCTGTAATAAATTTCACATCCTCATCAACTGATCCCTGCGAATCATCCAATTCATCCAGATGCACAGATGATGATTTCTCATAGGCTGCAAGGAGGCATCTTTTCATAATTAGTAAGGTTGCTTCTTGCTTGTACCATTAACAAGACAACCAGCAACATATATGCGAAAATTTTACTCATGACATTAAAGGGTGTATGTTTTTCCAAGAACATAGAAAAGACACATGAAACCGACATGAAATTGAAGCAGAAAATAGCAGCGTTATTACCCTTTTGGCTTCCAATCACCAAATCAGCAATCTGAAAAGAGATGGCAATAAAGGCGTCAAGATATCATCTCGTGAAAGACAAATAACACGAGAAAGGTGAACATCTAGATGCTAAATCATGAATCTACGTTAATGAGCTACAGGCGAATTGCCAAATGATATAGTAGTGATGAGACCATCGCTCCTTCTCTAACGACCCATTCAGTCAAATGGTCGTTCTCAGGCATATTTATTACGACAAAACATTTCACCATGAATAAAGTAATTACCTTATGGTAAAACTAGATAGGGTTCAGCTAATTGATTCTAAGAACTCAGAGTCCAGTCCAGAAGTACAGGAATTTCATAAAAGTAAATGGAGCGACGCAAGCAAGAGGCGTAAAAACCTCCTTATATATAATCTGGCCAGGTGCCACACGTACCGATGAAATAGCCACTGTCCTAGAAGGGGGAAACTTCTGCACCAAGAATCTTTTAAAAGTAGTCCACTCTCTCCGTAGAAGTTCAACTGAATTACTGTCTGATATATCTGATTTAAAAGCATCCAGAGAACCCTTATTATCCTTAGAAGGAACAACTATCCTGCCACTTGGGGCTCTTAAAGGATCCAATGGGCCATTCTCTTCTTCGTCTACGCCATCAACCTAAAGCACAA
Organism: Beta vulgaris subsp. vulgaris; assembly: GCF_026745355.1. Taxonomy (NCBI): domain Eukaryota; kingdom Viridiplantae; phylum Streptophyta; class Magnoliopsida; order Caryophyllales; family Amaranthaceae; genus Beta; species Beta vulgaris. The sequence continues at coordinate 3,314,695 of NC_079205.1, read as the reverse complement.
ATTAGTGTACGTGCAAGTGGTAAATCCTCAATATTGGCAGCCACAAGTGATAAGAAAATGAAAAAGGAAGACTAACAGGTAACAACAGATAGATTAAACTATATCACATATATAAAAAGGCTAAATCCAATTTACTGGATTGATTTCCAACAATCACACACTAAAGAATTAATGCTAATCATTACAACGCTAATTTGAAGGATTGTTTTTCTAATTTCTAATTTCTAATTTCATAAATAAGTTCCGATTGATATACAATACAAAGAGATCATCTAAACATACCTAAATATTCCTTTTTTTCTAATGAAAACGATTAATATGACCACTTGTTACTACTTCCTCTGTTTTTCTTTAATTGTTCCATTTGTTTTTTGGCACTAATCATCAACCAACTTTGTTAAGCTATCTCGCATTATTATATAAGAAAAAACATAGCTAAGTGGAGATCTTGTTAGATTCGTCTCAATGCACAAATTTCAAATATCAAATTTTTACAATTTTGACTTATATGCAATTAGCTCAAAGAAGCGTCTCGACAAACATGAAAAAGCAAATGGAGCAATTAAAAAAAAAACAGAAAGTATTAAAAACCACTAAAAAGTTTTATTTAAGTTGAAATTAATTAATAGATAGTTAAATAAATCTAATACTAAAATCATCTGTATCTCACATAATAATTTCAATCATTTTTCACATAATTCGAGTACTCAAACCATCAGGAACTAAGGCGAAAAACTGTGAAAGAAAATAAAAATTGCAAAGAATACAATGTGATCTCCAATTTGCATTCCTCCGCATCATATATTAAAATTCCCTTCTGAAAATCAGAATAAGGAAAAAAAAACACAGAAAATTCACTGTGAACAATTTAACAAATGACTAATCAGTTACTAATGCAATATACTAATACATTCCCTTCTGAAAATTAGAAGAACAACACAAAAAATTCACAGTAAGCAATTCAACAAATGACTACGCAATATTCAATTGCGTCAAGCAATTTCCGCAAGAACTATGTGTTTAGGGTTTTTCGATCAAAAATTTAATGTTCGCAGCAAAAGAAAAAAAAGAGGAGAATCGCAACCTTTGTAGAGAGAGAAGAAGTGGAGGAGAAGGGATGAAGATCGGTCGGAATTCGAGGGAGAAAGTGTGCCTTTGCTTCTGCTGTGTAGTCTCGAGCTCGAAATTTGACGATCATGGTGTTAGGTTTTGTTGAATCTCTGTGATTAGTGACCGCCATTTCTTCTGGCGTCAAATCTTCAAGCTTTTGCATTGGAATGAGTAGTGAGTGAGTGACAATACATTTTAGGCACCAACTATTTCAGGGAAATTTTGCACGATGATCGCGTATTCGCGTGTTTTGGAGAGTTTTTTTTTTTCTTCTTATTATGAGGAAAGAGAATTGGTCCGATACTAACTCGGCTACTAGCCTGCTAGACACATCAGTTCAAAGATGGGGTATTAAACAGTTTAGAAGTAAATGTCCAAATATATTGTTGGATAGAATTTGAACCATGGGTAATGATTTGAAATTCGAAGTGGTATTCTTTGAGCTACCACCTCTTCCTCGGAGAGTTTTTATAAAGGAGGATTTTTTGTTTTTTGTATTTTCTAAAGTGGTGCTATGTGCCTATGTTTTTTTTTTTACTATTCTTTACCAAAAGTTGTGAGGAATCACTTTTTATAGCCATTTTTTTTGTGATCTCTCACTTTTTATAAAATTTTGGGCACAAAGCCATGTTTTCTTTAACTTCTCTTTGCAAGGAGCAGTCTATTGCTGGATTTCGGGTTTTGACTAATTTTTTCAACATTGACCATCGTTAAACCTACTTGTGTGCTCTACGCCATGAGTGATGGAGAAAGGTATCTATTCTTTATTACTTCAATTCTGTTGGAATGCTTACTTGTGTGGCATAATTATGTACTCTATTTTGAGAGTACAGGCGGCAAATAGCGATAGGATATATATTTTTTTGTCAAATCTACTTGTTTTCTCGATTATTATACTTTATCAAACACCATGCATTTGCATAATATGGATTTTCATCCGAAAAAAGCTCTAAAAACTCTTATTCAAAAACTTTCAAGTTCAAAATTTAATACTTCATCCGTTTTGAAATAAATGAAATGCTTTTATGAAGAAAAAAAATCACATAAAAAAGAGAAGCTAGCGTTTCATTTATTTCAGAACGAAGAAAGTACTCCCTAGTCCCTCCGTCCCATAATATAGTGCTTCTTTCTTTTTTACATTATATTCAAGATAAACATTAGACCTTCGATATCTTCAATCCCTTATTAATAAAAAAAATATATAAAAAGTTGATATTATAGAACTACGCATTGAGGCGAATCTGACAAGATCTCACATGAATATATATGTTTTTTTTATATACACAAATGAGAATATTTAGTCAAATTTTAAAGTTCGGACTCAAATGAGAGAAACGAGTACTATAATGGGACAAAGGGATCGGAGTAGTAGAATACGATTGTTTGTTTCTTGTAAATTGTTTCTAGTAGTCGTCTGTTTGGATGCACAAAGTTACATTTCCTTCTATTCAAAAAAAAAAAACAAGTTACATTTCCTTAAGGATTTCAATTCCTAGGAATTTGATCGAAGTGAAAAAGTGAATTTCGAAGTTAAAATGTTTGGTTTGACCAAAATCTCTATTCTGTATATGGAAAGAGGGGTAGGACACCAAAATATTAGAGACCCTATTTTACCCTCATTACATCTCTATTCTAACTACTTACTTTAATTAAAAAAAAAAAAAAAAAAAACTATCTAACTAATTTAAAAAATAAAAAAAAAACATTACAAAAAGAAAAATATCAACAATTCAAATATCCCTAATTTATTAGATATAATTAATAATCAATTTAATTTCTACATCTCTCAAAAAAAATTAATTTTCTACGTATTTTCGCACGCATCGCGTGCATATAAAAACTAGTAGATTTTAAAAAAAAAAAAAAAAAAAAAACTCCTCTAGTTAGGAGCTTCATAATACTAAGCTTAAGAATCTTGCGAGTAAAAATCTTTACTACTAAACCAAAGCCTTGAATATCATTTTGTTTCTATCGTCAGATCTAATTACTATATATATCAACCCATAATGATATGAGGTTTATCTATTCATGCATATAGTTCATTAACAAGTTGATTGGCTTCTTAAATTCATGGAACCTACTTCAGAAATTGTAACATGAAGTCAACTCCAATGTCATATATATCATGTAAGCATGCATGATACGTTACGTTAATTCATCAATAGATCAAAAAGAAAAATAAATAGCAACCGAATTTAATATAAATGATCTTTAATATCAATCTGGCTAATTGCCAAAAGAATCTCACGTAGCAAGAACAAGTTTACATCAAAAATATATAGCACATACTATGTACTAGCTCAAATAGAAAAAAATTCCATCTTAGCCAAGAATTTATACTGTTAATTAGGATACTAATTATATAACAGAATAAATATACAATGAAATTAAGCATAGTCACACATCCCATAAACGCAATATTGTCCAACCAAGCACTTGTTGTTGCATCTCCCACAATGCCTTTTGTCAAAGTTTTTATCTACGCACTTTCCATTGCAACAGTCGTAAGTAAACTTACACTTATTATGACAAGCTCCACAATGTTTTTTGTCAATAGTAAGATCAAAACACTTGTTACCACAACATGTGAAATTCTTCCCATACATAACATCACAAACCTCATTGTCCTTGTGACAATGATCGGCAGGCTTTAAACTTCTTCCATGTTGTTGATAATTATCGTTCTCTACTAGAAATCGGCTTATTTTCTTAGAAGGGGGCAACAACGCGTTGTTGTTGTTGTTGCCCTCTTCTTTGATGTGATATTGCTCGTGTTTTTTATTTGTAACACTAATTGAACTAAGCGCGATAAGAGCCATTGCCATGGTGATAGCTACCAAGGCGAATGCCTTGATTGTCGTCTTCATTGTTGTTGAGGCCATTTAATGATCATACAATGTTGTGAATGATATATCAAATTCAAAAGATAGGAGAGAAAAGGGTGAGAATCAAGGGAAAGATGGTTATTATGAGTTGGTATGATTAATGAGTTGTGTGAAGTTGGCTTAAGAAAGTGTTGGAGGAATTTGAAGGTATTTATAATGGAATAGTGGGATGAGGGAGTTGACATAATTTATTTACAAATAAATGGGGAGGCGACGGCGAAGGGTTGCTTTATTTGGGAGTGATGTATGGAGTGTGCTTGAATCTTAGCAAGGGGTTCTTTTGGTAACATGGGGATCTTGAATTGTAGGGAAGAAAGGTGCAATCTTGAGTAATAAGCAGCACATGCAATATTTTATACAAGTACTAAAATAGGTCAAAGTCTAAGTGGGAATGGGGTGCTTAATTTTACTACTAAGATACCATCAAAGATACCAAACCACCAAGCTAAGGCCTAATTTAGAGTATGGGTGTTCAAAATTGAGTATATTCCATTGTTTAGTTATCAATGATACAAATAGTTGCTTTTGCAAATAGTTGGAACTGTGAAAGGTTGGATACTTGGATATTTGTATAATTGATAGCTGATTATTCCAAGTTGAATTGGGCTATACGATACTCGAAATTCATAATTCGAAATTCTTATATTTTTGTTCATTAGATTTACAAAGATGACATTTAATGTAATGTTTAATTTCATACTTTCATTTGATGTTGTCAAAAAACCAACTCAACCAAAAGCTTTAAACTGATGGTTGGAGTCGCAGGGAATAGTTGTATACTCTATCACGCCTCCTCACACGAGAGGTCATTGGGCTTGACTGTGGATTCAACACAAGCCTCCATCATATTGGAGTTAAATATTTCACTTAGAAAGAATGGTTGAATGAGATTTGAATATGTGACCTTTATGTCACGTTGGTTTTGTTATCATGTCAAAGGACCAACCCAACCAAAAGATTAAGGGCCCGTTCGTTATCGTTTTTTGTTTTCAGTTTTTCTGAAAACTAAAAACCAAAATCTGGAAATAAACCAGAAAAACTGGTTTTCACTTTTCAGTTGTCAGTTTTCAAAATCATCATGTTCCCAATAAATTTGACTAATTTTTTATTTATTATAGGACATATATCATATGACTTTGAAAATCAAAAAATAAAAAAACAGAAAACCACAATAATACAGAACGGGTCATAAGCTAATGGCTGGAATCCCATAAATAGTTGTATACTCTATAAGATGGAATTGATATTGTGTCCATGAATACTTATTTATTCCTTGTGGCATTTATGTGCAAAAACTTAGTGTTGAAGAGTATAATGTTGCCTCTACTTGCATGGAAAAGATGGATTGTTCGCTTTCTATTGCAGGGAGATGGATTGTTTTCTTATATTACTAGATAACTCTAGGGTGTCTAACAAAACCGTGTGCGTCAAAGACTCAAAATGATCTCTAACATGTGCTTTTGCATTAAAGAAAAGAAAAAGGCGTATTTTCATAATAATAATATATATATATATATATATATATATATATACAAGGACGTTGAAAATTATTATGATGATGTATATACATCAACATGACAACATCCTTATTAGCCTTCCCATGCAACTTTGCTGTAACTTAGAACCGAACCTTTACCAAGAACAACTTTTTTTTTCAAGACCTAGCAGATGCAACATAAGTAACCTTTACCAAGACCTAGATGCAAGCAAGTAACCTTCCATGCACCTCGGCTGTAACTTAGAAATTCGAAAGTATTGGTAGATGAAGGCCGTACAAATGTACAAATACTGGACGTAATATGAAATATTAGGGAAATTAGGATAGAGGTCAATAGATTTTGGGTTATTTAAGTTAATAGAAATTAAGAGTAGGTTATAGACGATATTTGGTATATTATATCCAAACCTAAGGGTTATTTGATGAATTTTTAATATTGAAAATGTACGTACCTCATGCATTTTGTAAGATCTCTGGAGTAGCTGGTGAAAATATGTTCTTTATAAGATTTAATTAATAAACCAAAATATGAAATTCTCATTTCATGTATAATTTATAGTTTAAAGAAATTTGGTAAAACTGAAGAATAAAAATTATAGTATTAGACTGAACAATAAAGCTGTTTTCGAACTATATTTTGAATTAGTAGCAAAACATATTTGTGCTAAATTTTGAATGAAATAATAAATATTGTATTGATATTTTAAATAAAAATAATATATACAGAATTTAGCTTATTTTAAGTTTTTTATTATTATAAAAGTACAATATTTTGATTCTTATCAGAATATTTTGATAACATAAGGTCGAATGTAGCTTTTATAATATCAACTTTTTATGATTTTAGTTAATAACGAATTAAAGATATTTATGGCGAAAGACATACACTAAAAACTTTTTTTAATATAGGTAAGTTGAAAAAATTGAGAAACCTCTTGTAAGGGTTGAGACTCGATCCCAGGACCTTTGGGCTTGGAGGTAATGTGAATATCACTAAGCTTTCACCTACTACTCGTTTATATTAAAGATTATGCACAAGTAAATAGGTGGAATAAAATTATGGACAATATATAGTTGCTTAACATAATTAATACTATCTTTCTAAGCATGCGTGTGCAATGACGATTTTTTCATTCTGATATTTTGTAATATCGAGTAGTTAGTTTTACATGCAACGACAACTCATTATAGTAGTTTAAAGTTGACAGTTTTTTTCAATAAAGGCTTTGTTTTGTTCAACTTATTAAAATTTATTTTCAGCAAAAATAAGTTCAAATCAATTGATTAGATAAGCAAATTAAGTTGAATAGAACGAGACCAATGTAGTTATTAACGAAAGCATGCACTTCTAATCAATATTTTCAACATAGTACTCGATCACCTGTTTTGTCAAGTTTATCTAATTTGATTAGAAAATTAGTTCATAATTACAAATATATATTTTTCTTTATTTACATTCAAATAAAAAAGAATCTTTCTTTTTTCTATTTTTTGCTTTTTTAATTCCCAAAATTTGATTCAAATTTATGTTCTCCATAATTGCAAAGCTTACCTTCACATTTTTGTGCTTTTCTTTTTACTTAGTTGTGAACAATTTTCAATTCTAACACTTATTTATCTATCATTATTAGTATAGCTAAAACTTCAAATGTAGTACATTGCTTGTCTTGATCTGACCTTATTATCTAGTGAAAGTATTGGGTCAGACCGTCTGACCCAATATTCTCGTCAGACGGGCTGAGCCCAGTACTATAATATACAGCAACGACGGCGGTCGAAGGATTCTCCATCATTCCCACATAAAACCCACCACCACCACCACCACATTATAAAGCCTCATCCATCTCCACCGCCACCACCTCAGTTCTCGATGCGACACTCTTCGCTCTCTTGCCGGGTGGAATAGCAGCAGCCACCACTGCAACTGGACTGGTATATCCTGTGACCCATCCACAAACAATGTGATTGCGATATCTCTGACTGAAAATCAGCTCCAGGGAACAATCTCGAGTTTTCTTGGTAACCTGTCAAAACTTCAGGTTCTTGATCTAACCACTAATGCTTTTGTTGGTCAAATTCCTGCTGAACTTGGAAATTGTTCTGAACTCGTAGAACTTACCCTCTTTGATAATGCACTCTCTGGCAACATTCCACCTGAACTAGAAAACCTTCAAAACTTGCAATCACTAGACTTAGGGAACAACTTCCTCATCAATGGAAGCCTTAGGGCTGTATGATAATGAGCTAACGGGGCCTGTGCGGAAGAGTGTTTATAAGGAATAATGAAGAAGAAGGAGAAAGTGAGAGAAAGCAGAGGTTAGTTTTCTTTTCAGTTGGACTTTGTTTTCTTTCAGTTGGACTTTGTTTTCTTTCATGTTTTGTTTCTTTCAGTTGGACTTTGTTTTCTTTCAGTTGGACTTTTCTTTCAGTTGGACTTTGTTTTCTTTCAGTTGGACTTTGTTTTCTTTCAGTTGGACTAACTGAAACAAAATGAAGACTACCTGAAGAAAAATGAAGACTACCTGAAAAAGAATAAAGACCAACTGAAACCCAAGTAAGTCTAACTGAAGCACAAAAACCAACTGAAAAAAAAGAAGACTAACTGAAAAAAAAGAAGACTAACTGAAACAAAATGAAGACTCTGAAAAAAAATGAAGACTACCTGAAAAAGAATAAAGACCAACTGAAACCCAAGTAAGTCTAACTGAAGCACAAAAACCAACTGAAAAACAAAGAAGACTAACTGAAAACAAAATGAAGACTACCTGAAAAAAAATGAGACTACCTGAAAAAAAATGAAGACTACCTGAAAAAAAATTGGAACCACCTGAAAGTCGTCCGACCAAGATTATGGTCGGACGAGTCCGACACAATACGTTCTCTATTATCTATATGTAATTGACTTACACAAATTAAAATTATATAAACCCATTAAAATGATAATTTCTTTACATTACTATAATATTGTGGAAGTATATTGTAATTTTTTTTTATTTTGATAATGTTTCCTTTTGATTGAAGATTTTGGTAATTTGTTATCTTTGTTTTTTTTTAACTTTTTAGTCTTTCTTTTTGTTAAAACCTAATTTTTCAAGATATTCTAATTTCAATTGTTTTAAATGGTAAATATTTTGATTGATTGATTGCCCATTATTATTTTAAAAATAATTTAAACAAAATTGATTTAATTAAAAGAGTAAGAGTATTATAATCATTTAATTCGATAAATACCATACCTCCACCGACCTTCACTTATACTTCATTATAGAGATATACTAGTATGTTTAAAGAAACTTAATGTAAATTAAAAACCATTTCTTCCATGGAAAGCTAACACTTTTAGGTTTAATAATAGCTTGAATTGGTTTGGAAGTCCGTATGATAACAAAGGGTTGACTTTTGAACACATGATTAATTATTCAAACTTCTAACTTCTAGTTCTATTACTTACTGTTACAGACTTATAGAAACATCACCCTAAAGTCAACCCCTGGCAAGCATGTTCGTTGTATACTCGATCGTATTGCCAGAAATGAATCATGGCTAGCTGATCAGTGAAGACAGTAGTAGGAACCTAAGAATCTAAGATACACTAACGTAATAAACTCATTGACTATTATCTCCAGTTAATTACTCAAAGGGTGAAACTGTCATCATGTGGAAAGGTAGGTCAACTTCGTGCTATTCTTTGATTACTAGAAGTCTAGAACTACATAGAATTTGTTGCAATAATATTTGTTTGTGTTTCTGGTGATTAAGGCAGGTTATGCATCGTTGTATGGAGCCAGGATTTCAAAATCGAGGGATCACAAAAAAAGACAAATTAAAGGATATTCAAAATTGAAAAATTTACAACGCAAAGACTAATCGTTCCCTATATTCATTATTCAATACAAATTAACACATATGAACTAACTATTAAACTATATGAAAATCAATCAATAAATTACTATCATAAATAAACTAAATCATCATAGAAAATTATAAATTAATTAACACTACCAAATTTATACAAATTCACATTTCACAAGTTCAACATTCACAAAAAAATAAACAACAAACTAACTAATAAACTAAATGCATCAATCACTTATCACACCTTACAAATTCTAAATTTCACACATATATGCAAATATTACAATTAATATCAACCAAATCAGATTTTAAATATACAATCTAGGAATTAGGAATAAATAATGTAAAAGAATTAAAATTTAAATTATGTAAATGTTAATAAAATAATACCTGCTGGCGTGCTGGGCGATGGCTGCCAGCAGGCTGGTCGGAGGAGGCGAGGAGCGGTGCTGCGGTGCCGCCTGCCGGAGTGCCGGTGCGGGCTGCGGTGCCTGAATGTTGACTGGGCAGCCGGGAGTGAGAGTGTGGGAAAGTGCGCTAATTTTTTTTTTAGCCTGAGAAATTGAGAATTGAGTAACTGACTATATTGGGAAAGGAATGAGAGAGAAACTGATAGTTTTTAAAATTAAATGATTTTTAGTTTTAAATTTTTAATTTAATTTGAGATCTGATAAGAATTGGGAGTTGGGAAGTTCGGGACCACTATAATTAATAAACATATGCAAGTGGGCCAAAAAGCAGAAACTGACATTAAGAGTGCAGCGTGCGCTTCCCTAGTTTAATTTTTTTATTTTGACGAAAAATCTTCAATTTTTTAAAAAAAATTTGAGGGGTCACGCACGTGACCCAATGTGGCTCCGCCACTGTCTCTCCGGTCTTTATTAATTAGTTTACCCGTATTCCTTTTTAGGGTGTCCCTTATTAGTTTACCTCTTTCTTTTGTTTCTATTTTTGGAATGGGATCACTAACTTTTCATCATACATACATTCAACTTTAATATAAAATAATAGGATCTCTTTCTTTCTATGACCCACAACATTATTTCTCCTAAAACTTTGTGGAAAAGAAAAGGGTAAACTAATAAAGACCGGAGGGAGTAGTTTAGAGGAACAAAGAGGAGAAAATAAGGAAAAAACTTCGTCTATCGTGTAGATAATTTTTGAAAGATAGGTAGTAATTGTGAGAATTTTTTTTAACAGGGGAGTGAGAATAAATTTAATGTATTATTGATCATTTATTGTGCAAGGTTTGCAAGGGTGGTAATTAGAGGTGGGCATGAGCCTGGCCAGCACGCGGGCCGACACGATTTGGGCCCGGCCAGGAACGAGCCCGCTCAAGGCCCGACCCGTTGTCCGCTACGTGGGCCACGAGCTTGTCACAGTCAAGAAATTTTATATCAAGCCCGCACCGGCACGAGCCCGCGTGGGCCGATCCGCGGGCCAAACGCTACTTTTCTTTGTTTTTTATCCTAAAACTGTCAAAAATACAAAAAAACAACATAAAATACGGGCCAGGCCCGCAGGAGGCACGAGCCCGACCCGCGTGCCCGTGGGCTTGGGCCGGATCGTGGACAAAATTTAGAAATTTCAAGCCCGACCCGGCAATCACGGGCACGGCTCGGCCCGCCATTTCCCCAAGCCCGACCCATGCCCAGGTCTAGTGGCAATAATAATGGCAAATTACACCTAGAAACAAATTAGTCATAATTTGAGAAAAATAAATACCTAGAAATTTACAAACAATGGTATAGGATAATACATTTACTACTTTCATATCAATATGCATTGAACATAAAATTTTATAATAATTGACTTTTGACATCACTTTTCAATGTCAAATGTCCAATTTTTTTCTTAGAGAGTTCTTTAAAAAAAAAACCCTTTTATATCGTTGAAATTTTAGTCCCGTTACTTCTTTAAGAAAATAAGTATTCCTCTACTGTACTAGAGGCTTTCTTATTCAATCATGGAGCTTAATTTTTGAGAATAAATCATGTGGGAGTACAATAGTTAGAGGTCCCACCTCCCAACCTCATGATCGGGAGTTCGACTCTCATCAACCTCATATTTGGAGTGATTATGTGGATTTATGCTTCTGGATATAAATCCCCAGTTTCCAGTCTCTGGAAGTTTTCATATGGATTGGGATCCCCTTCTTACCCCCTAGATCATGAGGGTTGAATCTGCTTGGGCCAGTAAATTACCGAATAAAAAAAAATGGAGCTTAATTTCTTCCCCCACAATTCAAGATACACAAAAACTTCCAAATTTGGTCATCTATTAGACTGTTACCGTGTTCGCAAAAGAACCCAAATCAGAATTCAAACACACTCCATGCAATCATGCATCACACCCGTATAACGTAACCCCTCATCACCACCTCCCTTTTTACTACTTCAATTCTACAACATTTAATTTTTGAGGGTCAAGGTCAACTCCCTCCCTTTATTCCCTTATATAAATACCTTCACTCTCAATAAACACAACAACTCATAACCATCTTGCATTGCTTACTCATTCATCTCCTTATTACACCCAAAAAAAGTGAGCGACATCTAAGTTAAACTTGGAGGTAGAAGTCTTCTTTTATTTCTCGACGGTGAAGTAAGACCAAGCTCCTTCACAACATTATTTGAACAAATTATGGCCTCAACAATTACAACAACAATCAAGGCATTCGCCTTGATAGCTATCACCATGGCAATGGCCCTCATCGCGCTTAGTTCTATCAGTACAAGTTATAATCAACTCGAGCACCATGTCGAAGAAGAGGGCAACAACGCGTTGTTACTCCCTTCTAAGAGGATAAGCCGATTTTTAGGAGAGAGCAATAATTTTTATCACCATGGAAGAAGCTTAAAACCAGCCGATCATTGTCACAAGGACAACGAGGTTTGTGACATAAATTATGGGAAGAATTTTACATGTTGTGGGAATAAGTGTTTTGATCTTACCATTGACAAGAAACATTGTGGAGATTGCCATAACAAGTGTAAATTCACTTATGACTGCTGTAATGGAAAGTGTGTAGATAAAACCTATGACAAGAGGCATTGTGGGAGATGCAACAACAAGTGCTTGGTTGGACAATCCTGCGTTTATGGGATGTGTGACTATGCTTAATTCATGTTAATGTATGTAGTGCTCTCAAAGACATATATTTATATCTTGGCTAAGATCGGAATAAATCCCCTTTGAGCTAGTACATACTTCATACTTGTACGATATAGGTTTGAAGAAAGTTATTTTTTGGTGCATGACATCGAAGATTCAATAAAACTAACACTTGTTTCTTTATGTAAACACATACTACGTACTAATATTTTTGTCTTCTTTAATAATAACTTATATTTTGGCCCGAACGACGCTACGAGTTAGTTACAATTATCAAATATATTATGATTCATAATTTATTTTATTAGTTTTTTGTAATTTTTAATCTAGTGCAAAATTGGAAAATGGATGTTATGGCCGACATGATAATGTTTTACCAAAAAAAAGAACTTCTACGGAATTGGGATATAAAAAATAATTTCAATTGAATTAGGGTAAGAGAATGTTATTACCTTAATAAAAGTGTCATAGATCAAAATTCTTGTCTATGTCTTTATAGTTACATATAACAGTAAGACTTTATTATATTTTACTTTGAAACACATGAAATATTGAAATTGTAGTAATTTGGTGGTTAAATTAAACTCTCACATTTCATTTCAAAGGTCATGGGTTTGATTCTTATAGCTACACAATGTTAATATTTTTAATTAGATTATACATAGTTGGTACATAAGTTATAGAGTGTCATGTGATACCGTTCCTTTCGTAGGAACACCTTTTAATATATTTGTATAGATAAAAGAGAAATGAAATTTTGGATAGTGTTCTGATCTCAATATTTTTTTATAACTAGTATTTTGGCACGAGCGATACTCCGGGTCAGTCAAAATTATCAAATATATTATTGTTTATAAATTTCATACTCAATTTTATTAGTTTTTCTTAATATCGTGTCTTGTGCGTAATTAAAAATGGACGTTGCAGCATGATAACTTGTTTATAAAAAAACTTTAAAGGAATTGGAGATAAAAATAACAATTGCCGTGGAATTAGGATAGGAAAATGTCATTACTTAATAAAAGTGTTAGAGATCAAGAAGCTTGTTTATGTCTTTATAATTACATATATTATAAGACTTTATGATATTTTACTTTGAAACATTATTTAAGCATTGAAATTGTAGTGCATTAGTAGTTAAGCTCTCACATAATATTTCAAAGACCATGTGTTCGAATCTTAGTAACTACATATTGTTAATATTTTTAAATGAGATTATAAACATATGTATTAGAAGCTTGAGCAGAGTGGCACGTGACACCGTTTCAAAGTAACGCCTTTTAATATATTTGTATAGATTTTTAATAATATATAATCGAGAATATTGATAGTCAAAGTTGTATGTCGATAGATGTATCTACTGATCAACATGATATATCTATTAAGAAGCAGATAAAGTATATGTAAGACCATGTCTCATTGACCAACTAATTATCAATTGAAGGAAAAAACATTGAATCTCATATATTGTTATTTATCAGTAATAATAATACAATAATTGAATAATAGTACTAATAATGAAGACTCATCTCGACTCTTATGACCGCCCTGTCCAATAACCAGGTCTAATCACAACAGTCTCGCAACCGAACTCTTAAGGATTGGGGTTGGCCATGAAGGTGGGTTATAAGGGAACAATTTAAACGAATCCATGGAATAAGAAGGATAAATAGGGGGCTTGAATTTAGAGATCGAATGCACTGTCTTAGTTCTCAGGTTCACAGCCAGTAGACGTTTCTCGAACACCGATAAAACATACATGACATCTCCATCATAAGGATTAAAACCTTTGATAGAGAAGTACTTCAAATCAGCAGAGTTTATGGTGTCCTGCCAATTAACAGCATTAAATTCGACGAAATGCTTTATTTCCCAACTCCGATTGTTTTTATCTGTGTAATCCTTCATATCCCAGACTTTAATTGTTTGTGTTGAAGGAGTTAAAAATCTCCAATTATAAAGACGAAGTTGTTGTTCAATATTTGCTACACATATACTACCATTACCAAGAACTAAATAGTAGTGTGTTTGCTTGTTTTTGACGATCATTGCATCTTGTGGAACATCAATGAAGTCACATTGTTGAGGATTCTTAAAAGGATTATATATCACAATCATGTTACTAGTACACCAAAGTAATTCTCCATTTAACGTCGTGCCATCTTGCCCTGCTGCTTCTTTTGATCTTACCTTGTCTACAACGAGGTCTGGATGTGTAGGAACAAGGTACTTAAGCCAACTATTAGTATCCGACGAGAAGACGTAGATATGCAAAAACCCGTCACTTGTAATGCCTCCTCCGCCATGGTTAGGCCTTGCCGCCTTCGTAACGAGTACCACTTTGTATAGGGCTGGATCATCGACACTACAAATGCAGCCTCTGAAATCAGTCTTGCAATTGTTGAGTTTATTGTCGATGAAAAAAGGTGGAGGTTGAGGAAGTTTATAAGATTGCTTAGTTATAGGGTTACATACAAATAGATGTATGGCAAAGGGATCATATAGGTTACTAAATGTTGATTCTATCAAGACTAAATCATGATTAGATACAAATGATAGCACATTGCGAATCCCTTCATGATTTAGGAAATCAAATGATATTAAGTTGTTGTTTGGTATAGTTTGCACCTTTAGGCACGGTAGTGAAGTTGTAGTAGTGCTCCCAGTCTGAAATACAGAACTGTAATATGTATTGACAAGTTGAAAAAACAGGTCTTTCTCATTATCATCCCCTGTACTGCTACAGATTCGACCACGACCACGACCACGATGGCAATGCACAAAGAAGGGACTGGAAATCAAAGAAAGCCAATGCTTCGACACACACTTGCATCTATGGCCGTCTTTTGCCGGTACTCGTATAAGAATTTCAATCAATGTTTCATCGTCTAAAT
The DNA here is from genome assembly GCF_026745355.1 of Beta vulgaris subsp. vulgaris. Classification (NCBI taxonomy): domain Eukaryota; kingdom Viridiplantae; phylum Streptophyta; class Magnoliopsida; order Caryophyllales; family Amaranthaceae; genus Beta; species Beta vulgaris. Next base: position 3,299,339 of record NC_079205.1, on the reverse strand, counting down.
CTTGCAATTCTGTATTTCTCCTCTTTATTTTCTTATTCTCCATTATTGATATTAACAACTTTGAGTAGATATGTAACGGTTGTTTTCTGTAATTTTCTTTTTTATAAAGAGATGAGAAGAGAATAGAAGGGATATATATAGACCTTTGATCATGTATCGACACCGGCTACTTTATTTATGTCTTGGGTTGGTAGTTGCGAATTTGCGAGTGCGAATTCAATTTGTATTAGGAAAGTATATATATCGATAGTAGTTTATCTTTACGTATTAGGATCTTTTAGAGTTTTAAAATAACTCTACAAGATAGAGTTTTAGTAATATTAACCATTGAATAAAGAAGTTAATGGATCATATATTATCTCTTCAAATCTTCTTAATTTATCCCATCTAAATCCACCCCCTAATTTTTCTCTACCATAAATCTTATGTTATCACTTATGAGGTTTTTAATGTTTATTAGTTACCTATCATTAAGAAATTGAGTTAGTGTTCCCGAGTATGATGTACCATATTTGATAAGATTTGAATCTAAGACCTCAGGGATTAGGTAAGAGACTTGCCAAATGACCAAATGGCCAAACAACACTCTTTTTTTTTGGGGGTACATAATGCAGCCAACTTAAATCACGAAATTAAAAATAATTCTACAATTTGATAGTAAGTCATCCATAGAGTAACTGGGGGGTTTGTGGAAAAAATCCTAATTACATTTTTTTAAGGGAAAAGCTAAATGCAGCCCTAAGGGCTGCATATAAAAAGCTAAAAATGGAAAAAACAAGCATTAACTGATCATTTATTACATAGATTAATGCAAACTTTTGTCATAAATTAACAACTAATTTCCATTTTAAACAATGTATTTATGTCTTATATGCAGTCCTAAGGGCTGCATATAGCATAACCCTTTTTTTAAAAGGAAAACTAGTATTTGGACCGGGTGTATATACATCAATATGACAATATCCTCTTGCAAGAATCTAGATGCAAGTAACTTATTAGCCTTCCCATGCAACTCTGCTGTAACTTAGAACCGAACCTTTACCAAGAACTTCTTTTTTTTTTGGTGGTGGTGGGTGGGTGGGGGGGGGGGGAGAAATAAACATAAGTAACCTTTACCAAGAGCCTAGATGCAAGTAAGTAACCTTCCATGCACCTCGGCTGTAACTTAGAAATTCGAAAGTATCGGTAGATGGAAGCAGTAGTACAAATGTACAATTATTGAACCTAATATATGGAATATTTGGGAAATTAGAATAAAGGTCAATATATTTTGAATCATTTAAGTTAATAGAAAACAACAGTAGGTTATAGAGGGTATTTGGTACATTATATTCAAAACTAAGGGTTATCTGATGAATTTTTAATATTGAGAATGTACCTCATGCATTTTGTAAGATCTTTGGGGTAGCTGGTGAAAATATGTTGTTTATAAAATTTAATTAATCAGCGTATGAAATTCTCATTTCATGTATAATTTATAGTTTAAAAGAATTTGGTAGAACTGAAGAATAAAAATTATAGTATTAGACTAAACAATCAAGTTACTTTCGAACTATTTTTTTGAGTTAGTAGCAAAACAGATCTGTGCTAAATTTTGAATGAAATAATAAATATTGTATTGATATTTTAAATAAAAATAATATATACAAAATTTAGTTTATTTTAAGTTTTTTGTTATTATAAAAGTACAATATTTTGATTCTTATCAGAATATTTTGATAGCATCAGGTCAAATGTAGTTTTTAAAATATCAACTTTTTATAATTTTAATTAATATCGAATTAAAGATATTTATGGTGAAAGACATACACTAAAAACTTTTTTTAAAAATATGGGATTCCTCTTGTAAGGGTTGAAACTCGATCCCAAAATCTTTGGGCTTGGAGGTAATGTGAATATTAAGCTTTCACCTACAGATCGACCTACCGCTCGTTTATATTAAAGACAATGCACAAGTAAATAGGTGGAATAAATTCATGCATGGAGGGACTAATTGTCAACAATAGTTTCTTAACATAATTAATATCAGCTTTCTAAGCACGCGATGCGTGCAATGACGACTTCTTCATTCTGATATTTTGTAATGTCAAGTAGCTAGTTTTACATGCATCAATAACTCATTATAGACTCTGTTTTGTTCAACTTATTAAAGGTTATTTTCAGCAAAAATAAGTTCAAATCAATTGATTAGATAAGCAAAATAAGTTAAACGAAACGGAAACATCGTTAACGAAAGCATGCACTTCTAATTAATATTTTCAACATAGCACTAAAAAATGTCCATAAGAATATTACATAATCACCTCTTTTGTCAAGTTTATTTAATTTGATTAGCAAATTAATTAGTTCATAATTACAAATAAATTTATCTTTATTTATCTATAGAAATCAAATAAAGAAATAATCTTTCTTTTCTATTTTTTGCTTTTTTAATTCCCAAATCCGAATTAAATTTATGTTCTCCATAATTGCAAAGATTACCTTTATATTTTTGTGCTTTTCTTTTTAGTTGTGAACAATTTTCAATTCTAACACTTATTTATCTATCATTGACAGTATAGCTAAAACTTTAAATGTAGTACATTGTCTTGATCTGACCTTATTATCTATATGTAATTGACTTACACAAATTGAAATTATATAAACCCATTAGAATGATCATTTCTTTACATTACTATAACTAGACTTACGGGATGCGTGCATGGATTATTTTGACAACTATTATTAAATTTCATCTAAATGTAATTTTGAAGGATGTAATTTACAATCACTATTAGTTCTAATTAAATATCATGTGGTGTAAATACGAAATATAAAATTACTTGATGAAGAAATTGTTTTATTGGTATTTTTATTACTTGTTAATTGATGTTAGTATTGTTATTGCATATCAAAGTTTAGGTAAAATTAAATTATATGTCTATGATTTTTTAATTGAATTGAAAATTATTTTAGTTATGTTAATTTGTTTTTTAATCATAAACTTTTTCTTTCAGTACACATATTTTTATGAAAGTTTATTTTAGCTATTTTGAACTTCCTTTGATATACATATTTTAAATTAGGAAGGGCTATGAATTATGATTGAGGAAAATCTCGAAATCTTAATAGGTAATATTTTTATTGAATGAGTTGAAAAGTCTTTTCAACGGGGGACACCATAACTCTCCCCTTGGCTTATATAACAGAGATATTGTGGAAGTATATTGTTGATTCTTTTTACTTTGATAATATTTCCTTTTGATGGAAGATTTTGATAATTTGTTTTCTTTGTGTTTTTTATAAACTTTTTAGCCTTTCTTTTTTTAAAAAAAAAATCTAATTTTTTAAGTAATTCTAATTTTAGTTGTTATAAATGGCAAATATTTTGATTGATTGATTACCCATTATTATTATAAAAATTTAAACAAAATTGATGTGATTAAAAAAAATAAGAGTATTATACTCCATTCGTTTCATTTTAATCTATACACTTACACTTTTCACGCATGCCAATGCAAAAACTTTGAGGACTTATATCTTTAGTTTTGTATTTGTAAAAATTATAAAAAGTACATATTAATAAAATACATGTTATGACGAATCTAACAAGATCCCACATGACTATATTTTCATCTGTGTATAAATCACAAATGATGGTCAAAGTGAAATTTGTGAATAATGTAAAATATAAAAGTATAATCATTAAAATGAAACGGAGGGAGTAGTCATTTAACTCGAAGACGCCATACCTCCACCTTCACTTATATAATAGAGATATACTAGTATCTTTAAAGAAACTTAATGTAAATTATCAATGTGTAAAAAAACCATTTCTTCCATGGAAAGCTAACACTTTTAGGGTTAATAGCTTGAATTGGTTTGGAAGTCCATATGATAAAGCTTCAATTTTTAAACAAAGGGTTGACTTTTGAACACATGATTAATTGGTTAAAGTTCTATTACTTACTGACTTACTGTTACAGGCTTATAGAAACATCACCCTAAAGTCAATCCCTGGCAAGCATGTTCGTTGTATACTCGATCGTATTGCCAGAAATGAATCATGGCTAGCTGATCAGTGAAGACAGTAGGAACCTAAGAATCTAAGATACACTAACGTAATAAACTCATTGACTATCTCCAGTTAATTACTCAAAGGGTGAAACTGTCATCATGTGGAAAGGTAGGTCAACTTCGTGCTATTCTTTGATTAGTAGAAATACATAGATTTTGTTGCAATAATATTTGTTTGTGTTTCGGGTGATTAAGGCCCTATTTGGCACTAGTGTTTGAAGTAGCGGTTAGCGATTTGACACGATTAAAACGCTACTTAAGAAAATTATGAGTGTTTGGTGAGGTAGTGGTTGTATATTTTCTATAAATTTATATAATTTAGGGCTCAATTTTCATAATAGAACCAGGACCCCAAAATCTTCAAGACGGCCTTGGTAGCAGGTAGCAGTCGGAGTAGATTATGAGTAGTGGTTGTGGAATGTTACTACAAGTAACATCATGAGATTTAGAGGTAGCGGTCTAGAAAATAAACACTATATAATAGCATAAGGTAGAATTATTAACTAATAATGCTTTTTATTTCTTTATCCTTTTACTGATTCTTTAATTATTTTATTTTATGACAATTCAATATTTATTTTTACAATCAATAACAGAGAAGTAATTGAAATATTTATTTTAATGATAAGATATTTTACAAGTATTTTAGTAAAATTGGTAATATATATTTTTCGAGGGTTGAATATTTTCTTAGAATTATACATTTCTTTGAGCAGCTAAAAAATCGTATAATCCTTTTTGTGTAACTCCTATTAAAAAATAAAATTTTGAATTTAACTATTGAACGAACATATGAAATTGTGTAGTTCATTTCATATTAGATTAAATGTCATTTATTGTCTTTTACAATTTCAACAACTATTTTTGCCAAACACTTCTAATTAAACAACTAATTTAATCGTTGATCGCTGACAGCTAGCAGCTACCCCAACATCTATAGCTACTGCAACCGCTAACAGCTACTAGAACCGCTAGATTTGCCAAAGATGCCCTAAGGTAGGTTCTTTAATCGTTGTATGGATTTCAATAATAGTTTATAGGAAGTTTGGAACAGAGAGGAGAAAATAAGGAAAAAACTTTGTCTATTGTGTAGATAATTTTTGAAATATAGGTAATTGTGAGAATTTTTTTTAAAAGGGGAGTGAGAATAAATTTAATCTATTATTAATCATTTATTGTGCGAGGTTTGTAAGGGTGGCAATAATCGCAAATTATACCTAGAAACAAATTAGTCATAATTTGAAATAGTCATAATTTGAAATAGTCATAATTTGAGAAAAATATAATTATCTAGAAATTTATAAACAATGGTATAGGATAATACATTTACTACTTTCACATCAATATGCATTGAACATAAAACTTTATAATCTCTTTCCCAAGCCTACAAAATATACACATATGAAACCCTCTAGAATAGGGGGGATTGCATTTGGAAGATGAACACCTCCCCCAAACTTCGCTTTTTTGTGTGGCTAATACTATGGTGGGATCGGATTCCTACCAACCTTCTCTATATATGACACATAATGCCATCTCCTTTGTGCCCTTGTTGTAATGCTAGTGAAGAGAGCTTCATTCATGTGATGTGGGACTGTATAGTTACATCCCAAGTGGGGGATTTAGTGGGACCTCCGGGGGAGTTTTGGGAACCTATAAACATAGCGTGGTTTGAAATATTGCATTAATATCCCCCATGGTTACGAGGGTATTCAATGGTCGATCCTATTTCCTAATTTATGTTTGGAGATTTGGAAAGCTAGGAATAAGCTTATTTTTGATGCAAAATGTTTTCCTCCTCCCCATCTCTTACTAAAATCCGATGTTCCCTTAGCTAAAGAATTCAGTGCATCTCAAAACTTTAATGTTCCAACATCTATCGATGCTCATGAGTGCGAAAGTTTTTCCCTCCCCTATGGGTCCATGTGAATATTGACGCATCGTTTGTTGACATTGAAACCGAAATATGCATAGCAGGTATTATTCGAGACAAACAAGGACAATGGTGTAGTGGGTTTTATTGCTTGTCATATGCTTCTAACGCAAGCAGAGTTGTTAGCAATCTGTCAGGGGTTGCATGTTGCAAGTGAAGAAAATTATACACACTTTGTCATCCGCACTGATTGCAAGCAAGCGGTGGATATGATTAATAATACTCACTGGAACATGAAGATTTTTATAGTGACATTGTTATGGATTGCAGGGAGCTGCTGCGGTATTTTCAAGAGACGAGGTTATTGTTCGTTAGAAGGAAAGAATCAAGTCGCGGATGCATTATCGCATAGATGTAGGAGTGGAGGAGATGATCTTAATGTAATTCATCAGATTTCCATACCCCCTGATTATTGTATGGACCTTTTAGACTCGGATTGTAATAGGCTATTTGTCATGACTATTTAATCTAATGTTATCGCTTCTTCACCACAAAAAAAAACTTTATAATAATTGACTTTTGACATCACTTCTAAATATCAAATATCCAATCTTTTCTGAGACGATTCTTTAAAAAAAAAACCCTTCTATATCGTTGAGATTTTGGTCCCATTACTTCTTTTTTTTTAAAAAAAAAGTATTCCTCTACTATACTAGAGGCTTTCTTATTCAATCATGCAGCTTAAATTCTTCCCCAAAATTCAAGATACACACAAATAAACTTCCACATTTGGTCATCTATTATTAGACTATTACCTTGTTAACAAAAGAACCCAAATCAGAATTCAAATACACTCCATAGTCGTCCATGCATCACACCCATATAACGCAACCCCTCATCACCACCTCCCTTTTTACTACTTCAATTCTACAACATTTAATCTTTGAGGGTCAACTCCCTCCATTTATTCCCTTATATAAATACCTTCATTCTCAATAAACACAACTACTCATAACTCTTCGCATTGCTTACAAACTCATCTCCTTATTACATCCTTCACAACATTATTTGAACAAATTATGGCCTCAACAATTACAATAACAATCAAGGCATTCTTATTGTAAATTATTTGAACAAGGCATCCTTCACAACATTATTTGAACAAATTATGGCCTCAACAATTACAATTACAATAAAGACGCCTTTTTTTATCATACAAAAAAGAATTGGATCGAATAGACGTAAAGAATAGTTTGTATGTTTTCAATGTAGCTAATATATAAACATTCTTATTAAACTTAATAGTTCTCGTGCATTATGCACGGGTCCAAAACCTAGTAATAATACAATAATTGAATAATAGTACTAATAATGAAGACTCATCTCGATTGCACTACCCTGTCCAATAACCAGGTCTAATCACAACAGTCTCGCAACCGAACTCTTAAGGATTGGGGTTGGCCATGAAGGTGGGCTATAAGGAAGCAATCTGAACGAATCCGTGGAATAAGAATAAACAGGGGGTTTGAATTCAGAGATCGAATGCACTGTCTTAGTTCTCATGTTCACAGCCAGTAGACGACCTTCGAACACCGATAAAACATACATGACATCTCCATCATAAGGATTAAAACCTTTGATAGAGAAGCAATTCAAATCAGCAGAGTTTATGGTGTCCTGCCAATTGATAGCATTAAATTCGACGAAATACTTTATTTCCCAACTCCGATTGTTTTTATCTTTGTAGTCCTTCATATCCCAGACTCTAATTGTTTGTGTTTTAGGATTTAAAAGTCTCCAATTATAAAGACGAAGTTGTTGCTCAATATTTGCTATACATAGACCGTTACCATGAGCTAAATAGTAGTGTGTTAGCTTGTTTTTGGCGATCATAGCATCTTGTGGAACATCAATGAAGTCACATTGTTGAGGATTCTTAAAAGGATTATATATCACAATCATGTTGCTAGTACACCAAAGTAATTCTCCATTTAACGTCGTGCCATCTTGCCCTTCTGCTTCTTGTGATCTTACCTTGTCTACAATAACGAGGTTTGGATGTGTAGGAACAAGGTACTTAAGCCAACTATTAGTATCCGACGAGAAGACGTAGATATGCAAAAACCCGTCACTTGTAATGCCTCCTCCGACATGATTAGGCCTCGCCGCCTTCGTAATGAGTACCACTTTGTATAGGGCTGGATCATCGATGCTACAAATGCAGCCTCTGAAGTCGATGAAAGAAGAAGGTGGAGGTTCAGGAAGTTTATAAGATTGCTTAGTTATAGGGTTACATACAAATAGATTTGTGGCAAAGGCATCAAATTGGTTGCTACATGTTGATTCTATCAAGATTAAATCATGATTAGATACAAATGATACCACACTGTTGTGAAGCCCTTGTTGATCTAGGAAATCAAATGATATTAAGTTGTTGTTTGGTATAGTTTGCAACTTTAGGCACGGTAGTGAAGTTGTAGTAGTGCTCCTAGTCTCCAATACAGAACTGCGATATATATTGACAAGTTGAAAAAACAGGTCTTTCTCATTATCATCCCCTATATTGCTATGGATTCGACCACCACGACGACGATGGCGGCGATGGCAATGCGCAAAGAAGCGACTGGAAATCAAAGAAAGCCAATGCTTCGACACACACTTGCATCTATGGCCGTCTTTTGATGGTACTCGTACAAGAATTTCAGTCAATGTTTCATCGTCTAAATCTTGCAATTCTGTATTTCTCCTCTTTATTTTCTTATTCTCCATTATTGATATGTAACAGTATGAGTTGTTTTCTGTACTTTTCTTTTTATAAAGAGATGAGATGAGAAGAGAATAGAAGGGATATATATACACCTTTGATCATGTATCGACACCGGCTACTTGATTTATTTCTTGGGTTGGTAGTTGCGAATTCAATTTGTCTTAGGAAAGTATATATATCGATAGTTGATAGAAAATAATATTAGCTCATTGATTTAGGATAATATTTTATATTTGTTTCCTGACTTATGTTAGGAATAGGATTTTGTGAACTTATATATGTTGCTCAATACACATCACTCATTAGTTTACCTTTACGTGTTTGGATATTGATAAGTTTATGAGAAACATAGGAACTCCTATCCGGAAACAATCATAATATTATATCTCAACTACTAATATATCATATAGATATTTATCATATTTTTAGTATCTTTCTTTATTTCTAGCAGATCTTCTAAAATTTTAAAATAACTCTATAAGGTAGAATTTAAGCAATATCAACCATTAAATAGAAAAGTCAATTGTTTATACATTATCTCTCCAAATCCACCTAATTTTCCATCTAAATCTACCCCCTAATTTTTCCCTAGCTACCATAAATCTTATGTTAACCCTTGTGAGGTTTCCCATGTTTATTAATTACCTATCATTAAGAAATTGTGTTAGTGTTTCCAAGTATGAGTACCACATCTGATAAGATTTGAATCCAAGACCTCAACGATTAGGTAAGAGACTTGCCGAATGACCAAACCACAATACTTTTTTTTTTTTGGTTACATAATGCAGCCAACTTAAATCACAAAATTAAAAGTAATTCTACAATTTGATAGTAAGTCATCCATAGAGTAACTAGGGGGGTTAGGAAAAAAATCCTAGTTACATTTTTTTAAGGAAAACTAGTATTTGGACCGGGTGTATATACATCAACATGACAACATCCTCTTGCAAGAATCTAGATGCAAGTAACTTATTAGCCTTCCCATGCAACTCTACTGTAACTTAGAACCGAACCTTTACCAAGAACTTCTTTTTTTTTTTGGTGGGGGGAAATAAACATAAGTAACCTTTACCAAGAACCTAGATGCAAGTAACAAGTAAGTAACCTTACATGCACCTCGGTTGTAACTTAGAAATTCGAAAGTATCGGTAGATGGAAGCAGTACAAATGTACAATTATTGAACCTAATATGAAATATTTGAAAATTAGAATTAAGGTCAATAGATTTTGAATCATTTAAGTTAATAGAAAACAACAGTAGGTTATAGAGGGTATTTGGTACATTATATTCAAAACTAAGGATTATTTGATGAATTTTTATTATTGAAAATGTACCTCATGCATTTTGTAAGATCTTTGGAGTAGCTAGTGAAATTAAAATATTTTCTATATAAGATTTAATTAATCAGCAAACATATGAAATTCTCATTTCATGTATAATTTATAGTTTAAAAAAATTTGGTAAAACTGAAGAATAAAAATTACAGTATTAGACTAAACAATCAAATTACTTTCGAACTATTTTTTTGAATTAGTAGCAAAACAGATTTGTGCTAAATTTTGAATGAAATAACAAAAATCGTATTGCTATTTTAAATAAAAATAACATATACAAAATTTAGTTTATTTTAAGTTTTTTATTATTATAATAGTACAATATTTTGATTCTTATCAGAATATTTTGATTCTTATCAGGTCAAATGTAGCTTTTAAAATATCAACTTTTTATAATTTTAATTAATATCGAATTAAAGATATTTATGGTGAAAGACATACACTAAAAACTTTTTTAAAAAATATGGGATTCCTCTTGTAAGGGTTGAGACTTGAGATTCGATCCCAAGATCTTTGGGCTTGGAGGTAATTTGAATATTAAGCTTTCACCTACAGACCTATTGCTCGTTTATATTAAAGACTATGCACAAGTAAATAGGTGGAATAATTGTCATGGAGGGATTAATTGTCAACAATAGTTTCTTAACATAATTAATATAAGCTTTCTAAGCACGTGATGCGTGCAATGACGATTTCTTCATTCTGATATTTTGTAATGTCGAGTAGCTAGTTTTACATACATGCTGCAATAACTCATTATAGACTCTGTTTTGTTCAACTACTTATTAAAGGTTATTTTCAGCAAAAATAAGTTCAGATCAATTGATCAGATAAGCAAAATAACTTAAACGAAACGGAAACATAGTTAAAGAAAGCATGCACTTCTAATTAATATTTTCAACATAGCACTAAAAAATGTCCATAAGAATATTACATAATCACCTCTTTTGTCAAGTTTATTTAATTTGATTAGCAAATTAATTAGTTCATAATTACAAATATATTTATCTTTATTTATCTATAGAAATCAAATAAAGAAATAATCTTTCTTTTCTATTTTTTGCTTTTTTAATTCCCAATCAATTCGATTTAAATTTATGTTCTCCATAATTGCAAAGATTACCTTTATATTTTTGTGTTTTTCTTTTTAGTTGTGAATAATTTTCAATTCTAACACTTATTTATCTATCATTGACAGTATAGCTAAAACTTTAAATGTAGTACATTGTCTTGATCTGACCTTATTATCTATATGTAATTGACTTACACAAATTGAAATTATATAAACCCATTAAAATGGTCATTTCTTTACATTACTATAACTAGACTTACGCGATGCGTGCGTGGATTATTTTGGCAACTATTATTAAATTTCATCTAAATGTAATTTTGAAGGATGTAATTTACAATCACCATTAGTTCTAATTAAATATCATGTGGTGTAAATACGAAATATAAAATTACTTGATGAAGAAATTGTTTTATTTGTATTTTTATTACTTGTTAATTGATGTTGGTATTGTTATTGCATATCAAAGTTTAGGTAAAATTAAATTTTATGTCTTTGATTTTTTAATTGATTTGAAAATTGTTTTAGTTATGTTAATTTGTTCTTTAATCATAAACTTTTTCTTTCACTACACATATTTTTATGAAAGTTTATTTTAGCTATTTTGAACTTCCTTTGATATACATATTTTAAATTAGGAAGGGCTATGAATTATGATTGAGGAAAATCATGAAATCTTAATAGGTAATATTTTTATTGAATGAGTTCAAAAGTCTTTTCAACGGGGGACACCATAGCTCTCCCCTTGGCTTATATAACAGAAACTAGTTTTCCACCCGTGCAAAAATGCACGGGAAGTTTATTTTTTTGATTTATATCAAATAAGAATGTGTATATATTATGTTATACATGGTAAAACACTGCAAGTCTGCTGCATGTAGCATTTGTTGAAGAGGAAACACGAAAAAACCCTGTATCTCAACGAAGTGAATGAACATCACAAATGAATTATTAAATGACAATAATAATAAGAGTATTTTAAACACATTTTGAACCACGTTTTTGTACTATACATTTGTGGTAACATTTGAGTTTTCACGTTCTTTATCAGCTATTAATGTTTTTCAAACCCTTTTTGCTAATAACTCTTGATATGACAATATATATTTAAAATTATATAATACGTCCCTTGAAAGCAATGGTGTATCTATATTTATATAAATATGTAATGAAATAGTATAAACATAAAAGTACAGCAGGCAAGCAGCAAGTTGGGCTGGCAATCAGTTCAGGTTTGGTTGGATTTGCTTTCGGGTTTACTAAAATTTTGAATAAACAGGTTGAAATACTTAACCCTGACCCGACCTATTTGATAAACGAATTACCCGTTTAACCCGTTTAATCATAATTACTATTATCACAAAAATTAATTATTTTCTTAAAAGTATATATGAGAGAGTTCACTGTTGAAAGTATACATGTTTAATATTTCTTATAATAATTGTACCAATTTTACAATATTTATTTTTTTAACCAAATTTTAGTTTATCAATATATTTTTCGAGAATTTTCTACATATATGTAAGTTAATAAAGTCAAAGCATGTCAATTTCGAGTCGAAAATGTCAACCTTAACCTACCTGTTTAATCAATGGGTTAGAAAATCGGTCAAAGTCCAACCCCAACCTGCTTATTTTGGGTTAAGTTCGGATCGTATTTCGTATTGAGTTAGCTTTTGCAAACCCTACATAAAGTAGTGACATTATAATTTACCCTGTATAGTAAATGTAAATTAACAAAAAATTAAAGAGAAAATACATTTTTCAATTTAATTTATTAAAAAAATAACCTGTAACTCATCTTATCAAATAGACAATAAATTTCATGTATATTGTAATATATAAATGAAATATATATTGTAATGTATAAATTTTTCTTCTAATATATACCTAAGAAATGAATATAGAAATATCAGTTATTAATGTTCTTCAAACCCTTTTTGCTAATAACTCTTGATATGACAATATATATTTAAAATTATATAATACGTCCCTTGAAATCATGGTGTATATAATTATATAAATATGTAATGAAATAGTATAAACATAAAAGTAGAGCAGGCAACCAAGTGTGGGTGGCAATCAGTTTAGGTTTGGTTGGATTTGCGTTTGGGTTTACTAAACATTTAATAAACAGGTTGAAATACTCAACCCTGACCCGATCGACCTATTAATCATAATTATTATCATACAAAAAATTTCATGTATATTGTAATATATAAATGAAATATATATTGTAATGTATAAATTTTTCTTCTAATATATACCTAAGAAATGAATATAGAAATATCCTACACGATATTATGATCTTGTAATGAGAATCGTATAAATTAAAATGGGTTTAACCTTAAACAAAAGAACTAAATGGGTTGTTATCTAAAATGATATGATATTGTATTGAGAATAGTCTAAAATTGGCTTACAACCCGTGCGATGCACTATACTGAAATATAAATTATCTATAATAATCAGTATTGTTGTTATTATTATCCATATAAATGATTAAATGGTACTAAGTTAAAAGCACATACATTGCTTAGGTTAATTTAATTAACTTTAAGTAACATTTAGTGGTCAAACTTGTTCAAACTTGCTTTAAGCTCACATAAATTTTCTTACAATGAATCTAATTGTTTATATCAATATTGTTACATATTAAAAAAAATATCTATTCCCCCTAGATAGCATGATTTTCATTTGCGGGTCAGCAAAATATGTGCTGATAATTAATATTAATAACATATATCTAAGAAAAAATATGAAAACCCAAAATATTTCAATTTAGAAATTGAATATTTTGTGATATTTACATAGAATCATGAAGTGATCATACACAACTAAATATTGAAATAATTTAAGAAAGATATAAATGAGAAATAAAAGATTAGATGGCTTTTAAAATTTGTTACTATTGACTTGCGAAATAATTTACATCTTGACTATTTGAGAAATAATTTATATTAAGATTATCTGGACCCGTGCATAATGCACATGGATTTTTTTAGTTCTCAAATAGTTTTTTTATTCCAAAATTATTGGAATGACTACATTTAAAATTGAAAGATTATAAATTGTAAATTTATATTTCATGATATAATCTTTTCATTAGGCTGTCAAAATTAAAGCTGATCCAATATGATAACCCGACTTGAATCTAACCTGAAAATTTCGGATTTGGGTTAAAATTTTCGACCTGAAAAAAAAGATGGGTCAGCCCAACCCGACCAGAAAAAATAATGGGTTAGGTTCAGGTTGAATTTTTGAACCTCAAAACAACTCGAATAATCTGACTTTGAAGTGGGGTCAAATTCAAGGCAGGCCAACCTATGTTTATCTAACTTGTATTAGACCAAACTCGTTTCTTGAATATTCTAAATTTGATTAAGTTGGCATTTGAATTCAAACTCACTCAATATGTTGAATTATTGCAATGATTAAATTTAAAGTCAGGTCATTTTGGGTTGGTTTCGGGTCAATCTGAAACCGAAAAGGTCGTCAAATTCTAATTTTCGACCTGAAATCAGAATCAAGTCAAGTTTGGATTAGTGGTAAGTGACCCGAAATAGAAATCAGGTGAACTTGAAATTAATCCAACTCGAACTTATTACTAACCCTATATTATTAATGTAGACAAATGACACGTAAAGATAATTATTGTATACTACAATAATATCTAATAATAATGTACTCTACTGGAGTAATAATTAAGCAATATAAAAAGTTGTGAAAATTATCAATCCCGCAACTCCAAAATAAATTGTCTACATTATAAATCAAAACCTACGACTACGGGTAAGTTACATAAATGGTAATGTAAAATGGTAAGTTATATCGATATTAACATTTTTTTTTTGAAAGAGTATATCAATATTAACATTGTTTATTATTAGTTAGCAACCTTGCCGGAATTATAACGAACTAATGTGATTATAAAGCAATTCCATTTGCTGAGTTAAACTTACCAAATTTATGAGATTGTAATTGATCCATTTTACACATGGCACTAAAAAAATGAGAATAAGTATAGTGATGACATGTGGCGAAATGAGTAATAGTCTGACACATAGGCAATTTTAACTTTGTTTTATATATATATATATAGATATTGTGGAAGTATATTGTTGATTCTTTTTACTTTGATAATATTTCCTTTTGATGGAAGATTTTGATAATTTGTTATCTTTGTTTTTTTTATAAACTTTTTAGTAGTCTTTCTTTTTTTAAAAAAAATCTAATTTTTTAAGTAATTCTAATTTTAGTTGTTATAACTGGCAAATATTTTGATTGATTGATTACCCATTATTATTATAAAAATTTAAACAAAATTGATGTGATTAAAAAAATAAGAGTATTATACTCCCTTCGTTTCATTTTAATCTACACACTTACACTTTTCACGCATGCCAATGCAAAAACTTTGAGGACTTATATCTTTAGTTTTGTATTTGTAAAAATTATAAAAATAAAGTATATATTAATAAAATACATGTTATGACGAATTTAACAAGATCCCACTTGACTACATTTTCATCTGTGTATAAATCAGAAATGATGGTCAAAGCGAAATTGTGAATAATGTAAAATATAAAGTATAATCATTAAAATGAAACGGAGGGAGTAGTCATTTAACTCGGAGACGCCATACTTCCACCTTCACTTATATAATAGAGATATACTAGTATCCTTAAAGAAACTTAATGTAAATTATCAATGTCTAAAAAAATCATTTCTTCCATCGAAAGCTAACACTTTTAGGGTTAATAGCTTGAATTGGTTTGGAAGTCCATATGATAAAGCTTCAATTTTTAAACAAAGGGTTGACTTTTGAACACATGATTAATTGGTTAAAGTTCTATTACTTACTGTTACAGGCTTATAGAAACATCACCCTAAAGTCAATCCCTAAGGAGCTACAAAAAAACATGAGAGAGAAAGAGGAGAGAGAAAATCCTCCCAAAAACCCCCAGTCTCTTCCCACCGCCCTCACGGCACAAAGTCTCCAACCTCCATGCCAGCTCCGACATCCAACCCAAGCGGAACCTGAAGCTGCCATCAGCCCATCCCCGAAGTCGCCAGCAAAACCCCCGGACCTGGATCCTCCGCCATTATCGTTCAAGCTCGCTCTTTCTACAGATGAGTCAGTTATCAATGAACCTATTCCCCTCCCCCTTCCTTTGCTACCATTTGCCACTGCCCGGAATGATCTTAAAGAAGGGGAGGAGATTTTTGTTCCAATTTCAGAGGATGAATATGCTAAGCTATCCCAACCTTGGGAATCAGCCATAATTTTTAAAGTCTTAGGAAGGTCGTTTTCACAGGATTTCCTTACGAAGGAGATATCAAAGCTATGGAATTGGAAGGGACACTTGAATTTATTATCCCTTGGTAAGGGTTTCTACAGCATTAAATGTTTCTCAAATGTTGAAGAATCAAAAATTCTGTCAGGGGGGCCTTGGTTTATTTTAGGCTCCCTTGTATGGGTTCAACCATGGACACCAGGCTTCAAGCCCTCGACCGCCAAGACCAAACACTACCCTGTTTGGGTGCAGTTGCCGGAACTCCCTATGGAGTTATTCCATAAACAAACATTGGAAAAGATTGGAAATACGTTGGGAGAAACTCTGAAAATCGATTCCAATTCGTTAGATGGTGTAAGGAGACGATACGCGGCCATTTGCGTTTTGATGAAGGAGGATAAAACAGTGCCCCAATGGGCCTGGTTGGGAGGCTTAAGGCAGGAGATAGCTTGTGTGGAGGGACCATGGGTTTGTGAAATTTGTAGGAAGGTGGGTCACAACCGCCGTCATTGTGCACTGGCACCGCTATCAGAGCACAAAGCAGGGGACATCACCGGTAAAGAGATGGACGGAAATAATGGAACCCACCCAATGAACTCAGGGTGGGTCACCATACACCGGAAAAAACCACCCCAAAAGCATGTTGCCGGCAAAAACCAGACCCGGTGGACGCCAAAGAAACTGGCGACTACCACCGACGGATTGACAGGAGGCTACATAGAAGGAAAAGGAAAGGTGGAAGAAAAAGGAGGAAAAAGAAAAGAAAAAGAAAAAGAAAAAGGAAAAGAAAAAGAAAAAGAAAAGGAAATTCAGAAAGGTGGGCCAAGTTGCCAAAATGATGCAAAAAGTATGCTCCCTGGGATGGAACAAACTAAAAATAAGTTTGACATCTTAGGGGAATTAGAAGATTCTGAGGATCCCAACTCTTCAGACCTGGTATCCCCTCTTTTTGGGATAAGTAAAAAAAATCTCCAAAGTCTCCCCATCACCTCTGTAAACTTGATATCCTCCCCATGCAACGTACAATCCATAGCCACCCTAAAAACTCAACCCATCATGTCACCTTCACCTATATCCTCCCCACCCAACATTTTAAACACTTCACTCACCCCTGCTACTCCAAACAAAATTAAAAACACTCCACAAAAATTCTCCCCTGTTAATGGATGCCCAGGAGGAGATATGTTTTGCGGGAAGCTCATCCCCACCACCCCCCCTATCACCTCGATCCCCTCGATCACCTCCACGACTTCAGTTTGTGACAGAAGTATCCACCCTGATGTTCTCCCGGCCAGCGAGGCCGGTGATGCCGGACCTCAACCCGGGCTACGTGGAATACTTCCTGCCGGAAAATTTAATGGAACCGACGGAATTCTTCTCCAATCTCAGCCTTCAAGAGGTCAAGGCATTAATGTGGAACCCACGGTCACAGCCGGAAATGTTCAAGCATCTCATAATGTACGAAGACGGTCAACTTCTCCCGGCACACATACCGCAAGTTCAGGATGCATCACATCTCCCTCCTCTCTTGAAAATCTTCATCAAGTGGTTGCTCATGAAAGAGGTAGGAGCCGAAACAGAAGAAAGAAATCTCCTGCAAAACCTTGGTCCTTGGATAGACCCCACTCCTATATTTCCGGTTGTGAGGACGGTGATGATGGTAAAATCACTTCCGACGAGGCTCCAAGGGAAAAGCAACACCAATGCACTCCTATGCGCACGGTTGCAACCCCCATTAAAACAAATGGGTCTCACGGTGAGCTGGGCCGAGGAAAACGGGCCAAGAAACCCACGCATGGCCGAAGCTACTCTGTGGCCCCACTCCCGACAGTGGACATCACCGGAGACAGGGGCCGAGTTCGATCCTTGGGCAGCAGAAAACGAGGAGCTACTACGTATGCTCTTGGGGAAATCGAACTTACCTAAGGGAATGACTATCCTATTTTGGAACGCACGGGGCATTGGGCGCCCGTCTTTCAAACCCAACCTTAGACTCCTTATGTCTCAGCATAATCCGGCAATGATCGTTTTGGTGGAAACTTGGGTCAGCAGGGAAAAAACCGGGGGAATAGTTCGAGGATTGGGGATGGACTCATGGCCTTTGGTCGAGCCGCTTGGGTTTGTAGGGGGCATCCTTGTCATGTGGAAGTCCACGGTGGTGGATTTTCAAGTGATAGGGGAGAGCCCTCAAGGAGTTTATGGCGTGGTTGAGGTACGTGACACTAAAGCTATCTTTGTTCTTTCATCTATTTATGCTAGCCCTAGATTTAATAAGAGATTAGATTTATGGAATGATTTAAAAAATTTTGCTACTAACCTGAATCACCCTTGGCTTGTATTGAGTGACTTTAATGAAATTTGTAACCCGTCGGAGAAACTTGGAGGCCGAAAGGCTAAACGTAGGAGGATGGATATTTATAATTCCACCATGAATGCTTGTAACTTGGTAGATTTAGGGTTCAACGGCCCGAAATTTACTTGGACTAATAATAGAAAGCAGAATCCTATTTATGAAAGGCTTGATAGAGGGTGGGTAAATCCCGAATGGTTTAATTTATTTCCTAATTCAAATATTTGGCACCTTCCGCGCATTACTTCCGATCATTGCCCCATTTTACTTCGTTTTGATCACTCCCAGGACATGTGTCAGCCAAAACCATTTAGATTCGAACCTATGTGGATTCTTGATGAGGGATTTATGGGGGTAGTACAAGAGGCATGGCCTAGAGGCGAGTATGAAATTCACCGGGGCCTGGAGACATTGCAAGGAGCCCTTACAGATTGGAATAGGAATGTCTTTGGAAATGTCTATAGGAAGAAAAATCGAATCTTGTCTCGGTTGAAAGGCACCCAAGCTTTCCTTCAAAATAACCCGAACTCTCATTTTCATCAGGAATTAGAATTGACACTCCAAAATGAGTTGATAAACACCCTTAATCAAGAGGAGGCCCTGTGGATGTCTAAGAGTAGGCTACAAAAAATCGGAGAGGGGGATAGAAATACGAGTTATTTTCATAGGAGTGTCCTAATTAGGAGGAATTCTTCACGTATTCTGTGTCTTCGGGATGATGTAGGAAATGAGGTTAGTGATCCAGAGGGAGTTAAAGCCCTAATTCAAAACTTTTATAAGAACCTTTACACCACTGAACATGGGTGGAGTGAACGAAAGGATAACCCCGAACACCCTGATGCTATAAACATTGTAGGGGAACCCTCGATGCTTGAGATCAAACAAGCTCTTTTTAGTATGCAACCCCTAAAAGCCCCGGGACCAGATGGGTTCCATCCTATTTTCTTTCAAAAGACTTGGCACTTAACTGGGGAGGAGGTGGGTAGGAATGTTCAAGCTTGGTTCAAAGCTAGAAGCATCCCGGAAAATCTATGCCATGCTTTAATTTGCCTCATTCCAAAACAAGATTCCCGGAAAACAGTTAAGCAATTTAGACCAATTAGCTTATGTAACACACTTTATAAACTCCTCACCAAAATTCTGGTACTAAGGCTCAAACCTCTAATCCCTGAATGGATATCACCTAACCAGAACAGTTTCATAAAGGGGCGGGGGCCTGAGATTAACCTAGTAGTGGCATCTGAGGTGCTTCACTCCATGAGCAAGAAGAGAGGGAAATGGGGATGGTTTGCACTTAAGATTGACCTGGAAAAGGCATACGATCGTGTTGAATGGAGCTTTGTAAGGGAATGCCTTCAGTACCATAATCTAGATGATGACTCGATCGAACTAATTATGGATTGTGTATCCAAAGCCTCCTCATCGGTGTTGATAAATGGTCGGAAATCTGAAACATTCCTGCATTCGAGGGGCCTTAGACAAGGAGACCCAATGTCGCCATACTTATTAAATATTTGCCTTGAAGCTCTATCCCAATTGATACACAAAGCGTGTCATAATAACCAGTGGACTCCGTTTGGGGTGGGTAGAAGTAAGGTACCAGTGTCCCATCTCATGTTTGCAGATGATCTCTTACTTTTTGGTAGAGTGGATGAAACCACGGCCTTTACGGTTAGGAACATACTGGATCACTTCTGCACGATATCGGGCCAAAAGATTAATGAAGGGAAGAGCAAACTAACCTTCTCCCCAAACACACCTGAGAATCTACGCAGCCTCCTCCAGGACACTCTTAATGTGAAAGAAAGCCAAGATTTGGGCCTATATCTGGGACTCCCAATATCTCATAAACGACCAAATAGAGGCCAGGTTCAATTCATTGTGGAGAAGGTAAGAGCTAGGTTAGCCAAATGGAAAACTAGTTATCTATCTAGAGCAGGGAGACTTTGTCATATCCAGTCAACTCTTTCCACCATCCCGGCTTACTATATGCAAGCCACTGAGCTCCCATCACAAACCCGAAAGGACCTAAACCAAATTTGTAATAATTTTCTGTGGGGGGAGGAGGACCAAAGGAAAAAACTCCATCTGATAAACCGAGAGACTACCTGCCTCCCAAAGGATCATGGGGGGCTTGGAATCAGGGATCAGGGTAAAATGAACCTAGCTTTTATGGTAAAGTTAGGATGGAAAATGTCTCAGGGACCTTCTAATCTAGCCCAAGAATGCATCAAATCAAAATACATCCATAGAAACCATGCTACAAAATTCACCAATGGATCGCATGTGTGGAGACTGATTGGGAAAGGGTGGGACCTGCTTAATAACAATTGTATCTGGAATATAGGGAATGGCAAAACCATTAGGTTCTGGTTGGATGACTGGCTGGGGATAGGACCATTGAGAAAACACATTGAGGGGCCTTTAAAGGAAGGGGAAGATCAGATAGTATTAGCGGATGTTAAGATTGAGGGGGGCTGGGATGTATCAAGGGTGTCTATCCTCCTTCCTGTTGAACTCTTAGATCGTATTCAGAGTATACCCATTCTGTCCATCAACCGAAATGACTTACTGATTCCATCCTTTGTCACCCATCAGGGGTTCTCCCTTGCTTTAGCGTACAAAGCCCAACTTCCACGTACTGAACCCATCAGTGACATCTCCTGGGTTTGGAAAGCCCAAACGGAACCTAAATTAAAGATCTTCTTATGGCTCCTGTGGCATGATAGGCTGCCACACAGGACACTTCTCACAATTAGGAAAATTATCCAATCCCCAACATGCCTTAGATGCCTCTCCTCTCCGGAAGATTCCCAACATGTGATTAGAATGTGTAGCGAGTCGAAGGCCCTTTGGCTTAGCACTCCAGCCTTATCCTTACCGTCCATGCCTTTTCGTCCTTGGTTGCAGTTAAATTTAGAGTCCACTATCCGTTTTAAGGGCGTGGAGTGGGCCATACTCTTCCCCTATATTTGTCATGAAATTTGGAAAGATCGAAATGAGCGAATCTTTAGGGCAGCTACAGCTGCGGGACCCACCACGATAGTATCCAAAGCCCTTGTCAATGCGCGGAAGTACATATTAGCCATGCCAAATCTTAATAAATCAATTTCTACATCTGTAAACCATTCGGGGGGTACCCACCCAAATCTTTGTTCTTCCATGCAGGTAGATGCTTCATTTGTTAGTCCTTTTATACCTTCGGGCTTGGGGGGGGTGATTACTGATACTCAGGGGAGCTGGACTTTGGCATTCCAGAGGAAATGCTATGCACAAGATGTGCTCTCAGCTGAGTTATTTGGGATTTATGAGGGCCTCCAGATTCTATATCAGAGATCGATAGCCTGTACTATATTATTTTCAGATTGCAGGTTAGCAGTGGAGCTACTTCATAACAGCGAGATGTCTGACAGGTATTCCAATATTGTTTTCTTATGTAGAAAGTGGTGGACCATGATGCCGAACCTGAAGATTTAGTTTCATGCAAGGAATAGGAACAAGGGTGCCGATGAAATGGCTAAGGCAGCTAGCTAGGAGCTCCGTTTTAGGATGTAATGTAACTACACTACAAGAAATGCAAGTAAAGAGGGCAATTTATTTGAATCAAATAGGGCAATTAGTTGATTGCCTTATTTAATAGTATCAAAAAAGACAAAAATATTTCCCCCTTTTTGATATTAACTAAAAAGACAATTACATTGTTTTGCCCTCTTTGATATCACTTAAGAGAACAATTCCAAATTTGCCTTGTTTGATATCAACTAAGAAGACGATTTTCAATTTTGCCCTCTTTGATATTAACCTAAAACAACAATTTCAAGTTTTGCCCTCTTTAATATTAACCTAAAATAACAATTTCAAGTTTTGCCCTCTTTGATATGAACATATAACTAAAACAACAATTTCAAGTTTTGCCCTCTTTAATATTAATCTAAAATAACAATTTCAAGTTTTGCCCTCTTTGAACTTGAAATAACAATTATATAGCTTTGCCTTCTTATAGTCAAGGGAAAAAAAGTAAGAACAAAGAAGGATTAAAACAGAGTATGAATAATTTTTTTTAAACATTCTGTTCGATTTCCCGCAAACCCCAAATTCAATCTATATTTCCCGCAAACCCTAAAAAACTCATTCTACTCATTATCTTCTCACCTAATCTGATCTCCAGTGATTTTGGCAAAAATCTTCAATCGAACATCATCTCTCGATCCCCTGTTGTTGATTATCTTGTTGCTGAGGTTTGATTCTCTATCTTCAATTCTTTCTTTTTTTGTTTTTACAATTTCTCAGTTTATTTTGAGTTCGGTCACTTGAATTTTTTTCTCAATAATCTGTTGAATTCGAGAGATCTGAAATGACGATTTTCTAGCTTATGATAATCTGGTTAGTGAGATCTGAATTTTTTTTTTCCTTATATGAAACTTGTTGATGATCTTTTGTTGATTTTTGCGATATTTAATCTCTCGCGATTTTTGATATCTTGATGTGATTATTCTTGCGATTGATTCTATGCGTTTGTTATTATTTTTTCATGAATTGTCTGTTGCCAATTTTGGTAAACCCTAAAAAAACTCATTCTACTGTATAATCTCCACCAATTTTAGCAAAAATCTCCATTTCGCATCATCCATCTCAATCGATTAATCTCCGATTTGATTTGCTGCAATCTCGACTATTCAATCTCCAAGTTTTTCTTCAATTTCGCTGCATTTTCATTCCTTTAATCTCCAAGTTTTTCTTCAAGCGCTCCATATTTTCTTCAATTTTAGGTAATTTTATCTGTTAACTTTTCTTTTTGTTTAGTTTTTCATTTGAATTGTGATTGAAAAACTGATGTTAATAAAGTTTATGAAATTATGACTATTCGATTGTCGAATTCGATTGAGCGAGTTTTGTTAACAATTGAGTTAATTATATATATATGACTTAAAGAATAGTTCAAGTGTGGTTGTGGACTTGTTGTGTTAAACTAAAGTAGTTCAATTGATGTTGTACATAGTATTGTATAATATTTGCCAAGTAATATATGCAATGTTGTTCAATCTAGTTCATGCTGCTAGGATTATTTTGAGTTGGTAAGTTCAAATCATATCTATGACACTTTACCTGAAATCTTATTGGTTTACATTTTGCAGCAACCAAAATATTACACTTCAATTTCAGCAGAATGATGCATATAGATAAGTTTTTTCAGCTGTTCTTTTTTCTGAGTTATGAGGCTTTGCAATAGAGTAAACTTTTGCAACAGTAAGCTCTCAAAGTCATCTCTTGTTTTCTTTGTCATTTTTCTACTTCAGTTCAGTTTAAGAAGGACCGACTGACAGTGACTCATACGCGGAATAGAGATTTCCACCTAAAGTTTATAAACTGACAGCTTCTCTTTTCCCTTCTCCACTATAATGTGAATTTGTTATCATGTAAAAGCTGTATATTATGCTTGGTTTGGGAATTACTGTGATATACTAGAAGTTATCAGTTAGAACTGACCTCTAAATGCTATATTTTCCCAAAGACCAAGTATAACAAGTTAAAAGTATAAATGTTAAGCAAGAAAGAATCAGTTTATCTACGGCACATTTATGTTCATGATCCGATGAATATCTTGTCTATTTGTTGGTATGGGAGCTCATCAGACGTCAGTGTTAAGTGTTTTTATTGATTTTGATAATGACATTGTTTTATGGAACAAATGTTAGAGTAGCATAACTTGGTAGTTGCTTGTTCAACTTTTTCTAAATTTGGACATTACATTAAGAAGGTGAGCTGACTGATGCAGGGGATCATGGCGCCAAAAAAAGAATTTAGGAATATGACAGAGCTTAATCCTAACGTAATTTCTTTACATTTTAATCTGTGCTCTTTCTTTAAATAGAAATATTTGATGTTTATATTTATGCTAGAGTAACTAGCTATGATAATATTCAAGTGAGTTGATTAGTTACAGATAGTTTGACTTGGGTAAAGTTCTGAAACTTTGATTAAATTACTTGAGTTCCTTTTGTTTGATAATATCAAGATTTAGAACTTTGAAATTGATTAGGGTTTCGAAGGCCATTCAATGGTTTGGAAATGCAAAACAATAAAATTACCTCGTGTATACACCCATCTCTTTCTACAATTTGTGAAAATAAGATAGGGCGTCCACAACAAAATTCTGGAATATGTCAGTGACTAGTAGAAGAAGTAATGATCAGCTGCTAGTTTATATGGTTCTTGATATGTCTGTTCCATTGTTGTGGCTTTTGTAGCTCTCTGGATTTATTTTAATTTGGTGGCTTTTCGTTTGTATAAGCACACTCACTTCAAGTTTCATGGGTAGTGTTTGTTTATTGTTGGGTGTTTTTGATCCTTGAGATGTGTAAGATATGCTCAAGATTGTGATAAACCATTCGAGAATAAATGGCCAATGATGCTTGTGAATGTGGTGCTTAACTGCTTATACTTATTTGATGTGTTGTCTTTCTAATTTTCTTTGAAAATATTTGTTTTATTAGATTATGAAGGAAGAATAACCTATGGCAGAACCTGAAGTTGTTGGGAGGCAAGAGCTGGAGATTGTGATGGGCAATGAGCATATATTAATATTGTTTGTGGATAGATCTCAAGTAAACATTATGTGAATATAATTTTGTTAAAAATTTTGTAAATAAGTATAGTAGGAGGCTACCATAACTGTTGAGGATTTTGTTAAAATTTTAATAAATCAGTATAGTAATATTTTTTCCCTTGGTATTACCATGGTGTTATGTAGAATGTACAAGGTTTATCTCTAACTTATATTAGATTGATCTTCGATGTATAATGGTTTTTAGATGATGACTAGCAGGGCAATACTTCATGATTGCCTTTCTTGACAAAGTACAAAGAGGGCAATATCTTATTCTTGCCCTGCTTGACAAAGTACAAAGAGGGAAATATCTTATTTTTGCCCTGCTTGTTGCAGACCAAATAAGACAATTGTGTTTGTCTTCCTTGTTTTTGAGCAAAGAGGGCAAAATTATTGCCCTTTCTGATGATCATAGAGGGCAACTTTATTCGCCTTGGTTGATGAAGCAAAGAAGACAAAAATTTTTGCCCTTTTTTATTGGATCAAAGAGGGCAAAAATATGTGATTTGCCCTTGAAACCTAATACAACGGGGCTACAAGGGCAACAGAAGGGCAATTTTAAAATTGCCCTCGTAACCTATGAAGGCAAATTTTGTATCAAAGAAGGCAATTTTTATTGCCCTCCTTGAAGCTGTTTGTTGTAGTGCTAGGATGTTTTCCCCATCCCCTAGTTATTGTATGAACTATGATACTATGGTTTGTAACTGATTATTAACACTCTTTTATATATTGCTCCTTGTTCACCAAAAAAAAAAAAAAAAAAAAGTCAATCCCTGGCAAGCATGTTCGTTGTACACTCGATCGTATTGCCAGAAATGAATCATGGCTAGCTGATCAGTGAAGACAGTAGGAACCTAAGAATCTAAGATACACTAACGTAATAAACTCATTGACTATCTCCAGTTAATTACTCAAAGGGTGAAACTGTCATCATGTGGAAAGGTAGGTCAACTTCGTGCTATTCTTTGATTAGTAGAAGTACATAAATTTTGTTGCAATAATATTTGTTTGGATTTTTTGGTTAAAACACCCTTATGTTTGGTCATTTTTAAAACAATCCCCCTTTTGTTTTTTCTTTTGAAATGAACCCCCAAACGTTTTACAAAAATTTTGGTTGCACCCCCAAAACCTAACTTCCGTCAAATCCAGACGTTTGTGGGGACCACCTATGCTATTATATAACAACCACTTCATCCCCAAATCAGGATATTCCCTCTCTCACAACGGTCATTTTCCGACACCCCCAAAGTGAAGCTGCTAATCCAAAATTTCGAACGGAAAATTGCAATTCCACTCTCAATTGACAATTCCTGACATCCTTCAAATCAAATAAGTGTTACATTCATTTCTAAGCATTAAATTTTGGGTAATTTTGCGATTTTAGGGTTTATTTGCTTATTTTAATTTAGGTTAATTGTTCAATTAGGGTTATGGCAACCAAATGCAATTGTCGAATTCCTGCTAAGATTTTGAGGTCGTGGATGCATGACAATCCTGGGAGGAGTCTCTATGCCTGCAAATTCTCAAATGTTCATACCAAGAGAAGGGTGTGGATTCTTTGGATGGGTTGACAAGAATTAGGAGGAGTAGCAGAAGTTGGTCATTAATGAATTGGTGCTGGAGAAGAGGTTGTTGACACATGAAGTAACGTTTTTAAAGAGTGAAATTGCAAAGATTCAAGACACTAAGCCAAAGGTGGAAGATTTGGTGGTGTTGAACAAAAAATCAGGAGCATCAGAAAGGCAAAATGCACCAGTTTCCATGATGATGAGAGAGAGAGTGTTGGATGAGAGAGACTGAAAGAAAAGATGAAAAGGTGTAGATGATGACAAGAAAGAGATGCTGAATTTATGATTGAAGCAAGTGAGAGAGATGAAATCAGAAATGAAGGAATTGAATGAGAGAGATGAAGAGGTTAGTTGAAGGGTTTTATTACCAAGGATACAAATGGCATTTCATGCAACATTTAGGAGGGAAAATGGAAAAAAGGGCCCCACAAACGTCTGGATTTGACGGAAGTTAGGTTTTGGGGGTGCAACCAAAATTTTTATAAAACGTTTGGGGGTTCATTTTATAAAGAAAAACAAAAGGGGGATTGTTTTAAAAATCACCAAACGTAAGGGTGTTTTAACCAAAAAATCCTATTTGTTTGTGTTTCGGGTGATTAAGGCCCTATTTGGCACTAGTGTTTGAAGTAGCGGTTAGCGATTTGACACGATTAAAACGCTACTTAAGAAAATTATGAGTGTTTGGTGAGGTAGTGGTTGAATATTTTCTATAAATTTATATAATTTAGGGCCCAATTTTCATAATAGAACCAGGACCCCAAAATCTTCAAGACGGCCCTGGTAGCAGGTAGCAGTCGGAGTAGATTATGAGTAGCGGTTGTGGAATGTTACTACAAGTAACATCATGAGATTTACAGGTAGCGGTCTAGAAAATAAACACTATATAATAGCATAAGGTAGAATTATTAACTAATAATGCTTTTTATTTCTTTATCCTTTTACTGATTCTTTAATTATTTTATTTTATGACAATTCAATATTTATTTTTACAATCAATAGCAGAGAAGTAATTGAAATATTTATTTTAAAGATAAGATATTTTACAAGTATTTTAGTAAAATTGGTAATATACATTTTTCGAGGGTTGAATATTTTCTTAGATTTATACATTTCTTTGAGCAGCTAAAAAGTCGTATACTCCTTTTTGTGTAACTCCTATTAAAAAATAAAATTTTGAATTTAACTATTGAACGAACATATGAAATTGGTGTAGTTCATTTCATATTAGATTAAATGTCATTTATTGTCTTTTACAATTTCAACAACTATTTTTGCCAAACACTTCTAATTAAACAACTAATTTAATCGTTGATCGCTGACAGCTAGCAGCTACCAGCTACCCCAACATCTATAGCTATTGCAACCGCTAACAGCTACTAGAACCGCTAGATTTGCCAAACATGCCCTAAGGTAGGTTCTTTAATCGTTGTATGGATTTCAATAATAGTTTATAGGAAGTTTGGAACAGAGAGGAGAAAATAAAGAAAAAACTTTGTCTATCGTGTAGATAATTTTTGAAATATAGGTAATTGTGAGAATTTTTTTTAAAAGGGGAGTGAGAATAAATTTAATCTATTGTTAATCATTTATTGTGCGAGGCTTGTAAGGGTGGCAATAATCGCAAATTATACCTAGAAACAAATTAGTCATAATTTGAAATAGTCATAATTTGAGAAAAATATAATTATCTAGAAATTTATAAACAATGGTATAGGAAAATACATTTACTACTTTCACATCAATATGCATTGAACATAAAACTTTATAATCTCTTTCCCAAGCCTACAAAATATACACACATGAAACCCTCTAGAATAGGGCGGATTGCATTTGGAAGATGAACACCTCCCCCAAACTTCGCTTTTTTGTGTGGCTAATACTATGGTGGGATCGGATTCCTACCAACCTTCTCTATATATGACACATAATTCCATCTCCTTTGTGCCCTTGTCGTAATGCTAGTGAAGAGAGCTTCATTCATGTGATGTGGGACTGTATAGTTATTACATCCCAAGTGGGGGATTTAGTGGACCTCCGGGGATTTTGGGAACCTATAAACATAACGTGGTTTGAAATATTGCATTAATATCCCCCTAGTTACGAGGGTATTCAATGGTCGATCCTATTTCCTAATTTATGTTTGGAGATTTGGAAAGCTAGGAATAAGCTTATTTTTTATGCAAAACATTTTCCTCCTCCCCATCTCTTACTAAAATCTGATGTGCCCTTAGCTAAAGAATTCAGTGCATCTCAAAACTTTAATGTTCCAACATCTATCGATGCTCATGAGTGCGAAAGTTTTTCCCTCCCCTATGGGTCCATGTGAATATTGACGCATCGTTTGTTGACATTGAAACCGAAATATGCATAGCAGGTATTATTCGAGACAAACAAGGACAATGGTGTAGTGGGTTTTATTGCTTGTCATATGCTTCTAACGCAAGCAGAGTTGTTAGCAATCTGTCAGGGGTTGCATGTTGCAAGTGAAGAAAATTATACACACTTTGTCATCCGCACTGATTGCAAGCAAGCGGTGGATATGATTAATAATACTCATCTGGAACATGAAGATTTTTATAGTGACATTGTTATGGATTGCAGGGAGCTGCTGCGGTATTTTCAAGAGACGAGGTTATTGTTCGTTAGAAGGAAAGAATCAAGTCGCGGATGCATTTTCGCATAGATGTAGGAGTGGATCGGAGGAGATGATCTTAATGTAATTCATCAGATTTCCATACCCCTGATTATTGTATGGACCTTTTAGACTCGGATTGTAATAGGCTATTTGTCATGACTATTTAATCTAATGTTATCGCTTCTTCACCACAAAAAAAAACTTTATAATAATTGACTTTTGACATCACTTCTAAATATCAAATATCCAATCTTTTCTGAGACAATTCTTTCAAAAAAAAAACCCTTCTATATCGTTGAGATTTTGGTCCCGTTACTTATTTATTTTTTAAAAAAGTATTCCTCTACTATACTAGAGGCTTTCTTATTCAATCATGCAGCTTAATTTCTTCCCCAAAATTCAAGATACACACAAATAAACTTCCACATTTGGTCATCTATTATTAGACTATTACCTTGTTAACAAAAGAACCCAAATCAGAATTCAAACACACTCCATAGTCGTCCATGCATCACACCCATATAACGCAACCCCTCATCACCACCTCCCTTTTTACTACTTCAATCCTACAACATTTAATCTTTGAGGGTCAACTCCCTCCATTTATTCCCTTATATAAATACCTTCATTCTCAATAAACACAACTACTCATAACCATCTTCGCATTGCTTACAAACTCATCTCCTTATTACATCCTTCACAACATTATTTGAACAAATTATGGCCTCAACAATTACAATAACAATCAAGGCATTCTTATTGTAAATTATTTGAACAAGGCATCCTTCACAACATTATTTGAACAAATTATGGCCTCAACAATTACAATTACAATAAAGACGCCTTTTTTTATCATACAAAAAAAAATTTGATCGAATAGACGTAAAGAATAGTTTGTATGTTTTCAATAATGTAGCTAATATATAAACATTCTTATTAAACTTAATAGTTC